>NW_027362773.1:161159263-161759263 GCF_046119375.1 Phyllobates terribilis | reverse complement strand
CAAGAGGACCCGGACGGGTCTGAAACTAGAGCCAAAGGTAACCAAAAAGCAAGAGCAGGAGGACGCCGTCGCTAAGGACAGCGAAGCAGAAGCTGTATATAGTTGCCCGTCGGGGCACAGTAAACTGAAACTGAAACTGAAACCGTAAACTGAAACTGTTGCTGTTGCTAATATAGTCCCCGTTGGGACCAGCATGTGTGAACTGTTACCCGTTTAACCCCTAAATCCCACTGACCGAAGACTGAGAGCGGTCATTACTCCCTAATACCTGGCCGAGGACTGAGAGCGGCCCCACTTCCCTATATATAGTTGCGCGTCCTAAAGCGCCCCCTACCGGTTTTATAGGAAAACCATTTTTCTAGAAAGACTGTCGCACTTTACCCGGTCACACGTTGCACAGTGACCGGAGGAGGAGCCAGAGGCGACGAGATAGTTTTATATAAAGAGTGTTATGATGCTGCTAATTTATGTTTTATATGTTTTATATGTTTATGCAAAAATTTGTATGTTTTGGTGTTATGTCTTACAGCCCGAGGACGTGCTGTGATTTACCAGGGGGGAATGTAGCACCCTGAGGATTCGGCTGCTACAGGGGTATTGCACCTCAACCCAGAGGTGTGATATTCCACTCCCGGGTAAGGATGGAGTGTGGAACTGAGCTCGGTAGGCTGCATGCACTACACACATCCCATTTCCGGGGAACAGACCAACGGTACTCCCACTTAGAAATGTGCAGGTACGACCGAGTCTGTTCCTGGCTGGAGTGGGAGGGGGGGTGGTACATCCCGAGTAGTGTAGGGGCAGATAGGGGGAGCAGCCTGGGTAAAGATAGGAGCTCATTGGGTGCTGGTCACCTGAGCTCACACATAGAGGGTGTATATAAGGTGGGCACCATCAAAGAACAGGGTCAGTCAGTCAGCCACAGTCAGTTAGGCTGTGAGTCTTTGCAGAGAGAAGTCAGAGGAGCAGAGAAGCCCTAGAGAGAGAGAGAGGAGAGCCAGAAGGACCCAGAGAAAAAGAAAGGACTCTGAGAACCCAAATTCAATCACCGGGTGAAGAGTCGGCAATAGGGTACCGGATCCCAAACTGGTGGGGGCAAAAGCACACCCTAGCCAGAGACCGGAGGCCGTGGGCAGCGTCTGCCACGGCCACCCACCACATCCACCCCGAAGGCAGACCACGTGGAGGGTCAGGGAACCCAAGGCCAAGGGTCTCCCAACAGAAGGCCCGAGGGAGCTGGACCTAGGTGGATCACTAGTGGGGACGGCCAGAGGAAAGGTCAGAAGGAGAGCTCAGGGTCACGCTCCGGACTTGCTTGGGGGTTGGCTGGATCCAGGACCTGGTGGACGCAGCACGGCTCGGGTGGTCACTTGAAGCTGGAGTGACCGGAACATCAGCAGTGAGTAAATACCCTAAACTGCACAACCCGACTCTGTCTTCATTTAACATCTACGCTGCACCACCACAACCCCCATCCTCTGCACCTGACCCCCTGAGGCTATACCCCACCCGTTGGGGGTTATACCATCAAAAGCTGCACCAACACCATCAGCCTCAGCGGACCCTGCTGCAGCGGCGGCCATAGTGACCGCAATACAACGGGTGGCGTAGTCGACATAACGAACTTTGTAACATCTGTAGGACTGCCACATACAACTGAGTTTGACACCCTGGGCACGGACCGGGTCACAGCCACTCGGAAGACTACAACTCCCATCTGATCCGGCTCCGGGTATTCCCCCTAAAGAATATGGCCCAGGGGGTGCGTCACATACTTTCCTCCATATTAATGTCTATGGATGTAGATGAGGACAGAGAAGCCCCTGGAGGTGGATGTGGGGGGCACATACTTTTCTCCATATTAATGTCTATGGATGTAGATGAGGACAGAGAAGCCCCCGGAGGTGGATGTGGGGGGCACATACTTTCCTCCATATTAATGTCTATGGATGTAGATGAGGACAGAGAAGCCCCCGGAGGTGGATGTGGGGGGCACATACTTTCCTCAATATTAATGTCTATGGATGTAGATGAGGACAGAGAAGCCCCCGGAGGTGGATGTGGGGGGCACATACTTTCCTCCATATTAATGTCTATGGATGTAGATGAGGACAGAGAAGCCCCTGGAGGTGGATGTGGGGGGCACATACTTTTCTCCATATTAATGTCTATGGATGTAGATGAGGACAGAGAAGCCACCGGAGGTGGATGTGGGGGGCACATACTTTTCTCCATATTAATGTCTATGGATGTAGATGAGGACAGAGAAGCCCCCGGAGGTGGATGTGGGGGGCACATACTTTTCTCCATATTAATGTCTATGGATGTAGATGAGGACAGAGAAGCCCCCGGAGGTGGATGTGGGGGGGCACATACTTTCCTCCATATTAATGTCTATGGATGTAGATGAGGACAGAGAAGCCCCTGGAGGTGGATGTGGGAGGCACATACTTTTCTCCATATTAATGTCTATGGATGTAGATGAGGACAGAGAAGCCCCCGGAGGTGGATGTGGGGGGCACATACTTTTCTCCATATTAATGTCTATGGATGTAGATGAGGACAGAGAAGCCCCCGGAGGTGGATGTGGGAGGCACATACTTTTCTCCATATTAATGTCTATGGATGTAGATGAGGACAGAGAAGCCCCCGGAGGTGGATGTGGGGGGCACATACTTTCCTCCATATTAATGTCTATGGATGTAGATGAGGACAGAGAAGCCCCTGGAGGTGGATGTGGGAGGCACATACTTTTCTCCATATTAATGTCTATGGATGTAGATGAGGACAGAGAAGCCCCCGGAGGTGGATGTGGGGGGCACATACTTTTCTCCATATTAATGTCTATGGATGTAGATGAGGACAGAGAAGCCCCCGGAGGTGGATGTGGGAGGCACATACTTTTCTCCATATTAATGTCTATGGATGTAGATGAGGACAGAGAAGCCCCCTGGAGGTGGATGTGGGGGGCATATACTTTCCTCCATACTAATGTCTATGGATGTCGATGAGGACAGAGAAGCCCCCGGAGGTGGATGTGGGGGCCACATACTTTCCTCCATATTAATATCTATGGATGTAGATGAGGACAGAGAAGCCCCCGGAGGTGGATGTGGGGGGGCACATACTTTTCTCCATATTAATGTCTAAGGATGTCGATGAGGACAGAGAAGCCCCCGGAGGTGGATGTGGGGGGCACATACTTTCCTGCATATTAATATCTATGGATGTAGATGAGGACAGAGAAGCCCCCGGAGGTGGATGTGGGGGGGCACATACTTTTCTCCATATTAATGTCTATGGATGTCGATGAGGACAGAGAAGCCCCTGGAGGTGGATGTGGGGGCACATACTTTCCTCCATATTAATATCTATGAATGTAGATGAGGACAGAGAAGCCCCTGGAGGTGGATGTGGGGGGCACATACTTTTCTCCATATTAATGTCTATGAATGTAGATGAGGACAGAGAAGCCCCCGGAGGTGGATGTGGGGGGGCACATACTTTTCTCCATATTAATGTCTATGAATGTAGATGGGGACAGAGAAGCCCCCGGACGTGGATGTGGGGGGCACATACTTTCCTCCATATTAATATCTATGGATGTAGATGAGGACAGAGAAGCCCCCGGAGGTGGATGTGGGGGGGCACATACTTTTCTCCATATTAATGTCTAAGGATGTCGATGAGGACAGAGAAGCCCCCGGACGTGGATGTGGGGGGCACATACTTTCCTCCATATTAATATCTATGGATGTAGATTAGGACAGAGAATCCCCCGGAGGTGGATGTGGGGGGGCACATACTTTTCTCCATATTAATGTCTATGAATGTAGATGAGGACAGAGAAGCCCCCGGACGTGGATGTGGGGGGCACATACTTTCCTCCATATTAATATCTATGGATGTAGATGAGGACAGAGAAGCCCCCGGAGGTGGATGTGGGGGGGCACATACTTTCCTCCATATTAATATCTATGGATGTAGATTAGGACAGAGAAGCCCTCGGAGGTGAATGTGGGGGGGCACATACTTTTCTCCATTTTAATGTCTGTGGATGTCGATGAGGACAGACAAGCCCCCGGAGGTGGATGTGGGGGGCACATACTTTTCTCCATATTAATGTCTGTGGATGTAGATGAGGACAGAGAAGCCCCCCAGGTGGATGTGGGGGGGGGCACATACTTTCTCCATATTAATGTCTATGGATGTCGATGAGGACAGAGAAGCCCCTGGAGGTGGATGTGGGGGGCACATGCTTTTCTCCATATTAATGTCTATGGATGTAGATGAGGACAGAGAAGCCCCTGGAGGTGGATGTGGGGGGCACATACTTTTGACGCGCCCCTGGGCCTGAGTCGTGCGGCATCGCGCGCACGGGGGCTTACCCGGAGCCGGATCAGATAGGGGTAGTAGTCTCGTGGCGGTGACCCGGTCCGTGCCCAGGGAGTCAAACTGAGTGGCAGTATTTAGCAGTAGATGTTAGAATGTCCGACTACGCCACCCGTGGATTGCGGTTATGAAACCGCCGCTGCAGGGCAGACCGCTGAGGCTGGTGTTGTTTGTGCAGCTGAAGATGGGATGACTCCCCACGGGAGGAGTATTGCCTCAGGGCAGCTATTGTAGAGTTGATGATGGGGGTGATGGTGCGGATGTCCCAGTGCTGGTGGTGCAGGTGCGGCGAAGAAACACGGAGTCTGGGAGTGCAGTTTCAAAAGCTTTACTCAAAGTTGTTGCTCCGGTCACTTTGGCCAGCAGTGACCACCCGAGCCGTGCTGCGTCCACCAGGTACGGGACTCGGCCAACTCCCAGGCAGTTCCGGAGCGTGGTCCTGAGCTCCCCTCTCCTCCTTCCTACTGGCCGTCCCCACCAGGGATCCACCTTTGTCCGGCTCCCTCGGGCCTTCTGGTGGTGAAACCTTTCCGGCTTCCCTGACCCTATACGTGGTGTGCCTTCCTGGTGGATGTGGTGAGGGGTCGTGCCAAGACTTGACCACGACCTCCGGTTCCTGGCTAAGGATAATTGGCCTCCATCAGTTTGGGATCCGGTACCCTGTTCTGCCAACCCTTCACCCGTTTTCGTTCTCTTGTGGGATCTCAGGGTTCCCTCTATGCTTGCGTCTCTGGGCCTTTCTTTGTGTTCCTGCTCCTTTCTGTTCCTTCTTCTTCTTCCTTCTCTCTCTCCCTCTCTCAGCTTCAGGCCTCCACTCCAGGCCTGGCTCTGGATCTGGGCCCAGACTGAGCCACAGCTCCCTGTCAGCCCTCTCTGGCTGAGCTCCTCTCTGAACTCTCCTCGGACTGAACTTCTCTGTTCCAAGATGGTGCCCACCTTTATACTCCCTCTGACACCCGAGCCCTGGTGACAATGCAACCAATGGGCTCCTACCTATGCCCAGAGCCCCTCCCCTGTCTGCTCCTACACCACTGAGATATTCCTCCCCCCTCCCACTCCAGCCAGGGACAGACGCTGTCGTACCTGCACAACTATTTGGTGGGAGTACCGTTGTTCTGTCCCCCGGAAATGGGGTGAGTGTGGTGCATGCAGCTAACTGAGCTCAGTTCCACACTCCATCCTTACCCGGGAGTGGAATACCACACCTCTGGCTTGAGGTGCAATACCCCTGTAGCAGCCGAGTCCTCGGGGTGCTACACTTTTCTCCATATTAATGTCTATGGATGTAGATGAGGACAGAGAAGCCCCCGGAGGTGGATGTGGGGGGCACATACTTTTCTCCATATTAATGTCTATGGATGTATATGAGGACAGAGATGCCTCCGGAGGTGGATGTGGGGGGCACATACTTTTCTCCATATTAATGTCTATGGATGTAGATGAGGACAGAGAAGCCCCCGGAGGTGGATGTGGGGGGCACATACTTTCCTCCATATTAATATCTATGAATGTAGATGAGGACAGAGAAGCCCCTGGAGGTGGATGTGGGGGGCACATACTTTTCTCCATATTAATGTCTATGAATGTAGATGAGGACAGAGAAGCCCCCGGAGGTGGATGTGGGGGGGCACATACTTTTCTCCATATTAATGTCTATGAATGTAGATGAGGACAGAGAAGCCCCCGGACGTGGATGTGGGGGGCACATACTTTCCTCCATATTAATATCTATGGATGTAGATGAGGACAGAGAAGCCCCCGGAGGTGGATGTGGGGGGGCACATACTTTTCTCCATATTAATGTCTAAGGATGTCGATGAGGACAGAGAAGCCCCCGGACGTGGATGTGGGGGGCACATACTTTCCTCCATATTAATATCTATGGATGTAGATTAGGACAGAGAAGCCCCCGGAGGTGGATGTGGGGGGGCACATACTTTTCTCCATATTAATGTCTATGAATGTAGATGAGGACAGAGAAGCCCCCGGACGTGGATGTGGGGGGCACATACTTTCCTCCATATTAATATCTATGGATGTAGATGAGGACAGAGAAGCCCCCGGAGGTGGATGTGGGGGGCACATACTTTCCTCCATATTAATATCTATGGATGTAGATTAGGACAGAGAAGCCCTCGGAGGTGAATGTGGGGGGGCACATACTTTTCTCCATTTTAATGTCTGTGGATGTCGAAGAGGACAGACAAGCCCCCGGAGGTGGATGTGGGGGGCACATACTTTTCTCCATATTAATGTCTGTGGATGTAGATGAGGACAGAGAAGCCCCCCAGGTGGATGTGGGGGGGGGCACATACTTTCTCCATATTAATGTCTATGGATGTCGATGAGGACAGAGAAGCCCCTGGAGGTGGATGTGGGGGGCACATGCTTTTCTCCATATTAATGTCTATGGATGTAGATGAGGACAGAGAAGCCCCTGGAGGTGGATGTGGGGGGCACATACTTTTGACGCGCCCCTGGGCCTGAGTCGTGCGGCATCGCGCGCACGGGGGCTTACCCGGAGCCGGATCAGATAGGGGTAGTAGTCTCGTGGCGGTGACCCGGTCCGTGCCCAGGGAGTCAAACTGAGTGGCAGTATTTAGCAGTAGATGTTAGAATGTCCGACTACGCCACCCGTGCATTGCGGTTATGAAACCGCCGCTGCAGGGCAGACCGCTGAGGCTGGTGTTGTTTGTGCAGCTGAAGATGGGATGACTCCCCACGGGAGGAGTATTGCCTCAGGGCAGCTATTGTAGAGTTGATGATGGGGGTGATGGTGCGGATGTCCCAGTGCTGGTGGTGCAGGTGCGGCGAAGAAACACGGAGTCTGGGAGTGCAGTTTCAAAAGCTTTACTCAAAGTTGTTGCTCCGGTCACTTTGGCCAGCAGTGACCACCCGAGCCGTGCTGCGTCCACCAGGTACGGGACTCGGCCAACTCCCAGGCAGTTTCGGAGCGTGGTCCTGAGCTCCCCTCTCCTCCTTCCTACTGGCCGTCCCCACCAGGGATCCACCTTTGTCCGGCTCCCTCGGGCCTTCTGGTGGTGAAACCTTTCCGGCTTCCCTGACCCTATACGTGGTGTGCCTTCCTGGTGGATGTGGTGAGGGGTCGTGCCAAGACTTGACCACGACCTCCGGTTCCTGGCTAAGGATAATTGGCCTCCACCAGTTTGGGATCCGGTACCCTGTTCTGCCAACCCTTCACCCGTTTTCGTTCTCTTGTGGGATCTCAGGGTTCCCTCTATGCTTGCGTCTCTGGGCCTTTCTTTGTGTTCCTGCTCCTTTCTGTTCCTTCTTCTTCTTCCTTCTCTCTCTCCCTCTCTCAGCTTCAGGCCTCCACTCCAGGCCTGGCTCTGGATCTGGGCCCAGACTGAGCCACAGCTCCCTGTCAGCCCTCTCTGGCTGAGCTCCTCTCTGAACTCTCCTCGGACTGAACTTCTCTGTTCCAAGATGGTGCCCACCTTTATACTCCCTCTGACACCCGAGCCCTGGTGACAATGCAACCAATGGGCTCCTACCTATGCCCAGAGCCCCTCCCCTGTCTGCTCCTACACCACTGAGATATTCCCCCCCCCTCCCACTCCAGCCAGGGACAGACGCTGTCGTACCTGCACAACTATTTGGTGGGAGTACCGTTGTTCTGTCCCCCGGAAATGGGGTGAGTGTGGTGCATGCAGCTAACTGAGCTCAGTTCCACACTCCATCCTTACCCGGGAGTGGAATACCACACCTCTGGCTTGAGGTGCAATACCCCTGTAGCAGCCGAGTCCTCGGGGTGCTACACTTTTCTCCATATTAATGTCTATGGATGTAGATGAGGACAGAGAAGCCCCCGGAGGTGGATGTGGGGGGCACATACTTTTCTCCATATTAATGTCTATGGATGTATATGAGGACAGAGATGCCTCCGGAGGTGGATGTGGGGGGCACATACTTTTCTCCATATTAATGTCTATGGATGTAGATGAGGACAGAGAAGCCCCCGGAGGTGGATGTGGGGGGCACATACTTTTCTCCGTATTAATGTCTATGGATGTAGATGAGGACAGAGAAGCCCCTGGAGGTGGATTTGGGGGGCACATACTTTTCTCCGTATTAATGTCTATGGATGTAGATGAGGACAGTGAAGCCCCCGGAGGTGGATGTGGGGGGCACATACTTTTCTCCATATTAATGTCTGTGGATGTAGATGAGGACAGAGAAGCCCCTGGAGGTGGATGTGGGGGGCACATACTTTTCTCCATATTAATGTCTATGGATGTCGATGAGGACAGAGAAGCCCCCGGAGGTGGATGTGGGGGGCACATACTTTCCTCCATATTAATGTCTATGGATGTAGATGAGGACAGAGAAGCCCCCGGAGATGGATGTGGGGGACCCATACTTTCCTCCGTATTAATGTCTATGGATGTAGATGAGGACAGAGTAGCCCCCGAAGGTGGATATGGGGGGCATATACTTTTCTCCATATTAATGTCTGTGGATGTAGATGAGGACAGAGAAGCCCCTGGAGATGGATGTGGGGGGCACATACTTTTCTCCATATTAATGCCTGTGGATGTAGATGAGGACAGAGAAGCCCCTGGAGGTGGATGTGGGGGGCACACACTTTTCTCCATATTAATGTCTATGGATGTAGATGAGGACAGAGAAGCCCCCGGAGGTGGATGTGGGGGGCACATACTTTTCTCCATATTAATGTCTATGGATGTCGATGAGGACAGAGAAGCCCGCGGAGGTGGATGTGGGGGGCACATACTTTTCTCCATATTAATGTCTATGGATGTCGATGAGGACAGAGAAGCCCGCGGAGGTGGATGTGGGGGGCACATACTTTTCTCCATATTAATGTCTGTGGATGTAGATGAGGACAGAGAAGCCCCCGCAGGTGGATGTGGGGGGGCACATACTTTCTGCATATTAATGTCTATGGATGTAGATGAAGACAGAGAAGCCCCCGGAGGTGGATGTGGGGGGCACATACTTTTCGCCATATTAATGTCTATGGATGTAGATGAGGACAGAGTAGCCCCCGAAGGTGGATATGGGGGGCATATACTTTTCTCCATATTAATGTCTGTGGATGTAGATGAGGACAGAGAAGCCCCTGGAGGTGGATGTGGGGGGCACATACTTTTCTCCATATTAATGTCTATGGATGTAGATGAGGACAGAGAAGTCCCGAGAGGTGGATGTGGGGGGCACATACTTTTCTCCATATTAATGTCTGTGGATGTAGATGAGGACAGAGAAGCCCCTGGAGGTGGATGTGGGGGGCACATACTTTTCTCCATATTAATGTCTATGGATGTAGATGAGGACAGAGAAGCCCCCGGAGGTGGATGTGGGGGGCACATACTTTTCTCCATATTAATGTCTATGGATGTAGATGAGGACAGAGAGCCCCCGGAGGTGGATGTGGGGGGCACATACTTTTCTCCATATTAATGTCTGTGGATGTAGATGAGGACAGAGAAGCCCCTGGAGGTGGATGTGGGGGGCATATACTTTTCTCCATATTAATGTCTGTGGATGTAGATGAGGACAGAGAAGCCCCTGGAGGTGGATGTGGGAGGCACATACTTTTCTCCATATTAATGTCTGTGGATGTAGATGAGGACAGAGAAGCCCCTGGAGGTGGATGTGGGGGGCACATACTTTTCTCCATATTAATGTCTATGGATGTAGATGAGAACAGAGAAGCCCCCGGAGGTGGATGTGGGGGGCACATACTTTTCTCCATATTAATGTCTATGGATGTAGATGAGAACAGAGAAGCCCCCGGAGGTGGATGTGGGGGGCACATACTTTTCTCCATATTAATGTCTATGGATGTCGATGAGGACAGAGAAGCCCGCGGAGGTGGATGTGGGGGGCACATACTTTTCTCCATATTAATGTCTATGGATGTCGATGAGGACAGAGAAGCCCGCGGAGGTGGATGTGGGGGGGCACATACTTTTCTCCATATTAATGTCTGTGGATGTAGATGAGGACAGAGAAGCCCCCGCAGGTGGATGTGGGGGGGCACATACTTTCTGCATATTAATGTCTATGGATGTAGATGAAGACAGAGAAGCCCCCGGAGGTGGATGTGGGGGGCACATACTTTTCGCCATATTAATGTCTGTGGATGTGGATGAGAACAGAGAAGCCCCCGGAGGTGGATGTGGGGGGGCACATACTTTTCGCCATATTAATGTCTATGGATGTAGATGAGGACAGAGTAGCCCCCGAAGGTGGATATGGGGGGCATATACTTTTCTCCATATTAATGTCTGTGGATGTAGATGAGGACAGAGAAGCCCCTGGAGGTGGATGTGGGGGGCACATACTTTTCTCCATATTAATGTCTATGGATGTAGATGAGGACAGAGAAGTCCCGGGAGGTGGATGTGGGGGGCACATACTTTTCTCCATATTAATGTCTGTGGATGTAGATGAGGACAGAGAAGCCCCTGGAGGTGGATGTGGGGGGCACATACTTTTCTCCATATTAATGTCTATGGATGTAGATGAGGACAGAGAAGCCCCCGGAGGTGGATGTGGGGGGCACATACTTTTCTCCATATTAATGTCTATGGATGTAGATGAGGACAGAGAGCCCCCGGAGGTGGATGTGGGGGGCACATACTTTTCTCCATATTAATGTCTGTGGATGTAGATGAGGACAGAGAAGCCCCTGGAGGTGGATGTGGGGGGCACATACTTTTCTCCATATTAATGTCTATGGATGTAGATGAGGACAGAGAAGCCCCCGGAGGTGGATGTGGGGGGCACATACTTTTCTCCATATTAATGTCTATGAATGTAGATGAGGACAGAGAAGCCCCTGGAGGTGGATGTGGGGGGCACATACTTTTCTCCATATTAATGTCTATGGATGTAGATGAGGACAGAGAAGCCCCCGGAGGTGGATGTGGGGGGCACATACTTTTCTCCATATTAATGTCTATGGATGTAGATGAGGACAGAGAAGCCCCCGGAGGTGGATGTGGGGGGCACATACTTTTCTCCATATTAATGTCTATGGATGTAGATGAGGACAGAGAAGCCCCTGGAGGTGGATGTGGGGGGCACATACTTTTCTCCATATTAATGTCTGTGGATGTAGATGAGGACAGAGAAGCCCCTGGAGGTGGATGTGGGGGGCACATACTTTTCTCCATATTAATGTCTATGGATGTACATGAGGACAGAGAAGCCCCTGGAGGTGGATGTGGGGGGCACATACTTTTCTCCATATTAATGTCTATGGATGTAGATGAGGACAGAGAAGCCCCTGGAGGTGGATGTGGGGGGCACATACTTTTCTCCATATTAATGTCTATGGCTGTAGATGAGGACAGAGAGCCCCCGGAGGTGGATGTGGGGGGCACATACTTTTTTCCATATTAATGTCTATGGATGTCGATGAGAACAGAGAAGCCCCCGGAGGTGGATGTGGGGGGCACATACTTTTCTCCATATTGATGTCTGTGGATGTAGATGAGGACAGAGAAGCCCCCGCAGGTGGATGTGGGGGGGCACATACTTTCCTCTATATTAATGTCTATGGATGTAGATGAGGACAGAGAAGCCCCCGGAGGTGGATGTGGGGGGCACATACTTTTCTCCATATTAATGTCTATGGATGTCGATGAGGACAGAAAAGCCTGCGGAGGTGGATGTGGGGGGCACATACTTTTTCTCCATATTAATATATATGGATGCAGATGGAGACAGAGAAGCCCCCGGAGGTGGATGTGGGGGGCACATACTTTTCTCCATATTAATGTCTATGGATGTAGATGAGGACACAGAAGCCCCCAGAGGTGGATGTGGGGGGCACATACTTTTCTCCATATTAATGTCTGTGGATGTTGATGAGGACAGAGAAGCCCCTGCAGGTGGATGTGGGGGGGCACATACTTTCTCCATATTAATGTCTATGGATGTCGATGAGGACAGAGAAGCCCGCGGAGGTGGATGTGGGGGGCACATACTTTCTCCATATTAATGTCTATGGATGTAGATGAGGACAGAGAAGCCCCCGGAGGTGGATGTGGGGGGCACATACTTTCTCCATATTAATGTCTATGGATGTAGATGAGGACAGAGAAGCCCCCGGAGGTGGATGTGGGGGGCACATACTTTTCTCCATATTAATGTCTGTGGATGTAGATGAGGACAGAGAAGCCCCCGGAGGTGGATGTGGGGGTCAGAACTTTCCTCCATATTAATATCTATGGATGTAGATGAGGACAGAGAAGCCCCCGGAGGTGGATGTGGGGGGCACATACTTTTCTCCATATTAATGTCTATGGATGTAGATGAGGACAGAGAAGCCGCTGGAGGTGGATGTGGGGGGGCACATACTTTTCTCCATATTAATGTCTATGGATGTAGATGAGGACAGAGAAGCCCCCGGAAGTGGATGTGGGGGGGCACATACTTTTCTCCATATTAATGTCTGTGGATGTAGATGAGGACAGAGAAGCCCCTGGAGGTGGATGTGGGGGGCACATACTTTTCTCCATATTAATGTCTATGGATGTAGATGAGGACAGAGAAGCCCCCGGAGGTGGATGTGGGGGGCACATACTTTTCTCCATATTAATGTCTATGGATGTCGATGAGGACAGAGAAGCCCGCGGAGGTGGATGTGGGGGGCACATACTTTTCTCCATATTAATGACTATGGATGTCGATGAGGACAGAGAAGCCCGCGGAGGTGGATGTGGGGGGCACATACTTTTCTCCATATTAATGTCTGTGGATGTAGATGAGGACAGAGAAGCCCCCGCAGGTGGATGTGGGGGGGCACATACTTTCTGCATATTAATGTCTATAGATGTAGATGAGGATAGAGAAGCCCCCGGAGGTGGATGTGGGGGGCACATACTTTTCGCCATATTAATGTCTGTGGATGTGGATGAGAACAGAGAAGCCCCCGGAGGTGGATGTGGGGGGGCACATACTTTTCGCCATATTAATGTCTATGGATGTAGATGAGGACAGAGTAGCCCCCGAAGGTGGATATGGGGGGCATATACTTTTCTCCATATTAATGTCTGTGGATGTAGATGAGGACAGAGAAGCCCCTGGAGGTGGATGTGGGGGGCACATACTTTTCTCCATATTAATGTCTATGGATGTAGATGAGGACAGAGAAGCCCCCGGAGGTGGATGTGGGGGGCACATACTTTTCTCCATATTAATGTCTGTGGATGTAGATGAGGACAGAGAAGCCCCTGGAGGTGGATGTGGGGGGCACATACTTTTCTCTATATTAATGTCTATGGATGTAGATGAGGACAGAGAAGCCCCCGGAGGTGGATGTGGGGGGCACATACTTTTCTCCATATTAATGTCTATGGATGTAGATGAGGACAGAGAGCCCCCGGAGGTGGATGTGGGGGGCACATACTTTTCTCCATATTAATGTCTGTGGATGTAGATGAGGACAGAGAAGCCCCTGGAGGTGGATGTGGGGGGCACATACTTTTCTCCATATTAATGTCTATGGATGTAGATGAGGACAGAGAAGCCCCCGGAGGTGGATGTGGGGGGCACATACTTTTCTCCATATTAATGTCTATGGATGTAGATGAGGACAGAGAAGCCCCTGGAGGTGGATGTGGGGGGCACATACTTTTCTCCATATTAATGTCTATGGATGTAGATGAGGACAGAGAAGCCCCCGGAGGTGGATGTGGGGGGCACATACTTTTCTCCATATTAATGTCTATGGATGTAGATGAGGACAGAGAAGCCCCTGGAGGTGGATGTGGGGGGCACATACTTTTCTCCATATTAATGTCTGTGGATGTAGATGAGGACAGAGAAGCCCCTGGAGGTGGATGTGGGGGGCACATACTTTTCTCCATATTAATGTCTATGGCTGTAGATGAGGACAGAGAGCCCCCGGAGGTGGATGTGGGGGGCACATACTTTTCTCCATATTAATGTCTATGGATGTAGATGAGGACAGAGAAGCCCCCGGAGGTGGATGTGGGGGGCACATACTTTTCTCCATATTAATGTCTATGGATGTCGATGAGGACAGAGAAGCCCGCGGAGGTGGATGTGGGGGGCACATACTTTTCTCCATATTAATGTCTGTGGATGTAGATGAGGACAGAGAAGCCCCCGGAGGTGGATGTGGGGGGCACATACTTTTCACCATATTAATGTCTGTGGATGTGGATGAGAACAGAGAAGCCCCCGGAGGTGGATGTGGGGGGGCACATACTTTTCGCCATATTAATGTCTATGGATGTAGATGAGGACAGAGAAGCCCCCGGAGGTGGATGTGGGGGGCACATACTTTTCTCCATATTAATGTCTATGGATGTCGATGAGAACAGAGAAGCCCCCGGAGGTGGATGTGGGGGGCACATACTTTTCTCCATATTGATGTCTGTGGATGTAGATGAGGACAGAGAAGCCCCCGCAGGTGGATGTTGGGGGGCACATACTTTCCTCTATATTAATGTCTATGGATGTAGATGAGGACAGAGAAGCCCCCGGTGGTGGATGTGGGGGCACATACTTTTCTCCATATTAATGTCTGTAGATGTAGATGAGGACAGAGAAGCCCCCGGAGGTGGATGTGGGGGGCACATACTTTTCTCCATATTAATGTCTATGGATGTCGATGAGGACAGAAAAGCCCGCGGAGGTGGATGTGGGGGGCACATACTTTTTCTCCATATTAATATATATGGATGCAGATGGAGACAGAGAAGCCCCCGGAGGTGGATGTGGGGGGCACATACTTTTCTCCATATTAATGTCTATGGATGTAGATGAGGACACAGAAGCCCCCAGAGGTGGATGTGGGGGGCACATACTTTTCTCCATATTAATGTCTGTGGATGTTGATGAGGACAGAGAAGCCCCTGCAGGTGGATGTGGGGGGGCACATACTTTCTCCATATTAATGTCTATGGATGTCGATGAGGACAGAGAAGCCCCCGGAGGTGGATGTGGGGGGCACATGCTTTTCTCCATATTAATGTCTATGGATGTAGATGAGGACAGAGAAGCCCCCGGAGGTGGCTGTGGGGGGCACATACTTTTCTTCATATTAATGTCTATGGATGTAGATGAGGACAGAGAAGCCCCCGGAGGTGGCTGTGGGGGGCACATACTTTTCTCTATATTAATGTCTATGGATGTATATGAGGACAGAGAAGCCCCCGTAGGTGGATGTGAGGGGCACATACTTTTCTCTATATTAATGTCTATGGATGTAGATGAGGACAGAGAAGCCCCTGGAGGTGGATGTGGGGGGCACATACTTTTCTCCATATTAATGTGTATGGATGTAGATGAGGACAGAGAAGCCCCCGGAGGTGGATGTGGGGGGGCACATACTTTTCTCCATATTAATGTCTATGGATGTAGATGAGGACAGAGAAGCCCCTGGAGGTGGATGTGGGGGGCACATACTTTTCTCCATATTAATGTCTATGGATGTAGATGAGGACAGAGAAGCCCCTGGAGGTGGATGTGGGGGGGCACATACTTTTCTCCATATTAATGTCTATGGATGTAGATGAGGACAGAGAAGCCCCCGGAGGTGGATGTGGGGGGCACATACTTTTCTCTATATTAATGTCTATGGATGTATATGAGGACAGAGAAGCCCCCGTAGGTGGATGTGAGGGGCACATACTTTTCTCTATATTAATGTCTATGGATGTAGATGAGGACAGAGAAGCCCCTGGAGGTGGATGTGGGGGGCACATACTTTTCTCCATATTAATGTCTATGGATGTAGATGAGGACAGAGAAGCCCCTGGAGGTGGATGTGGGGGGGCACATACTTTTCTCCATATTAATGTCTATGGATGTAGATGAGGACAGAGAAGCCCCCGGAGGTGGATGTGGGGGGCACATACTTTTCTCTATATTAATGTCTATGGATGTATATGAGGACAGAGAAGCCCCCGTAGGTGGATGTGAGGGGCACATACTTTTCTCCATATTAATGTCTATGGATGTAGATGAGGACAGAGAAGCCCCTGGAGGTGGATGTGGGGGGCACATACTTTTCTCCATATTAATGTCTATGGATGTAGATGAGGACAGAGAAGCCCCTGGAGGTGGATGTGGGGGGGCACATACTTTCCTCCATATTAATGTCTATGGATGTAGATGAGGACAGAGAAGCCCCCGGAGGTGGATGTGGGGGGCACATACTTTTCTCTATATTAATGTCTATGGATGTATATGAGGACAGAGAAGCCCCCGTAGGTGGATGTGAGGGGCACATACTTTTCTCTATATTAATGTCTATGGATGTAGATGAGGACAGAGAAGCCCCTGGAGGTGGATGTGGGGGGCACATACTTTTCTCCATATTAATGTCTATGGATGTAGATGAGGACAGAGAAGCCCCCGGAGGTGGATGTGGGGGGCACATACTTTTCTCCATATTAATGTCTATGGATGTAGATGAGGACAGAGAAGCCCCCGGAGGTGGATGTGGGGGGCACATACTTTTCTCCATATTAATGTCTATGGATGTAGATGAGGACAGAGAAGCCCCTGGAGGTGGATGTGGGGGGCACATACTTTTCTCCATATTAATGTCTGTGGATGTAGATGAGGACAGAGAAGCCCCTGGAGGTGGATGTGGGGGGCACATACTTTTCTCCATATTAATGTCTATGGATGTACATGAGGACAGAGAAGCCCCTGGAGGTGGATGTGGGGGGCACATACTTTTCTCCATATTAATGTCTATGGATGTAGATGAGGACAGAGAAGCCCCTGGAGGTGGATGTGGGGGGCACATACTTTTCTCCATATTAATGTCTATGGCTGTAGATGAGGACAGAGAGCCCCCGGAGGTGGATGTGGGGGGCACATACTTTTCTCCATATTAATGTCTGTGGATGTAGATGAGGACAGAGAAGCCCCTGGAGGTGGATGTGGGGGGCACATACTTTTCTCCATATTAATGTCTATGGATGTACATGAGGACAGAGAAGCCCCTGGAGGTGGATGTGGGGGGCACATACTTTTCTCCATATTAATGTCTATGGATGTAGATGAGGACAGAGAAGCCCCTGGAGGTGGATGTGGGGGGCACATACTTTTCTCCATATTAATGTCTATGGCTGTAGATGAGGACAGAGAGCCCCCGGAGGTGGATGTGGGGGGCACATACTTTTCTCCATATTAATGTCTATGGATGTAGATGAGGACAGAGAAGCCCCCGGAGGTGGATGTGGGGGGCACATACTTTTCTCCATATTAATGTCTATGGATGTCGATGAGGACAGAGAAGCCCGCGGAGGTGGATGTGGGGGGCACATACTTTTCTCCATATTAATGTCTGTGGATGTAGATGAGGACAGAGAAGCCCCCGGAGGTGGATGTGGGGGGCACATACTTTTCGCCATATTAATGTCTGTGGATGTGGATGAGAACAGAGAAGCCCCCGGAGGTGGATGTGGGGGGCACATACTTTTCGCCATATTAATGTCTATGGATGTAGATGAGGACAGAGAAGCCCCCGGAGGTGGATGTGGGGGGCACATACTTTTCTCCATATTAATGTCTATGGATGTCGATGAGAACAGAGAAGCCCCCGGAGGTGGATGTGGGGGGCACATACTTTTCTCCATATTGATGTCTGTGGATGTAGATGAGGACAGAGAAGCCCCCGCAGGTGGATGTGGGGGGGCACATACTTTCCTCTATATTAATGTCTATGGATGTAGATGAGGACAGAGAAGCCCCCGGAGGTGGATGTGGGGGGCACATACTTTTCTCCATATTAATGTCTATGGATGTCGATGAGGACAGAAAAGCCTGCGGAGGTGGATGTGGGGGGCACATACTTTTTCTCCATATTAATATATATGGATGCAGATGGAGACAGAGAAGCCCCCGGAGGTGGATGTGGGGGGCACATACTTTTCTCCATATTAATGTCTATGGATGTAGATGAGGACACAGAAGCCCCCAGAGGTGGATGTGGGGGGCACATACTTTTCTCCATATTAATGTCTGTGGATGTTGATGAGGACAGAGAAGCCCCTGCAGGTGGATGTGGGGGGGCACATACTTTCTCCATATTAATGTCTATGGATGTCGATGAGGACAGAGAAGCCCGCGGAGGTGGATGTGGGGGGCACATACTTTCTCCATATTAATGTCTATGGATGTAGATGAGGACAGAGAAGCCCCCGGAGGTGGATGTGGGGGGCACATACTTTCTCCATATTAATGTCTATGGATGTAGATGAGGACAGAGAAGCCCCCGGAGGTGGATGTGGGGGGCACATACTTTTCTCCATATTAATGTCTGTGGATGTAGATGAGGACAGAGAAGCCCCCGGAGGTGGATGTGGGGGTCACATACTTTCCTCCATATTAATATCTATGGATGTAGATGAGGACAGAGAAGCCCCCGGAGGTGGATGTGGGGGGCACATACTTTTCTCCATATTAATGTCTATGGATGTAGATGAGGACAGAGAAGCCGCTGGAGGTGGATGTGGGGGGGCACATACTTTTCTCCATATTAATGTCTATGGATGTAGATGAGGACAGAGAAGCCCCCGGAAGTGGATGTGGGGGGGCACATACTTTTCTCCATATTAATGTCTGTGGATGTAGATGAGGACAGAGAAGCCCCTGGAGGTGGATGTGGGGGGCACATACTTTTCTCCATATTAATGTCTATGGATGTAGATGAGGACAGAGAAGCCCCCGGAGGTGGATGTGGGGGGCACATACTTTTCTCCATATTAATGTCTATGGATGTCGATGAGGACAGAGAAGCCCGCGGAGGTGGATGTGGGGGGCACATACTTTTCTCCATATTAATGACTATGGATGTCGATGAGGACAGAGAAGCCCGCGGAGGTGGATGTGGGGGGCACATACTTTTCTCCATATTAATGTCTGTGGATGTAGATGAGGACAGAGAAGCCCCCGCAGGTGGATGTGGGGGGGCACATACTTTCTGCATATTAATGTCTATAGATGTAGATGAGGATAGAGAAGCCCCCGGAGGTGGATGTGGGGGGCACATACTTTTCGCCATATTAATGTCTGTGGATGTGGATGAGAACAGAGAAGCCCCCGGAGGTGGATGTGGGGGGGCACATACTTTTCGCCATATTAATGTCTATGGATGTAGATGAGGACAGAGTAGCCCCCGAAGGTGGATATGGGGGGCATATACTTTTCTCCATATTAATGTCTGTGGATGTAGATGAGGACAGAGAAGCCCCTGGAGGTGGATGTGGGGGGCACATACTTTTCTCCATATTAATGTCTATGGATGTAGATGAGGACAGAGAAGCCCCCGGAGGTGGATGTGGGGGGCACATACTTTTCTCCATATTAATGTCTGTGGATGTAGATGAGGACAGAGAAGCCCCTGGAGGTGGATGTGGGGGGCACATACTTTTCTCCATATTAATGTCTATGGATGTAGATGAGGACAGAGAAGCCCCCGGAGGTGGATGTGGGGGGCACATACTTTTCTCCATATTAATGTCTATGGATGTAGATGAGGACAGAGAGCCCCCGGAGGTGGATGTGGGGGGCACATACTTTTCTCCATATTAATGTCTGTGGATGTAGATGAGGACAGAGAAGCCCCTGGAGGTGGATGTGGGGGGCACATACTTTTCTCCATATTAATGTCTATGGATGTAGATGAGGACAGAGAAGCCCCCGGAGGTGGATGTGGGGGGCACATACTTTTCTCCATATTAATGTCTATGGATGTAGATGAGGACAGAGAAGCCCCTGGAGGTGGATGTGGGGGGCACATACTTTTCTCCATATTAATGTCTATGGATGTAGATGAGGACAGAGAAGCCCCCGGAGGTGGATGTGGGGGGCACATACTTTTCTCCATATTAATGTCTATGGATGTAGATGAGGACAGAGAAGCCCCTGGAGGTGGATGTGGGGGGCACATACTTTTCTCCATATTAATGTCTGTGGATGTAGATGAGGACAGAGAAGCCCCTGGAGGTGGATGTGGGGGGCACATACTTTTCTCCATATTAATGTCTATGGCTGTAGATGAGGACAGAGAGCCCCCGGAGGTGGATGTGGGGGGCACATACTTTTCTCCATATTAATGTCTATGGATGTAGATGAGGACAGAGAAGCCCCCGGAGGTGGATGTGGGGGGCACATACTTTTCTCCATATTAATGTCTATGGATGTCAATGAGGACAGAGAAGCCCGCGGAGGTGGATGTGGGGGGCACATACTTTTCTCCATATTAATGTCTGTGGATGTAGATGAGGACAGAGAAGCCCCCGGAGGTGGATGTGGGGGGGCACATACTTTTCGCCATATTAATGTCTATGGATGTAGATGAGGACAGAGAAGCCCCCGGAGGTGGATGTGGGGGGCACATACTTTTCTCCATATTAATGTCTATGGATGTCGATGAGAACAGAGAAGCCCCCGGAGGTGGATGTGGGGGGCACATACTTTTCTCCATATTGATGTCTGTGGATGTAGATGAGGACAGAGAAGCCCCCGCAGGTGGATGTGGGGGGGCACATACTTTCCTCTATATTAATGTCTATGGATGTAGATGAGGACAGAGAAGCCCCCGGTGGTGGATGTGGGGGCACATACTTTTCTCCATATTAATGTCTGTAGATGTAGATGAGGACAGAGAAGCCCCCGGAGGTGGATGTGGGGGGCACATACTTTTCTCCATATTAATGTCTATGGATGTCGATGAGGACAGAAAAGCCCGCGGAGGTGGATGTGGGGGGCACATACTTTTTCTCCATATTAATATATATGGATGCAGATGGAGACAGAGAAGCCCCCGGAGGTGGATGTGGGGGGCACATACTTTTCTCCATATTAATGTCTATGGATGTAGATGAGGACACAGAAGCCCCCAGAGGTGGATGTGGGGGGCACATACTTTTCTCCATATTAATGTCTGTGGATGTTGATGAGGACAGAGAAGCCCCTGCAGGTGGATGTGGGGGGGCACATACTTTCTCCATATTAATGTCTATGGATGTCGATGAGGACAGAGAAGCCCCCGGAGGTGGATGTGGGGGGCACATGCTTTTCTCCATATTAATGTCTATGGATGTAGATGAGGACAGAGAAGCCCCCGGAGGTGGATGTGGGGGGCACATGCTTTTCTCCATATTAATGTCTATGGATGTAGATGAGGACAGAGAAGCCCCCGGAGGTGGATGTGGGGGGCACATACTTTTCTTCATATTAATGTCTATGGATGTAGATGAGGACAGAGAAGCCCCCGGAGGTGGATGTGGGGGGCACATACTTTTCTCTATATTAATGTCTATGGATGTATATGAGGACAGAGAAGCCCCCGTAGGTGGATGTGAGGGGCACATACTTTTCTCTATATTAATGTCTATGGATGTAGATGAGGACAGAGAAGCCCCTGGAGGTGGATGTGGGGGGCACATACTTTTCTCCATATTAATGTGTATGGATGTAGATGAGGACAGAGAAGCCCCCGGAGGTGGATGTGGGGGGGCACATACTTTTCTCCATATTAATGTCTATGGATGTAGATGAGGACAGAGAAGCCCCTGGAGGTGGATGTGGGGGGCACATACTTTTCTCCATATTAATGTGTATGGATGTAGATGAGGACAGAGAAACCCCTGGAGGTGGATGTGGGGGGGCACATACTTTTCTCCATATTAATGTCTATGGATGTAGATGAGGACAGAGAAGCCCCCGGAGGTGGATGTGGGGGGCACATACTTTCCTCCATATTAATGTCTATGGATGTAGATGAGGACAGAGAAGCCCCCGGAGGTGGATGTGGGGGGCACATACTTTTCTCTATATTAATGTCTATGGATGTATATGAGGACAGAGAAGCCCCCGTAGGTGGATGTGAGGGGCACATACTTTTCTCTATATTAATGTCTATGGATGTAGATGAGGACAGAGAAGCCCCTGGAGGTGGATGTGGGGGGCACATACTTTTCTCCATATTAATGTGTATGGATGTAGATGAGGACAGAGAAGCCCCCGGAGGTGGATGTGGGGGGGCACATACTTTTCTCCATATTAATGTCTATGGATGTAGATGAGGACAGAGAAGCCCCTGGAGGTGGATGTGGGGGGCACATACTTTTCTCCATATTAATGTGTATGGATGTAGATGAGGACAGAGAAGCCCCTGGAGGTGGATGTGGGGGGGCACATACTTTTCTCCATATTAATGTCTATGGATGTAGATGAGGACAGAGAAGCCCCCGGAGGTGGATGTGGGGGGCACATACTTTCCTCCATATTAATGTCTATGGATGTAGATGAGGACAGAGAAGCCCCCGGAGGTGGATGTGGGGGGCACATACTTTTCTCTATATTAATGTCTATGGATGTCGATGAGGACAGAGAAGCCCCCACAGGTGGATGTGGGGGGCACATACTTTTCTCTATATTAATGTCTATGGATGTAGATGAGGACAGAGAAGCCCCCGCACGTGGATGTTGGGGACACATACTTTTCTTCATATTAATGTCTATTAATGTAGATGAGGACAGAGAAGCCCCCGGAGGTGGATGTGGGGGGCACATACTTTCCTCCATATTAATGTCTATGGATGTAGATGAGGACAGAGAAGCCCCCGGAGGTGGATGTAGGGGGCACATACTTTTCTCCATATTAATGTTTATGGATGTAGGTGAGGACAGAGAAGCCCCCGGAGGTGGATGTGGGGGGCACATACTTTCCTCCATATTAATGTCTATGGATGTAGATGAGGACAGAGAAGCCCCCGGAGGTGGATGTGGGGGGCACATACTTTCCCCCATATTAATGTCTATGGATGTAGATGAGGACAGAGAAGCCCCCGGAGGTGGATGTGGGGGGCACATACTTTTCTCCATATTAATGTCTATGGATGTAGATGAGGACAGAGAAGCCCCCGGAGGTGGATGTGGGGGGCACATACTTTTCTCCATATTAATGTCTATGACTGTAGATGAGGACAGAGAAGCCCCCGGGGATGGATGTGGGGGGCACATGCTTTTCTCCATATTAATGTCTATGGATGTAGATGAGGACAGAGAAGCCCCCGTAGGTGGATGTGAGGGGCACATACTTTTCTCTATATTAATGTCTATGGATGTAGATGAGGACAGAGAAGCCCCGGAGGTGGATGTGGGGGGGCACATACTTTTCTCCATATTAATGTCTATGGATGTAGATGAGGACAGAGAAGCCCCCGGAGGTGGATGTGGGGGGACACATACTTTTCTCCATATTAATGTCTATGGATGTAGATGAGGACAGAGCAGCCCCCGGAGGTGGATGTGGGGGGCACATACTTTCCTCCATATTAATGTCTATGGAAGTAGATGAGGACAGAGAAGCCCCCGGAGGTGGATGTGGGGGGGCACATACTTTTCTCCATATTAATGTCTATGGATGTCAATGAGGACAGAGAAGCCCCCGGAGGTGGATGTGGGGGGCACATGCTTTTCTCCATATTAATGTCTATGGATGTAGATGAGGACAGAGAAGCCCCCGGAGGTGGATGTGGGGGGACACATACTTTTCTCCATATTAATGTCTATGGATGTAGATGAGGACAGAGCAGCCCCCGGAGGTGGATGTGGGGGGCACATACTTTCCTCCATATTAATGTCTATGGAAGTAGATGAGGACAGAGAAGCCCCCGGAGGTGGATGTGGGGGGCACATACTTTTCTCCATATTAATGTCTATGGATGTAGATGAGGACAGAGAAGCCCCCGGAGGTGGATGTGGGGGGGCACATACTTTTCTCCATATTAATGTCTATGGATGTAGATGAGGACAGAGAAGCCCCCGGAGGTGGATGTGGGGGGACACATACTTTTCTCCATATTAATGTCTATGGATGTAGATGAGGACAGAGCGTCCCCCGGAGGTGGATGTGGGGGGCACATACTTTCCTCAATATTAATGTCTATGGATGTAGATGAGGACAGAGAAGCCCCCGGAGGTGGATGTGGGGGGCACATACTTTCCTCCATATTAATGTCTATGGAAGTAGATGAGGACAGAGAAGCCCCCGGAGGTGGATGTGGGGGGGCACATACTTTTCTCCATATTAATGTCTATGGATGTCGATGAGGACAGAGAAGCCCCCGGAGGTGGATGTGGGGGGCACATACTTTCCTCCATATTAATGTCTATGGATGTAGATGAGGAGAGAGAAGCCCCCGGAGGTGGATGTGGGGGGCACATACTTTTCTCCATATTAATGTCTATGGATGTAAATGAGGACAGAGAAGCCCCCGGAGGTGGATGTGGGGGGCACATACTTTCCTCCATATTAATGTCTATGGATGTAGATGAGGACAGAGAAGCCCCCGGAGGTGGATGTGGGGGGCACATACTTTTCTCTATATTAATGTCTATGGATGTCGATGAGGACAGAGAAGCCCCCGCAGGTGGATGTGGGGGGCACATACTTTTCTCTATATTAATGTCTATGGATGTAGATGAGGACAGAGAAGCCCCCGCACGTGGATGTAGGGGGCACATACTTTTCTCCATATTAATGTCTATGGATGTAGGTGAGGACAGAGAAGCCCCCGGAGGTGGATGTGGGGGGCACATACTTTTCTCCATATTAATGTCTATGGATGTAGATGAGGACAGAGAAGCCCCCGGAGGTGGATGTGGGGGGCACATACTTTCCTCCATATTAATGTCTATGGATGTAGATGAGGACAGAGAAGCCCCCGGAGGTGGATATAGGGGGCACATACTTTTCTCCATATTAATGTCTATGGATGTAGGTGAGGACAGAGAAGCCCCCGGAGGTGGATGTGGGGGGCACATACTTTCCTCCAGATTAATGTCTATGGATGTAGATGAGGACAGAGAAGCCCCCGGAGGTGGATGTGGGGGCACATACTTTTCTCCATATTAATGTCTATGGATGTAGATGAGGACAGAGAAGC
The DNA here is from genome assembly GCF_046119375.1 of Phyllobates terribilis. Taxonomy (NCBI): domain Eukaryota; kingdom Metazoa; phylum Chordata; class Amphibia; order Anura; family Dendrobatidae; genus Phyllobates; species Phyllobates terribilis. The sequence goes on along the minus strand of NW_027362773.1, from coordinate 161,733,929 downwards.
CCCTGGAGGTGGATGTGGGGGGCACATACTTTCCTCCATATTAATGTCTATGGATGTAGATGAGGACAGAGAAGCCCCCGGAGGTGGATGTGGGGGGCACATACTTTCCTCCATATTAATGTCTATGGATGTAGATGAGGACAGAGAAGCCCCCGGAGGTGGATGTGGGGGGCACATACTTTCCTCCATATTAATTTCTATGGATGTAGATGAGGACAGAGAAGCCCCCGGAGGTGGATATGGGGGGCACATATGTAGCACCCTGAGGATTCGGCTGCTACAGGGGTATTGCACCTCAACCCAGAGGTGTGATATTCCACTCCCGGGTAAGGATGGAGTGTGGAACTGAGCTCAGATAGGCTGCATGCACTACACACATCCCATTTCCGAGGAACAGGCCGACGGTACTCCCACTTAGAAATGTGCAGGTACGACCGAGTCTGTTCCTGGCTGGAGTGGGAGGGGGGTGGTACATCCCATGTAGTGTAGGGGCAGATAGGGGGAGCAGCCTGGGTAAAGATAGGAGCTCATTGGGTGCTGGTCACCTGAGCTCACACATAGAGGGTGTATATAAGGTGGGCACCAACTAAGATCAGGGTCAGACGCAGAGAGTCAGTCAGCTGCAGAGAACAAGTCAGGAGCAGAGGAGAAAAGAAAGACCAAGACCCAGAGTGAGAGAGGAGAAAAGAGAAAGACCCAGAGAGGGAAGACTGAAGGGACCCAAGAACCCAAATTAGAGCACCGGGTGAGGAGTCAGCATCAGGGTACCGGAACCCAAGCTGGTGGGGGCAAAAACAATCCCTAGCCAGAGACCGGAGATCGTGGGCAGCGTTTGCCACGGTCACCCATCACATTCACCCCGAAGGCACACCACATGAAGGGTCAGGGAACCCAGGGCCAAGGGTGTCCCAACAGAAGGCCCGAGGGAGCTGGACCTAGGTGAATCACTGGTGGGGACGGCTGAAGAAAGGACAGAGGGAGAGCTCAGGGCCACGCTCCGGACTTGTTTGGGGGTTGGCTGGATCCAGGACCTGGTGGACGCAGCACGGCTCGGGTGGTCACTAGCAGCTGGAGTGACCAGTACAACATCTGCAGTAAGTAAACACCCTTAACTGCACAACCCGAGTCTGTCTTCATTGCCGGCTGCACCGCACCACCACAACCCCCATCCTCTGCGCCTGTCCCCTCTGAGGCTATACCCCTCCCGTTGGGGGTGATCCCACCAAGCTGCGCATCCACCATCAGCCTCAGCGGACCCTGCTGCAGCGGCGGCCACAGTGACCGCATCACAACGGGTGGCGTAGTCGACACAAAAGAACTTTAGTAACATCTGTAAAGCTGCCACATAACACTGAGCTTGACGCCCTGGGCACGGGGCCGGGTCACAGCCGCTCGGAGACTACAAACCCCCCATCTGATCCGGTGCCGGGTATTCCCCTCAAAAAGGAATATGTCCCAGGGGGCGCGTCAACTTTGGCGTAGTCGGCAGGATTACGTGCCCGCAACACCCGGGTACTGCGTGCCTGAAGAAAAGTGCAAGTTTACCTCAGAAAGAAGTCTCCCGACGGTTCCGGAGGGTCCACGCCATCGGACTCCATCACCAGTCGTTTCCCGCCGATTGTCCGCCATTTCCAGCTTGTTCCCGCCATCTGCAGAGTTTCCCGCCACTGGGCGACGCTTCCCGCCAAAACCGCAGATTTCCCGCCTTGGAAGAGCAGCGGACGCCATTATGGGCGTGCCAAAGGAGGGCAAGAGGCCACCTCCCATCGTGGGCCGGGACAGAAAATGGCGCCAAAAGTGGAAACCGCCCCCACCAACAGAGACTGTGATGCTGGAGGTGTCTGTCAGCGTGAAAGAACTACCCCTGGAGCTGACAGTCACCGAGTTGCCCCGGGACCGCCCTCTAAGTGGGAGGAGACGAAAGAGAAGAGAAAAGATGGGTGTCGCTTGGAGCAGTCTGGAGCGAGCGCACCCGGAGGCAGGAAGCCTGGAGAGGAGCAGCAGAAAAGCTCACCCGGAGATGGAGAGAAAGCAGAACAGCACCGGCCCGCTGGCCAGGAGTCTGCTAGAGACCGAGGAAGGAGGGCAGAGCAGCACCGGCCCGCTGGCCAGGAGCCTGCCGAGAGCAGAGCAGAGCAGCACCGACCCGATGGTCAGGAGCCTGCTAGAGTCCACAACCCCGCTAGGTCTAGCGGAGATCCTTGCACAGCTCCCCCGAGACCGGGAGTGTGCACAAACTGCCCTGGAGGGCCTCGCACGGAGGATGGCCCGGGTACAGCGGGAGATACTGGCGGAGTGGAGCCGGGAGATGGCTCAGCACGCAGAGACCAGTCAGCGGAGCACGCTACCCTGGAAGAGGAAGCAGACCGCCTCTGAGGATGGCGCGGGAGGACCCAAGGCCGGAGACGGCGCCGAGGAGGGAGCCGAACGCATGGAGGCAGGTAAAGGGGACGCCTATACCCCAAGCCGTGACACCGCTCACCTGCCCCAGCTCCCCGTCGCAGAGCCCGAAAGTCCCCCTGCTGTGCCCGTAGCCGCCACGTCACCGCAATGGACTAGGCCCCGACCGGAAGCCGCCGCAGCGACCCCTGTGACGTCACGCGCCTCGACCCGGAGCGTGACAAAGCAGGAAATACCACCAGCCTGGTCGCAAGGCCTAGTACCCCCGGGCGCCGCATCACCAACAGCGCCCCCTACCTCCGCGGAGCCTCCGGCCTGGCCGCAAGGCCAGGTAGCCCAGGGCGCCGCCGTATTAACGGTGCCCTTCACCTTCCAGGTGCCCCAGGCCTGGCCGCAAGGCCTGGGCAACCCGGGCGCCACCACCACCGCGCCCGCGCCCGTAAAACCAAGGGTGCCACACCTGGGGAAGGACTTGTTCAGCCAGCTCACATGGCCGGACGGGCGGCCCTTCATCTGGCCCGAAGGATACCATGAGCTGGAACGGCAGCAGAGACTAAGACCCCTGGATGAACCCCTGATTCCGGCTCCGAAGCCCGTGGCACGGATCTCGCCCCCGCTAGCGGAAGCGCAGTTTGAGTGGGACCCCACTGGAGAAGATCTAATGGGGTTCACTCAGGAAACTAGGGCAGCTGCAGCAGACCGCGCCGAGTGTTGCCGACAGCAGCTCGAGGAGTTCGCGAGGGAGCGGAGAGAGAGGCGGGTCCGGGAACAACAGGCCCAAATAAGGAGCGCCGAGCAAAAGAGCCGGACCAGGAGGGACCCCCGTGCAGCGCACAGTCCCCGTACCACCGGGACTGTCATCAAGTTTAACCAGCAGCACGGGTGGGGCTTCATTCGAGACAACAACACCCACGGCGACGTCTTTGTCACGCGCAGAGACGTGGAGTCCCATCTGCCGGAGGGGCACAGAGGTCGTGACCTCTACATCGGAGATGAGGTCACCTTTACCCGGCACAAGTGTGCCAAAGGACCTTACGCCCTCCACGTACACCGCCTGACGGAGGAGGAGTTGCGGTGCGAGGAGGAGGAGCAAGAGGACCCGGACGGGTCTGAAGTTCAAAGAGCAGGAGGAAGACGCCGTTGAGTGCGGCAGAGCAGGTGCTGTAAATAAGTTACCCCATGGGGGTATAAAGAAACTGAAACTGTTGCTGCTAAAATAGTCCCCGTTGGGACCAGTGAACTGTTACCCGTTAACCCCTTCATCCTACAGGCTGAGGACTGTGAGCAGCCATTCCCTTCCCTCTACCTGGCCGAGGACTGAGAGCGGCCAACTTCCCCTGTATATAGTTGCGCTTCCTAAAGCGCCCCCTACCGGTTTTATAGGAAAACCAGTTTTTCTAAGAGACTGTCGCACTTTTCCCGGACACACGGTGCACAGTGTCCGGAGGAGGAACCAGAGACAAGAGAAGTCTACGAGAATGTTTATATAAAAAAGTTATATATATATAATGTTTTATATGTTTTATATGTTTATATGAAAAATTTTGTATGTTTTGGTGTTATTTATGTCTTTACAGCCCGAGGACGTGCTGTGATTTACCAGGGGGGAATGTAGCACCCTGAGGATTCGGCTGCTACAGGGGTATTGCACCTCAACCCAGAGGTGTGATATTCCACTCCCGGGTAAGGATGGAGTGTGGAACTGAGCTCAGATAGGCTGCATGCACTACACACATCCCATTTCCGAGGAACAGGCCGACGGTACTCCCACTTAGAAATGTGCAGGTACGACCGAGTCTGTTCCTGGCTGGAGTGGGAGGGGGGTGGTACATCCCATGTAGTGTAGGGGCAGATAGGGGGAGCAGCCTGGGTAAAGATAGGAGCTCATTGGGTGCTGGTCACCTGAGCTCACACATAGAGGGTGTATATAAGGTGGGCACCAACTAAGATCAGGGTCAGACGCAGAGAGTCAGTCAGCTGCAGAGAACAAGTCAGGAGCAGAGGAGAAAAGAAAGACCAAGACCCAGAGTGAGAGAGGAGAAAAGAGAAAGACCCAGAGAGGGAAGACTGAAGGGACCCAAGAACCCAAATTAGAGCACCGGGTGAGGAGTCAGCATCAGGGTACCGGAACCCAAGCTGGTGGGGGCAAAAACAATCCCTAGCCAGAGACCGGAGATCGTGGGCAGCGTTTGCCACGGTCACCCATCACATTCACCCCGAAGGCACACCACATGAAGGGTCAGGGAACCCAGGGCCAAGGGTGTCCCAACAGAAGGCCCGAGGGAGCTGGACCTAGGTGAATCACTGGTGGGGACGGCTGAAGAAAGGACAGAGGGAGAGCTCAGGGCCACGCTCCGGACTTGTTTGGGGGTTGGCTGGATCCAGGACCTGGTGGACGCAGCACGGCTCGGGTGGTCACTAGCAGCTGGAGTGACCAGTACAACATCTGCAGTAAGTAAACACCCTTAACTGCACAACCCGAGTCTGTCTTCATTGCCGGCTGCACCGCACCACCACAACCCCCATCCTCTGCGCCTGTCCCCTCTGAGGCTATACCCCTCCCGTTGGGGGTGATCCCACCAAGCTGCGCATCCACCATCAGCCTCAGCGGACCCTGCTGCAGCGGCGGCCACAGTGACCGCATCACAACGGGTGGCGTAGTCGACATAAAAGAACTTTAGTAACATCTGTAAAGCTGCCACATAACACTGAGCTTGACGCCCTGGGCACGGGGCCGGGTCACAGCCGCTCGGAGACTACAAACCCCCCATCTGATCCGGTGCCGGGTATTCCCCTCAAAAAGGAATATGTCCCAGGGGGCGCGTCACATACTTTCCTCCATATTAATGTCTATGGATGTAGATGAGGACAGAGAAGCCCCCGGAGGTGGATGTGGGGGGCACATACTTTTCTCCATATTAATGTCTATGGATGTAGATGAGGACAGAGAAGCCCCCGGAGGTGGATGTGGGGGGCACATACTTTTCTCCATATTAATGTCTATGGATGTCGATGAGGACAGAGACGCCCCCGGAGGTGAATGTGGGGGGCACATACTTTCCTCCATATTAATGTCTATGGATGTAGATGAGGACAGAGAAGCCCCCGGAGGTGGATGTGGGGGGCACATACTTTCTCCATATTAATGTCTATGGATGTAGATGAGGACAGAGAAGCCCCTGGAGGTGGATGTGGGGGGCACATGCTTTTCTCCATATTAATGTCTATGGATGTAGATGAGGACAGAGAAGCCCCCGGAGGTGGATGTGGGGGGCACATACTTTTCTCCATATTAATGTCTATGGATGTAGATGAGGACAGAGAAGCCCCTGGAGGTGGATGTGGGGGCACATACTTTCCTCCATATTAATGTCTATGGATGTAGATGAGGACAGAGAAGCCCCCGGAGGTGGATGTGGGGGGCACATACTTTCCTCCATATTAATGTCTATGGATGTAGATGAGGACAGAGAAGCCCCCGGAGGTGGATGTGGGGGGCACATACTTTTCTTTATATTAATGTCTATGACTGTAGATGAGGACAGAGAAGCCCCCGGGGATGGATGTGGGGGGCACATGCTTTTCTCCATATTAATGTCTATGGATGTAGATGAGGACAGAGAAGCCCCCGGAGGTGGATGTGGGGGGCACATACTTTCCTCCATATTAATTTCTATGGATGTAGATGAGGACAGAGAAGCCCCCGGAGGTGGATGTGGAGGGCACATGCTTTTCTCCATATTAATGTCTATGGATGTAGATGAGGACAGAGAAGCCCCCGGAGGTGGATGTGGGGGGCACATACTTTTCTCCATATTAATGTCTATGGATGTAGATGAGGACAGAGAAGCCCCCGGAGGTCGATGTGGGGGGCACATACTTTTCTCCATATTAATGTCTATGGATGTCGATGAGGACAGAGACGCCCCCGGAGGTGGATGTGGGGGGCACATACTTTCCTCCATATTAATGTCTATGGATGTAGATGAGGACAGAGAAGCCCCCGGAGGTGGATGTGGGGGGCACATACTTTCTCCATATTAATGTCTATGGATGTAGATGAGGACAGAGAAGCCCCCTGGAGGTGGATGTGGGGGGCACATACTTTTCTCCATATTAATGTCTATGGATGTAGATGAGGAAAGAGAAGCCCCCGGAGGTGGATGTGGGGGGCACATACTTTTCTCCATATTAATGTCTATGGATGTAGATGAGGACAGAGAAGCCCCTGGAGGTGGATGTGGGGGCACATACTTTCCTCCATATTAATGTCTATGGATATAGATGAGGACAGAGAAGCCCCCTGGAGGTGGATGTGGGGGGCACATACTTTCCTCCATATTAATGTCTATGGATGTAGATGAGGACAGAGAAGCCCCCTGGAGGTGGATGTGGGGGGCACATACTTTCCTCCATATTAATGTCTATGGATGAAGATGAGAACAGAGAAGCCCCCGGAGATGGATGTGGGGGGGCACATACTTTTCTCCATATTAATGTCTATGGATGTCGATGAGGACAGAGAAGCCCCCGGAGGTGGATGTGGGGGGCACATACTTTCCTCCATATTAATGTCTATGGATGTAGATGAGGACAGAGAAGCCCCCGGAGGTGGATGTGGGGGGCACATACTTTTCTCCATATTAATGTCTATGGATGTAGATGAGGACAGAGAAGCCCCTGAAGGTGGATGTGGGGGGCACATACTTTTCTCCATATTAATGTCTATGGATGTCGATGAGGACAGAGAAGCCCCAGGAGGTGGATGTGGGGTGCACATACTTTTCTCCATATTAATGTCTATGGATGTAGATGAGGACAGAGAAGCCCCCGGAGGTGGATGTGGGGGGCACATACTTTTCTCCATATTAATGTCTATGGATGTAGATGAGGACAGAGAAGCCCCTGAAGGTGGATGTGGGGGGCACATACTTTTCTCCATATTAATGTCTATGGATGTCGATGAGGATAGAGAAGCCCCCGGAGGTGAATGTGGGGGGCACATACTTTTCTCCATATTAATGTCTATGGATGTAGATGAGGACAGAGAAGCCCCCGGAGGTGAATGTGGGGGGCACATACTTTCTCCATATTAATGTCTATGGATGTAGATGAGGACAGAGAAGCCCCCGGAGGTGGATGTGGGGGGCACATACTTTCTCCATATTAATGTCTATGGATGTAGATGAGGACAGAGAAGCCCCTGGAGGTGAATGTGGGGGGCACATACTTTCCTCCATATTAATGTCAATGGATGTAGATGAGGACAGAGAAGCCCCCGGAGGTGGATGTGGGGGGCACATACTTTCTCCATATTAATGTCTATGGATGTAGATGAGGACAGAGAAGCCCCTGGAGGTGAATGTGGGGGGCACATACTTTCCTCCATATTAATGTCTATGGATGTAGATGAGGACAGAGAAGCCCCTGGAGGAGGATCTGGGGGGGGGGGGCACATACTTTTCTCCATATTAATGTCTATGGATGTAGATGAGGACAGAGAAGCCCCCGGAGGTGGATGTGGGGGGCACATACTTTCCTCCATATTAATGTCTATGGATGTAGATGAGGACAGAGAAGCCCCCGGAGGTGGATGTGGGGGGCACATACTTTTCTCTATATTAATGTCTATGGATGTACATGAGTACAGAGAAACCCCCGGAGGTGGATGTGGGGGGCACATACTTTTCTCTATATTAATGTCTATGGATGTATATGAGGACAGAGAAGCCCCCGGAGGTGGATGTGGGGGGCACATACTTTCCTCCATATTAATGTCTATGGATGTAGATGAGGACAGAGAAGCCCCCGGAGGTGGATGTGGGGGGCACATACTTTTCTCTATATTAATGTCTATGGATGTATATGAGGACAGAGAAGCCCCCGGAGGTGGATGTGGGGGGCACATACTTTTCTCTATATTAATGTCTATGGATGTATATGAGGACAGAGAAGCCCCCGGAGGTGGATGTGGGGGGCACATACTTTTCTCTATATTAATGTCTATGGATGTATATGAGGACAGAGAAGCCCCGGAGGTGGATGTGGGGGGCACATACTTTTCTCCATATTAATGTCTATGGATGTAGATGAGGACAGAGAAGCCCCCGGAGGTGGATGTGGGGGGCACACACTTTCCTCCATATTAATGTCTATGGATGTAGATGAGGACAGAGAAGCCCCCGGAGGTGGATGTGGGGGGCACATACTTTTCTCCATATTAATGTCTATGGATGTAGATGAGGACAGAGAAGCCCCTGGAGGTGGATGTGGGGGGCACATACTTTTCTCCATATTAATGTCTATGGATGTAGATGAGGACAGAGAAGCCCCTGGAGGTGGATGTGGGGGGCACATACTTTTCTCCATATTAATGTCTATGGATGTAGATGAGGACAGAGAAGCCCCTGGAGGTGGATGTGGGGGGCACATACTTTTCTCCAAATTAATGTCTATGGATGTAGATGAGGACAGAGAAGCCCCTGGAGGTGGATGTGGGGGGCACATACTTTTCTCCATATTAATGTCTATGGATGTATATGAGGACAGAGAAGCCCCGGAGGTGGATGTGGGGGGCACATACTTTCTCCATATTAATGTCTATGGATGTAGATGAGGACAGAGAAGCCCCTGGAGGTGGATGTGGGGGGCACATACTTTCCTCCATATTAATGTCTATGGATGTAGATGAGGACAGAGAAGCCCCTGGAGGTGGATGTGGGGGGCACATACTTTTCTCCATATTAATGTCTATGGATGTCGATGAGGACAGAGAAGCCCCCGGAGGTGGATGTGGGGGGCACACACTTTCCTCCATATTAATGTCTATGGATGTAGATGAGGACAGAGAAGCCCCCGGAGGTGGATGTGGGGGGCACATACTTTTCTCCATATTAATGTCTATGGATGTAGATGAGGACAGAGAAGCCCCTGGAGGTGGATGTGGGGGGCACATACTTTTCTCCATATTAATGTCTATGGATGTAGATGAGGACAGAGAAGCCCCCGGAGGTAGATGTGGGGGGCACATACTTTTCTCCATATTAATGTCTATGGATGTCGATGAGGACAGAGAAGCCCCCGGAGGTGGATGTGGGGGGCACACACTTTCCTCCATATTAATGTCTATGGATGTAGATGAGGACAGAGAAGCCCCCGGAGGTGGATGTGGGGGGCACATACTTTTCTCCATATTAATGTCTATGGATGTAGATGAGGACAGAGAAGCCCCTGGAGGTGGATGTGGGGGGCACATACTTTTCTCCATATTAATGTCTATGGATGTAGATGAGGACAGAGAAGCCCCTGGAGGTGGATGTGGGGGGCACATACTTTCCTCCATATTAATGTCTATGGATGTAGATGAGGACAGAGAAGCCCCCGGAGGTGGATGTGGGGGGCACATACTTTCTCCATATTAATGTCTATGGATGTAGATGAGGACAGAGAAGCCCCTGGAGGTGGATGTGGGGGGCACATACTTTTCTCCATATTAATGTCTGTGGATGTATATGAGGACAGAGAAGCCCCCGGAGGTGGATGTGGGGGGCACATACTTTCCTCCATATTAATGTCTATGGATATAGATGAGGACAGAGAAGCCCCTGGAGGTGGATGTGGGGGGCACATACTTTTCTCCATATTAATGTCTATGGATGTATATGAGGACAGAGAAGCCCCCGGAGGTGGATGTGGGGGGCACATACTTTCCTCCATATTAATGTCTATGGATGTAGATGAGGACAGAGAAGCCCCCGGAGGTGGATGTGGGGGCACATACTTTTCTCCATATTAATGTCTATGGATGTAGATGAGGACAGAGAAGCCCCTGGAGGTGGATGTGGGGGGCACATACTTTTCTCCATATTAATGTCTGTGGATGTATATGAGGACAGAGAAGCCCCCGGAGGTGGATGTGGGGGGCACATACTTTCCTCCATATTAATGTCTATGGATATAGATGAGGACAGAGAAGCCCCTGGAGGTGGATGTGGGGGGCACATACTTTTCTCCATATTAATGTCTATGGATGTATATGAGGACAGAGAAGCCCCCGGAGGTGGATGTGGGGGGCACATACTTTCCTCCATATTAATGTCTATGGATATAGATGAGGACAGAGAAGCCCCCGGAGGTGGATGTGGGGGGCACATACTTTTCTCCATATTAATGTCTATGGATGTAGATGAGGACAGAGAAGCCACCGGAGGTGGATGTGGGGGGCACATACTTTTCTCCATATTAATGTTTATGGATGTAGATGAGGACAGAGAAGCCCCCAGAGGTGGATGTGGGGGGCACATACTTTCCTCCATATTAATGTCTATGGATGTAGATGAGGACAGAGAAGCCCCCGGAGGTGGATGTGGGGGGCACATACTTTTCTCCATATTAATGTCTATGGATGTAGATGAGGACTGAGAAGCCTCTGGAGGTGGATGTGGGGGGCACATACTTTCCTCCATATTAATGTCTATGGATGTAGATGAGGACAGAGAAGCCCCCAGAGGTGGATGTGGGGGGGCACATACTTTTCTCCATATTCATGTCTATGGATGTAGATGGAGGAAAGAGAAGCCCCTGGAGGTGGATGTGGGGGGCACATACTTTTCTCCATATTAATGTCTATGGATGTCGATGAGGACAGAGAATCCCCCGGAGGTGGATGTGGGGGGCACATACTTTCCTCCATATTAATGTCTATGGATGTAGATGAGGACAGAGAAGCCCCCGGAGGTGGATGTGGGGGGGGCACATACTTTTCTCCATATTAATGTCTATGGATGTAGATGAGGACAGAGAAGCCCCCAGAGGTGGATGTGGGGGGCACATACTTTTCTCCATATTAATGTCTATGGATGTAGATGGAGGACAGAGAAGCCCCCGAAGGTGGATGTGGGGGGCACATACTTTTCTCCATATTAATATCTATGGATGTCAATGAGGACAGAAAAGCCCCCGCAGGTGGATGTGGGGGGCACATACTTTTCTCCATATTAATGTCTATGGATGTAGATGAGGACAGAGAAGCCCCTGGAGGTGGATGTGGGGGGCACATAGTTTTCTCAATATTATTGTCTATGAATGTAGATGAGGACAGAGAAGCCCCCGGAGGTGGATGTGGGGGGCACATACTTTCCTCCATATTAATGTCTATGGATGTAGATGAGGACAGAGAAGCCCCCGGAAGTGGATGTGGGGGGCACATACTTTCCTCCATATTAATGTCTATGGATGTAGATGAGGACAGAGAAGCCCCTGGAGGTGTATGTGGGGGGCACATGCTTTTCTCCATATTAATGTCTATGGATGTAGATGAGGACAGAGAAGCCCCTGGAGGTGTATGTGGGGGGCACATACTTTCCTCCATATTAATGTCTATGGATGTAGATGAGGACAGAGAAGCCCCCAGAGGTGGATGTGGGGGGCACATACTTTCCTCCATATTAATGTCTATGGATGTAGATGAGGACAGAGAAGCCCCCGGAGGTGGATGTGGGGGGCACATACTTTCCTCCATATTAATGTCTATGGATGTAGATGAGGACAGAGAAGCCCCCGGAGGTGGATGTGGGGGGCACATACTTTCCTCCATATTAATGTCTATGGATGTAGATGAGGACAGAGAAGCCCCCGGAGGTGGATGTGGGGGGCACATACTTTCCTCCATATTAATGTCTATGGATGTAGATGAGGACAGAGAAGCCCCCAGAGGTGGATGTGGGGGGCACATACTTTCCTCCATATTAATGTCTATGGATGTAGATGAGGACAGAGAAGCCCCCAGAGGTGGATGTGGGGGGGCACATACTTTTCTCCATATTCATGTCTATGGATGTAGATGGAGGAAAGAGAAGCCCCTGGAGGTGGATGTGGGGGGCACATACTTTTCTCCATATTAATGTCTATGGATGTCGATGAGGACAGAGAATCCCCCGGAGGTGGATGTGGGGGGCACATACTTTCCTCCATATTAATGTCTATGGATGTAGATGAGGACAGAGAAGCCCCCGGAGGTGGATGTGGGGGGCACATACTTTTCTCCATATTAATGTCTATGGATGTAGATGAGGACAGAGAAGCCCCCAGAGGTGGATGTGGGGGGCACATACTTTTCTCCATATTAATGTCTATGGATGTAGATGGAGGACAGAGAAGCCCCCGGAGGTGGATGTGGGGGGCACATACTTTTCTCCATATTAATGTCTATGGATGTCAATGAGGACAGAAAAGCCCCCGCAGGTGGATGTGGGGGGCACATACTTTTCTCCATATTAATGTCTATGGATGTAGATGAGGACAGAGAAGCCCCTGGAGGTGGATGTGGGGGGCACATAGTTTTCTCAATATTATTGTCTATGAATGTAGATGAGGACAGAGAAGCCCCCGGAGGTGGATGTGGGGGGCACATACTTTCCTCCATATTAATGTCTATGGATGTAGATGAGGACAGAGAAGCCCCCGGAAGTGGATGTGGGGGGCACATACTTTCCTCCATATTAATGTGTATGGATGTAGATGAGGACAGAGAAGCCCCTGGAGGTGTATGTGGGGGGCACATGCTTTTCTCCATATTAATGTCTATGGATGTAGATGAGGACAGAGAAGCCCCCGGAGGTGGATGTGGGGGGCACATAGTTTTCTCCATATTAATGTCTATGGATGTAGATGAGGACAGAGAAGCCCCTGGAGGTGGATGTGGGGGCACATACTTTTCTCAATATGGATGCAGATGAGGACAGAGAAGCCCCCGGAAGTGGATGTGGGGGGCACATACTTTCCTCCATATTAATGTCTATGGATGTAGATGAGGACAGAGAAGCCCCTGGAGGTGGATGTGGGGGGCACATTCTTTTCTCCATATTAATGTCTATGGATGTAGATGAGGACAGAGAAGCCCCCGGAGGTGGATGTGGGGGGCACATGCTTTTCTCCATATTAATGTCTATGGATGTAGATGAGGACAGAGAAGCCCCTGGAGGTGGATGATGGGGGCACATACTTTTCTCCATATTAATGTCTATGGATGTAGATGAGGACAGAGAAGCCCCTGGAGGTGGATGTGGGGGGACATACTTTTCTCCATATTAATGTCTATGGATGTCGATGAGGACAGAGAAGCCCCCGGAGGTGGATGTGGGGGGCACATACTTTCCTCCATATTAATGTCTATGGATGTAGATGAGGACAGAGAAGCCCCTGGAGGTGGATGTGGGGGGCACATACTTTCTCCATATTAATGTCTATGGATGTAGATGAGGACAGAGAAGCCCCCGAAGGTGGATGTGGGGGACACATACTTTCCTCCATATTAATGTCTATGGATGTAGATGAGGACAGAGAAGCCCCTGCAGGTGGATGTGGGGGGCACATACTTTTCTCCATATTAATGTCTATGGATGTAGATGAGGACAGAGAAGCCCCTGGAGGTGGATGTGGGGGGCACATATTTTTCTCCATATTAATGTCTATGGATGTAGATGAGGACAGAGAAGCCCCCGGAGGTGGATGTGGGGGGCACATACTTTTCTCCATATTAATGTCTATGGATGTAGATGAGGACAGAGAAGCCCCTGGAGGTGGATGTGGGGGCACATACTTTCCTCCATATTAATGTCTATGGATGTAGATGAGGACAGAGAAGCCCCCCGGAGGTGGATGTGGGGGGCACATACTTTCCTCCATATTAATGTCTATGGATGTAGATGAGAACAGAGAAGCCCCCGGAGGTGGATGTGGGGGGGCACACACTTTTCTCCATATTAATGTCTATGGATGTCGATGAGGACAGAGAAGTCCCCGGAGGTGGATGTGGGGGGCACATACTTTCCGCCATATTAATGTCTATGGATGTAGATGAGGACAGAGAAGCCCCCGGAGGTGGATGTGGGGGGCACATACTTTTCTCCATATTAATGTCTATGGATGTCAATGAGGACAGAGAAGCCCCCGGAGGTGGATGTGGGGGGCACATACTTTTCTCCATATTAATGTCTATGGATGTAGATGAGGACAGAGAAGCCCCCGGAGGTGGATGTGGGGGGCACATACTTTTCTCCATATTAATGTCTATGGATGTAGATGAGGACAGAGAAGCCCCCGGAGGTGGATGTGGGGGGCACATACTTTTCTCCAAATTAATGTCTATAGATGTAGATGAGGACAGAGAAGCCCCCGGAGGTGGATGTGGGGGGCACATACTTTTCTCCATATTAATGTCTATGGATGTAGATGAGGACAGAGAAGCCCCCGGAGGTGGATGTGGGGGGCACATACTTTTCTCCAAATTAATGTCTATAGATGTAGATGAGGACAGAGAAGCCCCCGGAGGTGGTTATGGGGGGCACATACTTTTCTCCATATTAATGTCTATGGATGTCGATGAGGACAGAGAAACCCCCGGAGGTGGATGTGGGGGGCACATACTTTCCTCCATATTAATGTCTATGGATGTAGATGAGGACAGAGAAGCCCCCGGAGGTGGATGTGGGGGGCACATACTTTCCTCCATATTAATGTCTATGGATGTAGATGAGGACAGAGAAGCCCCCGGAGGTGGATGTGGGGGGCACATACTTTTCTCCATATTAATGTCTATGGATATAGATGAGGACAGAGAAGCCCCCGGAGGTGGATGTGGGGGGCACATACTTTTCTCCATATTAATGTCTATGGATGTAGATGAGGACAGAGAAGCCCCCGGAGGTGGTTATGGGGGGCACATACTTTTCTCCATATTAATGTCTATGGATGTCGATGAGGACAGAGAAGCCCCCGGAGGTGGATGTGGGGGGCACATACTTTCCTCCATATTAATGTCTATGGATGTAGATGAGGACAGAGAAGCCCCCGGAGGTGGATGTGGGGGGCACATACTTTCCTCCATATTAATGTCTATGGATGTAGATGAGGTCAGAGAAGCCCCCGGAGGTGGATGTGGGGGGGGCACATACTTTTCTCCATATTAATTTCTATGGGTGTAGATGAGGACAGAGCAGCCCCCGGAGGTGGATGTGGGGGGCACATACTTTCTCCATATTAATGTCTATGGATGTAGATGAGGACAGAGAAGCCCCCGTACGTGGATGTGGGGGGCACATACTTTTCTTCATATTAATGTCTATGGATGTAGATGAGGACAGAGAAGCCCCCGGAGGTGGATGTGGGGGGCACATACTTTTCTCTATATTAATGTCTATGGATGTATATGAGGACAGAGAAGCCCCCGGAGGTGGATGTGGGGGGCACATACTTTCCTCCATATTAATGTCTATGGATGTAGATGAGGACAGAGAAGCCCCCGGAGGTGGATGTGGGGGGCACATACTTTTCTCTATATTAATGTCTATGGATGTATATAAGGACAGAAAAGCCCCCGGAGGTGGATGTGAGGGGCACATACTTTTCTCTATATTAATGTCTATGGATGTAGATGAGGACAGAGAAGCCCCTGGAGGTGGATGTGGGGGGCACATACTTTTCTCCTTATTAATGTGTATGGGTGTAGATGAGGACAGAGCAGCCCCCGGAGGTGTATGTGGGGGGCACATACTTTCCTCCATATTAATGTCTATGGATGTAGATAAGGACAGAGAAGCCACCGGAGGTGGATGTGGGGGGCACATACTTTCCTCCATATTAATGTCTATGGAAGTAGATGAGGACAGAGACGCCCCTGGAGGTGGATGTGGGGGGCACATACTCTTCTCCATATTAATGTCTATGGATGTCGATAAGGAAAGAGAAGCCCCCGGAGGTGGATGTGGAGGGCACATACTTTCCTCCATATTAATGTCTATGGATGTAGATGAGGACAGAGAAGCCCCCGGAGGTGGATGTGGGGGGCACATACTTTCCTCCATATTAATGTCTATGGATGTAGATGAGGACAGAGAAGCCCCCGGAGGTGGATGTGGGGGGCACATACTTTCCTCCATATTAATGTCTATAGATGTAGATGAGGACAGAGAAGCCCCCTGAGGTGGATGTGGGGGCACATACTTTTCTCTATATGGATGTCTATGGATGTAGATGAGGACAGAGAAGCCCCCGGAGGTGGATGTGGGGGGCACATGCTTTTCTCCATATTAATGTCTATGGATGTAGATGAGGACAGAGAAGCCCCCGGAGGTGGATGTGGGGGGCACATACTTTCCTCCATATTAATGTCTATGGATGTAGATGAGGACAGAGAAGCCCCCGGAGGTGGATGTGGGGGGCACATGCTTTTCCCCATATTAATGTCTATGGATGTAGATGAGGACAGAGAAGCCCCCGGAGGTGGATGTGGGGGGCACATACTTTTCTTCATATTAATGTCTATGGATGTAGATGAGGACAGAGAAGCCCCCGGAGGTGGATGTGGGGGGCACATACTTTTCTCTATATTAATGTCTATGGATGTATATGAGGACAGAGAAGCCCCCGGAGGTGGATGTGGGGGGCACATACTTTTCTCTATATTAATGTCTATGGATGTATATGAGGACAGAGAAGCCCCCGGAGGTGGATGTGGGGGGCACATACTTTCCTCCATGTTAATGTCTATGGATGTAGATGAGGACAGAGAAGCCCCCGGAGGTGGATGTGGGGGGGCACATACTTTTCTCCATATTAATGTCTATGGATGTAGATGAGGACAGAGAAGCCCCCTGAGGTGGATGTGGGGGGCACATACTTTTCTCTATATGGATGTCTATGGATGTAGATGAGGACAGAGAAGCCCCCGGAGGTGGATGTGGGGGGGCACATACTTTTCTCCATATTAATGTCTATGGATGTAGATGAGGACAGAGAAGCCCCCTGAGGTGGATGTGGGGGCACATACTTTTCTCTATATGGATGTCTATGGATGTAGATGAGGACAGAGAAGCCCCCGGAGGTGGATGTGGGGGTCACATGCTTTTCTCCATATTAATGTCTATGGATGTAGATGAGGACAGAGAAGCCCCCGGAGGTGGATGTGGGGGGCACATACTTTCCTCCATATTAATGTCTATGGATGTAGATGAGGACAGAGAAGCCCCCGGAGATGGATGTGGGGGGCACATGCTTTTCTCCATATTAATGTCTATGGATGTAGATGAGGACAGAGAAGCCCCCTGAGGTGGATGTGGGGGGCACATACTTTCCTCCATATTAATGTCTATGGATGTAGATGAGGACAGAGAAGCCCCCGGAGGTGGATGTGGGGGGCACATGCTTTTCTCCATATTAATGTCTATGGATGTAGATGAGGACAGAGAAGCCCCCGGAGGTGGATGTGGGGGGCACATACTTTCCTCCATATTAATGTCTATGGATGTAGATGAGGACAGAGAAGCCCCCGGAGGTGGATGTTGGGGGCACATGCTTTTCTCCATATTAATGTCTATGGATGTAGATGAGGACAGAGAAGCCCCCGGAGGTGGATGTGGGGGGCACATACTTTTCTTCATATTAATGTCTATGGATGTAGATGAGGACAGAGAAGCCCCCGGAGGTGGATGTGGGGGGCACATACTTTTCTCTATATTAATGTCTATGGATGTAGATGAGGACAGAGCAGCCCCCGGAGGTGGATGTGGGGGGCACATACTTTCTCCATATTAATGTCTATGGATGTAGATGAGGACAGAGAAGCCCCCGCACGTGGATGTGGGGGGCACATACTTTTCTTCATATTAATGTCTATGGATGTAGATGAGGACAGAGAAGCCCCCGGAGGTGGATGTGGGGGGCACATACTTTTCTCTATATTAATGTCTATGGATGTATATGAGGACAGAGAAGCCCCCGGAGGTGGATGTGGGGGGCACATACTTTCCTCCATATTAATGTCTATGGATGTAGATGAGGACAGAGAAGCCCCCGGAGGTGGATGTGGGGGGCACATACTTTTCTCTATATTAATGTCTATGGATGTATATAAGGACAGAAAAGCCCCCGGAGGTGGATGTGAGGGGCACATACTTTTCTCTATATTAATGTCTATGGATGTAGATGAGGACAGAGAAGCCCCTGGAGGTGGATGTGGGGGGCACATACTTTTCTCCTTATTAATGTCTATGGATGTAGATGAGGACAGAGAAGCCCCCGGAGGTGGATGTGGGGGGCACATACTTTCCTCCATATTAATGTCTATGGATGTAGATGAGGACAGAGAAGCCCCCGGAGGTGGATGTGGGGGGCACATACTTTCCTCCATATTAATGTCTATGGATGTAGATGAGGACAGAGAAGCCCCCGGAGGTGGATGTGGGGGGCACATACTTTCCTCCATATTAATGTCTATGGATGTAGATGAGGACAGAGAAGCCCCCAGAGGTGGATGTGGGGGGCACATACTTTCCTCCATATTAATGTCTATGGATGTAGATGAGGACAGAGAAGCCCCCAGAGGTGGATGTGGGGGGGCACATACTTTTCTCCATATTCATGTCTATGGATGTAGATGGAGGAAAGAGAAGCCCCTGGAGGTGGATGTGGGGGGCACATACTTTTCTCCATATTAATGTCTATGGATGTCGATGAGGACAGAGAATCCCCCGGAGGTGGATGTGGGGGGCACATACTTTCCTCCATATTAATGTCTATGGATGTAGATGAGGACAGAGAAGCCCCCGGAGGTGGATGTGGGGGGGCACATACTTTTCTCCATATTAATGTCTATGGATGTAGATGAGGACAGAGAAGCCCCCAGAGGTGGATGTGGGGGGCACATACTTTTCTCCATATTAATGTCTATGGATGTAGATGGAGGACAGAGAAGCCCCCGGAGGTGGATGTGGGGGGCACATACTTTTCTCCATATTAATGTCTATGGATGTCAATGAGGACAGAAAAGCCCCCGCAGGTGGATGTGGGGGGCACATACTTTTCTCCATATTAATGTCTATGGATGTAGATGAGGACAGAGAAGCCCCTGGAGGTGGATGTGGGGGGCACATAGTTTTCTCAATATTATTGTCTATGAATGTAGATGAGGACAGAGAAGCCCCCGGAGGTGGATGTGGGGGGCACATACTTTCCTCCATATTAATGTCTATGGATGTAGATGAGGACAGAGAAGCCCCCGGAAGTGGATGTGGGGGGCACATACTTTCCTCCATATTAATGTGTATGGATGTAGATGAGGACAGAGAAGCCCCTGGAGGTGTATGTGGGGGGCACATGCTTTTCTCCATATTAATGTCTATGGATGTAGATGAGGACAGAGAAGCCCCCGGAGGTGGATGTGGGGGGCACATAGTTTTCTCCATATTAATGTCTATGGATGTAGATGAGGACAGAGAAGCCCCTGGAGGTGGATGTGGGGGCACATACTTTTCTCAATATGGATGCAGATGAGGACAGAGAAGCCCCCGGAAGTGGATGTGGGGGGCACATACTTTCCTCCATATTAATGTCTATGGATGTAGATGAGGACAGAGAAGCCCCTGGAGGTGGATGTGGGGGGCACATTCTTTTCTCCATATTAATGTCTATGGATGTAGATGAGGACAGAGAAGCCCCCGGAGGTGGATGTGGGGGGCACATGCTTTTCTCCATATTAATGTCTATGGATGTAGATGAGGACAGAGAAGCCCCTGGAGGTGGATGATGGGGGCACATACTTTTCTCCATATTAATGTCTATGGATGTAGATGAGGACAGAGAAGCCCCTGGAGGTGGATGTGGGGGGACATACTTTTCTCCATATTAATGTCTATGGATGTCGATGAGGACAGAGAAGCCCCCGGAGGTGGATGTGGGGGGCACATACTTTCCTCCATATTAATGTCTATGGATGTAGATGAGGACAGAGAAGCCCCTGGAGGTGGATGTGGGGGGCACATACTTTCTCCATATTAATGTCTATGGATGTAGATGAGGACAGAGAAGCCCCCGAAGGTGGATGTGGGGGACACATACTTTCCTCCATATTAATGTCTATGGATGTAGATGAGGACAGAGAAGCCCCTGCAGGTGGATGTGGGGGGCACATACTTTTCTCCATATTAATGTCTATGGATGTAGATGAGGACAGAGAAGCCCCTGGAGGTGGATGTGGGGGGCACATATTTTTCTCCATATTAATGTCTATGGATGTAGATGAGGACAGAGAAGCCCCCGGAGGTGGATGTGGGGGGCACATACTTTTCTCCATATTAATGTCTATGGATGTAGATGAGGACAGAGAAGCCCCTGGAGGTGGATGTGGGGGCACATACTTTCCTCCATATTAATGTCTATGGATGTAGATGAGGACAGAGAAGCCCCCCGGAGGTGGATGTGGGGGGCACATACTTTCCTCCATATTAATGTCTATGGATGTAGATGAGAACAGAGAAGCCCCCGGAGGTGGATGTGGGGGGGCACACACTTTTCTCCATATTAATGTCTATGGATGTCGATGAGGACAGAGAAGTCCCCGGAGGTGGATGTGGGGGGCACATACTTTCCGCCATATTAATGTCTATGGATGTAGATGAGGACAGAGAAGCCCCCGGAGGTGGATGTGGGGGGCACATACTTTTCTCCATATTAATGTCTATGGATGTCAATGAGGACAGAGAAGCCCCCGGAGGTGGATGTGGGGGGCACATACTTTTCTCCATATTAATGTCTATGGATGTAGATGAGGACAGAGAAGCCCCCGGAGGTGGATGTGGGGGGCACATACTTTTCTCCATATTAATGTCTATGGATGTAGATGAGGACAGAGAAGCCCCCGGAGGTGGATGTGGGGGGCACATACTTTTCTCCAAATTAATGTCTATAGATGTAGATGAGGACAGAGAAGCCCCCGGAGGTGGATGTGGGGGGCACATACTTTTCTCCATATTAATGTCTATGGATGTAGATGAGGACAGAGAAGCCCCCGGAGGTGGATGTGGGGGGCACATACTTTTCTCCAAATTAATGTCTATAGATGTAGATGAGGACAGAGAAGCCCCCGGAGGTGGTTATGGGGGGCACATACTTTTCTCCATATTAATGTCTATGGATGTCGATGAGGACAGAGAAACCCCCGGAGGTGGATGTGGGGGGCACATACTTTCCTCCATATTAATGTCTATGGATGTAGATGAGGACAGAGAAGCCCCCGGAGGTGGATGTGGGGGGCACATACTTTCCTCCATATTAATGTCTATGGATGTAGATGAGGACAGAGAAGCCCCCGGAGGTGGATGTGGGGGGCACATACTTTTCTCCATATTAATGTCTATGGATATAGATGAGGACAGAGAAGCCCCCGGAGGTGGATGTGGGGGGCACATACTTTTCTCCATATTAATGTCTATGGATGTAGATGAGGACAGAGAAGCCCCCGGAGGTGGTTATGGGGGGCACATACTTTTCTCCATATTAATGTCTATGGATGTCGATGAGGACAGAGAAGCCCCCGGAGGTGGATGTGGGGGGCACATACTTTCCTCCATATTAATGTCTATGGATGTAGATGAGGACAGAGAAGCCCCCGGAGGTGGATGTGGGGGGCACATACTTTCCTCCATATTAATGTCTATGGATGTAGATGAGGTCAGAGAAGCCCCCGGAGGTGGATGTGGGGGGGGCACATACTTTTCTCCATATTAATTTCTATGGGTGTAGATGAGGACAGAGCAGCCCCCGGAGGTGGATGTGGGGGGCACATACTTTCTCCATATTAATGTCTATGGATGTAGATGAGGACAGAGAAGCCCCCGTACGTGGATGTGGGGGGCACATACTTTTCTTCATATTAATGTCTATGGATGTAGATGAGGACAGAGAAGCCCCCGGAGGTGGATGTGGGGGGCACATACTTTTCTCTATATTAATGTCTATGGATGTATATGAGGACAGAGAAGCCCCCGGAGGTGGATGTGGGGGGCACATACTTTCCTCCATATTAATGTCTATGGATGTAGATGAGGACAGAGAAGCCCCCGGAGGTGGATGTGGGGGGCACATACTTTTCTCTATATTAATGTCTATGGATGTATATAAGGACAGAAAAGCCCCCGGAGGTGGATGTGAGGGGCACATACTTTTCTCTATATTAATGTCTATGGATGTAGATGAGGACAGAGAAGCCCCTGGAGGTGGATGTGGGGGGCACATACTTTTCTCCTTATTAATGTGTATGGGTGTAGATGAGGACAGAGCAGCCCCCGGAGGTGTATGTGGGGGGCACATACTTTCCTCCATATTAATGTCTATGGATGTAGATAAGGACAGAGAAGCCACCGGAGGTGGATGTGGGGGGCACATACTTTCCTCCATATTAATGTCTATGGAAGTAGATGAGGACAGAGACGCCCCTGGAGGTGGATGTGGGGGGCACATACTCTTCTCCATATTAATGTCTATGGATGTCGATAAGGAAAGAGAAGCCCCCGGAGGTGGATGTGGAGGGCACATACTTTCCTCCATATTAATGTCTATGGATGTAGATGAGGACAGAGAAGCCCCCGGAGGTGGATGTGGGGGGCACATACTTTCCTCCATATTAATGTCTATGGATGTAGATGAGGACAGAGAAGCCCCCGGAGGTGGATGTGGGGGGCACATACTTTCCTCCATATTAATGTCTATAGATGTAGATGAGGACAGAGAAGCCCCCTGAGGTGGATGTGGGGGCACATACTTTTCTCTATATGGATGTCTATGGATGTAGATGAGGACAGAGAAGCCCCCGGAGGTGGATGTGGGGGGCACATGCTTTTCTCCATATTAATGTCTATGGATGTAGATGAGGACAGAGAAGCCCCCGGAGGTGGATGTGGGGGGCACATACTTTCCTCCATATTAATGTCTATGGATGTAGATGAGGACAGAGAAGCCCCCGGAGGTGGATGTGGGGGGCACATGCTTTTCCCCATATTAATGTCTATGGATGTAGATGAGGACAGAGAAGCCCCCGGAGGTGGATGTGGGGGGCACATACTTTTCTTCATATTAATGTCTATGGATGTAGATGAGGACAGAGAAGCCCCCGGAGGTGGATGTGGGGGGCACATACTTTTCTCTATATTAATGTCTATGGATGTATATGAGGACAGAGAAGCCCCCGGAGGTGGATGTGGGGGGCACATACTTTTCTCTATATTAATGTCTATGGATGTATATGAGGACAGAGAAGCCCCCGGAGGTGGATGTGGGGGGCACATACTTTCCTCCATGTTAATGTCTATGGATGTAGATGAGGACAGAGAAGCCCCCGGAGGTGGATGTGGGGGGGCACATACTTTTCTCCATATTAATGTCTATGGATGTAGATGAGGACAGAGAAGCCCCCTGAGGTGGATGTGGGGGGCACATACTTTTCTCTATATGGATGTCTATGGATGTAGATGAGGACAGAGAAGCCCCCGGAGGTGGATGTGGGGGGGCACATACTTTTCTCCATATTAATGTCTATGGATGTAGATGAGGACAGAGAAGCCCCCTGAGGTGGATGTGGGGGCACATACTTTTCTCTATATGGATGTCTATGGATGTAGATGAGGACAGAGAAGCCCCCGGAGGTGGATGTGGGGGTCACATGCTTTTCTCCATATTAATGTCTATGGATGTAGATGAGGACAGAGAAGCCCCCGGAGGTGGATGTGGGGGGCACATACTTTCCTCCATATTAATGTCTATGGATGTAGATGAGGACAGAGAAGCCCCCGGAGATGGATGTGGGGGGCACATGCTTTTCTCCATATTAATGTCTATGGATGTAGATGAGGACAGAGAAGCCCCCTGAGGTGGATGTGGGGGGCACATACTTTCCTCCATATTAATGTCTATGGATGTAGATGAGGACAGAGAAGCCCCCGGAGGTGGATGTGGGGGGCACATGCTTTTCTCCATATTAATGTCTATGGATGTAGATGAGGACAGAGAAGCCCCCGGAGGTGGATGTGGGGGGCACATACTTTCCTCCATATTAATGTCTATGGATGTAGATGAGGACAGAGAAGCCCCCGGAGGTGGATGTTGGGGGCACATGCTTTTCTCCATATTAATGTCTATGGATGTAGATGAGGACAGAGAAGCCCCCGGAGGTGGATGTGGGGGGCACATACTTTTCTTCATATTAATGTCTATGGATGTAGATGAGGACAGAGAAGCCCCCGGAGGTGGATGTGGGGGGCACATACTTTTCTCTATATTAATGTCTATGGATGTAGATGAGGACAGAGCAGCCCCCGGAGGTGGATGTGGGGGGCACATACTTTCTCCATATTAATGTCTATGGATGTAGATGAGGACAGAGAAGCCCCCGCACGTGGATGTGGGGGGCACATACTTTTCTTCATATTAATGTCTATGGATGTAGATGAGGACAGAGAAGCCCCCGGAGGTGGATGTGGGGGGCACATACTTTTCTCTATATTAATGTCTATGGATGTATATGAGGACAGAGAAGCCCCCGGAGGTGGATGTGGGGGGCACATACTTTCCTCCATATTAATGTCTATGGATGTAGATGAGGACAGAGAAGCCCCCGGAGGTGGATGTGGGGGGCACATACTTTTCTCTATATTAATGTCTATGGATGTATATAAGGACAGAAAAGCCCCCGGAGGTGGATGTGAGGGGCACATACTTTTCTCTATATTAATGTCTATGGATGTAGATGAGGACAGAGAAGCCCCTGGAGGTGGATGTGGGGGGCACATACTTTTCTCCTTATTAATGTGTATGGGTGTAGATGAGGACAGAGCAGCCCCCGGAGGTGTATGTGGGGGGCACATACTTTCCTCCATATTAATGTCTATGGATGTAGATAAGGACAGAGAAGCCACCGGAGGTGGATGTGGGGGGCACATACTTTCCTCCATATTAATGTCTATGGAAGTAGATGAGGACAGAGAAGCCCCTGGAGGTGGATGTGGGGGGGCACATACTCTTCTCCATATTAATGTCTATGGATGTCGATAAGGAAAGAGAAGCCCCCGGAGGTGGATGTGGAGGGCACATACTTTCCTCCATATTAATGTCTATGGATGTAGATGAGGACAGAGAAGCCCCCGGAGGTGGATGTGGGGGGCACATACTTTCCTCCATATTAATGTCTATGGATGTAGATGAGGACAGAGAAGCCCCCGGAGGTGGATGTGGGGGGCACATACTTTTCTCTATATTAATGTCTATGGATGTCGATGAGGACAGAGAAGCCCCCAGAGGTGGATGTGGGGGGCACATACTTTCCTCCATATTAATGTCTATAGATGTAGATGAGGACAGAGAAGCCCCCTGAGGTGGATGTGGGGGCACATACTTTTCTCTATATGGATGTCTATGGATGTAGATGAGGACAGAGAAGCCCCCGGAGGTGGATGTGGGGGGCACATGCTTTTCTCCATATTAATGTCTATGGATGTAGATGAGGACAGAGAAGCCCCCGGAGGTGGATGTGGGGGGCACATACTTTCCTCCATATTAATGTCTATGGATGTAGATGAGGACAGAGAAGCCCCCGGAGGTGGATGTGGGGGGCACATGCTTTTCCCCATATTAATGTCTATGGATGTAGATGAGGACAGAGAAGCCCCCGGAGGTGGATGTGGGGGGCACATACTTTTCTTCATATTAATGTCTATGGATGTAGATGAGGACAGAGAAGCCCCCGGAGGTGGATGTGGGGGGCACATACTTTTCTCTATATTAATGTCTATGGATGTATATGAGGACAGAGAAGCCCCCGGAGGTGGATGTGGGGGGCACATACTTTTCTCTATATTAATGTCTATGGATGTATATGAGGACAGAGAAGCCCCCGGAGGTGGATGTGGGGGGCACATACTTTCCTCCATGTTAATGTCTATGGATGTAGATGAGGACAGAGAAGCCCCCGGAGGTGGATGTGGGGGGGCACATACTTTTCTCCATATTAATGTCTATGGATGTAGATGAGGACAGAGAAGCCCCCTGAGGTGGATGTGGGGGGCACATACTTTTCTCTATATGGATGTCTATGGATGTAGATGAGGACAGAGAAGCCCCCGGAGGTGGATGTGGGGGGGCACATACTTTTCTCCATATTAATGTCTATGGATGTAGATGAGGACAGAGAAGCCCCCTGAGGTGGATGTGGGGGGCACATACTTTTCTCTATATGGATGTCTATGGATGTAGATGAGGACAGAGAAGCCCCCGGAGGTGGATGTGGGGGGCACATGCTTTTCTCCATATTAATGTCTATGGATGTAGATGAGGACAGAGAAGCCCCCGGAGGTGGATGTGGGGGGCACATACTTTCCTCCATATTAATGTCTATGGATGTAGATGAGGACAGAGAAGCCCCCGGAGATGGATGTGGGGGGCACATGCTTTTCTCCATATTAATGTCTATGGATGTAGATGAGGACAGAGAAGCCCCCTGAGGTGGATGTGGGGGGCACATACTTTTCTCTATATGGATGTCTATGGATGTAGATGAGGACAGAGAAGCCCCCGGAGGTGGATGTGAGGGGCACATGCTTTTCTCCATATTAATGTCTATGGATGTAGATGAGGACAGAGAAGCCCCCGGAGGTGGATGTGGGGGGCACATACTTTCCTCCATATTAATGTCTATGGATGTAGATGAGGACAGAGAAGCCCCCGGAGGTGGATGTTGGGGGCACATGCTTTTCTCCATATTAATGTCTATGGATGTAGATGAGGACAGAGAAGCCCCCGGAGGTGGATGTGGGGGGCACATACTTTTCTTCATATTAATGTCTATGGATGTAGATGAGGACAGAGAAGCCCCCGGAGGTGGATGTGGGGGGCACATACTTTTCTCTATATTAATGTCTATGGATGTATATGAGGACAGAGAAGCCCCCGGAGGTGGATGTGGGGGGCACATACTTTTCTCTATATTAATGTCTATGGATGTACATGTGGACAGAGAAGCCCCCGGAGGTGGATGTGGGGGGCACATACTTTCCTCCATGTTAATGTCTATGGATGTAGATGAGGACAGAGAAGCCCCCGGAGGTGGATGTGGGGGGGCACATACTTTTCTCCATATAAATGTCTATGGATGTAGATGAGGACAGAGCAGCCCCCGGAGGTGGATGTGGGGGGCACATACTTTCCTCCATATTAATGTCTATGGATGTAGATGAGGACAGAGAAGCCCCCGGAGGTGGATGTGGGGGGCACATACTTTCCTCCATATTAATGTCTATGGAAGTAGATGAGGACAGAGAAGCCCCCGGAGGTGGATGTGGGGGGGCACATACTTTTCTCCATATTAATGTATATGGACGTCGATGAGGACAGAGAAGCCCCCGGAGGTGGATGTGGGGGGCACATACTTTCCTCCATATTAATGTCTATGGATGTAGATGAGGACAGAGAAGCCCCCGGAGGTGGATGTGGGGGGCACATACTTTTCTCCATATTAATGTCTATGGATGTAGATGAGGACAGAGAAGCCCCCGGAGGTGGATGTGGGGGGCACATACTTTCCTCCATATTAATGTCTATGGATGTAGATGAGGACAGAGAAGCCCCCGGATGTGGATGTGGGGGGCACATACTTTTCTCCATATTAATGTCTATGGATGTAGATGAGGACAGAGAAGCCCCCGCACATGGATGTGGGGGACACATACTTTTCTTCATATTAATGTCTATTAATGTAGATGAGGACAGAGAAGCCCCCGGAGGTGGATGTGGGGGGCACATACTTTCCTCCATATTAATGTCTATGGAATTAGATGAGGACAGAGAAGCCCCCGGAGGTGAATGTAGGGGGCACATACTTTCCTCCATATTATTGTCTATGGATGTAGATGAGGACAGAGAAGCCCCCGGAGGTGGATGTGGGGGGCACATACTTTCCTCCATATTAATGTCTATGGATGTAGATGAGGACAGAGAAGCCCCCGGAGGTGGATGTGGGGGCACATACTTTTCTCCATATTAATGTCTATGGATGTAGATGAGGACAGAGAAGCCCCCGGAGGTGGATGTGGAGGGCACATACTTTCCTCCATATTAATGTCTATGGATGTAGATGAGGACAGAGAAGCCCCCGGAGGTGGATGTGGGGGGCACATACTTTCCTCCATATTAATTTCTATGGATGTAGATGAGGACAGAGAAGCTCCTGGAGGTGGATGTGGGGGGCACATACTTTCCTCCATATTATTGTCTGTGGATGTAGATGAGGACAGAGAAGCCCCCGGAGGTGGATGTGGGAGGCACATACTTTCCTCCATATTAATGTCTATGGATGTAGATGAGGACAGAGAAGCCCCCGGAGGTGGATGTGGGGGGCACATACTTTTCTCCATATTGATGTCTGTGGATGTAGATGAGGACAGAGAAGCCCCCGGAGGTGGATGTGGGGGGCACATACTTTTCTCCATATTAATGTCTATGGATGTCGATGAGGACAGAGACGCCCCCGGAGGTGGATGTGGGGGGCACATACTTTCCTCCATATTAATGTCTATGGATGTAGATGAGGACAGAGAAGCCCCTGGAGGTGGATGTGGGGGGCACATACTTTCTCCATATTAATGTCTATGGATGTAGATGAGGACAGAGAAGCCCCTGGAGTTGTATGTAGGGGGCACATACTTTTCTCCTTATTAATGTCAATGGATGTAGATGAGGACAGAGAAGCCCCCGGAGGTGGATGTGGGGGGGCACATACTTTTCTCCATATTAATGTCTATGGATGTCGATGAGGACAGAGAAGCCCCCTGAGGTGGATGTGGGGGGCACATACTTTCCTCCATATTAATGCCTATGGATGTAGATGAGGACAGAGAAGCCCCCGGAGGTGGATGTGGGGGGCACATACTTTCCTCCATATTAATGTCTATGGATGTCGATGAGGACAGAGAAGCCCCCGGAGGTGGATGTGGGGGGCACATACTTTCCTCCATATTAATGTCTATGGATGTAGATGAGGACAGAGAAGCCCCCGGAGGTGGATGTGATGGGGCACATACTTTTCTCCATATTAATGTCTATGGATGTAGATGAGGACAGAGAAGCCCCCGGAGGTGGATGTGGGGGGCACATACTTTCCTCCATATTAATGTCTATGGGTGTAGATGAGGACAGAGAAGCCCCCGGAGGTGGATGTGGGGGGCTCATACTTTTCTCCATATTAATGTCTATGGGTGTAGATGAGGACAGAGAAGCCCCTGGAGGTGGATGTGGGGGGCACATACTTTCCTCCATAGTAATGTCTATGGATGTAGATGAGGACAGAGAAGCCCCCGGAGGTGGATGTGGGGGGCACATACTTTCCTCCATAATAATGTCTATGGATGTAGATGAGGACAGAGAAGCCCCCGGAGGTGGATGTGGGGGGCACATACTTTTCTCCATATTAATGTCTATGGATGTAGATGAGGACAGAGAAGCCCCAGGAGGAGGATGTGGGGGGCACATACTTTTCTCCATATTAATGTCTATGGATGTCGATGACGACAGAGAAGCCCCCGGAGGTGGATGTGGGGGGCACATACTTTCCTCCATATTAATGTCTATGGATGTAGATGAGGACAGAGAAGCCCCCGGAGGTGGATGTGGGGGGCACATACTTTTCTCCATATTAATGTCTATGGATGTACATGAGGACAGAGAAGCCCCCGGAGGTGGTTATGGGGGGCACATACTTTTCTCCATATTAATGTCTATGGATGTAGATGAGGACAGAGAAGCCCCCGGAGGTGGATGTGGGGGGGCACATACTTTTCTCCATATTAATATCTATGGATGTCGATGAGGACAGAGAAGCCCCCGGAGGTGGATGTGGGGGGCACATAATTTCCTCCATATTAATGTCTATGGATGTAGATGAGGACAGAGAAGCCCCCGGAGGTGGATGTGGGGGCACATACTTTTCTTCATATTAATGTCTATGGATGTAGATGAGGACAGAGAAGCCCCCGGAGGTGGATGTGGGGGGGCACATACTTTCCTCCATATTAATGTCTATGGATGTAGATGAGGACAGAGAAGCCCCCGGAGGTGGATGTGGGGGGCACATACTTTCCTCCATATTAATGTCTATGGATGTAGATGAGGACAGAGAAGCCCCTGGAGGTGGATGTGGGGGGCACATACTTTCCTCCATATTAATGTCTATGGATGTAGATGAGGACAGAGAAGCCCCCGGAGGTGGATGTGGGGGGCACATACTTTTCTCTATATTAATGTCTATGGATGTCGATGAGGACAGAGAAGCCCCCGCAGGTGGATGTGGGGGGCACATACTTTCCTCCATATTAATGTCTATGGATGTAGATGAGGACAGAGAAGCCCCCGGAGGTGGATGTGGGGGGCACATACTTTTTTCCATATTAATGTCTATGGATGTAGATGAGGACAGAGAAGCCCCCGGAGGTGGATGTGGGGGGCACATACTTTCCTCCATATTAATGTCTATGGATGTAGATGAGGACAGAGAAGCCCCCGGAGGTGGATGTGGGGGGCACATACTTTTCTCCATATTAATGTCTATGGATGTAGATGAGGACAGAGAAGCCCCCGGAGGTGGATGTGGGGGGCACATACTTTCCTCCATATTAATGTCTATGGATGTAGATGAGGACAGAGAAGCCTCCGGAGGTGGATGTGGGGGGCACATACTTTTCTCCATATTAATGTCTATGGATGTAGATGAGGACAGAGAAGCCCCCGGAGGTGGATGTGGGGGGCACATACTTTTCTCTATATTAATGTCTATGGATGTCGATGAGGACAGAGAAGCCCCCGCAGGTGGATGTGGGGGGCACATACTTTCCTCCATATTAATGTCTATGGATGTAGATGAGGACAGAGAAGCCCCCGGAGGTGGATGTGAGGGGCACATACTTTTCTCTATATTAATGTCTATGGATGTCGATGAGGACAGAGAAGCCCCCGCAGGTGGATGTGGGGGGCACATACTTTTCTCTATATTAATGTCTATTGATGTAGATGAGGACAGAGAAGCCCCCGGAGGTGGATGTGGGGGCACATACTTTTCTTCATATTAATGTCTATTAATGTAGATGAGGACAGAGAAGCCCCCGGAGGTGGATGTGGGGGGCACATACTTTTCTCTATATTAATGTCTATGGATGTAGATGAGGACAGAGAAGCCCCCGGAGGTGGATGTGGGGGCACATACTTTTCTTCATATTAATGTCTATTAATGTAGATGAGGACAGAGAAGCCCCCGGAGGTGGATGTGGGGGGCACATACTTTCCTCCATATTAATGTCTATGGATGTAGATGAGGACAGAGAAGCCCCCGGAGGTGGATGTGGGGGGCACATACTTTCCTCCATATTAATGTCTATGGATGTAGATGAGGACAGAGAAGCCCCCGGAGGTGGATGTGGGGGGCACATACTTTTCTCCATATTAATGTCTATGGATGTAGATGAGGTCAGAGAAGCCCCCGGAGGTGGATGTGGGGGGCACATACTTTCCTCCATATTAATGTCTATGGATGTAGATGAGGACAGAGAAGCCCCCGGAGGTGGATGTGGGGGGCACATACTTTCCTCCATATTAATGTCTATGGATGTAGATGAGGACAGAGAAGCCCCCGGAGGTGGATGTGGGGGGCACATGCTTTTCTCCATATTAATGTCTATGGATGTAGATGAGGACAGAGAAGCCCCCGGAGGTGGATGTGGGGGGCACATACTTTCCTCCATATTAATGTCTATGGATGTAGATGAGGACAGAGAAGCCCCCGGAGGTGGATGTGGGGGGCACATACTTTTCTCCATATTAATGTCTGTGGATGTAGATGAGGACAGAGAAGCCCCCGGAGGTGGATGTGGGGGGCACATACTTTTCTCCATATTAATGTCTATGGATGTCGATGAGGACAGAGACGCCCCCGGAGGTGGATGTGGGGGGCACATACTTTCCTCCATATTAATGTCTATGGATGTAGATGAGGACAGAGAAGCCCCCGGAGGTGGATGTGGGGGGCACATACTTTCTCCATATTAATGTCTATGGATGTAGATGAGGACAGAGAAGCCCTCGAAGGTGCATGTGGGGGGCACATACTTTTCTCCATATTAATGTCTATGGATGTAGATGAGGACAGAGAAGCCCCTGGAGGTGGATGTTGGGGGCACATACTTTCCTCCATATTAATGTCTATGGATGTAGATGAGGACAGAGAAGCCCCCTGGACGTGGATGTGGGGGGCACATACTTTCCTCCATATTAATGTCTATGGATGTAGATGAGGACAGAGAAGCCCCCTGGAGGTGGATGTGGTGGGCACATACTTTCCTCCATATTAATGTCTATGGATGTAGATGAGAACAGAGAAGCCCCCGGAGATGGATGTGGGGGGGCACATACTTTTCTCCATATTAATGTCTATGGATGTCGATGAGGACAGAGAAGCCCCCGGAGGTGGATGTGGGGTGCACATACTTTCCTCCATATTAATGTCTATGGATGTAGATGAGGACAGAGAAGCCCCCTGGAGGTGGATGTGGGGGGCACATACTTTCCTCCATATTAATGTCTATGGATGTAGATGAGGACAGAGAAGCCCCCTGGAGGTGGATGTGGGGGGCACATACTTTCCTCCATATTAATGTCTATGGATGTAGATGAGGACAGAGAAGCCCCTGGAGTTGTATGTAGGGGGCACATACTTTTCTCCTTATTAATGTCAATGGATGTAGATGAGGACAGAGAAGCCCCCGGAGGTGGATGTGGGGGGGCACATACTTTTCTCCATATTAATGTCTATGGATGTCGATGAGGACAGAGAAGCCCCCGGAGGTGGATGTGGGGGGCACATACTTTCCTCCATATTAATGTCTATGGATGTAGATGAGGACAGAGAAGCCCCCGGAGGTGGATGTGGGGGGCACATACTTTCCTCCATATTAATGTCTATGGAGGTAGATGAGGACAGAGAAGCCCCCGGAGGTGGATGTGGGGGGCACATACTTTCCTCCATATTAATGTCTATGGATGTCGATGAGGACAGAGAAGCCCCCGGAGGTGGATGTGGGGGGCACATACTTTCCTCCATATTAATGTCTATGGATGTCGATGAGGACAGAGAAGCCCCCGGAGGTGGATGTGGGGGGCACATACTTTCCTCCATATTAATGTCTATGGATGTAGATGAGGACAGAGAAGCCCCCGGAGGTGGATGTGGGGGGCACATACTTTCCTCCATATTAATGTCTATGGGTGTAGATGAGGACAGAGAAGCCCCCGGAGATGGATGTGGGGGGCTCATACTTTTCTCCATATTAATGTCTATGGGTGTAGATGAGGACAGAGAAGCCCCTGGAGGTGGATGTGGGGGGCACATACTTTCCTCCATAATAATGTCTATGGATGTAGATGAGGACAGAGAAGCCCCCGGAGGTGGATGTGGGGGGCACATACTTTCCTCCATATTAATGTCTATGGATGTAGATGAGGACAGAGAAGCCCCCGGAGGTGGATGTGGGGGGCACATACTTTCCTCCATATTAATGTCTATGGATGTAGATGAGGACAGAGAAGCCCCCGGAGGTGGATGTGGGGGGCACATACTTTCCTCCATATTAATGTCTATGGATGTAGATGAGGACAGAGAAGCCCCCGGAGGTGGATGTGGGGGCACATACTTTTCTCCATATTAATGTCTATGGATGTAGATGAGGTCAGAGAAGCCCCCGGAGGTGGATGTGGGGGGCACATACTTTCCTCCATATTAATGTCTATGGATGTAGATGAGGACAGAGAAGCCCCCGGAGGTGGATGTGGGGGGCACATACTTTCCTCCATATTAATGTCTATGGATGTAGATGAGGACAGAGAAGCCCCCGGAGGTGGATGTGGGGGGCACATGCTTTTCTCCATATTAATGTCTATGGATGTAGATGAGGAC
This sequence comes from Phyllobates terribilis, assembly GCF_046119375.1. Classification (NCBI taxonomy): domain Eukaryota; kingdom Metazoa; phylum Chordata; class Amphibia; order Anura; family Dendrobatidae; genus Phyllobates; species Phyllobates terribilis. Next base: position 161,699,716 of record NW_027362773.1, on the reverse strand, counting down.
AGAGAAGCCCCCGGAGGTGGATGTGGGGGGCACATACTTTTCTCCATATTAATGTCTGTGGATGTAGATGAGGACAGAGAAGCCCCCGGAGGTGGATGTGGGGGGCACATACTTTTCTCCATATTAATGTCTATGGATGTCGATGAGGACAGAGACGCCCCCGGAGGTGGATGTGGGGGGCACATACTTTCCTCCATATTAATGTCTATGGATGTAGATGAGGACAGAGAAGCCCCCGGAGGTGGATGTGGGGGGCACATACTTTCTCCATATTAATGTCTATGGATGTAGATGAGGACAGAGAAGCCCTCGAAGGTGCATGTGGGGGGCACATACTTTTCTCCATATTAATGTCTATGGATGTAGATGAGGACAGAGAAGCCCCTGGAGGTGGATGTTGGGGGCACATACTTTCCTCCATATTAATGTCTATGGATGTAGATGAGGACAGAGAAGCCCCCTGGACGTGGATGTGGGGGGCACATACTTTCCTCCATATTAATGTCTATGGATGTAGATGAGGACAGAGAAGCCCCCTGGAGGTGGATGTGGTGGGCACATACTTTCCTCCATATTAATGTCTATGGATGTAGATGAGAACAGAGAAGCCCCCGGAGATGGATGTGGGGGGGCACATACTTTTCTCCATATTAATGTCTATGGATGTCGATGAGGACAGAGAAGCCCCCGGAGGTGGATGTGGGGTGCACATACTTTCCTCCATATTAATGTCTATGGATGTAGATGAGGACAGAGAAGCCCCCTGGAGGTGGATGTGGGGGGCACATACTTTCCTCCATATTAATGTCTATGGATGTAGATGAGGACAGAGAAGCCCCCTGGAGGTGGATGTGGGGGGCACATACTTTCCTCCATATTAATGTCTATGGATGTAGATGAGGACAGAGAAGCCCCTGGAGTTGTATGTAGGGGGCACATACTTTTCTCGTTATTAATGTCAATGGATGTAGATGAGGACAGAGAAGCCCCCGGAGGTGGATGTGGGGGGGCACATACTTTTCTCCATATTAATGTCTATGGATGTCGATGAGGACAGAGAAGCCCCCGGAGGTGGATGTGGGGGGCACATACTTTCCTCCATATTAATGTCTATGGATGTAGATGAGGACAGAGAAGCCCCCGGAGGTGGATGTGGGGGGCACATACTTTCCTCCATATTAATGTCTATGGAGGTAGATGAGGACAGAGAAGCCCCCGGAGGTGGATGTGGGGGGCACATACTTTCCTCCATATTAATGTCTATGGATGTCGATGAGGACAGAGAAGCCCCCGGAGGTGGATGTGGGGGGCACATACTTTCCTCCATATTAATGTCTATGGATGTCGATGAGGACAGAGAAGCCCCCGGAGGTGGATGTGGGGGGCACATACTTTCCTCCATATTAATGTCTATGGATGTAGATGAGGACAGAGAAGCCCCCGGAGGTGGATGTGGGGGGCACATACTTTCCTCCATATTAATGTCTATGGGTGTAGATGAGGACAGAGAAGCCCCCGGAGGTGGATGTGGGGGGCACATACTTTCCTCCATATTAATGTCTATGGATGTAGATGAGGACAGAGAAGCCCCCGGAGGTGGATGTGGGGGGCACATACTTTTCTCCATATTAATGTCTGTGGATGTAGATGAGGACAGAGAAGCCCCCGGAGGTGGATGTGGGGGGCACATACTTTTCTCCATATTAATGTCTATGGATGTCGATGAGGACAGAGAAGCCCCCGGAGGTGGATGTGGGGGGCACATACTTTCCTCCATATTAATGTCTATGGATGTAGATGAGGACAGAGAAGCCCCCGGAGGTGGATGTGGGGGGCACATACTTTCTCCATATTAATGTCTATGGATGTAGATGAGGACAGAGAAGCCCTCGAAGGTGCATGTGGGGGGCACATACTTTTCTCCATATTAATGTCTATGGATGTAGATGAGGACAGAGAAGCCCCTGGAGGTGGATGTTGGGGGCACATACTTTCCTCCATATTAATGTCTATGGATGTAGATGAGGACAGAGAAGCCCCCTGGACGTGGATGTGGGGGGCACATACTTTCCTCCATATTAATGTCTATGGATGTAGATGAGGACAGAGAAGCCCCCTGGAGGTGGATGTGGTGGGCACATACTTTCCTCCATATTAATGTCTATGGATGTAGATGAGAACAGAGAAGCCCCCGGAGATGGATGTGGGGGGGCACATACTTTTCTCCATATTAATGTCTATGGATGTCGATGAGGACAGAGAAGCCCCCGGAGGTGGATGTGGGGTGCACATACTTTCCTCCATATTAATGTCTATGGATGTAGATGAGGACAGAGAAGCCCCCTGGAGGTGGATGTGGGGGGCACATACTTTCCTCCATATTAATGTCTATGGATGTAGATGAGGACAGAGAAGCCCCCTGGAGGTGGATGTGGGGGGCACATACTTTCCTCCATATTAATGTCTATGGATGTAGATGAGGACAGAGAAGCCCCTGGAGTTGTATGTAGGGGGCACATACTTTTCTCGTTATTAATGTCAATGGATGTAGATGAGGACAGAGAAGCCCCCGGAGGTGGATGTGGGGGGGCACATACTTTTCTCCATATTAATGTCTATGGATGTCGATGAGGACAGAGAAGCCCCCGGAGGTGGATGTGGGGGGCACATACTTTCCTCCATATTAATGTCTATGGATGTAGATGAGGACAGAGAAGCCCCCGGAGGTGGATGTGGGGGGCACATACTTTCCTCCATATTAATGTCTATGGAGGTAGATGAGGACAGAGAAGCCCCCGGAGGTGGATGTGGGGGGCACATACTTTCCTCCATATTAATGTCTATGGATGTCGATGAGGACAGAGAAGCCCCCGGAGGTGGATGTGGGGGGCACATACTTTCCTCCATATTAATGTCTATGGATGTCGATGAGGACAGAGAAGCCCCCGGAGGTGGATGTGGGGGGCACATACTTTCCTCCATATTAATGTCTATGGATGTAGATGAGGACAGAGAAGCCCCCGGAGGTGGATGTGGGGGGCACATACTTTCCTCCATATTAATGTCTATGGGTGTAGATGAGGACAGAGAAGCCCCCGGAGGTGGATGTGGGGGGCACATACTTTCCTCCATATTAATGTCTATGGATGTAGATGAGTACAGAGAAGCCCCCGGAGGTGGATGTGGGGGGCACATACTTTTCTCCATATTAATGTCTGTGGATGTAGATGAGGACAGAGAAGCCCCCGGAGGTGGATGTGGGGGGCACATACTTTTCTCCATATTAATGTCTATGGATGTCGATGAGGACAGAGACGCCCCCGGAGGTGGATGTGGGGGGCACATACTTTCCTCCATATTAATGTCTATGGATGTAGATGAGGACAGAGAAGCCCCCGGAGGTGGATGTGGGGGGCACATACTTTCTCCATATTAATGTCTATGGATGTAGATGAGGACAGAGAAGCCCTCGAAGGTGCATGTGGGGGGCACATACTTTTCTCCATATTAATGTCTATGGATGTAGATGAGGACAGAGAAGCCCCTGGAGGTGGATGTTGGGGGCACATACTTTCCTCCATATTAATGTCTATGGATGTAGATGAGGACAGAGAAGCCCCCTGGACGTGGATGTGGGGGGCACATACTTTCCTCCATATTAATGTCTATGGATGTAGATGAGGACAGAGAAGCCCCCTGGAGGTGGATGTGGTGGGCACATACTTTCCTCCATATTAATGTCTATGGATGTAGATGAGAACAGAGAAGCCCCCGGAGATGGATGTGGGGGGGCACATACTTTTCTCCATATTAATGTCTATGGATGTCGATGAGGACAGAGAAGCCCCCGGAGGTGGATGTGGGGTGCACATACTTTCCTCCATATTAATGTCTATGGATGTAGATGAGGACAGAGAAGCCCCCTGGAGGTGGATGTGGGGGGCACATACTTTCCTCCATATTAATGTCTATGGATGTAGATGAGGACAGAGAAGCCCCCTGGAGGTGGATGTGGGGGGCACATACTTTCCTCCATATTAATGTCTATGGATGTAGATGAGGACAGAGAAGCCCCTGGAGTTGTATGTAGGGGGCACATACTTTTCTCCTTATTAATGTCAATGGATGTAGATGAGGACAGAGAAGCCCCCGGAGGTGGATGTGGGGGGGCACATACTTTTCTCCATATTAATGTCTATGGATGTCGATGAGGACAGAGAAGCCCCCGGAGGTGGATGTGGGGGGCACATACTTTCCTCCATATTAATGTCTATGGATGTAGATGAGGACAGAGAAGCCCCCGGAGGTGGATGTGGGGGGCACATACTTTCCTCCATATTAATGTCTATGGAGGTAGATGAGGACAGAGAAGCCCCCGGAGGTGGATGTGGGGGGCACATACTTTCCTCCATATTAATGTCTATGGATGTCGATGAGGACAGAGAAGCCCCCGGAGGTGGATGTGGGGGGCACATACTTTCCTCCATATTAATGTCTATGGATGTCGATGAGGACAGAGAAGCCCCCGGAGGTGGATGTGGGGGGCACATACTTTCCTCCATATTAATGTCTATGGATGTAGATGAGGACAGAGAAGCCCCCGGAGGTGGATGTGGGGGGCACATACTTTCCTCCATATTAATGTCTATGGGTGTAGATGAGGACAGAGAAGCCCCCGGAGATGGATGTGGGGGGCTCATACTTTTCTCCATATTAATGTCTATGGGTGTAGATGAGGACAGAGAAGCCCCTGGAGGTGGATGTGGGGGGCACATACTTTCCTCCATAATAATGTCTATGGATGTAGATGAGGACAGAGAAGCCCCCGGAGGTGGATGTGGGGGGCACATACTTTCCTCCATATTAATGTCTATGGATGTAGATGAGGACAGAGAAGCCCCCGGAGGTGGATGTGGGGGGCACATACTTTCCTCCATATTAATGTCTATGGATGTAGATGAGGACAGAGAAGCCCCCGGAGGTGGATGTGGGGGGCACATACTTTCCTCCATATTAATGTCTATGGATGTAGATGAGGACAGAGAAGCCCCCGGAGGTGGATGTGGGGGCACATACTTTTCTCCATATTAATGTCTATGGATGTAGATGAGGTCAGAGAAGCCCCCGGAGGTGGATGTGGGGGGCACATACTTTCCTCCATATTAATGTCTATGGATGTAGATGAGGACAGAGAAGCCCCCGGAGGTGGATGTGGGGGGCACATACTTTCCTCCATATTAATGTCTATGGATGTAGATGAGGACAGAGAAGCCCCCGGAGGTGGATGTGGGGGGCACATGCTTTTCTCCATATTAATGTCTATGGATGTAGATGAGGACAGAGAAGCCCCCGGAGGTGGATGTGGGGGGCACATACTTTCCTCCATATTAATGTCTATGGATGTAGATGAGGACAGAGAAGCCCCCGGAGGTGGATGTGGGGGGCACATACTTTTCTCCATATTAATGTCTGTGGATGTAGATGAGGACAGAGAAGCCCCCGGAGGTGGATGTGGGGGGCACATACTTTTCTCCATATTAATGTCTATGGATGTCGATGAGGACAGAGACGCCCCCGGAGGTGGATGTGGGGGGCACATACTTTCCTCCATATTAATGTCTATGGATGTAGATGAGGACAGAGAAGCCCCCGGAGGTGGATGTGGGGGGCACATACTTTCTCCATATTAATGTCTATGGATGTAGATGAGGACAGAGAAGCCCTCGAAGGTGCATGTGGGGGGCACATACTTTTCTCCATATTAATGTCTATGGATGTAGATGAGGACAGAGAAGCCCCTGTAGGTGGATGTTGGGGGCACATACTTTCCTCCATATTAATGTCTATGGATGTAGATGAGGACAGAGAAGCCCCCTGGACGTGGATGTGGGGGGCACATACTTTCCTCCATATTAATGTCTATGGATGTAGATGAGGAGAGAGAAGCCCCCTGGAGGTGGATGTGGTGGGCACATACTTTCCTCCATATTAATGTCTATGGATGTAGATGAGAACAGAGAAGCCCCCGGAGATGGATGTGGGGGGGCACATACTTTTCTCCATATTAATGTCTATGGATGTCGATGAGGACAGAGAAGCCCCCGGAGGTGGATGTGGGGTGCACATACTTTCCTCCATATTAATGTCTATGGATGTAGATGAGGACAGAGAAGCCCCCTGGAGGTGGATGTGGGGGGCACATACTTTCCTCCATATTAATGTCTATGGATGTAGATGAGGACAGAGAAGCCCCCTGGAGGTGGATGTGGGGGGCACATACTTTCCTCCATATTAATGTCTATGGATGTAGATGAGGACAGAGAAGCCCCTGGAGTTGTATGTAGGGGGCACATACTTTTCTCGTTATTAATGTCAATGGATGTAGATGAGGACAGAGAAGCCCCCGGAGGTGGATGTGGGGGGGCACATACTTTTCTCCATATTAATGTCTATGGATGTCGATGAGGACAGAGAAGCCCCCGGAGGTGGATGTGGGGGGCACATACTTTCCTCCATATTAATGTCTATGGATGTAGATGAGGACAGAGAAGCCCCCGGAGGTGGATGTGGGGGGCACATACTTTCCTCCATATTAATGTCTATGGAGGTAGATGAGGACAGAGAAGCCCCCGGAGGTGGATGTGGGGGGCACATACTTTCCTCCATATTAATGTCTATGGATGTCGATGAGGACAGAGAAGCCCCCGGAGGTGGATGTGGGGGGCACATACTTTCCTCCATATTAATGTCTATGGATGTCGATGAGGACAGAGAAGCCCCCGGAGGTGGATGTGGGGGGCACATACTTTCCTCCATATTAATGTCTATGGATGTAGATGAGGACAGAGAAGCCCCCGGAGGTGGATGTGGGGGGCACATACTTTCCTCCATATTAATGTCTATGGGTGTAGATGAGGACAGAGAAGCCCCCGGAGATGGATGTGGGGGGCTCATACTTTTCTCCATATTAATGTCTATGGGTGTAGATGAGGACAGAGAAGCCCCTGGAGGTGGATGTGGGGGGCACATACTTTCCTCCATAATAATGTCTATGGATGTAGATGAGGACAGAGAAGCCCCCGGAGGTGGATGTGGGGGGCACATACTTTCCTCCATAATAATGTCTATGGATGTAGATGAGGACAGGGAAGCCCCCGGAGGTGGATGTGGGGGGCACATACTTTTCTCCATATTAATGTCTATGGATGTAGATGAGGACAGAGAAGCCCCAGGAGGAGGATGTGGGGGGCACATACTTTTCTCCATATTAATGTCTATGGATGTCGATGACGACAGAGAAGCCCCCGGAGGTGGATGTGGGGGGCACATACTTTCCTCCATATTAATGTCTATGGATGTAGATGAGGACAGAGAAGCCCCCGGAGGTGGATGTGGGGGGCACATACTTTTCTCCATATTAATGTCTATGGATGTACATGAGGACAGAGAAGCCCACGGAGGTGGTTATGGGGGGCACATACTTTTCTCCATATTAATATCTATGGATGTAGATGAGGACAGAGAAGCCCCCGGAGGTGGATGTGGGGGGGCACATACTTTTCTCCATATTAATATCTATGGATGTCGATGAGGACAGAGAAGCCCCCGGAGGTGGATGTGGGGGGCACATAATTTCCTCCATATTAATGTCTATGGATGTAGATGAGGACAGAGAAGCCCCCGGAGGTGGATGTGGGGGGGCACATACTTTTCTCCATATTAATGTATATGGACGTCGATGAGGACAGAGAAGCCCCCGGAGGTGGATGTGGGGGGCACATACTTTCCTCCATATTAATGTCTATGGATGTAGATGAGGACAGAGAAGCCCCCGGAGGTGGATGTGGGGGGCACATACTTTTCTCCATATTAATGTCTATGGATGTAGATGAGGACAGAGAAGCCCCCGGAGGTGGATGTGGGGGGCACATACTTTCCTCCATATTAATGTCTATGGATGTAGATGAGGACAGAGAAGCCCCCGGAGGTGGATGTGGGGGGCTCATACTTTTCTCTATATTAATGTCTATGGATGTAGATGAGGACAGAGAAGCCCCCGCAGGTGGATGTGGGGGGCACATACTTTTCTCTATATTAATGTCTATGGATGTAGATGAGGACAGAGAATCCCCCGCACATGGATGTGGGGGACACATACTTTTCTTCATATTAATGTCTATTAATGTAGATGAGGACAGAGAAGCCCCCGGAGGTGGATGTGGGGGGCACATACTTTCCTCCATATTAATGTCTATGGATGTAGATGAGGACAGAGAAGCCCCCGGAGGTGGATGTAGGGGGCACATACTTTCCTCCATATTAATGTCTATGGATGTAGATGAGGACAGAGAAGCCCCCGGAGGTGGATGTGGGGGGCACATACTTTCCTCCATATTAATGTCTATGGATGTAGATGAGGACAGAGAAGCCCCCGGAGGTGGATGTGGGGGCACATACTTTTCTCCATATTAATGTCTATGGATGTAGATGAGGACAGAGAAGCCCCCGGAGGTGGATGTGGGGGGCACATACTTTCCTCCATATTAATGTCTATGGATGTAGATGAGGACAGAGAAGCCCCCGGAGGTGGATGTGGGGGGCACATACTTTCCTCCATATTAATTTCTATGGATGTAGATGAGGACAGAGAAGCTCCTGGAGGTGGATGTGGGGGGCACATACTTTCCTCCATATTATTGTCTGTGGATGTAGATGAGGACAGAGAAGCCCCCGGAGGTGGATGTGGGAGGCACATACTTTCCTCCATATTAATGTCTATGGATGTAGATGAGGACAGAGAAGCCCCCGGAGGTGGATGTGGAGGGCACATGCTTTTCTCCATATTAATGTCTATGGATGTAGATGAGGACAGAGAAGCCCCCGGAGGTGGATGTGGAGGGCACATACTTTTCTCCATATTAATGTCTGTGGATGTAGATGAGGACAGAGAAGCCCCCGGAGGTGGATGTGGGGGGCACATACTTTTCTCCATATTAATGTCTATGGATGTCGATGAGGACAGAGACGCCCCCGGAGGTGGATGTGGGGGGCACATACTTTCCTCCATATTAATGTCTATGGATGTAGATGAGGACAGAGAAGCCCCCTGGACGTGGATGTGGGGGGCACATACTTTCCTCCATATTAATGTCTATGGATGTAGATGAGGACAGAGAAGCCCCCGGAGGTGGATGTGGGGGGCACATACTTTCCTCCATATTAATGTCTATGGATGTAGATGAGGACAGAGAAGCCCCCGGAGGTGGATGTGGGGGGCACATACTTTCCTCCATATTAATGTCTATGGATGTAGATGAGGACAGAGAAGCCCCCGGAGGTGGATGTGGGGGGCACATGCTTTTCTCCATATTAATGTCTATGGATGTAGATGAGGACAGAGAAGCCCCCGGAGGTGGATGTGGGGGGCACATACTTTCCTCCATATTAATGTCTATGGATGTAGATGAGGACAGAGAAGCCCCCGGAGGTGGATGTGGGGGGCACATACTTTTCTCCATATTAATGTCTGTGGATGTAGATGAGGACAGAGAAGCCCCCGGAGGTGGATGTGGGGGGCACATACTTTTCTCCATATTAATGTCTATGGATGTCGATGAGGACAGAGACGCCCCCGGAGGTGGATGTGGGGGGCACATACTTTCCTCCATATTAATGTCTATGGATGTAGATGAGGACAGAGAAGCCCCCGGAGGTGGATGTGGGGGGCACATACTTTCTCCATATTAATGTCTATGGATGTAGATGAGGACAGAGAAGCCCTCGAAGGTGCATGTGGGGGGCACATACTTTCCTCCATATTAATGTCTATGGATGTAGATGAGGACAGAGAAGCCCCTGGAGGTGGATGTTGGGGGCACATACTTTCCTCCATATTAATGTCTATGGATGTAGATGAGGACAGAGAAGCCCCCTGGACGTGGATGTGGGGGGCACATACTTTCCTCCATATTAATGTCTATGGATGTAGATGAGGAGAGAGAAGCCCCCTGGAGGTGGATGTGGTGGGCACATACTTTCCTCCATATTAATGTCTATGGATGTAGATGAGAACAGAGAAGCCCCCGGAGATGGATGTGGGGGGGCACATACTTTTCTCCATATTAATGTCTATGGATGTCGATGAGGACAGAGAAGCCCCCGGAGGTGGATGTGGGGTGCACATACTTTCCTCCATATTAATGTCTATGGATGTAGATGAGGACAGAGAAGCCCCCTGGAGGTGGATGTGGGGGGCACATACTTTCCTCCATATTAATGTCTATGGATGTAGATGAGGACAGAGAAGCCCCCTGGAGGTGGATGTGGGGGGCACATACTTTCCTCCATATTAATGTCTATGGATGTAGATGAGGACAGAGAAGCCCCTGGAGTTGTATGTAGGGGGCACATACTTTTCTCGTTATTAATGTCAATGGATGTAGATGAGGACAGAGAAGCCCCCGGAGGTGGATGTGGGGGGGCACATACTTTTCTCCATATTAATGTCTATGGATGTCGATGAGGACAGAGAAGCGCCCGGAGGTGGATGTGGGGGGCACATACTTTCCTCCATATTAATGTCTATGGATGTAGATGAGGACAGAGAAGCCCCCGGAGGTGGATGTGGGGGGCACATACTTTCCTCCATATTAATGTCTATGGAGGTAGATGAGGACAGAGAAGCCCCCGGAGGTGGATGTGGGGGGCACATACTTTCCTCCATATTAATGTCTATGGATGTCGATGAGGACAGAGAAGCCCCCGGAGGTGGATGTGGGGGGCACATACTTTCCTCCATATTAATGTCTATGGATGTCGATGAGGACAGAGAAGCCCCCGGAGGTGGATGTGGGGGGCACATACTTTCCTCCATATTAATGTCTATGGATGTAGATGAGGACAGAGAAGCCCCCGGAGGTGGATGTGGGGGGCACATACTTTCCTCCATATTAATGTCTATGGGTGTAGATGAGGACAGAGAAGCCCCCGGAGATGGATGTGGGGGGCTCATACTTTTCTCCATATTAATGTCTATGGGTGTAGATGAGGACAGAGAAGCCCCTGGAGGTGGATGTGGGGGGCACATACTTTCCTCCATAATAATGTCTATGGATGTAGATGAGGACAGAGAAGCCCCCGGAGGTGGATGTGGGGGGCACATACTTTCCTCCATAATAATGTCTATGGATGTAGATGAGGACAGGGAAGCCCCCGGAGGTGGATGTGGGGGGCACATACTTTTCTCCATATTAATGTCTATGGATGTAGATGAGGACAGAGAAGCCCCAGGAGGAGGATGTGGGGGGCACATACTTTTCTCCATATTAATGTCTATGGATGTCGATGACGACAGAGAAGCCCCCGGAGGTGGATGTGGGGGGCACATACTTTCCTCCATATTAATGTCTATGGATGTAGATGAGGACAGAGAAGCCCCCGGAGGTGGATGTGGGGGGCACATACTTTTCTCCATATTAATGTCTATGGATGTACATGAGGACAGAGAAGCCCACGGAGGTGGTTATGGGGGGCACATACTTTTCTCCATATTAATATCTATGGATGTAGATGAGGACAGAGAAGCCCCCGGAGGTGGATGTGGGGGGGCACATACTTTTCTCCATATTAATATCTATGGATGTCGATGAGGACAGAGAAGCCCCCGGAGGTGGATGTGGGGGGCACATAATTTCCTCCATATTAATGTCTATGGATGTAGATGAGGACAGAGAAGCCCCCGGAGGTGGATGTGGGGGGGCACATACTTTTCTCCATATTAATGTATATGGACGTCGATGAGGACAGAGAAGCCCCCGGAGGTGGATGTGGGGGGCACATACTTTCCTCCATATTAATGTCTATGGATGTAGATGAGGACAGAGAAGCCCCCGGAGGTGGATGTGGGGGGCACATACTTTTCTCCATATTAATGTCTATGGATGTAGATGAGGACAGAGAAGCCCCCGGAGGTGGATGTGGGGGGCACATACTTTCCTCCATATTAATGTCTATGGATGTAGATGAGGACAGAGAAGCCCCCGGAGGTGGATGTGGGGGGCTCATACTTTTCTCTATATTAATGTCTATGGATGTAGATGAGGACAGAGAAGCCCCCGCAGGTGGATGTGGGGGGCACATACTTTTCTCTATATTAATGTCTATGGATGTAGATGAGGACAGAGAATCCCCCGCACATGGATGTGGGGGACACATACTTTTCTTCATATTAATGTCTATTAATGTAGATGAGGACAGAGAAGCCCCCGGAGGTGGATGTGGGGGGCACATACTTTCCTCCATATTAATGTCTATGGATGTAGATGAGGACAGAGAAGCCCCCGGAGGTGGATGTAGGGGGCACATACTTTCCTCCATATTAATGTCTATGGATGTAGATGAGGACAGAGAAGCCCCCGGAGGTGGATGTGGGGGGCACATACTTTCCTCCATATTAATGTCTATGGATGTAGATGAGAACAGAGAAGCCCCCGGAGGTGGATGTGGGGGCACATACTTTTCTCCATATTAATGTCTATGGATGTAGATGAGGACAGAGAAGCCCCCGGAGGTGGATGTGGGGGGCACATACTTTCCTCCATATTAATGTCTATGGATGTAGATGAGGACAGAGAAGCCCCCGGAGGTGGATGTGGGGGGCACATACTTTCCTCCATATTAATTTCTATGGATGTAGATGAGGACAGAGAAGCTCCTGGAGGTGGATGTGGGGGGCACATACTTTCCTCCATATTATTGTCTGTGGATGTAGATGAGGACAGAGAAGCCCCCGGAGGTGGATGTGGGAGGCACATACTTTCCTCCATATTAATGTCTATGGATGTAGATGAGGACAGAGAAGCCCCCGGAGGTGGATGTGGAGGGCACATGCTTTTCTCCATATTAATGTCTATGGATGTAGATGAGGACAGAGAAGCCCCCGGAGGTGGATGTGGAGGGCACATACTTTTCTCCATATTAATGTCTGTGGATGTAGATGAGGACAGAGAAGCCCCCGGAGGTGGATGTGGGGGGCACATACTTTTCTCCATATTAATGTCTATGGATGTAGATGAGGACAGAGAAGCCCCCGGAGGTGGATGTGGAGGGCACATACTTTTCTCCATATTAATGTCTGTGGATGTAGATGAGGACAGAGAAGCCCCCGGAGGTGGATGTGGGGGGCACATACTTTCCTCCATATTAATGTCTATGGATGTAGATGAGGACAGAGAAGCCCCCGGAGGTGGATGTGGAGGGCACATACTTTTCTCCATATTAATGTCTGTGGATGTAGATGAGGACAGAGAAGCCCCCGGAGGTGGATGTGGGGGGCACATACTTTTCTCCATATTAATGTCTATGGATGTCGATGAGGACAGAGACGCCCCCGGAGGTGGATGTGGGGGGCACATACTTTCCTCCATATTAATGTCTATGGATGTAGATGAGGACAGAGAAGCCCCCTGGACGTGGATGTGGGGGGCACATACTTTCCTCCATATTAATGTCTATGGATGTAGATGAGGACAGAGAAGCCCCCTGGAGGTGGATGTGGTGGGCACATACTTTCCTCCATATTAATGTCTATGGATGTAGATGAGAACAGAGAAGCCCCCGGAGATGGATGTGGGGGGGCACATACTTTTCTCCATATTAATGTCTATGGATGTCGATGAGGACAGAGAAGCCCCCGGAGGTGGATGTGGGGTGCACATACTTTCCTCCATATTAATGTCTATGGATGTAGATGAGGACAGAGAAGCCCCCTGGAGGTGGATGTGGGGGGCACATACTTTCCTCCATATTAATGTCTATGGATGTAGATGAGGACAGAGAAGCCCCCTGGAGGTGGATGTGGGGGGCACATACTTTCCTCCATATTAATGTCTATGGATGTAGATGAGGACAGAGAAGCCCCTGGAGTTGTATGTAGGGGGCACATACTTTTCTCCTTATTAATGTCAATGGATGTAGATGAGGACAGAGAAGCCCCCGGAGGTGGATGTGGGGGGGCACATACTTTTCTCCATATTAATGTCTATGGATGTCGATGAGGACAGAGAAGCCCCCGGAGGTGGATGTGGGGGGCACATACTTTCCTCCATATTAATGTCTATGGATGTAGATGAGGACAGAGAAGCCCCCGGAGGTGGATGTGGGGGGCACATACTTTCCTCCATATAAATGTCTATGGAGGTAGATGAGGACAGAGAAGCCCCCGGAGGTGGATGTGGGGGGCACATACTTTCCTCCATATTAATGTCTATGGATGTCGATGAGGACAGAGAAGCACCCGGAGGTGGATGTGGGGGGCACATACTTTCCTCCATATTAATGTCTATGGATGTCGATGAGGACAGAGAAGCCCCCGGAGGTGGATGTGGGGGGCACATACTTTCCTCCATATTAATGTCTATGGATGTAGATGAGGACAGAGAAGCCCCCGGAGGTGGATGTGGGGGGCACATACTTTCCTCCATATTAATGTCTATGGGTGTAGATGAGGACAGAGAAGCCCCCGGAGATGGATGTGGGGGGCTCATACTTTTCTCCATATTAATGTCTATGGGTGTAGATGAGGACAGAGAAGCCCCTGGAGGTGGATGTGGGGGGCACATACTTTCCTCCATAATAATGTCTATGGATGTAGATGAGGACAGAGAAGCCCCCGGAGGTGGATGTGGGGGGCACATACTTTCCTCCATAATAATGTCTATGGATGTAGATGAGGACAGAGAAGCCCCCGGAGGTGGATGTGGGGGGCACATACTTTTCTCCATATTAATGTCTATGGATGTAGATGAGGACAGAGAAGCCCCAGGAGGAGGATGTGGGGGGCACATACTTTTCTCCATATTAATGTCTATGGATGTCGATGACGACAGAGAAGCCCCCGGAGGTGGATGTGGGGGGCACATACTTTCCTCCATATTAATGTCTATGGATGTAGATGAGGACAGAGAAGCCCCCGGAGGTGGATGTGGGGGGCACATACTTTTCTCCATATTAATGTCTATGGATGTACATGAGGACAGAGAAGCCCACGGAGGTGGTTATGGGGGGCACATACTTTTCTCCATATTAATATCTATGGATGTAGATGAGGACAGAGAAGCCACCGGAGTTGGATGTGGGGGGGCACATACTTTTCTCCATATTAATATCTATGGATGTCGATGAGGACAGAGAAGCCCCCGGAGGTGGATGTGGGGGGCACATAATTTCCTCCATATTAATGTCTATGGATGTAGATGAGGACAGAGAAGCCCCCGGAGGTGGATGTGGGGGGGCACATACTTTTCTCCATATTAATGTATATGGACGTCGATGAGGACAGAGAAGCCCCCGGAGGTGGATGTGGGGGGCACATACTTTCCTCCATATTAATGTCTATGGATGTAGATGAGGACAGAGAAGCCCCCGGAGGTGGATGTGGGGGGCACATACTTTTCTCCATATTAATGTCTATGGATGTAGATGAGGACAGAGAAGCCCCTGGAGGTGGATGTGGGGGGCACATACTTTCCTCCATATTAATGTCTATGGATGTAGATGAGGACAGAGAAGCCCCCGGAGGTGGATGTGGGGGGCTCATACTTTTCTCTATATTAATGTCTATGGATGTAGATGAGGACAGAGAAGCCCCCGCAGGTGGATGTGGGGGGCACATACTTTTCTCTATATTAATGTCTATGGATGTAGATGAGGACAGAGAATCCCCCGCACATGGATGTGGGGGACACATACTTTTCTTCATATTAATGTCTATTAATGTAGATGAGGACAGAGAAGCCCCCGGAGGTGGATGTGGGGGGCACATACTTTCCTCCATATTAATGTCTATGGATGTAGATGAGGACAGAGAAGCCCCCGGAGGTGGATGTAGGGGGCACATACTTTTCTCCATATTAATGTCTATGGATGTAGATGAGGACAGAGAAGCCCCCGGAGGTGGATGTGGGGGGCACATACTTTCCTCCATATTAATGTCTATGGATGTAGATGAGGACAGAGAAGCCCCCGGAGGTGGATGTGGGGGGCACATACTTTCCTCCATATTAATTTCTATGGATGTAGATGAGGACAGAGAAGCTCCTGGAGGTGGATGTGGGGGGCACATACTTTCCTCCATATTATTGTCTGTGGATGTAGATGAGGACAGAGAAGCCCCCGGAGGTGGATGTGGGAGGCACATACTTTCCTCCATATTAATGTCTATGGATGTAGATGAGGACAGAGAAGCCCCCGGAGGTGGATGTGGAGGGCACATGCTTTTCTCCATATTAATGTCTATGGATGTAGATGAGGACAGAGAAGCCCCCGGAGGTGGATGTGGGGGGCACATACTTTTCTCCATATTAATGTCTGTGGATGTAGATGAGGACAGAGAAGCCCCCGGAGGTGGATGTGGGGGGCACATACTTTTCTCCATATTAATGTCTATGGATGTCGATGAGGACAGAGACGCCCCCGGAGGTGGATGTGGGGGGCACATACTTTCCTCCATATTAATGTCTATGGATGTAGATGAGGACAGAGAAGCCCCCGGAGGTGGATGTGGGGGGCACATACTTTCTCCATATTAATGTCTATGGATGTAGATGAGGACAGAGAAGCCCTCGAAGGTGGATGTGGGGTGCACATACTTTTCTCCATATTAATGTCTATGGATGTAGATGAGGACAGAGAAGCCCTCGAAGGTGGATGTGGGGTGCACATACTTTCCTCCATATTAATGTCTATGGATGTAGATGAGGACAGAGAAGCCCCCGGAGGTGGATGTGGGGGGCACATACTTTCTCCATATTAATGTCTATGGATGTAGATGAGGACAGAGAAGCCCCCGGAGGTGGATGTGGGGTGCACATACTTTCCTCCATATTAATGTCTATGGATGTAGATGAGGACAGAGAAGCCCCCTGGAGGTGGATATGGGGGGCACATACTTTCCTCCATATTAATGTCTATGGATGTAGATGAGGACAGAGAAGCCCCCTGGAGGTGGATGTGGGGGGCACATACTTTCCTCCATATTAATGTCTATGGATGTAGATGAGGACAGAGAAGCCCCTGGAGTTGTATGTAGGGGGCACATACTTTCCTCCATATTAATGTCTATGGATGTAGATGAGGACAGAGAAGCCCCCGGAGGTGGATGTGGG
The DNA here is from genome assembly GCF_046119375.1 of Phyllobates terribilis. Taxonomy (NCBI): domain Eukaryota; kingdom Metazoa; phylum Chordata; class Amphibia; order Anura; family Dendrobatidae; genus Phyllobates; species Phyllobates terribilis. The sequence continues at coordinate 161,682,554 of NW_027362773.1, read as the reverse complement.
GGGCACATACTTTCTCCATATTAATGTCTATGGATGTAGATGAGGACAGAGAAGCCCCCGGAGGTGGATGTGGGGGGGGCACATACTTTTCTCCATATTAATGTCTATGGATGTCGATGAGGACAGAGAAGCCCCCTGAGGTGGATGTGAGGGGCACATACTTTCCTCCATATTAATGTCTATGGATGTAGATGAGGACAGAGAAGCCCCCGGAGGTGGATGTGGGGGGCACATACTTTCCTCCATATTAATGTCTATGGAGGTAGATGAGGACAGAGAAGCCCCCGGAGGTGGATGTGGGGGGCACATACTTTCCTCCATATTAATGTCTATGGATGTCGATGAGGACAGAGAAGCCCCCGGAGGTGGATGTGGGGGGCACATACTTTCCTCCATATTAATGTCTATGGATGTCGATGAGGACAGAGAAGCCCCCGGAGGTGGATGTGGGGGGCACATACTTTTCTCCATATTAATGTCTATGGATGTAGATGAGGACAGAGAAGCCCCCGGAGGTGGATGTGTGTGGCACATACTTTCCTCCATATTAATGTCTATGGGTGTAGATGAGGACAGAGAAGCCCCCGGAGGTGGATGTGGGGGGCTCATACTTTTCTCCATATTAATGTCTATGGGTGTAGATGAGGACAGAGAAGCCCCTGGAGGTGGATGTGGGGGGCACATACTTTCCTCCATAGTAATGTCTATGGATGTAGATGAGGACAGAGAAGCCCCCGGAGGTGGATGTGGGGGGCACATACTTTCCTCCATAATAATGTCTATGGATGTAGATGAGGACAGAGAAGCCCCCGGAGGTGGATGTGGGGGGCACATACTTTTCTCCATATTAATGTCTATGGATGTAGATGAGGACAGAGAAGCCCCAGGAGGAGGATGTGGGGGGCACATACTTTTCTCCATATTAATGTCTATTGATGTCGATGACGACAGAGAAGCCCCCGGAGGTGGATGTGGGGGGCACATACTTTCCTCCATATTAATGTCTATGGATGTAGATGAGGACAGAGAAGCCCCCGGAGGTGGATGTGGGGGGCACATACTTTCCTCCATATTAATGTCTATGGATGTAGATGAGGACAGAGTAGCCCCAGGAGGTGGATGTGGGGGGCACATACTTTTCTCCATATTAATGTCTATGGATGTCGATGACGACAGAGAAGCCCCCGGAGGTGGATGTGGGGGGCACATACTTTCCTCCATATTAATGTCTATGGATGTAGATGAGGACAGAGAAGCCCCCGGAGGTGGATGTGGGGGGCACATACTTTTCTCCATATTAATGTCTATGGATGTACATGAGGACAGAGAAGCCCCCGGAGGTGGTTATGGGGGGCACATACTTTTCTCCATATTAATGTCTATGGATGTAGATGAGGACAGAGAAGCCCCCGGAGGTGGATGTGGGGGGGCACATACTTTTCTCCATATTAATATCTATGGATATCGATGAGGACAGAGAAGCCCCCGGAGGTGGATGTGGGGGGCACATAATTTCCTCCATATTAATGTCTATGGATGTAGATGAGGACAGAGAAGCCCCCGGAGGTGGATGTGGGGGCACATACTTTTCTTCATATTAATGTCTATGGATGTAGATGAGGACAGAGAAGCCCCCGGAGGTGGATGTGGGGGGGCACATACTTTCCTCCATATTAATGTCTATGGATGTAGATGAGGACAGAGAAGCCCCCGGAGGTGGATGTGGGGGGCACATACTTTCCTCCATATTAATGTCTATGGATGTAGATGAGGACAGAGAAGCCCCTGGAGGTGGATGTGGGGGGCACATACTTTTCTACATATTAATGTCTATGGATGTAGATGAGGACAGAGAAGCCCCCGGAGGTGGATGTGGGGGGCACATACTTTCCTCCATATTAATGTCTATGGATGTAGATGAGGACAGAGAAGCCCCCGGAGGTGGATGTGGGGGGCACATACTTTTCTCTATATTAATGTCTATGGATGTCGATGAGGACAGAGAAGCCCCCGCAGGTGGATGTGGGGGGCACATACTTTCCTCCATATTAATGTCTATGGATGTAGATGAGGACAGAGAAGCCTCCGGAGGTGGATGTGGGGGGCACATACTTTTATCCATATTAATGTCTATGGATGTAGATGAGGACAGAGAAGCCCCCGGAGGTGGATGTGGGGGGCACATACTTTCCTCCATATTAATGTCTATGGATGTAGATGAGGACAGAGAAGACCCCGGAGGTGGATGTGGGGGGCACATACTTTTCTCTATATTAATGTCTATGGATGTCGATGAGGACAGAGAAGCCCCAGGAGGAGGATGTGGGGGGCACATACTTTTCTCCATATTAATGTCTATGGATGTCGATGACGACAGAGAAGCCCCCGGAGGTGGATGTGGGGGGCACATACTTTCCTCCATATTAATGTCTATGGATGTAGATGAGGACAGAGAAGCCCCCGGAGGTGGATGTGGGGGGCACATACTTTCCTCCATATTAATGTCTATGGATGTAGATAAGGACAGAGTAGCCCCAGGAGGTGGATGTGGGGGGCACATACTTTTCTCCATATTAATGTCTATGGATGTCGATGACGACAGAGAAGCCCCCGGAGGTGGATGTGGGGGGCACATACTTTCCTCCATATTAATGTCTATGGATGTAGATGAGGACAGAGAAGCCCCCGGAGGTGGATGTGGGGGGCACATACTTTTCTCCATATTAATGTCTATGGATGTACATGAGGACAGAGAAGCCCCCGGAGGTGGTTATGGGGGGCACATACTTTTCTCCATATTAATGTCTATGGATGTAGATGAGGACAGAGAAGCCCCCGGAGGTGGATGTGGGGGGGCACATACTTTTCTCCATATTAATATCTATGGATGTCGATGAGGACAGAGAAGCCCCCGGAGGTGGATGTGGGGGGCACATAATTTCCTCCATATTAATGTCTATGGATGTAGATGAGGACAGAGAAGCCCCCGGAGGTGGATGTGGGGGCACATACTTTTCTTCATATTAATGTCTATGGATGTAGATGAGGACAGAGAAGCCCCCGGAGGTGGATGTGGGGGGGCACATACTTTCCTCCATATTAATGTCTATGGATGTAGATGAGGACAGAGAAGCCCCCGGAGGTGGATGTGGGGGGCACATACTTTCCTCCATATTAATGTCTATGGATGTAGATGAGGACAGAGAAGCCCCTGGAGGTGGATGTGGGGGGCACATACTTTTCTCCATATTAATGTCTATGGATGTAGATGAGGACAGAGAAGCCCCCGGAGGTGGATGTGGGGGGCACATACTTTCCTCCATATTAATGTCTATGGATGTAGATGAGGACAGAGAAGCCCCCGGAGGTGGATGTGGGGGGCACATACTTTTCTCTATATTAATGTCTATGGATGTCGATGAGGACAGAGAAGCCCCCGCAGGTGGATGTGGGGGGCACATACTTTCCTCCATATTAATGTCTATGGATGTAGATGAGGACAGAGAAGCCTCCGGAGGTGGATGTGGGGGGCACATACTTTTCTCCATATTAATGTCTATGGATGTAGATGAGGACAGAGAAGCCCCCGGAGGTGGATGTGGGGGGCACATACTTTCCTCCATATTAATGTCTATGGATGTAGATGAGGACAGAGAAGCCCCCGGAGGTGGATGTGGGGGGCACATACTTTTCTCTATATTAATGTCTATGGATGTCGATGAGGACAGAGAAGCCCCCGCAGGTGGATGTGGGGGGCACATACTTTCCTCCATATTAATGTCTATGGATGTAGATGAGGACAGAGAAGCCCCCGGAGGTGGATGTGCGGGCACATACTTTTCTTCATGTTAATGTCTATTAATGTAGATGAGGACAGAGAAGCCCCCGGAGGTGGATGTGGGGGGCACATACTTTTCTCTATATTAATGTCTATGGATGTAGATGAGGACAGAGAAGCCCCCGGAGGTGGATGTGGGGGCACATACTTTTCTTCATATTAATGTCTATTAATGTAGATGAGGACAGAGAAGCCCCCGGAGGTGGATGTGGGGGGCACATACTTTCCTCCATATTAATGTCTATGGATGTAGATGAGGACAGAGAAGCCCCCGGAGGTGGATGTGGGGGGCACATACTTTCCTCCATATTAATGTCTATGGATGTAGATGAGGACAGAGAAGCCCCCGGAGGTGGATGTGGGGGGCACATACTTTCCTCCATATTAATGTCTATGGATGTAGATGAGGACAGAGAAGCCCCCGGAGGTGGATGTGGGGGCACATACTTTTCTCCATATTAATGTCTATGGATGTAGATGAGGTCAGAGAAGCCCCCGGAGGTGGATGTGGGGGGCACATACTTTCCTCCATATTAATGTCTATGGATGTAGATGAGGACAGAGAAGCCCCCGGAGGTGGATGTGGGGGGCACATACTTTCCTCCATATTAATGTCTATGGATGTAGATGAGGACAGAGAAGCCCCCGGAGGTGGATGTGGGGGGCACATGCTTTTCTCCATATTAATGTCTATGGATGTAGATGAGGACAGAGAAGCCCCCGGAGGTGGATGTGGGGGGCACATACTTTCCTCCATATTAATGTCTATGGATGTAGATGAGGACAGAGAAGCCCCCGGAGGTGGATGTGGGGGGCACATACTTTTCTCCATATTAATGTCTGTGGATGTAGATGAGGACAGAGAAGCCCCCGGAGGTGGATGTGGGGGGCACATACTTTTCTCCATATTAATGTCTATGGATGTCGATGAGGACAGAGAAGCCCCCGGAGGTGGATGTGGGGGGCACATACTTTCCTCCATATTAATGTCTATGGATGTAGATGAGGACAGAGAAGCCCCCGGAGGTGGATGTGGGGGGCACATACTTTCTCCATATTAATGTCTATGGATGTAGATGAGGACAGAGAAGCCCTCGAAGGTGCATGTGGGGGGCACATACTTTTCTCCATATTAATGTCTATGGATGTAGATGAGGACAGAGAAGCCCCTGGAGGTGGATGTTGGGGGCACATACTTTCCTCCATATTAATGTCTATGGATGTAGATGAGGACAGAGAAGCCCCCTGGACGTGGATGTGGGGGGCACATACTTTCCTCCATATTAATGTCTATGGATGTAGATGAGGACAGAGAAGCCCCCTGGAGGTGGATGTGGTGGGCACATACTTTCCTCCATATTAATGTCTATGGATGTAGATGAGGACAGAGAAGCCCCCTGGAGGTGGATGTGGGGGGCACATACTTTCCTCCATATTAATGTCTATGGATGTAGATGAGGACAGAGAAGCCCCTGGAGTTGTATGTAGGGGGCACATACTTTTCTCCTTATTAATGTCAATGGATGTAGATGAGGACAGAGAAGCCCCCGGAGGTGGATGTGGGGGGGCACATACTTTTCTCCATATTAATGTCTATGGATGTCGATGAGGACAGAGAAGCCCCCGGAGGTGGATGTGGGGGGCACATACTTTCCTCCATATTAATGTCTATGGATGTAGATGAGGACAGAGAAGCCCCCGGAGGTGGATGTGGGGGGCACATACTTTCCTCCATATTAATGTCTATGGAGGTAGATGAGGACAGAGAAGCCCCCGGAGGTGGATGTGGGGGGCACATACTTTCCTCCATATTAATGTCTATGGATGTCGATGAGGACAGAGAAGCCCCCGGAGGTGGATGTGGGGGGCACATACTTTCCTCCATATTAATGTCTATGGATGTCGATGAGGACAGAGAAGCCCCCGGAGGTGGATGTGGGGGGCACATACTTTCCTCCATATTAATGTCTATGGATGTAGATGAGGACAGAGAAGCCCCCGGAGGTGGATGTGGGGGGCACATACTTTCCTCCATATTAATGTCTATGGGTGTAGATGAGGACAGAGAAGCCCCCGGAGGTGGATGTGGGGGGCTCATACTTTTCTCCATATTAATGTCTATGGGTGTAGATGAGGACAGAGAAGCCCCTGGAGGTGGATGTGGGGGGCACATACTTTTCTCTATATTAATGTCTATGGATGTAGATGAGGACAGAGAAGCCCCCGGAGGTGGATGTGGGGGGCTCATACTTTTCTCCATATTAATGTCTATGGGTGTAGATGAGGACAGAGAAGCCCCTGGAGGTGGATGTGGGGGCACATACTTTCCTCCATAATAATGTCTATGGATGTAGATGAGGACAGAGAAGCCCCCGGAGGTGGATGTGGGGGGCACATACTTTCCTCCATAATAATGTCTATGGATGTAGATGAGGACAGAGAAGCCCCCGGAGGTGGATGTGGGGGGCACATACTTTTCTCCATATTAATGTCTATGGATGTAGATGAGGACAGAGAAGCCCCAGGAGGAGGATGTGGGGGGCACATACTTTTCTCCATATTAATGTCTATGGATGTCGATGACGACAGAGAAGCCCCCGGAGGTGGATGTGGGGGGCACATACTTTCCTCCATATTAATGTCTATGGATGTAGATGAGGACAGAGAAGCCCCCGGAGGTGGATGTGGGGGGCACATACTTTTCTCCATATTAATGTCTATGGATGTACATGAGGACAGAGAAGCCCCCGGAGGTGGTTATGGGGGGCACATACTTTTCTCCATATTAATGTCTATGGATGTAGATGAGGACAGAGAAGCCCCCGGAGGTGGATGTGGGGGGGCACATACTTTTCTCCATATTAATATCTATGGATGTCGATGAGGACAGAGAAGCCCCCGGAGGTGGATGTGGGGGGCACATAATTTCCTCCATATTAATGTCTATGGATGTAGATGAGGACAGAGAAGCCCCCGGAGGTGGATGTGGGGGCACATACTTTTCTTCATATTAATGTCTATGGATGTAGATGAGTACAGAGAAGCCCCCGGAGGTGGATGTGGGGGGGGCACATACTTTCCTCCATATTAATGTCTATGGATGTAGATGAGGACAGAGAAGCCCCCGGAGGTGGATGTGGGGGGCACATACTTTCCTCCATATTAATGTCTATGGATGTAGATGAGGACAGAGAAGCCCCTGGAGGTGGATGTGGGGGGCACATACTTTCCTCCATATTAATGTCTATGGATGTAGATGAGGACAGAGAAGCCCCCGGAGGTGGATGTGGGGGGCACATACTTTTCTCCATATTAATGTCTATGGATGTAGATGAGGACAGAGAAGCCCCCGGAGGTGGATGTGGGGGGCACATACTTTCCTCCATATTAATGTCTATGGATGTAGATGAGGACAGAGAAGCCCCCGGAGGTGGATGTGGGGGGCACATACTTTTCTCTATATTAATGTCTATGGATGTCGATGAGGACAGAGAAGCCCCCGCAGGTGGATGTGGGGGGCACATACTTTCCTCCATATTAATGTCTATGGATGTAGATGAGGACAGAGAAGCCCCCGGAGGTGGATGTGAGGGGCACAGACTTTTCTCCATATTAATGTCTATGGATGTAGGTGAGGACAGAGAAGCCCCCGGAGGTGGATGTGGGGGGCACATACTTTCCTCCATATTAATGTCTATGGATGTAGATGAGGACAGAGAAGCCCCCGGAGGTGGATGTGGGGGCACATACTTTTCTCCATATTAATGTCTATGGATGTAGATGAGGACAGAGAAGCCCCCGGAGGTGGATGTGGGGGGCACATACTTTCCTCCATATTAATGTCTATGGATGTAGATGAGGACAGAGAAGCCCCCGGAGGTGGATGTGGGGGCACATACTTTTCTCCATATTAATGTCTATGGATGTAGATGAGGACAGAGAAGCCCCTGGAGATGGATGTGGGGGCACATACTTTTCTCCATATTAATGTCTATGGATGTAGATGAGGACAGAGAAGCCCCCGGAGGTGGATGTGGGGGGCACATACTTTCCTCCATATTAATGTCTATGGATGTAGATGAGGACAGAGAAGCCCCCGGAGGTGGATGTGGGGGGCACATACTTTCCTCCATATTAATGTCTATGGATGTAGATGAGGACAGAGAAGCCCCCGGAGGTGGATGTGGGGGGCACATGCTTTTCTCCATATTAATGTCTATGGATGTAGATGAGGACAGAGAACCCCCGGAGGTGGATGTGGGGGGCACATACTTTCCTCCATATTAATGTCTATGGATGTAGATGAGGACAGAGAAGCCCCCGGAGGTGGATGTGGGGGGCACATACTTTTCTCCATATTAATGTCTGTGGATGTAGATGAGGACAGAGAAGCCCCCGGAGGTGGATGTGGGGGGCACATACTTTTCTCCATATTAATGTCTATGGATGTCGATGAGGACAGAGACGCCCCCGGAGGTGGATGTGGGGGGCACATACTTTCCTCCATATTAATGTCTATGGATGTAGATGAGGACAGAGAAGCCCCCGGAGGTGGATGTGGGGGGCACATACTTTCTCCATATTAATGTCTATGGATGTAGATGAGGACAGAGAAGCCCTCGAAGGTGCATGTGGGGGGCACATACTTTTCTCCATATTAATGTCTATGGATGTAGATGAGGACAGAGAAGCCCCTGGAGGTGGATGTTGGGGGCACATACTTTCCTCCATATTAATGTCTATGGACGTAGATGAGGACAGAGAAGCCCCCTGGACGTGGATGTGGGGGGCACATACTTTCCTCCATATTAATGTCTATGGATGTAGATGAGGACAGAGAAGCCCCCTGGAGGTGGATGTGGTGGGCACTTACTTTCCTCCATATTAATGTCTATGGATGTAGATGAGAACAGAGAAGCCCCCGGAGATGGATGTGGGGGGGCACATACTTTTCTCCATATTAATGTCTATGGATGTCGATGAGGACAGAGAAGCCCCCGGAGGTGGATGTGGGGGGCACATACTTTCCTCCATATTAATGTCTATGGATGTAGATGAGGACAGAGAAGCCCCTGAAGGTGGATGTGGGGGGCACATACTTTCCTCCATATTAATGTCTATGGATGTAGATGAGGACAGAGCAGCCCCTGAAGGTGGATGTGGGGGGCACATACTTTTCTCCATATTAATGTCTATGGATGTAGATGAGGACAGAGAAGCCCCTGGAGGTGGATGTAGGGGGCACATACTTTTCTCCATATTAATGTCTATGGATGTCGATGAGGACAGAGAAGCCCCCGGAGGTGGATGTGGGGGGCACATACTTTCCTCCATATTAATGTCTATGGATGTAGATGAGGACAGAGAAGCCCCCGGAGGTGGATGTAGGGGGCACATACTTTTCTCCATATTAATGTCTATGGATGTAGATGAGGACAGAGAAGTCCCCGGAGGTGGATGTGGGGGGCACATACTTTCCTCCATATTAATGTCTATGGGTGTAGATGAGGACAGAGAAGCCCCTGGAGGTGGATGTGGGGGGCTCATACTTTTCTCCATATTAATGTCTATGGATGTAGATGAGGACAGAGAAGCCCCTGGACGTGGATGTGGGGGGCACATACTTTCCTCCATAATAATGTCTATGGATGTAGATGAGGACAGAGAAGCCCCCGGAGCTGGATGTGGGGGGCACATACTTTTCTCCTTATTAATGTCTGTGGATGTAGATGAGGACAGAGAAGCCCCCGGAGGTGGTTATGGGGGGCACATACTTTTCTCCATATTAATGTTTATGGATGTAGATGAGGACAGAGAAGCCCCCGGAGGTGGATGTGGGGGGCACATACTTTCCTCCATATTAATGTCTATGGATGTAGATGAGGACAGAGAAGCCCCCGGAGGTGGATGTGGGGGGCACATACTTTTCTCCATATTAATGTCTATGGATGTAGATGAGGATAGAGAAGCCCCCGGAGGTGGTTATGGGGGGCACATACTTTTCTCCATATTAATGTCTATGGATGTAGATGAGGACAGAGAAGCCCCCGGAGGTGGATGTGGGGGGGGCACATACTTTTCTCCATATTAATGTCTATGGATGTCGATGAGGACAGAGAAGCCCCCGGAGGTGGATGTGGGGGGCACATACTTTCCTCCATATTAATGTCTATGGATGTAGATGAGGACAGAGAAGCCCCCGGAGGTGGATGTGGGGGGCACATACTTTTCTCCATATTAATGTCTGTGGATGTAGATGAGGACAGAGAAGCCCCCGGAGATGGATGTGGGGGGCACATACTTTCCTCCATATTAATGTCTATGGATGTAGATGAGGACAGAGAAGCCCCCGGAGGTGGTTGTGGGGGGCACATACTGTTCTCTATATTAATGTCTATGGATGTCGATGAGGACAGAGAAGCCCCCGCAGGTGGATGTGGGGGGCACATACTTTTCTCCATATTAATGTCTATGGATGTAGATGAGGACAGAGAAGCCCCCGCACGTGGATGTGGGGGGCACATACTTTTCTTCATATTAATGTCTATTAATGTAGATGAGGACAGAGAAGCCCCTGGAGTTGTATGTAGGGGGCACATACTTTTCTCCTTATTAATGTCAATGGATGTAGATGAGGACAGAGAAGCCCCCGGAGGTGGATGTGGGGGGGCACATACTTTTCTCCATATTAATGTCTATGGATGTCGATGAGGACAGAGAAGCCCCCGGAGGTGGATGTGGGGGGCACATACTTTCCTCCATATTAATGTCTATGGATGTAGATGAGGACAGAGAAGCCCCCGGAGGTGGATGTGGGGGGCACATACTTTCCTCCATATTAATGTCTATGGGTGTAGATGAGGACAGAGAAGCCCCCGGAGGTGGATGTGGGGGGCTCATACTTTTCTCCATATTAATGTCTATGGGTGTAGATGAGGACAGAGAAGCCCCTGGAGGTGGATGTGGGGGCACATACTTTCCTCCATAATAATGTCTATGGATGTAGATGAGGACAGAGAAGCCCCCGGAGGTGGATGTGGGGGGCACATACTTTCCTCCATAATAATGTCTATGGATGTAGATGAGGACAGAGAAGCCCCCGGAGGTGGATGTGAGGGGCACAGACTTTTCTCCATATTAATGTCTATGGATGTAGGTGAGGACAGAGAAGCCCCCGGAGGTGGATGTGGGGGGCACATACTTTCCTCCATATTAATGTCTATGGATGTAGATGAGGACAGAGAAGCCCCCGGAGGTGGATGTGGGGGCACATACTTTTCTCCATATTAATGTCTATGGATGTAGATGAGGACAGAGAAGCCCCCGGAGGTGGATGTGGGGGGCACATACTTTCCTCCATATTAATGTCTATGGATGTAGATGAGGACAGAGAAGCCCCCGGAGGTGGATGTGGGGGGCACATACTTTCCTCCATATTAATGTCTATGGATGTAGATGAGGACAGAGAAGCCCCCGGAGGTGGATGTGGGGGGCACATGCTTTTCTCCATATTAATGTCTATGGATGTAGATGAGGACAGAGAACCCCCGGAGGTGGATGTGGGGGGCACATACTTTCCTCCATATTAATGTCTATGGATGTAGATGAGGACAGAGAAGCCCCCGGAGGTGGATGTGGGGGGCACATACTTTTCTCCATATTAATGTCTGTGGATGTAGATGAGGACAGAGAAGCCCCCGGAGGTGGATGTGGGGGGCACATACTTTTCTCCATATTAATGTCTATGGATGTCGATGAGGACAGAGACGCCCCCGGAGGTGGATGTGGGGGGCACATACTTTCCTCCATATTAATGTCTATGGATGTAGATGAGGACAGAGAAGCCCCCGGAGGTGGATGTGGGGGGCACATACTTTCTCCATATTAATGTCTATGGATGTAGATGAGGACAGAGAAGCCCTCGAAGGTGCATGTGGGGGGCACATACTTTTCTCCATATTAATGTCTATGGATGTAGATGAGGACAGAGAAGCCCCTGGAGGTGGATGTTGGGGGCACATACTTTCCTCCATATTAATGTCTATGGACGTAGATGAGGACAGAGAAGCCCCCTGGACGTGGATGTGGGGGGCACATACTTTCCTCCATATTAATGTCTATGGATGTAGATGAGGACAGAGAAGCCCCCTGGAGGTGGATGTGGTGGGCACTTACTTTCCTCCATATTAATGTCTATGGATGTAGATGAGAACAGAGAAGCCCCCGGAGATGGATGTGGGGGGGCACATACTTTTCTCCATATTAATGTCTATGGATGTCGATGAGGACAGAGAAGCCCCCGGAGGTGGATGTGGGGGGCACATACTTTCCTCCATATTAATGTCTATGGATGTAGATGAGGACAGAGAAGCCCCTGAAGGTGGATGTGGGGGGCACATACTTTCCTCCATATTAATGTCTATGGATGTAGATGAGGACAGAGCAGCCCCTGAAGGTGGATGTGGGGGGCACATACTTTTCTCCATATTAATGTCTATGGATGTAGATGAGGACAGAGAAGCCCCTGGAGTTGGATGTAGGGGGCACATACTTTTCTCCATATTAATGTCTATGGATGTCGATGAGGACAGAGAAGCCCCCGGAGGTGGATGTGGGGGGCACATACTTTCCTCCATATTAATGTCTATGGATGTAGATGAGGACAGAGAAGCCCCCGGAGGTGGATGTAGGGGGCACATACTTTTCTCCATATTAATGTCTATGGATGTAGATGAGGACAGAGAAGTCCCCGGAGGTGGATGTGGGGGGCACATACTTTCCTCCATATTAATGTCTATGGGTGTAGATGAGGACAGAGAAGCCCCTGGAGGTGGATGTGGGGGGCTCATACTTTTCTCCATATTAATGTCTATGGATGTAGATGAGGACAGAGAAGCCCCTGGACGTGGATGTGGGGGGCACATACTTTCCTCCATAATAATGTCTATGGATGTAGATGAGGACAGAGAAGCCCCCGGAGCTGGATGTGGGGGGCACATACTTTTCTCCTTATTAATGTCTGTGGATGTAGATGAGGACAGAGAAGCCCCCGGAGGTGGTTATGGGGGGCACATACTTTTCTCCATATTAATGTTTATGGATGTAGATGAGGACAGAGAAGCCCCCGGAGGTGGATGTGGGGGGCACATACTTTCCTCCATATTAATGTCTATGGATGTAGATGAGGACAGAGAAGCCCCCGGAGGTGGATGTGGGGGGCACATACTTTTCTCCATATTAATGTCTATGGATGTAGATGAGGATAGAGAAGCCCCCGGAGGTGGTTATGGGGGGCACATACTTTTCTCCATATTAATGTCTATGGATGTAGATGAGGACAGAGAAGCCCCCGGAGGTGGATGTGGGGGGGGCACATACTTTTCTCCATATTAATGTCTATGGATGTCGATGAGGACAGAGAAGCCCCCGGAGGTGGATGTGGGGGGCACATACTTTCCTCCATATTAATGTCTATGGATGTAGATGAGGACAGAGAAGCCCCCGGAGGTGGATGTGGGGGGCACATACTTTTCTCCATATTAATGTCTGTGGATGTAGATGAGGACAGAGAAGCCCCCGGAGATGGATGTGGGGGGCACATACTTTCCTCCATATTAATGTCTATGGATGTAGATGAGGACAGAGAAGCCCCCGGAGGTGGTTGTGGGGGGCACATACTGTTCTCTATATTAATGTCTATGGATGTCGATGAGGACAGAGAAGCCCCCGCAGGTGGATGTGGGGGGCACATACTTTTCTCCATATTAATGTCTATGGATGTAGATGAGGACAGAGAAGCCCCCGCACGTGGATGTGGGGGGCACATACTTTTCTTCATATTAATGTCTATTAATGTAGATGAGGACAGAGAAGCCCCTGGAGTTGTATGTAGGGGGCACATACTTTTCTCCTTATTAATGTCAATGGATGTAGATGAGGACAGAGAAGCCCCCGGAGGTGGATGTGGGGGGGCACATACTTTTCTCCATATTAATGTCTATGGATGTCGATGAGGACAGAGAAGCCCCCGGAGGTGGATGTGGGGGGCACATACTTTCCTCCATATTAATGTCTATGGATGTAGATGAGGACAGAGAAGCCCCCGGAGGTGGATGTGGGGGGCACATACTTTCCTCCATATTAATGTCTATGGGTGTAGATGAGGACAGAGAAGCCCCCGGAGGTGGATGTGGGGGGCTCATACTTTTCTCCATATTAATGTCTATGGGTGTAGATGAGGACAGAGAAGCCCCTGGAGGTGGATGTGGGGGCACATACTTTCCTCCATAATAATGTCTATGGATGTAGATGAGGACAGAGAAGCCCCCGGAGGTGGATGTGGGGGGCACATACTTTCCTCCATAATAATGTCTATGGATGTAGATGAGGACAGAGAAGCCCCCGGAGGTGGATGTGGGGGGCACATACTTTTCTCCATATTAATGTCTATGGATGTAGATGAGGACAGAGAAGCCCCAGGAGGAGGATGTGGGGGGCACATACTTTTCTTCATATTAATGTCTATGGATGTCGATGACGACAGAGAAGCCCCCGGAGGTGGATGTGGGGGGCACATACTTTCCTCCATATTAATGTCTATGGATGTAGATGAGGACAGAGAAGCCCCCGGAGGTGGATGTGGGGGGCACATACTTTTCTCCATATTAATGTCTATGGATGTACATGAGGACAGAGAAGCCCCCGGAGGTGGTTATGGGGGGCACATACTTTTCTCCATATTAATGTCTATGGATGTAGATGAGGACAGAGAAGCCCCCGGAGGTGGATGTGGGGGGGCACATACTTTTCTCCATATTAATATCTATGGATGTCGATGAGGACAGAGAAGCCCCCGGAGGTGGATGTGGGGGGCACATAATTTCCTCCATATTAATGTCTATGGATGTAGATGAGGACAGAGAAGCCCCCGGAGGTGGATGTGGGGGGCACATACTTTCCTCCATATTAATGTCTATGGATGTAGATGAGGACAGAGAAGCCCCTGGAGGTGGATGTGGGGGGCACATACTTTCCTCCATATTAATGTCTATGGATGTAGATGAGGACAGAGAAGCCCCCGGAGGTGGATGTGGGGGGCACATACTTTTCTCCATATTAATGTCTATGGATGTAGATGAGGACAGAGAAGCCCCCGGAGGTGGATGTGGGGGGCACATACTTTCCTCCATATTAATGTCTATGGATGTAGATGAGGACAGAGAAGCCCCCGGAGGTGGATGTGGGGGGCACATACTTTTCTCTATATTAATGTCTATGGATGTCGATGAGGACAGAGAAGCCCCCGCAGGTGGATGTGGGGGGCACATACTTTCCTCCATATTAATGTCTATGGATGTAGATGAGGACAGAGAAGCCCCCGGAGGTGGATGTGAGGGGCACATACTTTTCTCCATATTAATTTCTATGGATGTAGGTGAGGACAGAGAAGCCCCCGGAGGTGGATGTGGGGGGCACATACTTTCCTCCATATTAATGTCTATGGATGTAGATGAGGACAGAGAAGCCCCCGGAGGTGGATGTGGGGGCACATACTTTTCTCCATATTAATGTCTATGGATGTAGATGAGGACAGAGAAGCCCCCGGAGGTGGATGTGGGGGGCACATACTTTCCTCCATATTAATGTCTATGGATGTAGATGAGGACAGAGAAGCCCCCGGAGGTGGATGTGGGGGGCACATACTTTCCTCCATATTAATGTCTGTGGATGTAGATGAGGACAGAGAAGCCCCCGGAGGTGGATGTGGGGGGCACATACTTTTCTCCATATTAATGTCTGTGGATGTAGATGAGGACAAAGAAGCCCCCGGAGGTGGATGTGGGGGGCACATACTTTTCTCCATATTAATGTCTATGGATGTCGATGAGGACAGAGACGCCCCCGGAGGTGGATGTGGGGGGCACATACTTTCCTCCATATTAATGTCTATGGATGTAGATGAGGACAGAGAAGCCCCCGGAGGAGGATGTGGGGGGCACATGCTTTCTCCATATTAATGTCTATGGATGTAGATGAGGACAGAGAAGCCCTCGAAGGTGCATGTGGGGGGCACATACTTTTCTCCATATTAATGTCTATGGATGTAGATGAGGACAGAGAAGCCCCTGGAGGTGGATGTTGGGGGCACATACTTTCCTCCATATTAATGTCTATGGATGTAGATGAGGACAGAGAAGCCCCCTGGACGTGGATGTGGGGGGCACATACTTTCCTCCATATTAATGTCTATGGATGTAAATGAGGACAGAGAAGCCCCCTGGAGGTGGATGTGGTGGGCACATACTTTCCTCCATATTAATGTCTATGGATGTAGATGAGAACAGAGAAGCCCCCGGAGATGGATGTGGGGGGGCACATACTTTTCTCCATATTAATGTCTATGGATGTCGATGAGGACAGAGAAGCCCCCGGAGGTGGATGTGGGGGGCACATACTTTCCTCCATATTAATGTCTATGGATGTAGATGAGGACAGAAAAGCCCCTGAAGGTGGATGTGGGGGGCACATACTTTCCTCCATATTAATGTCTATGGATGTAGATGAGGACAGAAAAGCCCCTGAAGGTGGATGTAGGGGGCACATACTTTTCTCCATATTAATGTCTATGGATGTCGATGAGGACAGAGAAGCCCCCGGAGTTGGATGTGGGGGGCACATACTTTTCTCCATATTAATGTCTATGGATGTCGATGAGGACAGAGAAGCCCCCGGAGGTGGATGTGGGGGGCACATACTTTTCTCCATATTAATGTCTATGGATGTAGATGAGGACAGAGAAGCCCTTGGAGTTGGATGTAGGGGGCACATACTTTTCTCCATATTAATGTCTATGGATGTCGATGAGGACAGAGAAGCCCCCGGAGGTGGATGTGGGGGGCACATACTTTCCTCCATATTAATGTCTATGGATGTAGATGAGGACAGAGAAGCCCCCGGAGGTGGATGTAGGGGGCACATACTTTTCTCCATATTAATGTCTATGGATGTAGATGAGGACAGAGAAGTCCCCGGAGGTGGATGTGGGGGGCACATACTTTCCTCCATATTAATGTCTATGGGTGTAGATGAGGACAGAGAAGCCCCTGGAGGTGGATGTGGGGGGCTCATACTTTTCTCCATATTAATGTCTATGGATGTAGATGAGGACAGAGAAGCCCCTGGACGTGGATGTGGGGGGCACATACTTTCCTCCATAATAATGTCTATGGATGTAGATGAGGACAGAGAAGCCCCCGGAGGTGGATGTGGGGGGCACATACTTTTCTCCATATTAATGTCTATGGATGTAGATGAGGACAGAGAAGCCCCAGGAGGAGGATGTGGGGGGCACATACTTTTCTCCATATTAATGTCTATGGATGTAGATGAGGACAGAGAAGCCCCCGGAGGTGGATGTGGGGGGCACATACTTTTCTCCATATTAATGTCTATGGATGTAGATGAGGACAGAGAAGCCCCCGGAGGTGGTTATGGGGGGCACATACTTTTCTCCATATTAATGTCTATGGATGTAGATGAGGACAGAGAAGCCCCCGGAGGTGGATGTGGGGGGCACATACTTTCCTCCATATTAATGTCTATGGATGTAGATGAGGACAGAGAAGCCCCCGGAGGTGGATGTGGGGGGCACATACTTTTCTCCATATTAATGTCTATGGATGTAGATGAGGATAGAGAAGCCCCCGGAGGTGGTTATGGGGGGCACATACTTTTCTCCATATTAATGTCTATGGATGTAGATGAGGACAGAGAAGCCCCCGGAGGTGGATGTGGGGGGGGCACATACTTTTCTCCATATTAATGTCTATGGATGTCGATGAGGACAGAGAAGCCCCCGGAGGTGGATGTGGGGGGCACATACTTTCCTCCATATTAATGTCTATGGATGTAGATGAGGACAGAGAAGCCCCCGGAGGTGGATGTGGGGGGCACATACTTTTCTCCATATTAATGTCTGTGGATGTAGATGAGGACAGAGAAGCCCCCGGAGATGGATGTGGGGGGCACATACTTTCCTCCATATTAATGTCTATGGATGTAGATGAGGACAGAGAAGCCCCCGGAGGTGGTTGTGGGGGGCACATACTGTTCTCTATATTAATGTCTATGGATGTCGATGAGGACAGAGAAGCCCCCGCAGGTGGATGTGGGGGGCACATACTTTTCTCCATATTAATGTCTGTGGATGTAGATGAGGACAGAGAAGCCCCCGCACGTGGATGTGCGGGGCACATACTTTTCTTCATATTAATGTCTATTAATGTAGATGAGGACAGAGAAGCCCCCGGAGGTGGATGTGCTGGGCACATACTTTTCTCCATATTAATGTCTATGGATGTAGGTGAGGACAGAGAAGCCCCCGGAGGTGGATGTGGGGGGCACATACTTTCCTCCATATTAATGTCTATGGATGTAAATGAGGACAGAGCAGCCCCCGGAGGTGGATGTGGGGGGCACATACTTTTCTCTATATTAATGTCTATGGATGTAGATGAGGACAGAGAAGCCCCCGGAGGTGGATGTGGGGGGCACATACTTTCTCCATATTAATGTCTATGGATGTAGATGAGGACAGAGAAGCCCCCGGAGGTGGATGTGGGGGGCACATACTTTTCTCCATATTAATTTCTATGGGTGTAGATGAGGACAGAGAAGCCCCCGCAGGTGGATGTGGGGGGCACATACTTTCTCCATATTAATGTCTATGGATGTAGATGAGGACAGAGAAGCCCCCGGAGGTGGATGTGGGGAGCACATACTTTCCTCCATATTAATGTCTATGGATGTAGATGAGGACAGAGAAGCCCCCGGAGGTGGATGTGGGGGGCACATACTTTTCTCCATATTAATGTCTATGGATGTAGATGAGGACAGAGAAGCCCCTGGAGGTGGATATGGGGGGGGCACATACTTTTCTCCATATTAATGTCTATGGATTTAGATGAGGACAGAGAAGCCCCCGGAGGTGGATGTGGGGGGCACATACTTTCCTCCATATTAATGTCTATGGATGTAGATGAGGACAGAGAAGCCCCCGGAGGTGGATGTGGGGGGCACATACTTTTCTCTATATTAATGTCTATGGATGTAGATGAGGACAGAGAAGCCCCCGGAGGTGGATGTGGGGGGCACATACTTTTCTCCATATTCATGTCTATGGATGTAGATGGAGGAAAGAGAAGCCCCCGGAGGTGGATGTGGGGGCACATACTTTTCTCCATATTAATGTCTATGGGTGTAGATGAGGACAGAGCAGCCCCCGGAGGTGGATGTGGGGGGCACATACTTTTCTCCATATTAATGTCTATGGATGTAGATGAGGACAGAGAAGCCCCTGGAGGTGGATGTGGGGGCACATACTTTGCTTCATATTAATGTCTATGGATGTAGATGAGGACAGAGAAGCCCCCGGAGGTGGATGTGGGGGGCACATACTTTCCTCCATATTAATGTCTATGGCTGTAGATGAGGATAGAGAAGCCCCTGGAGGTAGATGTGGGGGGCACATACTTTCCTCCATATTAATGTCTATGGATGTAGATGAGGACAGAGAAGCCCCTGGAGGTGGATGTGGGGGGCACATACTTTGCTTCATATTAATGTCTATGGATGTAGATGAGGACAGAGAAGCCCCCGGAGGTGTATGTGGGGGGCACATACTTTCCTCCATATTAATGTCTATGGCTGTAGATGAGGACAGAGAAGCCCCCGGAGGTGGATGTGGGGGGCACATACTTTCCTCCATATTAATGTCTATGGCTGTAGATGAGGACAGAGAAGCCCCTGGAGGTAGATGTGGGGGGCACATACTTTCCTCCATATTAATGTCTATGGCTGTAGATGAGGACAGAGAAGCCCCTGGAGGTGGATGTGGGGGGCACATACTTTCCTCCATATTAATGTCTATGGATGTAGATGAGGACAGAGATGCCCCCGGAGGTGGATGTGGGGGGGCACATACTTTTCTCCATATTCATGTCTATGGATGTAGATGGAGGAAAGTGAAGCCCCCGGAGGTGGATGTGGGGGGCACATACTTTCCTCCATATTAATGTCTATGGATGTAGATGAGGAGAGAGAAGCCCCCGGAGGTGGATGTGGGGGGCACATACTTTCCTCCATATTAATGTCTATGGATGTAGATGAGGACAGAGAAGTCCCCGGAGGTGGATGTGGGGGGCACATACTTTCCTCCATATTAATGTCTATGGGTGTAGATGAGGACAGAGAAGCCCCTGGAGGTGGATGTGGGGGGCTCATACTTTTCTCCATATTAATGTCTATGGATGTAGATGAGGACAGAGAAGCCCCTGGACGTGGATGTGGGGGGCACATACTTTCCTCCATAATAATGTCTATGGATGTAGATGAGGACAGAGAAGCCCCCGGAGGTGGATGTGGGGGGCACATACTTTTCTCCATATTAATGTCTATGGATGTAGATGAGGACAGAGAAGCCCCAGGAGGAGGATGTGGGGGGCACATACTTTTCTCCATATTAATGTCTATGGATGTAGATGAGGACAGAGAAGCCCCCGGAGGTGGATGTGGGGGGCACATACTTTTCTCCATATTAATGTCTATGGATGTAGATGAGGACAGAGAAGCCCCCGGAGGTGGTTATGGGGGGCACATACTTTTCTCCATATTAATGTCTATGGATGTAGATGAGGACAGAGAAGCCCCCGGAGGTGGATGTGGGGGGCACATACTTTCCTCCATATTAATGTCTATGGATGTAGATGAGGACAGAGAAGCCCCCGGAGGTGGATGTGGGGGGCACATACTTTTCTCCATATTAATGTCTATGGATGTAGATGAGGATAGAGAAGCCCCCGGAGGTGGTTATGGGGGGCACATACTTTTCTCCATATTAATGTCTATGGATGTAGATGAGGACAGAGAAGCCCCCGGAGGTGGATGTGGGGGGGGCACATACTTTTCTCCATATTAATGTCTATGGATGTCGATGAGGACAGAGAAGCCCCCGGAGGTGGATGTGGGGGGCACATACTTTCCTCCATATTAATGTCTATGGATGTAGATGAGGACAGAGAAGCCCCCGGAGGTGGATGTGGGGGGCACATACTTTTCTCCATATTAATGTCTGTGGATGTAGATGAGGACAGAGAAGCCCCCGGAGATGGATGTGGGGGGCACATACTTTCCTCCATATTAATGTCTATGGATGTAGATGAGGACAGAGAAGCCCCCGGAGGTGGTTGTGGGGGGCACATACTGTTCTCTATATTAATGTCTATGGATGTCGATGAGGACAGAGAAGCCCCCGGAGGTGGATGTGGGGGGCACATACTTTTCTCCATATTAATGTCTGTGGATGTAGATGAGGACAGAGAAGCCCCCGCACGTGGATGTGGGGGGCACATACTTTTCTTCATATTAATGTCTATTAATGTAGATGAGGACAGAGAAGCCCCCGGAGGTGGATGTGGGGGGCACATACTTTTCTCCATATTAATGTCTATGGATGTAGGTGAGGACAGAGAAGCCCCCGGAGGTGGATGTGGGGGGCACATACTTTCCTCCATATTAATGTCTATGGCTGTAAATGAGGACAGAGCAGCCCCCGGAGGTGGATGTGGGGGGCACATACTTTTCTCTATATTAATGTCTATGGATGTAGATGAGGACAGAGAAGCCCCCGGAGGTGGATGTGGGGGGCACATACTTTCTCCATATTAATGTCTATGGATGTAGATGAGGACAGAGAAGCCCCCGGAGGTGGATGTGGGGGGCACATACTTTTCTCCATATTAATTTCTATGGGTGTAGATGAGGACAGAGAAGCCCCCGCAGGTGGATGTGGGGGGCACATACTTTCTCCATATTAATGTCTATGGATGTAGATGAGGACAGAGAAGCCCCCGGAGGTGGATGTGGGGAGCACATACTTTCCTCCATATTAATGTCTATGGATGTAGATGAGGACAGAGAAGCCCCCGGAGGTGGATGTGGGGGGCACATACTTTTCTCCATATTAATGTCTATGGATGTAGATGAGGACAGAGAAGCCCCTGGAGGTGGATCTGGGGGGGGCACATACTTTTCTCCATATTAATGTCTATGGATGTAGATGAGGACAGAGAAGCCCCCGGAGGTGGATGTGGGGGGCACATACTTTCCTCCATATTAATGTCTATGGATGTAGATGAGGACAGAGAAGCCCCCGGAGGTGGATGTGGGGGGCACATACTTTTCTCTATATTAATGTCTATGGATGTAGATGAGGACAGAGAAGCCCCCGGAGGTGGATGTGGGGGGGCACATACTTTTCTCCATATTCATGTCTATGGATGTAGATGGAGGAAAGAGAAGCCCCCGGAGGTGGATGTGGGGGCACATACTTTTCTCCATATTAATGTCTATGGGTGTAGATGAGGACAGAGCAGCCCCCGGAGGTGGATGTGGGGGGCACA
Organism: Phyllobates terribilis; assembly: GCF_046119375.1. Lineage (NCBI taxonomy): Eukaryota > Metazoa > Chordata > Amphibia > Anura > Dendrobatidae > Phyllobates > Phyllobates terribilis. The sequence goes on along the minus strand of NW_027362773.1, from coordinate 161,660,258 downwards.
TACTTTTCTCCATATTAATGTCTATGGATGTAGATGAGGACAGAGAAGCCCCTGGAGGTGGATGTGGGGGGCACATACTTTCTCCATATTAATGTCTATGGATGTAGATGAGGACAGAGAAGCCCCTGGAGGTGGATGTGGGGGCACATACTTTGCTTCATATTAATGTCTATGGATGTAGATGAGGACAGAGAAGCCCCCGGAGGTGGATGTGGGGGGCACATACTTTCCTCCATATTAATGTCTATGGCTGTAGATGAGGACAGAGAAGCCCCTGGAGGTAGATGTGAGGGGCACATACTTTCCTCCATATTAATGTCTATGGATGTAGATGAGGACAGAGAAGCCCCCGGAGGTGGATGTGGGGGGCACATACTTTCCTCCATATTAATGTCTATGGCTGTAGATGAGGACAGAGAAGCCCCCGGAGGTGGATGTGGGGGGCACATACTTTCCTCCATATTAATGTCTATGGCTGTAGATGAGGACAGAGAAGCCCCTGGAGGTAGATGTGGGGGGCACATACTTTCCTCCATATTAATGTCTATGGCTGTAGATGAGGACAGAGAAGCCCCTGGAGGTGGATGTGGGGGGCACATACTTTCCTCCATATTAATGTCTATGGATGTAGATGAGGACAGAGAAGCCCCCGGAGGTGGATGTGGGGGGGCACATACTTTTCTCCATATTCATGTCTATGGATGTAGATGGAGGAAAGTGAAGCCCCCGGAGGTGGATGTGGGGGGCACATACTTTCCTCCATATTAATGTCTATGGATGTAGATGAGGAGAGAGAAGCCCCCGGAGGTGGATGTGGGGGGGCACATACTTTCTCCATATTAATGTCTATGGATGTAGATGAGGAGAGAGAAGCCCCCGGAGGTGGATGTGGGGGGGCACATACTTTTCTCCATATTCATGTCTATGGATGTAGATGGAGGAAAGAGAAGCCCCCGGAGGTGGATGTGGGGGGCACATACTTTCCTCCATATTAATGTCTATGGATGTAGATGAGGACAGAGAAGCCCCCGGAGGTGGATGTGGGGGGGCACATACTTTTCTCCATATTCATGTCTATGGATGTAGATGGAGGACAGAGAAGCCCCCGGAGGTGGATGTGGGGGGCACATACTTTCCTCCATATTAATGTCTATGGCTGTAGATGAGGACAGAGAAGCCCCTGGAGGTAGATGTGGGGGGCACATACTTTCCTCCATATTAATGTCTATGGATGTAGATGAGGACAGATAAGCCCCTGGAGGTGGATGTGGGGGGCACATACTTTCCTCCATATTAATGTCTATGGCTGTAGATGAGGACAGAGAAGCCACTGGAGGTAGATGTGGGGGGCACATACTTTCCTCCATATTAATGTCTATGGATGTAGATGAGGACAGAGAAGCCCCCGGAGGTGGATGTGGGGGGCACATACTTTTCTCCATATTAATGTCTATGGATGTAGATGAGGACAGAGAAGCCCCTGGAGTTGGATGTAGGGGGCACATACTTTTCTCCATATTAATGTCTATGGATGTCGATGAGGACAGAGAAGCCCCCGGAGGTGGATGTGGGGGGCACATACTTTCCTCCATATTAATGTCTATGGATGTAGATGAGGACAGAGAAGCCCCCGGAGGTGGATGTGATGGGGCACATACTTTTCTCCATATTAATGTCTATGGATGTAGATGAGGACAGAGAAGTCCCCGGAGGTGGATGTGGGGGGCACATACTTTCCTCCATATTAATGTCTATGGGTGTAGATGAGGACAGAGAAGCCCCTGGAGGTGGATGTGGGGGGCTCATACTTTTCTCCATATTAATGTCTATGGATGTAGATGAGGACAGAGAAGCCCCCGGAGGTGGATGTGGGGGGCACATACTTTTCTCCATATTAATGTCTATGGATGTAGATGAGGACAGAGAAGCCCCAGGAGGAGGATGTGGGGGGCACATACTTTTCTCCATATTAATGTCTATGGATGTAGATGAGGACAGAGAAGCCCCCGGAGGTGGATGTGGGGGGCACATACTTTTCTCCATATTAATGTCTATGGATGTAGATGAGGACAGAGAAGCCCCCTGAGGTGGTTATGGGGGGCACATACTTTTCTCCATATTAATGTCTATGGATGTAGATGAGGACAGAGAAGCCCCCGGAGGTGGATGTGGGGGGCACATACTTTTCTCCATATTAATGTCTATGGATGTAGATGAGGACAGAGAAGCCCCCTGAGGTGGTTATGGGGGGCACATACTTTCCTCCATATTAATGTCTATGGATGTAGATGAGGACAGAGAAGCCCCCGGAGGTGGATGTGGGGGGCACATACTTTTCTCCATATTAATGTCTATGGATGTAGATGAGGACAGAGAAGCCCCCGGAGGTGGTTATGGGGGGCACATACTTTTCTCCATATTAATGTCTATGGATGTAGATGAGGACAGAGAAGCCCCCGGAGGTGGATGTGGGGGGGGGGCACATACTTTTCTCCATATTAACGTCTATGGATGTCGATGAGGACAGAGAAGCCCCCGGAGGTGGATGTGGGGGGCACATACTTTCCTCCATATTAATGTCTATGGATGTAGATGAGGACAGAGAAGCCCCCGGAGGTGGATGTGGGGGGCACATACTTTTCTCCATATTAATGTCTGTGGATATAGATGAGGACAGAGAAGCCCCCGGAGATGGATGTGGGGGGCACATACTTTCCTCCATATTAATGTCTATGGATGTAGATGAGGACAGAGAAGCCCCCGGAGGTGGTTGTGGGGGGCACATACTGTTCTCTATATTAATGTCTATGGATGTCGATGAGGACAGAGAAGCCCCCGCAGGTGGATGTGGGGGGCACATACTTTTCTCCATATTAATGTCTATGGATGTAGATGAGGACAGAGAAGCCCCCGAACGTGGATGTGGGGGGCACATACTTTTCTTCATATTAATGTCTATTAATGTAGATGAGGACAGAGAAGCCCCCGGAGGTGGATGTGGGGGGCACATACTTTTCTCCATATTAATGTCTATGGATGTAGGTGAGGACAGAGAAGCCCCCGGAGGTGGATGTGGGGGGCACATACTTTCCTCCATATTAATGTCTATGGATGTAGATGAGGACAGAGAAGCCCCCGGAGGTGGATGTGGGGGACACATACTTTCCTCCATATTAATGTCTATGGATGTAAATGAGGACAGAGCAGCCCCCGGAGGTGGATGTGGGGGGCACATACTTTTCTCTATATTAATGTCTATGGATGTAGATGAGGACAGAGAAGCCCCCGGAGGTGGATGTGGGGGGCACATACTTTCTCCATATTAATGTCTATGGATGTAGATGAGGACAGAGAAGCCCCCGGAGGTGGATGTGGGGGGCACATACTTTTCTCCATATTAATTTCTATGGGTGTAGATGAGGACAGAGAAGCCCCCGCAGGTGGATGTGGGGGGCACATACTTTCTCCATATTAATGTCTATGGATGTAGATGAGGACAGAGAAGCCCCCGGAGGTGGATGTGGGGGGCACATACTTTCCTCCATATTAATGTCTATGGATGTAGATGAGGACAGAGAAGCCCCCGGAGGTGGATGTGGGGGGCACATACTTTTCTCCATATTAATGTCTATGGATGTAGATGAGGACAGAGAAGCCCCTGGAGGTGGATCTGGGGGGGGCACATACTTTTCTCCATATTAATGTCTATGGATGTAGATGAGGACAGAGAAGCCCCCGGAGGTGGATGTGGGGGGCACATACTTTCCTCCATATTAATGTCTATGGATGTAGATGAGGACAGAGAAGCCCCCGGAGGTGGATGTGGGGGGCACATACTTTTCTCTATATTAATGTCTATGGATGTAGATGAGGACAGAGAAGCCCCCGGAGGTGGATGTGGGGGGGCACATACTTTTCTCCATATTCATGTCTATGGATGTAGATGGAGGAAAGAGAAGCCCCCGGAGGTGGATGTGGGGGCACATACTTTTCTCCATATTAATGTCTATGGATGTAGATGAGGACAGAGCAGCCCCCGGAGGTGGATGTGGGGGGCACATACTTTTCTCCATATTAATGTCTATGGATGTAGATGAGGACAGAGAAGCCCCTGGAGGTGGATGTGGGGGGCACATACTTTCTCCATATTAATGTCTATGGATGTAGATGAGGACAGAGAAGCCCCTGGAGGTGGATGTGGGGGCACATACTTTGCTTCATATTAATGTCTATGGATGTAGATGAGGACAGAGAAGCCCCCGGAGGTGGATGTGGGGGGCACATACTTTCCTCCATATTAATGTCTATGGATGTAGATGAGGACAGAGAAGCCCCCGGAGGTGGATGTGGGGGGCACATACTTTCCTCCATATTAATGTCTATGGCTGTAGATGAGGACAGAGAAGCCCCCGGAGGTGGATGTGGGGGGCACATACTTTCCTCCATATTAATGTCTATGGCTGTAGATGAGGACAGAGAAGCCCCTGGAGGTAGATGTGGGGGGCACATACTTTCCTCCATATTAATGTCTTTGGCTGTAGATGAGGACAGAGAAGCCCCTGGAGGTGGATGTGGGGGGCACATACTTTCCTCCATATTAATGTCTATGGATGTAGATGAGGACAGAGAAGCCCCCGGAGGTGGATGTGGGGGGGCACATACTTTTCTCCATATTCATGTCTATGGATGTAGATGGAGGAAAGTGAAGCCCCCGGAGGTGGATGTGGGGGGCACATACTTTCCTCCATATTAATGTCTATGGATGTAGATGAGGAGAGAGAAGCCCCCGGAGGTGGATGTGGGGGGGCACATACTTTCTCCATATTAATGTCTATGGATGTAGATGAGGAGAGAGAAGCCCCCGGAGGTGGATGTGGGGGGGCACATACTTTTCTCCATATTCATGTCTATGGATGTAGATGGAGGAAAGAGAAGCCCCCGGAGGTGGATGTGGGGGGCACATACTTTCCTCCATATTAATGTCTATGGATGTAGATGAGGACAGAGAATCCCCCGGAGGTGGATGTGGGGGGGCACATACTTTTCTCCATATTCATGTCTATGGATGTAGATGGAGGACAGAGAAGCCCCCGGAGGTGGATGTGGGGGGCACATACTTTCATCCATATTAATGTCTATGGCTGTAGATGAGGACAGAGAAGCCCCTGGAGGTAGATGTGGGTGGCACATACTTTCCTCCATATTAATGTCTATGGATGTAGATGAGGACAGATAAGCCCCTGGAGGTGGATGTGGGGGGCACATACTTTCCTCCATATTAATGTCTATGGCTGTAGATGAGGACAGAGAAGCCACTGGAGGTAGATGTGGGGGGCACATACTTTCCTCCATATTAATGTCTATGGATGTAGATGAGGACAGAGAAGCCCCCGGAGGTGGATGTGGGGGACACATACTTTTCTCCATATTAATGTCTATGGATGTAGATGAGGACAGAGAAGCCCCTGGAGTTGGATGTAGGGGGCACATACTTTTCTCCATATTAATGTCTATGGATGTCGATGAGGACAGAGAAGCCCCCGGAGGTGGATGTGGGGGGCACATACTTTCCTCCATATTAATGTCTATGGATGTAGATGAGGACAGAGAAGCCCCCGGAGGTGGATGTGATGGGGCACATACTTTTCTCCATATTAATGTCTCTGGATGTAGATGAGGACAGAGAAGTCCCCGGAGGTGGATGTGGGGGGCACATACTTTCCTCCATATTAATGTCTATGGGTGTAGATGAGGACAGAGAAGCCCCTGGAGGTGGATGTGGGGGGCTCATACTTTTCTCCATATTAATGTCTATGGATGTAGATGAGGACAGAGAAGCCCCCGGAGGTGGATGTGGGGGGCACATACTTTTCTCCATATTAATGTCTATGGATGTAGATGAGGACAGAGAAGCCCCAGGAGGAGGATGTGGGGGGCACATACTTTTCTCCATATTAATGTCTATGGATGTAGATGAGGACAGAGAAGCCCCCGGAGGTGGATGTGGGGGGCACATACTTTTCTCCATATTAATGTCTATGGATGTAGATGAGGACAGAGAAGCCCCCTGAGGTGGTTATGGGGGGCACATACTTTTCTCCATATTAATGTCTATGGATGTAGATGAGGACAGAGAAGCCCCCGGAGGTGGATGTGGGGGGCACATACTTTCCTCCATATTAATGTCTATGGATGTAGATGAGGACAGAGAAGCCCCCGGAGGTGGATGTGGGGGGCACATACTTTTCTCCATATTAATGTCTATGGATGTAGATGAGGACAGAGAAGCCCCCGGAGGTGGTTATGGGGGGCACATACTTTTCTCCTTATTAATGTCTATGGATGTAGATGAGGACAGAGAAGCCCACGGAGGTGGATGTGGGGGGGGGGGCACATACTTTTCTCCATATTAACGTCTATGGATGTCGATGAGGACAGAGAAGCCCCCGGAGGTGGATGTGGGGGGCACATACTTTCCTCCATATTAATGTCTATGGATGTAGATGAGGACAGAGAAGCCCCCGGAGGTGGATGTGGGGGGCACATACTTTTCTCCATATTAATGTCTGTGGATATAGATGAGGACAGAGAAGCCCCCGGAGATGGATGTGGGGGGCACATACTTTCCTCCATATTAATGTCTGTGGATGTAGATGAGGACAGAGAAGCCCCCGGAGGTGGTTGTGGGGGGCACATACTGTTCTCTATATTAATGTCTATGGATGTCGATGAGGACAGAGAAGCCCCCGCAGGTGGATGTGGGGGGCACATACTTTTCTCCATATTAATGTCTATGGATGTAGATGAGGACAGAGAAGCCCCCGAACGTGGATGTGGGGGGCACATACTTTTTTTCATATTAATGTCTATTAATGTAGATGAGGACAGAGAAGCCCCCGGAGGTGGATGTGGGGGGCACATACTTTTCTCCATATTAATGTCTATGGATGTAGGTGAGGACAGAGAAGCCCCCGGAGGTGGATGTGGGGGGCACATACTTTCCTCCATATTAATGTCTATGGATGTAGATGAGGACAGAGAAGCCCCCGGAGGTGGATGTGGGGGACACATACTTTCCTCCATATTAATGTCTATGGATGTAAATGAGGACAGAGCAGCCCCCGGAGGTGGATGTGGGGGGCACATACTTTTCTCTATATTAATGTCTATGGATGTAGATGAGGACAGAGAAGCCCCCGGAGGTGGATGTGGGGGGCACATACTTTCTCCATATTAATGTCTATGGATGTAGATGAGGACAGAGAAGCCCCCGGAGGTGGATGTGGGGGGCACATACTTTTCTCCATATTAATTTCTATGGGTGTAGATGAGGACAGAGAAGCCCCCGCAGGTGGATGTGGGGGGCACATACTTTCTCCATATTAATGTCTATGGATGTAGATGAGGACAGAGAAGCCCCCGGAGGTGGATGTGGGGGGCACATACTTTCCTCCATATTAATGTCTATGGATGTAGATGAGGACAGAGAAGCCCCCGGAGGTGGATGTGGGGGGCACATACTTTCCTCCATATTAATGTCTATGGCTGTAGATGAGGACAGAGAAGCCCCTGGAGGTAGATGTGGGGGGCACATACTTTCCTCCATATTAATGTCTATGGATGTAGATGAGGACAGAGAAGCCCCTGGAGGTGGATGTGGGGGGCACATACTTTGCTTCATATTAATGTCTATGGATGTAGATGAGGACAGAGAAGCCCCTGGAGGTAGATGTGGGGGGCACATACTTTCCTCCATATTAATGTCTATGGCTGTAGATGAGGACAGAGAAGCCCCTGGAGGTGGATGTGGGGGGCACATACTTTCCTCCATATTAATGTCTATGGCTGTAGATGAGGACAGAGAAGCCCCTGGAGGTGGATGTGGGGGGCACATACTTTCCTCCATATTAATGTCTATGGATGTAGATGAGGACAGAGAAGCCCCCGGAGGTGGATGTGGGGGGGCACATACTTTTCTCCATATTCATGTCTATGGATGTAGATGGAGGAAAGAGAAGCCCCCGGAGGTGGATGTGGGGGGCACATACTTTCCTCCATATTAATGTCTATGGATGTAGATGAGGAGAGAGAAGTCCCCAGAGGTGGATGTGGGGGGGCACATACTTTCTCCATATTAATGTCTATGGATGTAGATGAGGAGAGAGAAGCCCCCGGAGGTGGATGTGGGGGGGCACATACTTTTCTCCATATTCATGTCTATGGATGTAGATGGAGGAAAGAGAAGCCCCCGGAGGTGGATGTGGGGGGCACATACTTTCCTCCATATTAATGTCTATGGATGTAGATGAGGACAGAGAAGCCCCCGGAGGTGGATGTGGGGGGCACATACTTTTCTCCATATTCATGTCTATGGATGTAGATGGAGGACAGAGAAGCCCCCGGAGGTGGATGTGGGGGGCACATACTTTCCTCCATATTAATGTCTATGGCTGTAGATGAGGACAGAGAAGTCCCTGGAGGTAGATGTGGGGGGCACATACTTTCCTCCATATTAATGTCTATGGATGTAGATGAGGACAGAGAAGCCCCTGGAGGTAGATGTGGGGGGCACATACTTTCCTCCATATTAATGTCTATGGATGTAGATGAGGACAGAGAAGCCCCCGGAGGTGGATGTGGGGGGCACATACTTTTCTCCATATTAATGTCTATGGATGTAGATGAGGACAGAGAAGCCCCCAGAGGTGGATGTGGGGGGCACATACTTTCCTCCATATTAATGTCTATGGATGTAGATGAGGACAGAGAAGCTCCCAGAGGTGGATGTGGGGGGCACATACTTTCTCCATATTAATGTCTATGGATGTAGATGAGGACAGAGAAGCCCCTGGAGGTGGATGTGGGGGGCACATACTTTCCTCCATATTAATGTCTATGGATGTAGATGAGGACAGAGAAGCCCCTGGAGGTGGATGTGGGGGGCACATACTTTCCTCCATATTAATGTCTATGGATGTAGATGAGGACAGAGAAGCCCCCGGAGGTGGATGTGGGGGGCACATACTTTCCTCCATATTAATGTCTATGGATGTAGGTGAGGACAGAGAAGCCCCCGGAGGTGGATGTGGGGGGCACATACTTTCCTCCATATTAATGTCTATGGATGTAGGTGAGGACAGAGAAGCCCCTGGAGGTAGATGTGGGGGGCACATACTTTCTTCCATATTAATGTCTATGGATGTAGATGAGGACAGAGAAGCCCCTGGAGGTGGCTGTGGGGGGCATATACTTTCCTCCATATTAATGTCTATGGATGTAGATGAGGACAGAGAAGCCCCTGGAGGTGGCTGTGGGGGGCACATACTTTCCTCCATATTAATGTCTATGGATGTAGATGAGGACAGAGAAGCCCCCGGAGGTGGATGTGGGGGGCACATACTTTTCTCCATATTAATGTCTATGGATGTAGATGAGGACAGAGAAGCCCCTGGAGGTGGATGTGGGGGGGCCACATACTTTCCTCCATATTAATGTCTATGGATGTAGATGAGGACAGAGAAGCCCCCGGAGTTGGATGTGGGGGGCACATACTTTCCTCCATATTAATGTCTATGGATGTAGATGAGGACAGAGAAGCCCCCGGAGGTGGATGTGGGGGGCACATACTTTCCTCCATATTAATGTCTATGGATGTAGATGAGGACAGAGAAGCCCCCGGAAGTGGATGTGGGGGGCACATACTTTCCTCCATATTAATGACTATGGATGTAGGTGAGGACAGAGAAGCCCCCAGAGGTGGATGTGGGGGGCACATACTTTCCTCCATATTAATGTCTATGGATGTAGAGGAGGACAGAGAAGCCCCTGGAGGTGGATGTGGGGGGCACATACTTTCCTCCATATTAATGTCTATGGATGTAGAGGAGGACAGAGAAGACCCTGGAGGTGGATGTGGGGGGCACATACTTTCCCCATATTAATGTCTATGGATGTAGATGAGGACAGAGAAGCCCCCGGAGGTGGATGTGGGGGGCACATACTTTCCTCCATATTAATGTCTATGGATGTAGGTGAGGACAGAGAAGCCCCCGGAGGTGGATGTGGGGGGCACATACTTTCCTCCATATTAATGTCTATGGATGTAGATGAGGACAGAGAAGCCCCTGGAGGTGGCTGTGGGGGGCACATACTTTCCTCCATATTAATGTCTATGGATGTAGATGAGGACAGAGAAGCCCCCGGAGGTGGATGTGGGGGGCACATACTTTCCTCCATATTAATGTCTATGGATGTAGATGAGGACAGAGAAGCCCCTGGAGGTGGCTGTGGGGGGCACATACTTTCCTCCATATTAATGTCTATGGATGTAGATGAGGACAGAGAAGCCCCTGGAGGTGGATGTGGGGGGCACATACTTTCCTCCATATTAATGTCTATGGATGTAGATGAGGACAGAGAAGCCCCTGGAGGTGGCTGTGGGGGGCACATACTTTCCTCCATATTAATGTCTATGGATGTAGATGAGGACAGAGAAGCCCCCGGAGGTGGATGTGGGGGGCACATACTTTCCTCCATATTAATGTCTGTGGATGTAGGTGAGGACAGAGAAGCCCCTGGAGGTGGCTGTGGGGGGCACATACTTTCCTCCATATTAATGTCTATGGATGTAGATGAGGACAGAGAAGCCCCCGGAGGTGGATGTGGGGGGCACATACTTTCCTCCATATTAATGTCTATGGATGTAGATGAGGACAGAGAAGCCCCCGGAGGTGGATGTGGGGGGCACATACTTTCCTCCATATTAATGTCTATGGATGTAGATGAGGACAGAGAAGCCCCCGGAGGTGGATGTGGGGGGCACATACTTTCCTCCATATTAATGTCTATGGATGTAGATGAGGACAGAGAAGCCCCCGGAGGTGGATGTGGGGGGCACATACTTTCCTCCATATTAATGTCTATGGATGTAGATGAGGACAGAGAAGCCCCCGGAGGTGGATGTGGGGGGCACATACTTTCCTCCATATTAATGTCTATGGATGTAGATGAGGACAGAGAAGCCCCCGGAAGTGGATGTGGGGGGCACATACTTTCCTCCATATTAATGACTATGGATGTAGATGAGGACAGAGAAGCCCCCGGAGGTGGATGTGGGGGGCACATACTTTCCTCCATATTAATGTCTATGGATGTAGAGGAGGACAGAGAAGCCCCTGGAGGTGGATGTGGGGGGCACATACTTTCCTCCATATTAATGTCTATGGATGTAGAGGAGGACAGAGAAGCCCCTGGAGGTGGATGTGGGGGGCACATACTTTCCTCCATATTAATGTCTATGGATGTAGAGGAGGACAGAGAAGCCCCTGGAGGTGGATGTGGGGGGCCGTGTAGGTGCAGTTTCTATAGTGTTGGGACATTCCTACTAATGCTCAGTACAGAGATGTATTTGGAAGCTCCTCGCCCCAATATAGAACCTGTTTATAAAAAGAGAGTTTTATTTTGCTTGATTTATTAATATATTTTCTTTCTTTCTTTTTATTTAGAGTTTAGAATGGGGAACTAAAACTAGTAATAGAAATAATAAACTTGTAGATAATGTAATACGCATATGATTAGAGTAATACTCCCCTCGGCCTGCAGGTGTCACCGTTGCAGTTACTGCTTCTCGCCCCTCCGATTCTCGTGAGCCCCTTTAAGTTTTATTTTTTTTGCTCTGAAATATATAATGAGCCTGTTCTGTGGATTTTATGAAATCTTGGAGTAAAGGCATTAAATGTGAATTATTTGTCATCAGTGACAGCGGTCGTCGGGATGAAGACTATTACTGCTGGACGGGGGGGCACATACATATGGATTTACACTGGAGGGAGAGAGAAAAGCTTCAAATTATAAATTAGTTATGCCCAGAGCCACTTTATGAGCCGGAAACATGGAGATAATAGATACCTGCCTACAGGAGGACGGCTCCAGCATAAATATGGTGGAAAGTGACATTTTTTATTTAGTACCTGGGCTGGAGTGAAAAGTGTAAAGTAATGAGCCAAAACGTCTCAGGGTGATATTATTGCTCTATATGTCTCTTGGTGTAATATGGCGATGCATGTAAGGCTGCCAACATTTTCCCCCATGCGGACACATCACTGCCCCCGCTCTGCCGCCACATTGAATCTCTGCTGAGTGTGTAATGAACGGGGCTGATAACGGGCGGAGGAGTCCATGTAGGACCCGTGCAATCAATGATAACGGGCGGAGGAGTCCATGTAGGACCCATGTAGGACCCGTGCAATCAATGATAACGGGCAGAGGACACCATGTAGGACCCATGTAGGACCCATGTAGGACCCGTGCAATCAATGATAACGGGCAGAGGACACCATGTAGGACCCATGTAGGACCCATGTAGGACCCATGCAATCAATGATAACGGGTGGAGGACCCATGTAGGACCCGTGCAATCAATGATAACGGGCGGAGGAGTCCATGTAGGACCCATGTAGGACCCGTGCAATCAATGATAACGGGCAGAGGACACCATGTAGGACCCATGTTGGACCAGTGCAATCAATGATAACGGGCGGAGGAGTCCATGTAGCACCCATATAGGACCCGTGCAATCAATGATAACGGGTGGAGGACCCATGTAGGACCCGTGCAATCAATGATAACGGGTGGAGGACCCATGTAGGGCCCATGTAGGACTCGTGCAATCAACTTCTGTGACTTTTAGGGCACCATATTGGGCACTAGGTTTGCACCTCACTACCCCAAAAATGGCCTCTTTCCCTTCGTAAGTAAAACCACGTGACTCTGTTGGGCAGTGGGTGGGTGGCCACGGTTGAGTTTCTTTTGCCCTTTATTAGCCTCAGCCCCAAGCAGTAGAGCTCCCTTTCTGGCATGAAGCAATGTCATGTTACTAGATGAGACACCGCAGTGCAGCCCATATAGCTCGATGGCCATCTGGTAGCCATAGATCATAATTCTGAGAGAGAGGGAACGTGGACATGTTGTGCTTAACGCACTGCACCAATTGTTTTACATTGACCCCTTGCAGATGTTTTTGAGCCCACACACAGCAATGGAGATCCCCGTGAAATCCCTTAATGTTCCCACACTTGGCCTCCAGTCCACACAATATAATGTCTCCATGACACCCCTCCACACTACTCAACAGCGCCCCCCAACACATTATGTGGCCGCTCTGAGCAGTATGATGCCCCCACAGTTTGGTTCCCCCACAAACAGGATGCCACAATAGTATGGTGCCCCACACACAGGATGCCACAATAATATGGTGCCCCATACAAGATGAAACAATAGTATGGTGCCCCCCACACAGGATGCCTCAATAGTATGGTGCCCCACTCAAGATGCCACAATAATATGGTGCCCCATACAAGATGCCCCTGTATGGAGACAGGAAAAATTAGAAGGCGCACACAGTGAATGCCTAACAGAATGCCTGCAAGTGAACACCGCCATCTGCTGGTCAAAGATGATAGGAAAAGGGAAAGCAGAGAGAATTGCATTAGCAGGAACCGAAGAGTGAAGTGCATGTTCCCTGGTGAAGAGAATGGAGGAGACACCAGGTCAGGTGATAGCTGTGTTGCAGTTAGGAATTATAAAAGGCTCAGGAGGGCAGAGAAGGGGAGCAGTCGGCGCCTGAACCTGTAGCAGGACAGATATGTGGTGCAGCGAGGTTGGTTTATAGCCACCATTACAAGTGACCAGATACAAGTAACGAACCAAGTGATCAGACCGGGAACAGAACCGGGACAAGAACCAAGTTACCAGACCAGAACCAGAAACAGGAGAAGAATCAAGTAACCGGACCGGAACCAGAACCAAGAGAAGAACACAAGCACTGTGTTTTAGAAGCGACTCACCAAAAAGGGACTTGTGGCCTAACAGTGAAGCAGCCTCCCATTAGGGCCTGGACGGTGTGTGTCACTACCACCAGAGTGACGGGGTGACGGGCACAAGGCTGACTGGGACGCACCATAGGACAGAGTACTAGAGACGCTTGTATCTATTGTGTCTAGTGCCTTGTATGATCGGGTTCCATTGTTATATCTGTTAGCGCTGACGTTTGTAACATACCTGGCGGCATTCTTGCATAGTGGTCCATCTCCCACTGTGGAAGAGCGCGCACTTGATTTCCAGTCCAGACTGTCTCTTTGGCTTCTTTCCATGTTGTCTGCTCTGCTCTGCTCTGTCTGCTTAGGGCGACACCCGCTGCACTTCCTGTTTCTTGTAGCTGCTGCAGATACACCCCTGATGCGTCCTCAGCCTATTGCTGTCTGTCACCTGGTATTTAACCCAGCTCCTCCCTGGAATCCTTGCCTGAGCATCTGTTTCTTTCAGTTGGCTTCTTGTCACTGAAGTGCCAGGTCCTGTCTATGTTTCCTGCCTTGCGGTATCAGTTCCCGTGTCTGAACTGTGTCCTGTCTGTGTACTCTGGCCAGCTGCCTTTCCTGGAGGCTGTAATTCCAGGCCCGTGTGAACTCGCTCTTAGCCTGTTCCTTCTGCCCTCTAGGGGCCGCATACCTAGATCTGTTGTCTGTATCTTTTCCCAGTGTCTGTTCCTGCCCTAACTATCTTCCAGCCTGTTTCCCGTTTCTCTCTACGCCCTATCTCCCCTTTTTCTGCAGAGTCTGAACTCGTACCTACTCCTGCTCATTGTCTCTGTACTTCCGTTTGTGAGTTTGTGTACCACTCGCTACTTCACTGCAAGTACCCTGTGGGTATCTGGTTCTGCCTTTCCCTTCCTGTCTGTTCCGTGTGAACAGAGCCCTGTCCCCTCTGCCCTGCCTTGCTCACCGCTCCGGCGGTTCTAGCCTGCTCTGCCTTGCTCACCGCTCCGGCGGTTCTAGCCTGCTCTGCCTTGCTCACCGCTCCGGCGGTTCTAGCCTGCTCTGCCTTGCTCACCGCTCCGGCGGTTCTAGCCTGCTCTGCCTTGCTCACCGCTCCGGCGGTTCTAGCCTGCTCTGCCTTGCTCACCGCTCCCGCGGTTCTAGCCTGCTCTGCCTTGCTCACCGCTCCGGCGGTTCTAGCCTGCTCTGCCTTGCTCACCGCTCCTGCGGTTCTAGCCTGCTCTGCCTTGCTCACCGCTCCGGCGGTTCTAGCCTGCTCTGCCTTGCTCACCGCTCCGGCGGTTCTAGCCTGCTCTGCCCTGCTCACCGCTCCTGTGGTTTCCGCTCTGCTCTCACCCTTTGCTCACTGCTCCGGCAGTCTCGCTCTGCTCTGACCCTTTGCTCGCTGCTCCGGCAGTCTCGCTCTGCTCTGACCCTTTGCTCGCTGCTCTGGCAGTCTCGCTCTGCTCTGACCCTTTGCTCGCTGCTCCGGCAGTCTCGCTCTGCTCTGACCCTTTGCTCGCTGCTCCGGCAGTCTTGCTCTGCTCTGACCCTTTGCTCGCTGCTCCCGCAGTCTCGCTCTGCTCTGACCCTTTGCTCGCTGCTCCGGCAGTCTCGCTCTGCTCTGACCCTTTGCTCGCTGCTCCGGCAGTCTCGCTCTGTTCTGACCCTTTGCTCGCTGCTCCGGCAGTCTCGCTCTGCTCTGACCCTTTGCTCGCTGCTCCTGCAGTCTCGCTCTGCTCTGACCCCTTGCTCGCCACTCCGGGCGGCCTCACTCTGCTGTGTTTGTCCACCGCATCTGCGGTTCTGTTCCTGAGTCCCAGACTGTACTGGGTCCTATCCACTCTGTGCTCCAACCTGTCGTACCTCCCTGCCTGCATACCAGTCGTGCCTACCAGCATCCTCCCGTCTGCATACCAGCTGTGCCTGCCTATACCCACCAGTCTGTGTGCCAGCCTAACCTGCCTGTTCCTGTATTCCCCGGTGTGGGTCAACAGCCGTGTCCGGGGTCTGACCTGGAGTAGCACCTGGTCCCTCTGCCCGGTTCCTCCTTGGCGCACTGGCGTTGTATGCCGTCGTGCGACCTTGGTCGGATCGGGCGGATACTTAGTTACGCCCCTCCAGGCATTCACTCTCCGGCACGGTCCAGTGGAATCACTACATATACACGCACACGCCACCCAGCCCGGGCGTGTGCATTACAACGTTTAAATTGTAAAACATTTTATTACTCTCTGATAATAATAATCTGTCGACCTCGTTAAATTTTGTGTCCGAATCATTCAAATTGCTGTTAGAGGAATAAACAATCTTTGGTTCAGTTCCTGTCATGTCCTCATCTCCTGCACTGCAGCATCCCAAGCACCTGTTTACACCCCGTACACAGTATGTTGCCTCTCCATACAGTATGATGCCCCCACAGGGATAACTTACAATATAATGCCACAACATAGCAACCCCACAGTATGATGACCCCATAGTATGGTTCGCCATAGTGCCCCCCAGACATTATGATGGCTCTCTGTGCAGTATGATGCCCCCATAAGATGATGCCCCCACGTTATGATTCCCCCACAGTGCACAGAGCCGTCTACCAGTCTGTTGCCCTGATTGTGTCCTCTCGTTCCCCGGTCTGTGCTGTGTGTGGCAACGTCTAGTGACGTTATCGCAACTAAGACTCAGACGGCACAGAATCATTTTTTTTAGGGGAAGGGATTTGACAGCTCCGCACTAATCCATTGCATTCAATTGTGTCTCTGACCTGAAGACGCAGATACAGTTGGGAGTGAAGTCCCGGGACAGCGGCACAGCTTCCCAAATCTGGGAATGTCCAGGTGGGTCCGGGAATGTTGGGCTTGGGGGTACACATAAGGGTTGCAGGTTGCCAAACTGCCCAGAGACATAAACTGAGCAAACAAGTGAAAACATGGCCGACTATTAGGGAAGTGTCCAAGTGTCCCATAAACAACATATTTCATCTATTCACAGGCAGATCAAATGTATGATCTCTAGTGGTCCAGCCAAGAAGAGCCTCACTGATGACAAGACCGGAGGTGCCAAAGTTCCCAGTGTGAATGGAGCAATAATGTCACTACCCTCCTATAGACAGTGAATGGAGCGGTACTGAGCGTGTGTGACCACCTCCTATAGACAGTGACTGGAGCGGTACTGAGCGTGTGCGACCACCTCCTATAGACAGTGAATGGAGCGGTACTGAGCGTGTGCGACCACCTCCTATAGACGGTGACTGGAGCGGTAGTGAGCGTGTGTGACCACCTCCTATAGACGGTGAATGGAGCGGTAGTGAGCGTGTGTGACCACCTCCTATAGACAGTGAATGGAGCGGTAGTGAGCGTGTGCGACCACCTCCTATAGACAGTGACTGGAGCGGTAGTGAGCGTGTGCGACCACCTCCTATAGACGGTGAATGGAGCGGTAGTGAGCGTGTGTGACCACCTCCTATAGACGGTGAATGGAGCGGTAGTGAGCGTGTGTGACCACCTCCTATACACAGTGACTGGAGCGGTAGTGAGCGTGTGTGACCACCTCCTATAGACAGTGACTGGAGCGGTAGTGAGCGTGTGCGACCACCTCCTATAGACAGTGACTGGAGCGGTAGTGAGCGTGTGTGACCACCTCCTATAGACAGTGAATGGAGCGGTAGTGAGCGTGTGCGACCACCTCCTATAGACAGTGAATGGAGCGGTACTGAGCGTGTGCGACCACCTCCTATAGACAGTGAATGGAGCGGTAGTGAGCGTGTGCGACCACCTCCTATAGACAGTGAATGGAGCGGTAGTGAGCGTGTGCGACCACCTCCTATAGACAGTGAATGGAGCGGTAGTGAGCGTGTGTGACCACCTCCTATAAACAGTGAATGGAGCGGTAGAGAGCGAGTGTGACCACCTCCTATAGACAGTGACTGGAGCGGTAGTGAGCGAGTGTGACCACCTCCTATAGACAGTGAATGGAGCGGTAGTGAGCGTGTGTGACCACCTCCTATAAACAGTGAATGGAGCGGTAGTGAGCGTGTGTGACCACCTCCTATAGACAGTGACTGGAGCGGTAGTGAGCGAGTGTGACCACCTCCTATAGACAGTGAATGGAGTGGTAGTGAGCGTGTGTGACCACCTCCTATACACAGTGAATGTAGCGGTAGTGAGCGTGTGCGATCACCTCCTAAAGACAGTGAATGGAGCGGTAGTGAGCGAGTGCGACCACCTCCTATAGACAGTGACTGGAACGGTAGTGAGCGTATGTGACCACCTCCTATAGACAGTGAATGGAGCGGTAGTGAGCGTGTGTGACCACCTCCTATAGACAGTGACTGGAGCAGTAGTGAGCGTGTGTGACCACCTCCTATAGACAGTGAATGGAGCGGTAGTGAGCGTGTGTGACCACCTCCTATAGACAGTGACTGGAGCGGTAGTGAGCGTATGTGACCACCTCCTATAGACAGTGACTGTAGCGGTAGTGACCGTATGTGACCACCTCCTATATACAGTGACTGGAGCGGTAGTGAGCGTGTGTGACCGCCTCCTATAGACAGTGACTGGAGCGGTAGTGACCGTGTGCGACCACCTCGTATAGACGGTGAACGGAGCGGTAGTGAGCGTGTGTGACCACCTCCTATAGACAGTGAATGGAGCGGTAGTGAGCGTGTGCGACCACCTCCTATAGACAGTGAATGGAGCGGTACTGAGCGTGTACGACCACCTCCTATAGACAGTGAATGGAGCTGTAGTGAGCGTGTGTGACAGACTCCTATAGACAGTGACTGGAGCGGTAGTGAGCGTGTGTGACCACCTCCTATAGACAGTGAATGGAGCGGTAGTGAGCGTGTACGACCACCTCCTATAGACAGTGAATGGAGCGGTACTGAGCGTGTACGACCACCTCCTATAGACAGTGAATGGAGCTGTAGTGAGCGTGTGCGACCACCTCGTATAGACAGTGAATGGAGCTGTAGTGAGCGTGTGTGACAGACTCCTATAGACAGTGACTGGAGCGGTAATGAGCGTGTGCGAACACCTCGTATAGACGATGAATGGAGCGGTAGTGAGCGTGTGCGACCACCTCGTATAGACGATGAATGGAGCGGTAGTGAGCGTGTGCGACCACCTCCTATAGACGGTGAATGGAGCGGTAGTGAGCGTGTGTGACCACCTCCTATAGACAGTGAATGGAGCGGTAGTGAGCGTGTGTGACCACCTCCTATAGACAGTGAATGGAGCTGTAGTGAGCGTGTGCGACCGCCTCCTATAGACAGTGACTGGAGCGGTAGTGAGCGTGTGCGACCACCTCGTATAGACGGTGAATGGAGCGGTAGTGAGCGTGTGTGACCACCTCCTATAGACGGTGAATGGAGCAGTAATGAGCGTGTGTGACCACCTCCTATAGACAGTGACTGGAGCGGTAGTGAGCGTGTGTGACCACCTCCTATAGATGGTGACTGGAGCGGTAGTGAGCGTGTGTGACCACCTCCTATAGATGGTGAATGGAGCCGTAGTGAGCGTGTGTGACCACCTCCTATAGACAGTGACTGGAGCGGTAGTGAGCGTGTGTGACCACCTCCTATAGACAGTGAATGGAGCGGTAGTGAGCGTGTGAGACCACCTCGTATAGACGGTGAATGGAGCGGTAGTCAGCGTGTGTGACCACCTCCTATAGACGGTGAATGGAGCGGTAGTGAGCGTGTGTGACCACCTCCTATAGACGGTGAATGGAGCGGTAGTGAGCATGTGTGACCACCTCCTATAGACAGTGACTGGAGCAGTACTGAGTGTGTGCGACCATCTACTATAGAAGGTGAATGGAGCAGTAGTGAGCGTGTGTGACCACCTCGTATAGACGGTGAATGGAGCGGTAGTGAGCGTGTGCGACCACCTCGTATAGACGGTAAATGGAGCGGTAGTGAGCGTGTGTGACCACCTCCTATAGACAGTGAATGGAGCGGTAGTGAGCGTGTGTGACCACCTCCTATAGACAGTGAATGGAGCGGTAGTGAGCGTGTGTGACCACCTCCTATAGACAGTGAATGGAGCGGTAGTGAGCGTGTGTGACACCTCCTATAGACAGTGACTGGAGTGGTAGTGAGCATGTGTGACCACCTCCTATAGACGGTGAATGGAGCGGTAGTGAGCGTGTGTGACCACCACCTATAGACGGTGACTGGAGCGGTAGTGAGCGTGTGCGACCACCTACTATAGACGATGAATGGAGCGGTAGTGAGCGTGTGTGACCACCACCTATAGACGGTGACTGGAGCAGTACTGAGTGTGTGCGACTACCTACTATAGACAGTGACTGGAGCAGTACTGAGTGTGCGCGACCACCTACTATAGAAGGTGAATGGAGCAGTAGTGAGCGTGTGTGACCACCTCCTGTAGACGGTGACTGGAGCGGTAGTGAGCGTGTGCGGCCACCTAATATAGACAGTGACTGGAGCAGTACTGAGTGTGCGCGACCACCTACTATAGAAGGTGAATGGAGCAGTAGTGAGCGTGTGTGACCGCCTCCTATAGACGGTGAATGGAGAGGTAGTGAGCGTGTGCGACCACTTCGTATAGACGGTGAATGGAGCGGTTGTGAGCGAGTGCAACCACCTCCTATAGACAGTGAAAAGAGCGGTAGTGAGCGAGTGCAACCACCTCCTATAGACGGTGAATGGAGCGGTAGTGAGCGTGTGCGACCACCTCCTATAGACAGTGAATGGAGCGGTAGTGAGCGTGTGCGACCACCTCCTATAGACAGTGAATGGAGCGGTAGTGAGCGTGTGCGACCACCTCCTATAGACAGTGAATGGAGCGGTAGTGAGCGTGTGCGACCACCTCCTATACACAGTGACTGGAGCGGTACTGAGCGTGTGTGACCACCTCCTATAGACAGTGAATGGAGCGGTAGTGAGCGTGTGTGACCACCTCCTATAGACAGTGACTGGAGCGGTAGTGAGCGTGTGTGACCACCTCCTATAGACGGTGAATGGAGCGGTAGTGAGCGTGTGCGACCACCTCCTATAGACCGTGAATGGAGTGGTAGTGAGCGTGTGTGACCACCTCCTATAGACAGTGAATGGAGCGGTAGTGAGCGTGTGCGACCACCTCCTATAGACGGTGAATGGAGCGGTAGTGAGCGTGTGCGACCACCTCCTATAGACAGTGAATGGAGCGGTAGTGAGCGTGTGTGACCACCTCCTATAGACAGTGAATGGAGCGGTAGTGAGCGTGTGCGACCACCTCCTATAGACGGTGAATGGAGCGGTAGTGAGCGTGTGCGACCACCTCCTATAGACAGTGAATGGAGCGGTAGTGAGCGTGTGCGACCACCTCCTATAGACAGTGAATGGAGCGGTAGTGAGCGTGTGTGACCACCTCCTATAGACAGTGAATGGAGCGGTAGTGAGCGTGTGTGACCACCTCCTGTAGACAGTGAATGGAGCGGTAGTGAGCATGTGCGACCACCTCCTATAGACAGTGAATGGAGCGGTAGTGAGCGTGTGTGACCACCTCCTATATACAGTGACTGGAGCGGTACTGAGCGTGTGCGACCACGTCCTATAGATGGTGAATGGAGCGGTAGTGAGCGTGTGCAACCACCTCCTATAGACGGTGAATGGAGCGGTAGTGAGCGTGTGTGACCACCTCCTATAGACAGTGACTGGAGCTGTAGTGAGCGTGTGTGACCACCTCCTATAGACAGTGAATGGAGCGGTAGTGAGCGTGTGTGACCACCTCCTATAGACGGTGAATGGAGCAGTAATGAGCGTGTGCGACCACCTCCTATAGACAGTGAATGGAGCGGTAGTGAGCATGTGTGACCACCTCCTATAGACTGTGACTGGAGCGGTAGAGAGCGTGTGTGACCACCTCCTATAGACAGTGACTGGAGCGGTAGTGAGCGTGTGTGACCACCTCCTATAGACAGTGACTGGAGCGGTAGTGAGCGTGTTCGACCACCTCCTATAGACAGTGAATGGAGTGGTAGTGAGCGAGTGCGACCACCTCCTATAGACAGTGAATGGAGCGGTAGTGAGCGTGTGCGACCAC
Organism: Phyllobates terribilis; assembly: GCF_046119375.1. Taxonomy (NCBI): domain Eukaryota; kingdom Metazoa; phylum Chordata; class Amphibia; order Anura; family Dendrobatidae; genus Phyllobates; species Phyllobates terribilis. The sequence continues at coordinate 161,638,402 of NW_027362773.1, read as the reverse complement.
CTCCTATAGACAGTGAATGGAGTGGTAGTGAGCGTGTGCGACCACCTCCTATAGACAGTGACTGGAGTGGTAGTGAGCGTGTGTGACCACCACCTATAGACGGTGACTGGAGCGGTAGTGAGCGTGTGCAACCACCTACTATAGACAGTGACTGGAGCAGTACTGAGTGTGTGCGACCACTTGCTACAGAAGGTGAATGGAGCAGTAGTGAGCGTGTGTGACCACCTCCTGTAGACGGTGACTGGAGCGGTAGTGAGCGTGTGCGACCACCTACTATAGACAGTGACTGGAGCAGTACTGAGTGTGCGCACCACCTACTATAGAAGGTGAATGGAGCAGTAGTAAGCGTGTGTGACCGCCTCCTATAGACGGTGAATGGAGCGGTAGTGAGCGTGTGCGACCACTTCGTATAGACGGTGAATGGAGCGGTTGTGAGCTAGTGCAACCACCTCCTATAGACAGTGAAAAGAGCGGTAGTGAGCGAGTGCAACCACCTCCTATAGACAGTGACTGGAGCGGTAGTGAGCGTGTGTGACCACCTCCTATAGACAGTGACTGGAGCGGTAGAGAGCGTGTGCGACCACCTCCTATAGACAGTGAATGGAGCGGTAGTGAGCGTGTGCGACCACCTCCTATACACAGTGACTGGAGCGGTACTGAGCGTGTGTGACCACCTCCTATAGACAGTGAATGGAGCGGTAGTGAGCGTGTGCGACCTCCTCCTATAGACGGTGAATGGAGCGGTAGTGAGCGTGTGCGACCACCTCCTATACTCAGTGACTGGAGCGGTAGTGAGCGTGTGTGACCACCTCCTATAGACAGTGACTGGAGCGGTACTGAGCGTGTGCGACCACCTCCTATAAACAGTGAATGGAGCGGTAGTGAATGTGTGCGACCACCTCCTATAGACAGTGAATGGAGCGGTAGTGAGTGTGTGCGACCACCTCCTATAGACGGTGAATGGAGCGGTAGTGAGCGTGTGCGACCACCTCCTATAGACAGTGACTGGAGCAGTAGTGAGCGTATGTGACCACCTCCTATAGACGGTGACTGGAGCGGTAGTGAGCGTGTGTGACCACCTCCTATAAACAGTGACTGGAACAATAGTGAGCGTATGTGACCACCTCCTATAGACGGTGACTGGAGCGGTAGTGAGCGTGTGTGACCACCTCCTATAGACGGTGACTGGAGCGGTAATGAGTGTGTGTGACCACCTCCTATAGACAGTGAATGGAGCGGTACTGAGCGTGTGTGACCACCTCCTATAGACAGTGACTGGAGCGGTAGTGAGCGTGTGTGACCACCTCCTATAGACGGTGACTGGACCTGCAATGAGCGTGTGTGACCACCTCCTATAGACAGTGAATGAAGCGGTACTGAGCGTGTGTGACCACCTCCTATAGACAGTGAATGGAGCGGTACTGAGCGTGTGTGACCACCTCCTATAGACAGTGACTGGAGCGGTAGTGAGCGTGTGTGACCACCTCCTATAGACGGTGACTGGAGCGGTAATGAGCGTGTGTGACCACCTCCTATAGACAGTGAATGGAGTGGTAGTGAGCGTGTGTGACCACCTCCTATAGACAGTCACTGGAGCGGTAGTGAGCGTGTGTGGCCACCTCCTATAGACGATGACTGGAGCGGTAATGAGCGTGTGCGACCACCTCCTATAGACAGTGACTGGAGCGGTAATGAGCGTGTGCGACCACCTCCTATAGACGGTGAATGGAGCAGTAGTGAGCGAGTGCGACCACCTCCTATAGACGGTGAATGGAGCAGTAGTGAGCGTGTGCGACCACCTCCTATAGACAGTGAATGGAGCGGTACTGAGCGTGTGTGACCACCTCCTATAGACAGTGAATGGAGCTGTAGTGAGCGTGTGTGGCCGCCTCCTATACGTGTGCGACCACCTCGTATAGACGATGAATGGAGCGGTAGTGAGCGTGTGTGACCACCTCCTATAGACGGTGAATGGAGCGGTAGTGAGCGTGTGTGACCACCTCCTATAGACAGTGAATGGAGCGGTAGTGAGCGTGTGTGACCACCTCCTATAGACAGTGAATGGAGCTGTAGTGAGCGTGTGCGACCACCTCCTATAGACCATGAATGGAGCGGTAGTGAGCGTGTGCGACCACCTCCTATAGACAGTGACTGGAGCGGTAGTGAGCGTGTGCGACCACCTCGCATAGACGGTGAATGGAGCGGTAGTGAGCGTGTGTGACCACCTCCTATAGACGGTGAATGGAGCGGTAGTGAGCGTGTGTGACCACCTCCTATAGACAGTGACTGGAGCAGTAGTGAGCGTGTGTGACCACCTCGTATAGACGGTGAATGGAGCGGTAGTGAGCGTGTGCGACCACCTCGTATAGACGGTGAATGGAGCGGTAGTGAGCGTGTGTGACCACCTCCCATAGACAGTGAATCGAGCGGTAGTGAGCGTGTGTGACCACCTCCTATAGACAGTGATTGGAGCGGTAGTGAGCGTGTGTGACCACCTCCTATAGACAGTGACTGGAGTGGTAGTGAGCGCGTGTCACCACCTCCTATAGACGGTGACTGGAGCGGTAGTGAGCGTGTGCGACCACCTACTATAGACAGTGACTGGAGCAGTACTGAGTGTGTGCGACCACCTACTATAGAAGGTGAATGGAGCAGTAGTGAGCGTGTGTGACCGCCTGCCATAGACGGTGAATGGAGAGGTAGTGAGCGTGTGCGACCACTTCGTATAGACGGTGAATGGAGCGGTTGTGAGCGTGTGCGACCACCTCCTATAGACAGTGAAAAGAGCAGTAGTGAGCGAGTGCAACCACCTCCTATAGACAGTGACTGGAGTGGTAGAGAGCGTGTGTGACCACCTCCTATAGACGGTGAATGGAGCGGTAGTGAGCGTGTGCGACCACCTCCTATAGACAGTGAATGAAGCGGTAGTGAGCGTGTGCGACCACCTCCTATACACAGTGACTGAAGCGGTACTGAGCGTGTGTGACCACCTCCTATAGACAGTGATTGGAGCGGTAGTGAGCGTGTGTGACCACCTCCTATAGACAGTGACTGGAGTGGTAGTGAGCGTGTGTGACCACCTCCTATAGACGGTGAATGGAGCGGTAGTGAGCGTGTGTGACCACCACCTATAGACGGTGACTGGAGCGGAAGTGAGCGTGTGCGACCACCTACTATAGACAGTGACTGGAGCAGTACTGAGTGTGTGCGACCACCTACTATAGAAGGTGAATGGAGCAGTAGTGAGCGTGTGTGACCACCTCCTATAGACAGTGAATGGAGCTGTAGTGAGCGTGTGTGACCGCCTGCCATAGACGGTGAATGGAGAGGTAGTGAGCGTGTGCGACCACTTCGTATAGACGGTGAATGGAGCGGTTGTGAGCGTGTGCGACCACCTCCTATAGACAGTGAAAAGAGCAGTAGTGAGCGAGTGCAACCACCTCCTATAGACTGTGACTGGAGCGGTAGAGAGCGTGTGTGACCACCTCCTATAGACGGTGAATGGAGCGGTAGTGAGCGTTTGCGACCACCTCCAATAGACAGTGAATGGAGCGGTAGTGAGCGTGTGCGACCACCTCCTATACACAGTGACTGGAGCGGTACTGAGTGTGTGTGACCACCTCCTATAGACAGTGATTGGAGCGGTAGTGAGCGTGTGTGACCACCTCCTATAGACAGTGACTGGAGTGGTAGTGAGCGTGTGTGACCACCTCCTATAGACGGTGAATGGAGCGGTAGTGAGCGTGTGTGACCACCACCTATAGACGGTGACTGGAGCGGTAGTGAGCGTGTGCGACCACCTACTATAGACAGTGACTGGAGTAGTACTGAGTGTGTGCGACCACCTACTATAGAAGGTGAATGGAGCAGTAGTGAGCGTGTGTGACCACCTCCTATAGACGGTGAATGGAGAGGTAGTGAGCGTGTGCGACCACTTCGTATAGACAGTGAATGGAGCGGTAGTGAGCGTGTGCGACCACCTCCTATAGACACTGAATGGAGCGGTAGTGAGCGTGTGCGACCACCTCCTATACACAGTGACTGGAGCGGTACTGAGCGTGTGTGACCACCTCCTATAGACAGTGACTGGAGCGGTAGTGAGCGTGTGACCACCTCCTATAGACGGTGAATGGAGCGGTAGTGAGCGTGTGTGACCACCTCCTATAGACGGTGAATGGAGCGGTAGTGAGCGTGTGTGACCACCTCCTATAGACAGTGAATGGAGCGGTAGTGAGCGTGTGTGACCACCTCCTATAGACAGTGACTGGAGCGGTAGTGAGCATGTGTGACCTCCTCCTATAGACAGTGAATGGAGCGGTAGTGAGCGTGTGTGACCACCTCCTATAGACGGTGAATGGAGCGGTAGTGAGCGTGTGTGACCACCTCCTATAGACTGTGAATGGAGCGGTAGTGAGCGTGTGCGACCACCTCCTATAGACAGTGAATGGAGCAGTAGTGAGCGTGTGTGACCACCTCCTATAGACAGTGAATGGAGCGGTAGTGAGCGTGTGCTACCTCCTCCTATAGACAGTGAATGGAGCGGTAGTGAGCGTGTGCTACCTCCTCCTATAGACGGTGAATGGAGCGGTTGTGAGCGTGTGCGACCACCTCCTATAGACAGTGAAAAGAGCAGTAGTGAGCGAGTGCAACCACCTCCTATAGACTGTGACTGGAGCGGTAGAGAGCGTGTGCTACCTCCTCCTATAGACTGTGACTGGAGCGGTAGTGAGCGTGTGCGACCACCTCCTATAGACAGTGAATGGAGCGGTAGTGAGCGTGTGCGACCACCTCTTATACACAGTGACTGGAGCGGTACTGAGCGTGTGTGACCACCTCCTATAGACAGTGACTGGAGTGGTAGTGAGCGTGTGTGACCACCTCCTATAGACAGTGAATGGAGTGGTAGTGAGCGTGTGTGACCACCTCCTATAGACGGTGAATGGAGCAGTAATGAGCGTGTGCAACCACCTCCTATAGACAGTGAATGGAGCGGTAGTGAGCGTGTGCGACCACCTCCTATAGACGGTGAATGGAGTGGTAGTGAGCGAGTGCGACCACCTCCTATAGACAGTGAATGGAGCGGTAGTGAGCGTGTGCGACCACTTCCTATAGACAGTGAATGGAGTGGTAGTGAGCGTGTGCGACCTCCTCCTATAGACGGTGAATGGAGCGGTAGTGAGCGTGTGCGACCACCTCCTATACTCAGTGATTGGAGCTGTAGTGAGCGTGTGTGACCACCTCCTATAGACAGTGACTGGAGCGGTAGTGAGCGTGTGCGACCACCTCCTATAGACAGTGAATGGAGCGGTAGTGAGCGTGTGCTACCTCCTCCTATAGACGGTGAATGGAGCGGTAGTGAGCGTGTGCGACCACCTCCTATACTCAGTGACTGGAGCGGTAGTGAGCGTGTGTGACCACCTCCTATAGACAATGTGACGCGCCCCCTGGGACATATTCCTTTTTGAGGGGAATACCCGGCACCGGATCAGATGGGGGGTTGTAGTCTCCGAGCGGCTGTGACCCGGTCCCGTGCCCAGGGCGTCAAGCTCAGTGTGATGTGGCAGTTCTACAGATGTTACTAAAGTTCTTTTGTGTCGACTACGCCACCCGTTGTGATGCGGTCACTGTGGCCGCCGCTGCAGCAGGGTCCGCTGAGGCTGATGGTGGGTGCGCAGCTTGGTGGGATAACCCCCAACGGGAGGGGTATAGCCTCAGAGGGGACAGGCGCAGAGGATGGGGGTTGTGGTGGTGTAGTGCAGACGGCAGTGAAGACAGAGTCGGGTTGTGCAGTTAAGGGTGTTTACTTACTGCAGATGTTGTACTGGTCACTCCAGCTGCTAGTGACCACCCGAGCCGTGCTGCGTCCACCAGGTCCTGGATCCAGCCAACCCCCAAACAAGTCCGGAGCGTGGCCCTGAGCTCTCCCTCTGTCCTTTCTTCAGCCGTCCCCACCAGTGATCCACCTAGGTCCAGCTCCCTCGGGCCTTCTGTTGGGACACCCTTGGCCCTGGGTTCCCTGACCCTTCATGTGGTGTGCCTTCGGGGTGAATGTGGTGGGTGACCGTGACAGACACTGCCCACGGTCTCCGGTCTCTGGCTGGGGATTGTTTTTACCCCCACCAGCTTGGGTTCCGGTACCCTGATGCTGACTCCTCACCCGGTGCTCTGATTTGGGTTCTTGGGTCCCTTCTCTTCTGTGCTCTGGGTCTTTCTCTTTTCTCCTCTCTCACTCTGGGTCTTGGTCTTTCTTCTCTCCTCTCCTAACTTGTTTTCTGCAGCTGATCCTCTCTGCATCTGACTCTCTGCGTCTGACCCTGATCTTAGTTGGTGCCCACCTTATATACACCCTCTATGTGTGAGCTCAGGTGACCAGCACCCAATGAGCTCCTAACTTTACCCAGGCTGCTCCCCCTATCTGCCCCTACACTACATGGGATGTTCCACCCCCCCTCCCACTCCAGCCAGGAACAGACTCGGTCATACCTGCACATTTCTAAGTGGGAGTACCGTCGGCCTGTTCCTCGGAAATGGGATGTGTGTAGTGCATGCAGCCTACCGAGCTCAGTTCCACTCTCCATCCTTACCCGGGAGTGGAATATCACACCTCTGGGTTGAGGTGCAATACCCCTGTAGCAGCCGAATCCTCAGGGTGCTACATTCCCCCCTGGTAAATCACAGCACGTCCTCGGGCTGTAAAGACAAAAACACCAAAACATACAAAATTTTTTCATATAAACATATAAAACATATAAAAAACATTATATAAATAACATATCTTAGCAGATAAAACTTTCTCGTCGTCTCCTGTTTCCGGTTCCTCCTCCGGACACTGTGCACCGTGTGTCCGGGAAAAGTGCGACAGTCTCTTAGAAAATCTGGTTTTCTATAAAACCGGTAGGGGGCGCTTTAGGACGCGCAACTATTTACAGGGGAAGTTGGCCGCTCTCAGTCCTCGGCCAGGTAGAGGGAAGGGAATGGCTGCTCACAGTCCTCAGCCTGTAGGATGAAGGGGTTAACGGGTAAACAGTTCACTGGTCCCAACGGGGACTATTTTAGCAGCAACGGTTCACTGTGCCCCGACGGGCAACTATATACAGTCTCTATTCCCGTCCTCAACGACGGCTCCCTCCTGCTTTTTCTTGGTGATATGGTGTTGCTTCAGACCCGTCCGGCCATGTGAGCTGGCTGAACAAGTCCTCCCCCAGGTGTGGCACCCTTGGTTTTACGGGCGCGGGCGCGGTGGTGGTGGCGCCCGGATTGCCCAGGCCTTGCGGCCAGGCCTGGGGCATCTGGAAGGTGAAGGGCACCGTTAGGACGGCGGCGCCCTGGGCTACCTGGCCTTGCGGCCAGGCCGGAGGCTCCGCGGAGGTAGGGGGCGCTGTTGGTGGTGCGGCGCCCGGGGGTACTAGGCCTTGCGACCAGGCTGGTGGTAATTCCTGCTTTGTCACGCTCCGGATCGAGGCGCGTGACGTCACAGGGGTCGCTGCGGCGGCTTCCGGTCGGGGCCTAGTCCATAGCGGTGACATGGCGGCTACGGGCACAGCAGGGGGACTTTCGGGCTCTGCGACGGGGAGCTAGGGCAGGTGAGCGGTGTCACGGCTTGGGGTATAGGCGTCCCCTTTACCTGCCTCCATGCGTTCGGCTCCCTCCTCGGCGCCGTCTCCGGCCTTGGGTCCTCCCGCGCCATCCTCAGAGGCGGTCTGCTTCCTCTTCCAGGGTAGCGTGCTCCGTTGACTGGTCTCTGCTTGCTGGGCCATCTCCCGGCTCCACTCCGCCAGTATCTCACGCTGTACCCGGGCCATCCTCCGTGCGAGGCCCTCCAGGGCAGTTTGTGCACACTCCCGGTCTCGGGGGAGCTGCGCTAAGATCTCCGCTAGACCTAGCGGGGTTGTGGACTCTAGCAGGCTCCTGACCATCGGGTCGGTGCTGCTCTGCTCTGCTTCCGGCAGGCTCCTGGCCAGCGGGCCGGTGCTGCTCTGCCCTCCTTCCTCGGTCTCTAGCAGACTCCTGGCCAGCGGGCCGGTGCTGTTCTGCTTTCTCTCCATCTCCGGGTGAGCTCCTCCGCTACTCCTCGTTAGACCTCTTGTCTCCGGGTGCGCTCGCTCCAGACTGCTCCAAGCGACACCCATCTTTTCTCTTCTCTTTCGTCTCCTCCCACTTCGAGGGCGGTCCCGGGGCAACTCGGTGACTGTCAGCTCCAGGGGGAGTTCTTTCACGCTGACAGACACCTCCAGCATCACAGTCTCTGTTGGTGGGGGCGGTTTCCACTTTTGGCGCCATTTTCTGTCCTGGCCCACGATGGGAGGTGGCCTCTTGCCCTCCTTTGGCACGCCCATAATGGCGTCCGCTGCTCTTCCAAGGCGGGAAATCTGCGGTTTTGGCGGGAAGCGTCGCCCAGTGGCGGGAAACTCTGCAGATGGCGGGAACAAGTTGGAAATGGCGGACAATCGGCGGGAAACGACTGGTGATGGAGTCCGATGGCGTGGACCCTCCGGAACCGGCGGGAGACTTCTTTCTGAGGTAAACTTGCACTTTTCTTCAGGCACGCAGTACCCGGGTGTTGCGGGCACGTAATCCTGCCGACTACGCCAAAGTTGACGCGCCCCCTGGGACATATTCCTTTTTGAGGGGAATACCCGGCACCGGATCAGATGGGGGGTTGTAGTCTCCGAGCGGCTGTGACCCGGTCCCGTGCCCAGGGCGTCAAGCTCAGTGTGATGTGGCAGTTCTACAGATGTTACTAAAGTTCTTTTGTGTCGACTACGCCACCCGTTGTGATGCGGTCACTGTGGCCGCCACTGCAGCAGGGTCCGCTGAGGCTGATGGTGGGTGCGCAGCTTGGTGGGATAACCCCCAACGGGAGGGGTATAGCCTCAGAGGGGACAGGCGCAGAGGATGGGGGTTGTGGTGGTGTAGTGCAGACGGCAGTGAAGACAGAGTCGGGTTGTGCAGTTAAGGGTGTTTACTTACTGCAGATGTTGTACTGGTCACTCCAGCTGCTAGTGACCACCCGAGCCGTGCTGCGTCCACCAGGTCCTGGATCCAGCCAACCCCCAAACAAGTCCGGAGCGTGGCCCTGAGCTCTCCCTCTGTCCTTTCTTCAGCCGTCCCCACCAGTGATCCACCTAGGTCCAGCTCCCTCGGGCCTTCTGTTGGGACACCCTTGGCCCTGGGTTCCCTGACCCTTCATGTGGTGTGCCTTTGGGGTGAATGTGGTGGGTGACCGTGACAGACACTGCCCACGGTCTCCGGTCTCTGGCTGGGGATTGTTTTTACCCCCACCAGCTTGGGTTCCGGTACCCTGATGCTGACTCCTCACCCGGTGCTCTGATTTGGGTTCTTGGGTCCCTTCTCTTCTGTGCTCTGGGTCTTTCTCTTTTCTCCTCTCTCACTCTGGGTCTTGGTCTTTCTTCTCTCCTCTCCTAACTTGTTTTCTGCAGCTGATCCTCTCTGCATCTGACTCTCTGCGTCTGACCCTGATCTTAGTTGGTGCCCACCTTATATACACCCTCTATGTGTGAGCTCAGGTGACCAGCACCCAATGAGCTCCTAACTTTACCCAGGCTGCTCCCCCTATCTGCCCCTACACTACATGGGATGTTCCACCCCCCCTCCCACTCCAGCCAGGAACAGACTCGGTCGTACCTGCACATTTCTAAGTGGGAGTACCGTCGGCCTGTTCCTCGGAAATGGGATGTGTGTAGTGCATGCAGCCTACCGAGCTCAGTTCCACTCTCCATCCTTACCCGGGAGTGGAATATCACACCTCTGGGTTGAGGTGCAATACCCCTGTAGCAGCCGAATCCTCAGGGTGCTACAAATGACTGGAGCAGTAGTGAGCGTATGTGACTACCTCCTATAGACGGTGACTGGAGCGGTAGTGAGCGTGTGTGAACACCTCCTATAGACAGTGACTGGAGCGGTAGTGAGCGTGTGTGACCACCTCCTATAGACGGTGACTGGAGCGGTAATGAGTGTGTGTGACCACCTCCTATAGACAGTGAATGGAGCGGTACTGAGCGTGTGTGACCTCCTCCTATAGACAGTGAATGGAGCGGTAGTGAGCGTGTGTGACCACCTCCTATAGACAGTGAATGGAGCGGTACTGAGCGTGTGTGACCACCTCCTATAGACAGTGACTGGAGCGGTAGTGAGCGTGTGTGACCACCTCCTATAGACGGTGACTGGAGCGGTAATGAGCGTGTGTGACCACCTCCTATAGACAGTGAATGGAGTGGTAGTGAGCGTGTGTGACCACCTCCTATAGACGGTGAATGGAGCGGTAGTGAGCGTGTGTGACCACCTCCTATAGACGGTGAATGGAGCGGTAGTGAGCGTGTGCGACCACCTCCTATAGACAGTGAATGGAGCAGTAGTGACCGTGTGTGACCACCTCCTATAGACAGTGACTGGAGCGGTAGTGACCGTGTGTGACCACCTCCTATTGACGGTGACTGGAGCGGTAATGAGCGTGTGTGACCACCTCCTATAGACAGTGACTGGAGCGGTAGTGAGCGTATGTGACCACCTCCTATAGACGGTGAATGGAGCGGGAGTGAGCGTGTGTGACCACCTCCTATAGACGGTGACTGGAGCGGTAGTGAGCGTATGTGACCACCTCCTATAGACGGTGAATGGAGCGGGAGTGAGCGTGTGTGACCACCTCCTATAGACGGTGACTGGAGCGGTAATGAGCGTGTGTGATCACCTCCTATAGACGGTGACTGGAGCGGTGTTGAGCGCTGGCGACCACCTCCTATAGACAGTGAATGGAGCGGTAGTGAGCGTGTGTGACCACCTACTATAGACGGTGACGGGAGCGGTAGTGAGTGTGTGTGACCACCTCCTATAGACAGTGAATGGAGCGGTAGTGAGCGTGTGTGACCACCTCCTATAGACAGTGATTGGAGCGGTAGTGAGCGTGTGTGACCACCTCATATAGACAGTGACTGGAGTGGTAGTGAGCGCGTGTGACCACCTCCTATAGACGGTGAATGGAGCGGTAGTGAGCGTGTGTGACCACCACCTATAGACGGTGACTGGAGCGGTAGTGAGCGTGTGCGACCACCTACTATAGACAGTGACTGGAGCAGTAATGAGTGTGTGCGACCACCTACTATAGAAGGTGAATGGAGCAGTAGTGAGCGTGTGTGACCACCTCCTATAGACAGTGAATGGAGCTGTAGTGAGCGTGTGTGACCGCCTGCCATAGACGGTGAATGGAGAGGTAGTGAGCGTGTGCGACCACTTCGTATAGACGTTGAATGGAGCGGTTGTGAGCGTGTGCGACCACCTTCTATAGACAGTGAAAAGAGCAGTAGTGAGCGAGTGCAACCACCTCCTATAGACGGTGACTGGAGCGGTAGAGAGCGTGTGTGACCACCTCCTATAGACGGTGAATGGAGCGGTAGTGAGCGTGTGCGACCACCTCCTATAGACAGTGAATGGAGCGGTAGTGAGCGTGTGCGACCACCTCCTATACACAGTGACTGGAGCGGTACTGAGCGTGTGTGACCACCTCCTATAGACAGTGAATGGAGCGGTAGTGAGCGTGTGTGATCACCTCCTATAGACAGTGACTGCAGCGGTAGTGAGCGTGTGTGACCACCTCCTATAGACAGTGAATGGAGCGGTAGTGAGCGTGTGTGACCTCCTCCTATAGACGGTGAATGGAGCGGTAGTGAGCGTGTGTGACCACCTCCTATAGACGGTGAATGGAGCGGTAGTGAGCGTGTGCGACCACCTCCTATAGACAGTGAATGGAGCGGTAGTGAGCGTGTGCGACCACCTCCTATAGACGGTGAATGGAGCGGTAGTGAGCGTGTGTGACCACCTCCTATAGACGGTGAATGGAGCGGTAGTGAGCGTGTGTGACCACCTCCTATAGACAGTGATTGGAGCGGTAGTGAGCGTGTGTGACCACCTCCTATAGACAGTGAATGGAGCGGTAGTGAGCGTGTGTGACCACCTCCTATAGACAGTGACTGGAGCTTTAGTGAGCATGTGTGACCTCCTCCTATAGACAGTGAATGGAGCGGTAGTGAGCGTGTGTGACCTCCTCCTATAGACAGTGACTGGAGCAGTAATGAGCGTGTGTGACCACCTCCTATAGACGGTGAATGGAGCAGTAATGAGCGTGTGCGACCACCTCCTATAGACAGTGACTGGAGCGGTAGTGAGCGTGTGTGACCACCTCCTTTAGACAGTGAATGGAGCGGTAGTGAGCGTGTGTGACCACCTCCTATAGACGGTGAATGGAGCAGTAATGAGCGTGTGCGACCACCTCCTATAGACAGTGAATGGAGCGGTAGTGAGCGTGTGCGACCACCTCCTATAGACAGTGAATGGAGTGGTAGTGAGCGTGTGCGACCTCCTCCTATAGCCGGTGAATGGAGCGGTAGTGAGCGTGTGCGACCACCTCCTATAGACAGTGAATGGAGCGGTAGTGAGCGTGTGTGACCACCTCCTATAGACAGTGACTGGAGCGGTAGTGAGCATGTGTGACCTCCTGCTATAGACAGTGAATGGAGCGGTAGTGAGCGTGTGTGACCACCTCCTATAGACTGTGAATGGAGCGGTAGTGAGCGTGTGCGACCACCTCCTATAGACAGTGACTGGAGCGGTAGTGAGCATGTTTGACCTCCTCCTATAGACGGTCACTGGAGCGGTAGTGAGCGTGTGTGACCACCTCCTATAGACAGGGAATGGAGCAGTAATGAGCGTGTGTGACCACCTCCTATAGACGGTGAATGGAGCAGTAATGAGCGTGTGCGACCACCTCCTATAGACAGTGACTGGAGCGGTAGTGAGCGTGTGTGACCACCTCCTATAGACGGTGAATGGAGCAGTAATGAGCGTGTGCGACCACCTCCTATAGACAGTGAATGGAGCGGTAGTGAGCGTGTGCGACCACCTCCTATAGACAGTGAATGGAGTGGTAGTGAGCGTGTGCGACCTCCTCCTATAGACGGTGAATGGAGCGGTAGTGAGCGTGTGCGACCACCTCCTATACTCAGTGACTGGAGCGGTAGTGAGCGTGTGTGACCACCTCCTATAGACAGTGACTGGAGCGGTACTGAGCGTGTGCGACCACCTCCTATAAACAGTGAATGGAGCGGTAGTGAGCGTGTGCGACCACCTCCTATAGACAGTGAATGGAGCAGTAGTGAGCGTGTGTGACCACCTCCTATAGACAGTGAATGGAGCGGTACTGAGCGTGTGTGACCACCTCCTATAGACGGTGAATGGAGCGGTAGTGAGTGTGTGCAACCACCTCCTATAGACGGTGAATGGAGCGGTAGTGAGCGTGTGCGACCACCTCCTATAGACAGTGAATGGAGCAGTAGTGAGCGTGTGTGACCACCTCCTATAGACAGTGAATGGAGCGGTAGTGAGCGTGTGTGACCACCTCCTATAGACAGTGACTGGAGCGGTACTGAGCGTGTGCGACCACCTCCTATAAACAGTGAATGGAGCGGTAGTAAGCGTGTGCGACCACCTCCTATAGACAGTGAATGGAGCAGTAGTGAGCGTGTGTGACCACCTCCTATAGACAGTGAATGGAGCGGTACTGAGCGTGTGTGACCACCTCCTATAGACGGTGAATGGAGCGGTAGTGAGTGTGTGCAACCACCTCCTATAGACGGTGAATGGAGCGGTAGTGAGCGTGTGCGACCACCTCCTATAGACAGTGAATGGAGCGGTAGTGAGCGTGTGCGACCACCTCCTATAGACAGTGAATGGAGCGGTAGTGAGCGTGTGCGACCACCTCCTATAGACGGTGACTGGAGCAGTAGTGAGCGTGTGCGACCACCTCCTATAGACGGTGAATGGAGCGGTAGTGAGCGTGTGTGACCACCTCCTATAGACGGTGAATGGAGCGGTAGTGAGCGTGTGTGACCACCTCCTATAGACGGTGAATGGAGCGGTAGTGAGCGTGTGTGACCACCTCCTATAGACAGTGAATGGAGCGGTACTGAGCGTGTGCGACCACCTCCTATAGACAGTGAATGGAGCGGTAGTGAGTGTGTGCAACCACCTCCTATAGACGGTGAATGGAGCGGTAGTGAGCGTGTGCGACCACCTCCTATAGACAGTGAATGGAGCGGTAGTGAGCGTGTGCGACCACCTCCTATAGACAGTGAATGGAGCGGTAGTGAGCGTGTGTGACCACCTCCTATAGACAGTGAATGGAGCGGTAGTGAGCGTGTGCGACCACCTCCTATAGACGGTGACTGGAGCAGTAGTGAGCGTGTGCGACCACCTCCTATAGACGGTGAATGGAGCGGTAGTGAGCGTGTGTGACCACCTCCTATAGACGGTGAATGGAGCGGTAGTGAGCGTGTGTGACCACCTCCTATAGACGGTGAATGGAGCGGTAGTGAGCGTGTGCGACCACCTCCTATAGACAGTGAATGGAGCGGTAGTGAGTGTGTGCAACCACCTCCTATAGACGGTGAATGGAGCGGTAGTGAGCGTGTGCGACCACCTCCTATAGACAGTGAATGGAGCGGTAGTGAGCGTGTGCGACCACCTCCTATAGACAGTGAATGGAGCGGTAGTGAGCGTGTGCGACCACCTCCTATAGACAGTGAATGGAGCCGTAGTGAGCGTGTGCGACCACCTCCTATAGACGGTGACTGGAGCAGTAGTGAGCATGTGCGACCACCTCCTATAGACGGTGAATGGAGCGGTAGTGAGCGTGTGTGACCACCTCCTATAGACGGTGAATGGAGCGGTAGTGAGCGTGTTTGACCACCTCCTATAGACGGTGAATGGAGCGGTAGTGAGCGTGTGCAACCACCTCCTATAGACAGTGAATGGAGCGGTAGTGAGCGTGTGTGACCACCTCCTATAGACGGTGAATGGAGCGGTAGTGAGCGTGTGCGACCACCTCCTATAGACAGTGAATGGAGCGGTAGTGAGCGTGTGCGACCACCTCCTATAGACAGTGACTGGAGCGGTAGTGAGTGTGTGCGACCACCTCCTATAGACGGTGAATGGAGCGGTAGTGAGCGTGTGCGACCACCTCCTATATACAGTGAATGGAGCGGTAGTGAGCGTGTGTGACCACCTCCTATAGACGTTGAATGGAGCGGTAGTGAGCGTGTGTGACCACCTCCTATAGACAGTGACTGGAGCGGTAGTGAGCGTGTGTGACCACCTCCTATAGACAGTGACTGGAGCGGTAGTGAGTGTGAGCGACCACCTCCTATAGACGGTGAATGGAGCGGTAGTGAGCGTGTGCGACCACCTCCTATATACAGTGAATGGAGCGGTAGTGAGCGTGTGTGACCACCTCCTATAGACGTTGAATGGAGCGGTAGTGAGCGTGTGTGACCACCTCCTATAGACAGTGACTGGAGCGGTAGTGAGCGTGTGTGACCACCTCCTATAGACAGTGAATGGAGCGGTAGTGAGTGTGTGCGACCACCTCCTATAGACAGTGAATGGAGCGGTAGTGAGCGTGTGCGACCACCTCCTATAGACAGTGAATGGAGCGGTAGTGAGCGTGTGCGACCACCTCCTATAGACAGTGAATGGAGCGGTAGTGAGCGTGTGTGACCAACTCCTATAGACAGTGAATGGAGCGGTAGTGAGCGTGTGCGACCACCTCCTATAGACGGTGAATGGAGCGGTAGTGAGCGTGTGTGACCACCTCCTATAGACGGTGAATGGAGCGGTAGTGAGCGTGTGTGACCACCTCCTATAGACGGTGAATGGAGCGGTAGTGAGCGTGTGCGACCACCTCCTATAGACAGTGAATGGAGCGGTAGTGAGTGTGTGCAACCACCTCCTATAGACGGTGAATGGAGCGGTAGTGAGCGTGTGCGACCACCTCCTATATACAGTGAATGGAGCGGTAGTGAGCGTGTGCGACCACCTCCTATAGACAGTGAATGGAGCGGTAGTGAGCGTGTGCGACCACCTCCTATAGACAGTGAATGGAGCCGTAGTGAGCGTGTGCGACCACCTCCTATAGACGGTGACTGGAGCAGTAGTGAGCGTGTGCGACCACCTCCTATAGACGGTGAATGGAGCGGTAGTGAGCGTGTGTGACCACCTCCTATAGACGGTGAATGGAGCGGTAGTGAGCGTGTTTGACCACCTCCTATAGACGGTGAATGGAGCGGTAGTGAGCGTGTGCAACCACCTCCTATAGACAGTGAATGGAGCGGTAGTGAGCGTGTGTGACCACCTCCTATAGACGGTGAATGGAGCGGTAGTGAGCGTGTGCGACCACCTCCTATAGACAGTGAATGGAGCGGTAGTGAGCGTGTGTGACCACCTCCTATAGACAGTGACTGGAGCGGTAGTGAGTGTGTGCGACCACCTCCTATAGACGGTGAATGGAGCGGTAGTGAGCGTGTGCGACCACCTCCTATATACAGTGAATGGAGCGGTAGTGAGCGTGTGTGACCACCTCCTATAGACGTTGAATGGAGCGGTAGTGAGCGTGTGTGACCACCTCCTATAGACAGTGACTGGAGCGGTAGTGAGCGTGTGTGACCACCTCCTATAGACAGTGACTGGAGCGGTAGTGAGTGTGTGCGACCACCTCCTATAGACGGTGAATGGAGCGGTAGTGAGCGTGTGCGACCACCTCCTATATACAGTGAATGGAGCGGTAGTGAGCGTGTGTGACCACCTCCTATAGACGTTGAATGGAGCGGTAGTGAGCGTGTGTGACCACCTCCTATAGACAGTGACTGGAGCGGTAGTGAGCGTGTGTGACCACCTCCTATAGACAGTGAATGGAGCGGTAGTGAGTGTGTGCGACCACCTCCTATAGACAGTGAATGGAGCGGTAGTGAGCGTGTGCGACCACCTCCTATAGACAGTGAATGGAGCGGTAGTGAGCGTGTGCGACCACCTCCTATAGACAGTGACTGGAGCGGTAGTGAGCGTGTGTGACCACCTCCTATAGACAGTGAATGGAGCGGTAGTGAGCGTGTGCGACCACCTCCTATAGACGGTGACTGGAGCAGTAGTGAGCGTGTGCGACCACCTCCTATAGACGGTGAATGGAGCGGTAGTGAGCGTGTGTGACCACCTCCTATAGACGGTGAATGGAGCGGTAGTGAGCGTGTGTGACCACCTCCTATAGACGGTGAATGGAGCGGTAGTGAGCGTGTGCGACCACCTCCTATAGACAGTGAATGGAGCGGTAGTGAGTGTGTGCAACCACCTCCTATAGACGGTGACTGGAGCGGTAGTGAGCGTGTGCGACCACCTCCTATAGACAGTGAATGGAGCGGTAGTGAGCGTGTGCGACCACCTCCTATAGACAGTGAATGGAGCGGTAGTGAGCGTGTGCGACCACCTCCTATAGACAGTGAATGGAGCGGTAGTGAGCGTGTGTGACCACCTCCTATAGACAGTGAATGGAGCGGTAGTGAGCGTGTGCGACCACCTCCTATAGACGGTGACTGGAGCAGTAGTGAGCGTGTGCGACCACCTCCTATAGACGGTGAATGGAGCGGTAGTGAGCGTGTGTGACCACCTCCTATAGACGGTGAATGGAGCGGTAGTGAGCGTGTGTGACCACCTCCTATAGACGGTGAATGGAGCGGTAGTGAGCGTGTGCGACCACCTCCTATAGACAGTGAATGGAGCGGTAGTGAGTGTGTGCAACCACCTCCTATAGACGGTGACTGGAGCGGTAGTGAGCGTGTGCGACCACCTCCTATAGACAGTGAATGGAGCGGTAGTGAGCGTGTGCGACCACCTCCTATAGACAGTGAATGGAGCGGTAGTGAGCGTGTGCGACCACCTCCTATAGACAGTGAATGGAGCCGTAGTGAGCGTGTGCGACCACCTCCTATAGACGGTGACTGGAGCAGTAGTGAGCGTGTGCGACCACCTCCTATAGACGGTGAATGGAGCGGTAGTGAGCGTGTGTGACCACCTCCTATAGACGGTGAATGGAGCGGTAGTGAGCGTGTTTGACCACCTCCTATAGGCGGTGAATGGAGCGGTAGTGAGCGTGTGCAACCACCTCCTATAGACAGTGAATGGAGCGGTAGTGAGCATGTGTGACCACCTCCTATAGACGGTGAATGGAGCGGTAGTGAGCGTGTGCGACCACCTCCTATAGACAGTGAATGGAGCGGTAGTGAGCGTGTGCGACCACCTCCTATAGACAGTGACTGGAGCGGTAGTGAGTGTGTGCGACCACCTCCTATAGACGGTGAATGGAGCGGTAGTGAGCGTGTGCGACCACCTCCTATATACAGTGAATGGAGCGGTAGTGAGCGTGTGTGACCACCTCCTATAGACGTTGAATGGAGCGGTAGTGAGCGTGTGTGACCACCTCCTATAGACAGTGACTGGAGCGGTAGTGAGCGTGTGTGACCACCTCCTATAGACAGTGACTGGAGCGGTAGTGAGTGTGTGCGACCACCTCCTATAGACGGTGAATGGAGCGGTAGTGAGCGTGTGCGACCACCTCCTATATACAGTGAATGGAGCGGTAGTGAGCGTGTGTGACCACCTCCTATAGACGTTGAATGGAGCGGTAGTGAGCGTGTGTGACCACCTCCTATAGACAGTGACTGGAGCGGTAGTGAGCGTGTGTGACCACCTCCTATAGACAGTGAATGGAGCGGTAGTGAGTGTGTGCGACCACCTCCTATAGACAGTGAATGGAGCGGTAGTGAGCGTGTGCGACCACCTCCTATAGACAGTGAATGGAGCGGTAGTGAGCGTGTGTGACCACCTCCTATAGACAGTGACTGGAGCGGTAGTGAGCGTGTGTGACCACCTCCTATAGACGGTGAATGGAGCGGGAGTGAGCGTGTGTGACCACCTCCTATAGACGCTGAATGGAGCGGGAGTGAGCGTGTGTGACCACCTCCTATAGACAGTGAATGGAGCGGGAGTGAGCGTGTGTGACCACCTCCTATAGACAGTGAATGGAGCGGTACTGACCGTGTGCGACCACCTCCTATAGACAGTGAATGGAGCGGGAGTGAGCGTGTGTGACCACCTCCTATAGACGGTGAATGGAGCGGGAGTGAGCGTGTGTGACCACCTCCTATAGACAGTGAATGGAGCGGGAGTGAGCGTGTGTGACCACCTCCTATAGACAGTGAATGGAGCGGTACTGACCGTGTGCGACCACCTCCTATAGACGGTGACTGGAGCGGGAGTGAGCGTGTGTGACCACTGCTCCATGCACTGTTTATAGAAGGGTGGTCCCTTATGCTCACTACCGCTCAATACTGCTTCATTCACAATGGGGACTTTGGGCCTTTGGGATCGGTGGGGGGTCTTTGAAGCTATATTCGTGGCGATCATACATTTATCACCTATCCTGTGTTGGTTAAAAAAGAACAATCCATTTAAGTGCTCAGCCCGCAAAATGCAAACATGGGCATTATAGCTATAGTTTCTGATATGGGATCTTTGACTTTGAAAGGAGCAATAGGGGTATTAAATGATATATCGGTGATGGTTGGACTGCCTGGTTCCCCAGAACCCCACTGATTTCCAGAACTGGGGACACCACAAGACTGCTTCTTTGTCATTGGAGAAAACAGCTTAGGCCTCCAGCAATGAGCTGTACTTGGCGAAAGAATCCTGGCAGCAAGTGTCCGATTCCTCTCCAGAGCCCCTGGAGGAGAGATAAAGCATTACACCGGTCTCATTAAAATGAGATCATAGTCCTCGTAATGCACAGACATGCCGAGGGCCCCCGACTCCACGATAGCACTCTATGCAGCCGGCTGCCGCTCATCCCAGCCTGGACTCGATGATGGCTGGTGCAATTCACAGCTGTGCGACTCGTCCCTAAGTGACCCTCGTCTACACATTGATTCATCCCTTTAATACAGAAGATGTCAGACCCTGTAGACAAGTCTGAAACAGAAGTTTATTATTAAGTGTTGTCAGCTTTTGTCCAGGCAGGATCCAACACTGACATCGCTTATTATGGCTGATTTATCTGCACGCTCTAAATAATGCAAAAGCATCAACGTCTACAGCGGGAAAGTCGGACAGAAATATAGCGGATGTCTATCACAGAGCAGGAGCCAGGAATCACGACGCACAATGAAGACTTTCTGCAAAGATGTCTGCACCATCCAACATCTAATGCTAAATTAGTGTAAGATCCTACACACCTTAGTTATCGATAGCTGGTACTATCCATGGTGCACAACGGCAGGGTTAGAAAGGACTCATCCTAACAACCCATTGGGTGTAAAACATCCCGGTCCATCATCCACAGTGGAGAACATTCGGCCCCCCGCCCATGGTGTATAACCTCCGGCCCCCCGCCATGCCGTCTGCCGTTACTACCATGTGACAGATCGGCAGGTGGTGCAGCGCTCCCTGATACCAGCGCGGTCCTGAAATAGGAGCCACCGGGGTAATAAGTCCGTCCATGACATTTCTTCCTCCTGGATCTTCCCCCATCACCTGTGAGTGATATTACTGAGAAGTGGAAGGAACCGCAGCAACTCAGCCACGAAGTGGAGCCCCCTTTAACGTTACAGAGCGGGGGGTTGAGTGCTGAGGAGCAGAGGGCAGAAAAGTCACCACCACTCTGCTGACCCCATAACTAGTACACACAATTCATGGAGGAGGTAGTATTTTTTTTACCCCATAGGGGAATCATCTATATCATAACCATTAAATATTTTCATATCAAAAACTACCAAAAATATTGTAGGCTAAATCGTGAAGCCTCCTGACGAAGGGACATCCGAAACGCGCGTCGGGGCTCTCTCTTCACGTGTAGCTCTTCTACTACTGCCCCTGTGCCCTGACTGTTTGCACATAGGCTTCTCCTATGATTGATACACTGGTATGTACAGTGCTGGCCAAAAGTATTGGCACCCCTGCAATTCTGTCAGATAATACTCAGTTTCTTCCTGAAAATGATTGCAATCACAAATTCTTTGGTATTATTCTCTTCATTTAATTTGTCTTCAATGAAAAAAAACACAAAAAGAATTGTCCTAAAGCCAAATTGGATATAATTCCACACCAAACCTAAAAAAAGGGGGTGGACAAAAGTATTGGCACCCTTTGAAAAATCATGTGATGCTTCTCTAATTGGTGTAATTAACAGCACCTGTAACTTACCTGTGGCACCTAACAGGTGTTGGCAATAACTAAATCACACTTGCAGCCAGTTAACATGGATTAAAGTTGACTCAACCTCTGTCCTGTGTCCTTGTGTGACCACATTGAGCATGGAGAAAAGAAAGAAGACCAAAGAACTGTCTGAGGACTTGAGAAACCAAATTGTGAGGAAGCATGAGCAATCTCAAGGCTACAAGTCCATCTCCAAAGACCTGAATGTTCCTGTGTCTTCCGTGCGCAGTGTCATCAAGAAGTGTAAAGCCCATGGCACTGTGGCTAACCTCCCTAGATGTGGACGGAAAAGAAAAATTGACGAGAGATTTCAACGCAAGATTGTGCGGATGGTGGATGAAGAACCTCGACTAACATCCAAACAAGTTCAAGCTGCCCTGCAGTCTGAGGGTACAACAGTGTCGACCCGTACTATCCGTCGGCGTCTGAATGAAAAGGGACTGTATGGTAGGATACCCAGGAAGACCCCACTTCTTACCCCGAGACATAAAAAAGCCAGGCTGGAGTTTGCCAAAACTTACCTGAGAAAGCCTAAAATGTTTTGGAAGAATGTTCTCTGGTCAGATGAGACAAAAGTAGAGCTTTTTGGGAAAAAGCATCAACATAGCGAGTACAGGGAAAAAAAAGAGGCATTCAAAGAAAAGAACACGGTCCCTACAGTCAAACATGGCGGAGGTTCCCTGATGTTTTGGGGTTGCTTTGCTGCCTCTGGCACTGGACTGCTTGACCGTGTGCATGGCTTTATGAAGTCTGAAGACTACCAACAAATTTTGCAGCATAATGTAGGGCCCAGTGTGAGAAAGCTGGGTCTCCCTCAGAGGTCATGGGTAGTGTTGAGCATTCCGATACTGAAATATCGGGTATCGGCCGATATTCGCGGTATCGGAATTCCGATACTTAATTCCGATACTATTGCAATATCGTATACCGGAATCGGAAGTTCCCATAATGCAATGAGACATTTTCATTTTATTCAGCCAATGAGGATCCTAAGAAGTGTGGGCACATCCTGTTAGGCATGTAGGCATCTTAACTAATGGCATGGCTGTGATTGGCTGCTGAAATGATGTCATGATGCACTATAAAAGCCACCGCCGCCATTTTGAGCTCACTCTGCTGTGAATTCAGTTAGGGATAGGACGCTGTTGTTCTGAGGGACAGTTTTAGCTACCTATTTGCTCTATACTGCTTTACCCAAGCTACTTTCTAAATCACTGTGCCTTGCAGTGCTAGTGCACAGTTCCCTGTGCTGTTCACCGCTATCTGCAAGGTCTGGTGTGTGAGTGCAGCTCACCCTGTAGTGTGTGCTTCAACCCCGTCTGGTTGTAGTGCACTCAGTGTGTGTCACTGCCTCATACATTGTCCTTTATTGCCAATTCATAATTTTTCCTGATATCTCCTATTAGTGTGGTGGTTCCATCCATATTCAGCTAAATTGATTCCAAACACACTATATAGGAGTAGATAGAGGAGCCTTTCTGCAGCATTGGGCCCTGCAGCCCCAGCCAGATTAGTATTAGCCTATTTTTTGCAGCCTCATCTATTGCATTGTAGGTTACCTTCCTACATTGTAATAGCTACAAAAAGTTTGTGATACTATCGTTATTACATCTTTAGGCACATCCAGTGTCTTTTTGTGACAAAAAAAACCTAAATAAAGTTCACCAAACACTCCACTTTACAGTTGTGTAGGCCACATTAGCTCATATTAAAGTCTAGTCCACACTTTATAAAATTAGTGTTTCTTATACCTGTTAGCAGCTGTTCAGGAATAAGCACACTAAGCCCTTAGTACTTTTCTGCCTATCTTTAACAGTCTACCAAGATGAAGAAGGCAGGGAGTAAGGCATGTGGTCGTGGTCGTGGGCGTGGGCGTGGAGTTTCTGCAGGGAGAGGACGTGAGGATTCTGTGCCTGCAGGGAGAGGACGTGGGGATTCTGTGCCTGCTGCGGGCACCAGTGACTCAGCATCCCCCAGTTTTACCAGGGAACAGTCCTTTATGCGCAGCTTTGTAGGAGCTAGCCGTACCCCACTGCTGCGCGAGGACCAAATTGAAGCCGTTGTCGGATGGATGGCAGCTAACGCATCGACTTCAATTAGTTCCAGATCCTCTCAGGTCCTGAGCACTGAAGAGCACCCATCTGTCTCTTCACCACCTGCCAAATTGCCCAGGCAGTCAGAGAGCCCTGGACAGGAGCCATCTCTACTTCTGTTCTCTGAATCTCTTGGCTTGGAAAGAGGGGGCCAGCCAAGCAGAATTCGAGAATTTGAAGAAGAGGTAGTATGCAGTGATGCGCAACCGTTTTGTCTCTCTGAATCTGAAGAGGCGGGTGGGCCAGTGCCTATGGTCAGCAGCACACCTCAGTACGCATCTGATGATGAGACTCAGGTGCCACTTTCTGGTGCGTACTGTGCTGTCGAGACTACCCAGGAGAAGCAGTTGTTTGAAGAGGGTGGTGTAGATGATGAGGTCCTTGACCCATCATGGCGTGAGGGACAGGAAGGTGGTGGGAGCAGCTCTGAGGAAGAGATTCCCCGAACGGCCCAAAAAGGAGGGAGAGGGAGGGGGCAGACTTGGTTGCCTGTAGCCTCCACTTCGGCACCCATTAGCAGCATGGCTCTTCCAAAATCCAAAGCGGGCGCTCCCAAGACTTGCAGTGCCTGGTCCTTTTTTGACACAGTTGCAGATGACATTTGCTTTGTCAAATGCAAGCTGTGTAATCAGAAGGTGAAAAGAGGGAAAAGTGTCAGCAACCTCAATACCACAAATATGTGGAAACATGTGCGGACCAAGCACGTGGTGGAGTTACACAAACACACTGAAGACCTAGGCCAACCTACAGCGCCACCTACCACCTCTTCAGCTCGTGTTGTAGCCTCTTCCTCCAGCTCACACACAGCTGGTTCGGCTTCCTCACAGGATCGCCATGGAAGAATCTCTGGCACTGTTGTACAGAGACACAGTGTAATTCCACCCACAGCACCACTTTCCCAGTCATCCTCACACTCCCAGGCCAGTCTACAGCCATCGTTAGCACAGGCATGGGAGAAAAGGCGCCCATACTCGGCAAACCACCCCCGAGCACAGGCTCTGAATGCTGGCATTGCTAAACTACTGGCCCTTGAAATGCTATCATTCAGGCTGGTGGAGACTGACACATTCCGTAACTTTATGGCATTGGCAGTCCCACAATACAACGTGCCCAGCCGCTTTTATTTCAGCAGGCAAGCCGTCCCTGCCCTGCAACATCATGTGGAGGGAAAAATTAAACATGCGCTACAAAACGCCGTCAGTAGCAAGGTCCACCTGACCACTGATGCGTGGACCAGTAAGCATGGACAGGGACGATACCTTTCCCTCACTGCCCATTGGGTAAATGTTGTGGAGCCGGGTACAGATCTTGAGAGTGGCGCTGTACGTGTTCTGCCAACTCCAAGGATTGCAGGAATCCAGTCTGTACACATTGACTCCTCCTCATACTCCAGTTCCTCTGAATCAGCGCTGCAGGAGCCGTCACGGTCTACCTCCACATCGACCCGTGAACGGTTACCTGTTATGATGACCGATATGAGCACAGCCGTGGCCAAACGTCAACAGGCCGTATTAAAATTAATTTCTTTGGGGAATCGAAGCCACACAGCGCAGGAGCTCTGGAATGCCATCAAGCAGCAGAGTGACGTGTGGTTTGTGCCAGCGAATCTCCAGCCAGGCATGGTAGTGTGTGACAATGGCCGAAATCTGGTGGCAGCTCTGGGCCTAGGCAACCTCACTCACATCCCATGTCTGGCACATGTGCTCAACTTGGTCGTGCAGAGTTTTTTGAGGGACTATCCGGATCTTGATGCACTGCTTCACAAGGTCCGCATAGAGTGCGCTCACTTGCGGCGTTCCAGCAATGCAAGATCACGCATTGCAGCTCTGCAGCGCCGATTATGTCTTCCGGAACATCGCATCATATGTGACCTACCCACCAGGTGGAATTCAACGTTACATATGTTGGAGAGGTTGTGTGAGCAGCAGGCAGCAGTAATGGAGTACCAGCTGCAGCAGGCGCAAACAAGTCGCAGTGCGCGCCGTTCACACTTCACCACCACTGAGTGGGCCTCTATGAAGGACATTTGCCACGTTTTGCGTGCCTTCGATTATTCCACGCGGATGGCGAGTGCAGATGATGCACTAGTCAGCATGACTATCCCCCTTATCTGCCTGCTTGAAAAAACACTGCAAGCACTAAGGGACGAGGTTTTGGAAGAGGTGGAGGATGAGGAGTCACAAATGCCATCTGCTTCTCTACAGTCTGCGCAATGTGGTTCCTCACAAAGGCCTAGGCAGGGGACACTTTGTGAGGAGGATGAGGAGGAGTCAATGGATGAGGAAGACATCTGTCCAGAGGAGGGAGGTACACAATGCTCTAGTAGTCAGTATCTAGAGCGAGGGTGGGGTGATGCAGAGCAGGCAGAGATCACGCCTCAAGCAGGGGACAGCGTTTCTTGGCCAGTTGGCAGTCTGCAGCACATGGTTGATTTCATGCTGCAGTGCCTCAGAAACGACCGCCGCATCGCCCACATTCTCAACACGGCTGATTATTGGGTGTCCACCCTCCTAGATCCTCGCTACCGGGACAACTTACAAAGCCTCATAACACCATTGAACCGGGAGCGTAAAATGCGGGAGTACCAAGACGCACTGGTGCATTCCATCATGTTCTCCATTCCAACCGAGAGCAGTGCTGCTAGTGCTTTACAAAGCAGCTCAGTGCGTCGAGGCAGTGGAGGAAGCTCTGCACAAAGAGGGAGCAGAAGCAGCGCCTCAGCACAAGGCAAGACCAGTATGGCCGAAATGTGGCAAAGTTTTGTGTCCCCGCCGCCACAAATGTCTACACCATCACAGACAGCTCCAGTCAGCAGGAGGCAACGTTTCCGTCAGATGGTGACAGACTACATGTCTTGCCCTCTTAGTGTACTCCCAGACGGCTCTTCTCCCTTCAAGTTTTGGGTCTGTAAGCTGGATACATGGCCAGAGCTTAGTCAGTATGCACTGGAGGTGCTAGCTTGCCCTGCTGCTAGTGTATTATCGGAACGCGTCTTTAGTGCCGCAGGTGGTGTACTAACAGACCGTCGCATGCGACTATCCTCCGATAACGTTGACCGGCTTACTTTTCTCAAAATGAACAAGGCCTGGATCTCTCATGAATTTGCCAGTCCTCTTCCAGAATAAATAATTGGTTGGCAACAGTATCCAGGTCTCCTGTTCTGTTCATGTTTCTACCACCTGAACTGTAATCCCTGAGCTCCAACACCGCCAGTTGGCGCTCGGAAGTGCCGTCTGCACAGTCAACACTTGCTGCCGTGTTATTGGGGTTCAGTAACGTCAGCTGTTCTCCTGCTGTGCGGACGGCAATTTCTCCTGATTTGTCCACATCCACTGTACTACACATTTTAAAGTTGCTCCAATTACTCCTCTGGCTCCTCTGTTTTCATTCTTATCCCTGGGCTCCAGCACCGCCAGTTGGCGCTCGGAAGTGCTGTCTGCACAGTCAACACTTGCTACCATGTTATTGGGGTTCAGTAACGTCAGCTGTTCCCCTGCTGTGCGGACGGCAATTTCTCCTGCTCTGTCCACATTCTCACTACTACAGATTTTAAAGTTGCTCCAATTACACCTCTGGCTCCTCTGTTTTCAGTATTATCCCTGAGCTCCAACACCGCCAGTTGGCGCACGGAAGTGCCGTCTGCACAGTCAACACTTGCTGCCGTGTTATTGGGGTTCAGTAACGTCAGCTGTTCTCCTGCTGTGCGGACGGCAATTTCTCCTGCTTTGTCCAAATCCACTGTACTACACATTTTAAAGTTGCTCGAATTACACCTCTGGCTCCTCTGTTTTCATTCTTATCCCTGGGCTCCAGCACCGCCAGTTGGCGCTCGGAAGTGCCGTCTGCACAGTCAACACTTGCTGCCGTGTTATTGGGGTTCAGTAACGTCAGCTGTTCCCCTGCTGTGCGGACGGCAATTTCTCCTGCTCTGTCCACATTCTCACTACTACAGATTTTAAAGTTGCTCCAATTACACCTCTGGCTCCTCTGTTTTCATTCTTATCCCTGGGCTCCAGCACCGCCAGTTGGCGCTCGGAAGTGCTGTCTGCACAGTCAACACTTGCTACCATGTTATTGGGGTTCAGTAACGTCAGCTGTTCCCCTGCTGTGCGGACGGCAATTTCTCCTGCTCTGTCCACATTCTCACTACTACAGATTTTAAAGTTGCTCCAATTACACCTCTGGCTCCTCTGTTTTCATTCTTATCCCTGGGCTCCAGCACCGCCAGTTGGCGCTCGGAAGTGCCGTCTGCACAGTCAACACTTGCTGCCGTGTTATTGGGGTTCAGTAACGTCAGCTGTTCTCCTGCTGTGCGGACGGCAATTTCTCCTGATTTGTCCACATCCACTGTACTACACATTTTAAAGTTGCTCCAATTACTCCTCTGGCTCCTCTGTTTTCATTCTTATCCCTGGGCTCCAGCACCGCCAGTTGGCGCTCGGAAGTGCTGTCTGCACAGTCAACACTTGCTACCATGTTATTGGGGTTCAGTAACGTCAGCTGTTCCCCTGCTGTGCGGACGGCAATTTCTCCTGCTCTGTCCACATTCTCACTACTACAGATTTTAAAGTTGCTCCAATTACACCTCTGGCTCCTCTGTTTTCAGTATTATCCCTGAGCTCCAACACCGCCAGTTGGCGCACGGAAGTGCCGTCTGCACAGTCAACACTTGCTGCCGTGTTATTGGGGTTCAGTAACGTCAGCTGTTCTCCTGCTGTGCGGACGGCAATTTCTCCTGCTTTGTCCAAATCCACTGTACTACACATTTTAAAGTTGCTCGAATTACACCTCTGGCTCCTCTGTTTTCATTCTTATCCCTGGGCTCCAGCACCGCCAGTTGGCGCTCGGAAGTGCTGTCTGCACAGTCAACACTTGCTACCATGTTATTGGGGTTCAGTAACGTCAGCTGTTCCCCTGCTGTGCGGACGGCAATTTCTCCTGCTCTGTCCACATTCTCACTACTACAGATTTTAAAGTTGCTCCAATTACACCTCTGGCTCCTCTGTTTTCATTCTTATCCCTGGGCTCCAGCACCGCCAGTTGGCGCTCGGAAGTGCCGTCTGCACAGTCAACACTTGCTGCGGTGTTATTGGGGTTCGGTAACGTCAGCTGTTCCCCTGCTGTGTTCACGGCAATTTCTCCTGCTCTGTCCATATTCACTGTGCTACTTATTTAAAACTTGCTCCAATTACACCTCTGGCTCCTCCGTTTTTAGTATTTACCCTGGGCTCCAATACCACTAGTTGCTGCTCAGAAGTGCCGTCTGCACAGTCAACGCTTGCTCCAGTGTTATTGGGATTCAGTAACGTCAGCTGATCCCCAGCTGTGTGTCCGGCAAATTCTCCTGCTTTGTCCACATCCACTGTAGTACGGATTTAAAACCTCCTCCAAATACACCTCTGGCTCTTCTGTTTTTAGTATTTACCCTGGGCTCCAGCACCGCCAGCTGGTTCTCGGCAGTTCCATTGGCTCTTGTACCTTCTGCTACCCATCCGGGTTCCAGTACCGTCAGCTGGTTCTCGGCAGTGTCTTTGGCACGGGTACTCCCTCCTGCCCAGCCTGGTTCCAGCACGCCAGCTGTTTCCGGGTAGTGTCAACGTCACTTTGCCTCCAATGCGTTGTCCTGTCGTGTTGCGGTCGGGTTAGCCGACTCTATGGTGCCTGCAGTTTAGGTGACTCCTATGTGGGCTGCGGGATCTGGCAATGAAGGCTGGTTCCATAGTGCCAATAGGACAAGCACCCTCTGTAGGACTGTGGGTTTTGGTAACTGCAGCCGGCTCGCGGCCTTGAACTTTTTTTTTACATGGGTACCTTCTGCTACCCATCCGGGTTCCAGTACCGTCAGCTGGTTCTCGGCAGTGCCTTTGGATTAGGTGCCTCCTTCTCGGTATCCAAGTTCCACCAACGTCTGCTGGTCCTTGGTAGTGCTTTCTGGCACAGGTACCTCCTGCTTAGTAACCGAGTTCCAGTAACATCAGCTGGTCCTCGGTAGTTCCATTGGCTCTTGTACCTTCTGCTACCCATCCGGGTTCCAGTACCGTCAGCTGGTCCTCGGTAGTTCCATTTGCTCTTGTATCTTCTGCTACCCATCCGGGTTCCAGTACCGTCAGCTGGTCCTCGGTAGTTCCATTTGCTCTTGTATCTTCTGCTACCCATCCGGGTTCCAGTACCGTCAGCTGGTTCTCGGCAGTGCCTTTGGATTAGGTGCCTCCTTCTCGGTATCCAAGTTCCACCAACGTCTGCTGGTCCTTGGTAGTGCTTTCTGGCACAGGTACCTCCTGCTTAGTAACCGAGTTCCAGTAACATCAGCTGGTCCTCGGTAGTTCCATTGGCTCTTGTACCTTCTGCTACCCATCCGGGTTCCAGTACCGTCAGCTGGTCCTCGGTAGTTCCATTTGCTCTTGTATCTTCTGCTACCCATCCGGGTTCCAGTACCGTCAGCTGGTCCTCGGTAGTTCCATTTGCTCTTGTATCTTCTGCTACCCATCCGGGTTCCAGTACCGTCAGCTGGTTCTCGGCAGTGCCTTTGGATTAGGTGCCTCCTTCTCGGTATCCAAGTTCCACCAACGTCTGCTGGTCCTTGGTAGTGCTTTCTGGCACAGGTACCTCCTGCTTAGTAACCGAGTTCCAGTAACATCAGCTGGTCCTCGGTAGTTCCATTGGCTCTTGTACCTTCTGCTACCCATCCGGGTTCCAGTACCGTCAGCTGGTCCTCGGTAGTTCCATTTGCTCTTGTAGCTTCTGCTACCCATCCGGGTTCCAGTACCGTCAGCTGGTTCTCGGCAGTGCCTTTGGATTAGGTGCCTCCTTCTCGGTATCCAAGTTCCACCAACGTCTGCTGGTCCTTGGTAGTGCTTTCTGGCACAGGTACCTCCTGCTTAGTAACCGAGTTCCAGTAACATCAGCTGGTCCTCGGTAGTTCCATTGGCTCTTGTACCTTCTGCTACCCATCCGGGTTCCAGTACCGTCAGCTGGTCCTCGGTAGTTCCATTTGCTCTTGTATCTTCTGCTACCCATCCGGGTTCCAGTACCGTCAGCTGGTTCTCGGCAGTGCCTTTGGATTAGGTGCCTCCTTCTCGGTATCCAAGTTCCACCAACGTCTGCTGGTCCTTGGTAGTGCTTTCTGGCACAGGTACCTCCTGCTTAGTAACCGAGTTCCAGTAACATCAGCTGGTCCTCGGTAGTTCCATTGGCTCTTGTACCTTCTGCTACCCATCCGGGTTCCAGTACCGTCAGCTGGTCCTCGGTAGTTCCATTTGCTCTTGTATCTTCTGCTACCCATCCGGGTTCCAGTACCGTCAGCTGGTCCTCGGTAGTTCCATTTGCTCTTGTATCTTCTGCTACCCATCCGGGTTCCAGTACCGTCAGCTGGTTCTCGGCAGTGCCTTTGGATTAGGTGCCTCCTTCTCGGTATCCAAGTTCCACCAACGTCTGCTGGTCCTTGGTAGTGCTTTCTGGCACAGGTACCTCCTGCTTAGTAACCGAGTTCCAGTAACATCAGCTGGTCCTCGGTAGTTCCATTGGCTCTTGTACCTTCTGCTACCCATCCGGGTTCCAGTACCGTCAGCTGGTCCTCGGTAGTTCCATTTGCTCTTGTATCTTCTGCTACCCATCCGGGTTCCAGTACCGTCAGCTGGTTCTCGGCAGTGTCTTTGGCACGGGTACTCCCTCCTGCCCAGCCTGGTTCCAGCACGCCAGCTGTTTCCGGGTAGTGTCAACGTCACTTTGCCTCCAATGCGTTGTCCTGTCGTGTTGCGGTCGGGTTAGCCGACTCTATGGTGCCTGCAGTTTAGGTGACTCCTATGTGGGCTGCGGGATCTGGCAATGAAGGCTGGTTCCATAGTGCCAATAGGACAAGCACCCTCTGTAGGACTGTGGGTTTTGGTAACTGCGGCCGGCTCGCGGCCTTGAACTTTTTTTTTACATGGGTACCTTCTGCTACCCATCCGGGTTCCAGTACCGTCAGCTGGTTCTCGGCAGTGCCTTTGGATTAGGTGCCTCCTTCTCGGTATCCAAGTTCCACCAACGTCTGCTGGTCCTTGGTAGTGCTTTCTGGCACAGGTACCTCCTGCTTAGTAACCGAGTTCCAGTAACATCAGCTGGTCCTCGGTAGTTCCATTGGCTCTTGTACCTTCTGCTACCCATCCGGGTTCCAGTAACATCAGCTGGTCCTCGGTAGTTCCATTGGCTCTTGTACCTTCTGCTACCCATCCGGGTTCCAGTACCGTCAGCTGGTTCTCGGCAGTGCCTTTGGATTAGGTGCCTCCTTCTCGGTATCCAAGTTCCACCAACGTCTGCTGGTCCTTGGTAGTGCTTTCTGGCACAGGTACCTCCTGCTTAGTAACCGAGTTCCAGTAACATCAGCTGGTCCTCGGTAGTTCCATTGGCTCTTGTACCTTCTGCTATCCATCCGGGTTCCAGTACCGTCAGCTGGTCCTCGGTAGTTCCTCAGCTTTCTTGTACCTTCTGCTACATTTCCAAGTTCAAGCTTTTTGAAATGGTTCTTGGTAATCACTCTGGATCTCCCTGACGAGGACCCTGAAGACGAGGACCCTGAAGACCAACCCTAAGAAGACGAGGACCCCGAAGACAATGACCCTGAAGACGAGGACCCTGAAGACCACCCCGAAGAAGACGAGGACCCTGAAGACCACCCCGAAGAAGACGAGGACCCTGAAGACCACCCCGAAGAAGACGAGGACCCCGAAGACGAGGACCCAGAAGACCAACCCGAAGAAGACGAGGACCCCGAAGACGAGGACCCCCGAAGACGACGACCCTGAAGACCACCCCGAAGAAGACCAAGAAGATGACCCTGAAGAAGTTGACCAAGAAGACAAAGAAGAGAAGACAAGCACCAAGATACAGAAAAACAAGAGACAGAAAACCAAGAAGCTGCAGAACAAAAAGCGGAAGAACATTAAGCATAAGACTAAAAATCAGAGCAAAAGATAATATCTAAATTATAAGCAGAAGATGACTAAGCAGTGTATGGGGGTGAGTCCGTTCCTCCTCGTGGTGCCCCTGGAAAAGACCTGCTGCTGCAGGCCAAACTGAACGCGGACAAATCCTGTTGTAAATCTTTTGTGACGGGCAGAACGAAAGGTGTAATGTCCAACCTTTTATAGATAACAACTACAGGAATGCCTGTCACAAATAAGAATATGATGAAGAAGAAGAATATGAAGAAGATGAAGAAGTAGAATATGAAGAATGTAAAAAAAAGAATAATACGAAGAAGGTGAAGAAGAAGAAGGTGAAGAAGAAGTGGATGAAAAAGATGCTGAGGATGATGAAGGAGAAAGTGTGGGAGAAGTAAAAAAGAAGGTGAAGAGCATGGAAGTAGTGAAACATAAATATCTGACAAAATATAAAAATACTTAACATAGTTAATATTTCCGTAACTCAGAACATAATAAAAAAATATTAATTCCTGCTATTCCATTTGACTGGGCTAAACCTCTATGCCTTTATTGTCTCCCCCACCTCCCCCAATACATTCTACATTATTCTTAGTTGTTTTCCTTCATGTAGAAATAACCTACAAGGAAAGAAAGGGTTTATTTTAATTCCGATATTTATGTCCCATTGACTTGCATTGGTTTCCGGTATCGGAATCGGCGATATCCGATACTTTTTCGGTATCGGTCCGATCCAATCCGATCCGATATTTCCCGATATCGGAAGGTATCGCTCAACACTAGTCATGGGTCTTCCAGCAGGACAATGACCCAAAGCACTATAAAATGGTTTGAGAGAAAGCACTGGAGACTTCTAAGGTGGCCAGCAATGATTCCAGACCTGAATCCCATAGAACACCTGTGGAGAGATCTCAAAATGGCAGTTTGGAGAAGGCACCCTTCAAATATCAGGGACCTGGAGCAGTTTGCCAAAGAAGAATGGTCTGCAATTCCAGCAGAGCATTGTAAGAAACTCATTGATGGTTACCGGAAGCTGATGTTTGCAGTTATTTTGGCTAAAGGTTGTGCAACCAAGTATTAGGCTGAGGGTGCCAATACTTTTGTCCGGCCCTTTTTTGGAGTTTTGTGTGAAATGATCAATGATTTGATTTTTGCTTCATTCTCTTTTGTGTTTTTTCCTTGCAAGCAAATTAAATGAAGAGAATAAGACCAAAGAATTTGTGATTGCAATCATTTTCAGGAAGAAACTGAGTATTATCTGACAGAATTGCAGGGGTGCCAATACTTTTGGCCAGCACTGCATAGTGAGGGCCTCTAGTGGCTCTATATATGTCGGTATATGATTATTACTATTATATCTAACGTCTAAGGGCACATTATGATACTAGATATGTAATTACTGATTAAAATTGTTATATGGGGCCTTTTGGTAATAAGTTACCTTGCAAATTTGCTATTATATATTCCTATATGCAGCACGTGGATTTGCTGACCTAAGGTTCTTTCCTATTGTACCTGTATTTTACCCCCTTATGCTATTACTCGTTAATAAACTTTGATATATTTCTAAACTTATGGCTTTTTGATCGTTTTTGCTTTTGATACTGATCTATGACCCCATAACTGCAGAGTCCATAGCTCCACTGGTATCAGCACAAACACTGTCCCCCGCTGGGAGCTTCATGGCCAGGCAGCTGTACATCACCAAGCACAATGCCAAGCGTCGGATGGAGTTGGGTAAAGCCGCCACCTCTGGAGGAGACGTGTTCTGTGCAGTGACGGATCGCACTTCTCTATCTGCGTCTGATGGAGGAGTCTGGGTTTGGTGATTCCAGGAGGACGTTACCCCCTGACTGCATTGTGCTGTACAGATGGTGGAGGAGGATAATGCTATGGGCTGTTATCAGGGGGCGGCCGCGGACTCTCAGCTCCAGTGATGGGAAATCTTCATCTTCAGTTCAAGTCATTGTGGACAATTGTAGCTTCAGCTTTGTGGGAACAGTTTGGGGAAGACCCTCATCTGTCCCCCATGACTGTGCCCAGTGAACAAGCTCCATACAGACATGGGGGGAGAACATGAGGGGCCTCACAGAGCCCGGACCTCCAACCCCTTCCAACATAATGGAGATTGTGAGCCCGGCCTCCCCCCAACATCAGGGTCTGACCCCACAAATGATCTTCCAGATGAAAGGGCAAAAAATCCCCACAGACGCCTCCAAAATCTTTTAGAAATCCCAGAAGAGCGAGAGCCGTTATATCTGCAGAGGACGACTCCATATTAATGTCTATGGATGTAGATGAGGACAGAGAAGCCCCTGAAGGTGGATGTGGGGGGCACATACTTTCCTCCATATTAATGTCTATGGATGTAGATGAGGACCGAGAAGCCCCTGGAGGTGGATGTGGGGGGCACATACTTTCCTCCATATTAATGTCTATGGATGTAGATGAGGACAGAGAAGCCCCCGGAGGTGGATGTGGGGGGCACATACTTTTCTCCATATTAATGTCTATGGATGTAGATGAGGACAGAGAAGCCCCCGGAGGTGGATGTGGGGGGCACATACTTTTCTCCATATTAATGTCTGTGGATGTAGGATGGAAGGTCAGAGAAGCCCCCGGAGGTGGATGTGGGGGGCACATACTTTTCTCCATATTAATGTCGATGGATGTAGATGAGGACAGAGAAGCCCCCGGAGGTGGATGTGGGGGGCACATACTTTTCTCCATATTAATGTCTGTGGATGTAGGATGGAAGGTCAGAGAAGCCCCCGGAGGTGGATGTGGGGGGCACATACTTTTCTCCATATTAATGTCTATGGATGTAGATGAGGAAAGAGAAGCCCCCGGAGGTGGATGTGGGGGGCACATACTTTCCTCCATATTAATCTCTATGGATGTAGATGAGGACAGAGAAGCCCCCGGAGGTGGATGTGGGGGGCACATACTTTTCTCCATATTAATGTCTATGGATGTAGATGAGGACAGAGAAGCCTCCGGAGGTGGATGTGGGGGGCACATACTTTTCTCCATATTAATGTCTATGGATGTAGATGAGGACAGAGAAGCCCCCGGAGGTGGATGCGGAGGGCACATACTTTTCTCCATATTAATGTCTGTGGATGTAGGATGGAAGGTCAGAGAAGCCCCCGGAGGTGGATGTGGGGGGCACATACTTTTCTCCATATTAATGTCTATGGATGTAGATGAGGACAGAGAAGCCCCCGGAGGTGGATGTGGGGGGCACATACTTTTCTCCATATTAATGTCTGTGGATGTAGGATGGAAGGTCAGAGAAGCCCCCGGAGGTGGATGTGGGGGGCACATACTTTTCTCCATATTAATGTCTATGGATGTAGATGAGGACAGAGAAGCCCCCGGAGGTGGATGTGGGGGGCACATACTTTTCTCCATATTAATGTCTATGGATGTAGATGAGGACAGAGAAGCCCCCGGAGGTGGATGTGGGGGGCACATACTTTCCTCCATATTAATCTCTATGGATGTAGATGAGGACAGAGAAGCCCCCGGAGGTGGAAGTGGGGGGCACACACTTTCCTCCATATTAATGTCTATGGATGTAGATGAGGACAGAGAAGCCTCCGGAGGTGGATGTGGGGGGCACATACTTTTCTCCATATTAATGTCTATGGATGTAGATGAGGACAGAGAAGCCCCCGGAGGTGGATGTGGGGGGCACATACTTTTCTCCATATTAATGTCTATGGATGTAGATGAGGACAGAGAAGCCACCGGAGGTGGATGTGGGGGGCACATACTTTTCTCCATATTAATGTCTATGGATGTAGATGAGGACAGAGAAGCCCCCGGAGGTGGATGTGGGGGGCACACACTTTCCTCCATATTAATGTCTATGGATGTAGATGAGGACAGAGAAGCCCCCGGAGGTGGATGTGGGGGGCACATACTTTTCTCCATATTAATGTCTATGGATGTAGATGAGGACAGAGAAGCCCCCGGAGGTGGATGTGGGGGGCACATACTTTTCTCCATATTAATGTCTATGGATGTAGATGAGGACAGAGAAGCCCGCGGAGGTGGATGTGGGGGGCACATACTTTCCTCCATATTAATGTCTGTGGATGTAGGATGGAAGGTCAGAGAAGCCCCCGGAGGTGGATGTGGGGGGCACATACTTTTCTCCATATTAATGTCTATGGATGTAGATGAGGACAGAGAAGCCCCCGGAGGTGGATGTGGGGGGCACATACTTTTCTCCATATTAATGTCTGTGGATGTAGGATGGAAGGTCAGAGAAGCCCCCGGAGGTGGATGTGGGAGGCACATACTTTTCTCCATATTAATGTCTATGGATGTAGATGAGGACAGAGAAGCCCCCGGAGGTGGATGTGGGGGGCACATACTTTCCTCCATATTAATCTCTATGGATGTAGATGAGGACAGAGAAGCCCCCGGAGGTGGATGTGGGGGGCACACACTTTCCTCCATATTAATGTCTATGGATGTAGATGAGGACAGAGAAGCCTCCGGAGGTGGATGTGGGGGGCACAGACTTTTCTCCATATTAATGTCTATGGATGTAGATGAGGACAGAGAAGCCCCCGGAGGTGGATGTGGGGGGCACATACTTTTCTCCATATTAATGTCTATGGATGTAGATGAGGACAGAGAAGCCACCGGAGGTGGATGTGGGGGGCACACACTTTCCTCCATATTAATGTCTATGGATGTAGATGAGGACAGAGAAGCCCCCGGAGGTGGAGGTGGGGGGCACATACTTTTCTCCATATTAATCTCTATGGATGTAGATGAGGACAGAGAAGCCCCCGGAGGTGGATGTGGGGGGCACACACTTTCCTCCATATTAATGTCTATGGATGTAGATGAGGACAGAGAAGCCTCCGGAGGTGGATGTGGGTGGCACATACTTTTCTCCATATTAATGTCTATGGATGTAGATGAGGACAGAGAAGCCCCCGGAGGTGGATGTGGGGGGCACATACTTTTCTCCATATTAATGTTTATGGATGTAGATGAGGACAGAGAAGCCCCCGGAGGTGGATGTGGGGGGCACATACTTTTCTCCATATTAATGTCTATGGATGTAGATGAGGACAGAGAAGCCCGCGGAGGTGGATGTGGGGGGCACATACTTTCCTCCATATTAATGTCTATGGATGTAGATAAGGACAGAGAAGCCCCCGGAGGTGGATGTGGGGGGCACATACTTTCCTCCATATTAATGTCTATGGATGTAGATGAGGACAGAGAAGCCCCCGGAGGTGGATGTGGGGGGCACATACTTTCCTCCATATTAATGTCTATGGATGTAGATGAGGACAGAGAAGCCCCCGGAGGTGGATGTGGGGGGCACATACTTTCCTCCTTATTAATGTCAATAGATGTAGATGAGGACAGAGAAGCCCACGGAGGTGGATGTGAGGGGCACATACTTTCCTCCATATTAATGTCTATGGATGTAGATGAGGACAGAGAAGCCCCCGGAGGTGGATGTGGGGGGCACATACTTTCCTCCATATTAATATCTATGGATGTAGATGAGGACAGAGAAGCCCCCGGAGGTGGATGTGGGGGGCACATACTTTCCTCCATATTAATGTCTATGGATGTAGATGAGGACAGAGAAGCCCCCGGAGGTGGATGTGGGGGGCACATACTTTTCTCCATATTAATGTCTATGGATGTAGATGAGGACAGAGAAGCCCCCGGAGGTGGATGTGGGGGGCACATACTTTTCTCCATATTAATGTCTATGGATGTAGATGAGGACAGAGAAGCCCGCGGAGGTGGATGTGGGGGGCACATACTTTCCTCCATATTAATGTCTGTGGATGTAGGATGGAAGGTCAGAGAAGCCCCCGGAGGTGGATGTGGGGGGCACATACTTTTCTCCATATTAATGTCTGTGGATGTAGGATGGAAGGTCAGAGAAGCCCCCGGAGGTGGATGTGGGAGGCACATACTTTTCTCCATATTAATGTCTATGGATGTAGATGAGGACAGAGAAGCCCCCGGAGGTGGATGTGGGGTGCACATACTTTCCTCCATATTAATCTCTATGGATGTAGATGAGGACAGAGAAGCCCCCGGAGGTGGATGTGGGGGGCACACACTTTCCTCCATATTAATGTCTATGGATGTAGATGAGGACAGAGAAGCCTCCGGAGGTGGATGTGGGGGGCATAGACTTTTCTCCATATTAATGTCTATGGATGTAGATGAGGACAGAGAAGCCCCCGGAGGTGGATGTGGGGGGCACATACTTTTCTCCATATTAATGTCTATGGATGTAGATGAGGACAGAGAAGCCACCGGAGGTGGATGTGGGGGGCACATACTTTTCTCCATATTAATGTCTATGGATGTAGATGAGGACAGAGAAGCCCCCGGAGGTGGAGGTGGGGGGCACATACTTTTCTCCATATTAATCTCTATGGATGTAGATGAGGACAGAGAAGCCCCCGGAGGTGGATGTGGGGGGCACACACTTTCCTCCATATTAATGTCTATGGATGTAGATGAGGACAGAGAAGCCTCCGGAGGTGGATGTGGGGGGCACATACTTTTCTCCATATTAATGTCTATGGATGTAGATGAGGACAGAGAAGCCCCCGGAGGTGGATGTGGGGGGCACATACTTTTCTCCATATTAATGTCTATGGATGTAGATGAGGACAGAGAAGCCCCCGGAGGTGGATGTGGGGGGCACATACTTTTCTCCATATTAATGTCTATGGATGTAGATGAGGACAGAGAAGCCCGCGGAGGTGGATGTGGGGGGCACATACTTTCCTCCATATTAATGTCTATGGATGTAGATAAGGACAGAGAAGCCCCCGGAGGTGGATGTGGGGGGCACATACTTTCCTCCATATTAATGTCTATGGATGTAGATGAGGACAGAGAAGCCCCCGGAGGTGGATGTGGGGGGCACATACTTTCCTCCATATTAATGTCTATGGATGTAGATGAGGACAGAGAAGCCCCCGGAGGTGGATGTGGGGGGCACATACTTTCCTCCTTATTAATGTCAATAGATGTAGATGAGGACAGAGAAGCCCACGGAGGTGGATGTGAGGGGCACATACTTTCCTCCATATTAATGTCTATGGATGTAGATGAGGACAGAGAAGACTCCGGAGGTGGATGTGGGGGGCACATACTTTCTCCATATTAATGTCTATGGATGTAGATGAGGACACAGAAGCCCCTGGAGGTGGATGTGGGGGGCACATACTTTTCTCCATATTAATGTCTATGGATGTAGATGAGGACAGAGAAGCCCCCGGAGGTGGATGTGGGGGGCACATACTTTTCTCCATATTAATGTCTATGGATGTAGATGAGGACAGAGAAGCCACCGGAGGTGGATGTGGGGGGCACATACTTTTCTCCATATTAATGTCTATGGATGTAGATAAGGACAGAGAAGCCCCTGGAGGTGGATGTAGGGGGCACATACTTTCCTCCATATTAATGTCTATGGATGTAGATGAGGACAGAGAAGCCCCGGAGGTGGATGTGGGGGGCACATACTTTCCTCCATATTAATGTCTATGGATGTAGATAAGGACAGAGAAGCCCCCGGAGGTGGATGTGGGGGGCACATACTTTCTCCATATTAATGTCTATGGATGTAGATAAGGACAGAGAAGCCCCTGGAGGTGGATGTAGGGGGCACATACTTTCCTCCATATTAATGTCTATGGATGTAGATGAGGACAGAGAAGCCCCTGGAGGTGGATGTGGGGGGCACATACTTTTCTCTATATTAATGTCTATGGATGTAGATGAGGACAGAGAAGCCCCTGGAGGTGGATGTGGGGGGCACATACTTTTCTCTATATTAATGTCTATGGATGTAGATGAGGACAGAGAAGCCCCCGGAGGTGGATGTGGGGGCACATACTTTCCTCTACATTAATATCTATGGATGTAGATGAGGACAGAGAAGCCCCCGGAGGTGGATGTGGGGGGCACATATGTAGCACCCTGAGGATTCGGCTGCTACAGGGGTATTGCACCTCAACCCAGAGGTGTGATATTCCACTCCCGGGTAAGGAAGGAGTGTGGAACTGAGCTCGGTAGGCTGCATGCACTACACACATCCCATTTCCGAGGAGCAGACCGACGGTACTCCCACTTAGAAATGTGCAGGTACGACCGAGTCTGTTCCTGGCTGGAGTGGGAGGGGGGTGGTACATCCCAAGTAGTGTAGGGGCAGATAGGGGGAGCAGCCTGGGTAAAGATAGGAGCTCATTGGGTGCTGGTCACCTGAGCTCACACATAGAGGGTGTATATAAGGTGGGCACCAACTAAGAACAGGGTCAGTCAGTCTTTGCAGGTCGGTCAGTCAGTCTTTGCAGTCAGTCTGTCAGCCTTTGCAGAGAAGTAAGAAGCAGAGGAGCAGAGCAGCCCCAGAGAGAGAGAGAGGAGAAAGCAAGAGAGACCCAGAGGGGGAAACAGAAGAGAGGACTCTGAGACCCCAAATCCAATCCACGGGTGAAGAGTCGGCATCAGGGTACCGGAACCCAAGCTGGTGGGGGCAAAAACACACCCCAGCCAGAGACCGGAGGCCGTGGGCAGCGTCTGCCACGGCCACCCACCACATCCACCCCGAAGGCATACCACGTGGAGGGTCAGGGAACCCAAGGCCAAGGGTCTCCCAACAGAAGGCCCGAGGGAGCTGGACCTGGGTGGATCACTAGTGGGGACGGCCAGAGAAAGGACAGAAGGAGAGCTCAGGGTCACGCTCCGGACTCGCTTGGGGGTTGGCTGGATCCAGGACCTGGTGGATGCAGCACGGCTCGGGAGGTCACTTGAAGCTAGAGTGACCGGAACATCAGCAGTGAGTAAATACCCTTAACTGCATAACCCGACTCTGTCTTCCTTTAACATCTATGCTGCACCACCACAACCCCCATTCTCTGCACCTGACCCCCTGAGGCTATACCCCACCCGTTGGGGGTTATACCATCAAAAGCTGCACCTACACCATCAGCCTCAGCGGACCCTGCTGCAGCGGCGGCCATAGTGACCGCAATACAACGGGTGGCGTAGTCGACATTAAGAACTTATTAACATCTGTAGGACTGCCACATACAACTGAGTTTGACACCCTGGGCACGGACCGGGTCACAGCCACTCGGAAGACTACAACTCCCATCTGATCCGGCTCCGGGTATTCCCCCTAAAAGAATATGGCCCAGGGGGCGCGTCACATACTTTTCTCCATATTAATGTCTGTGGATGTAGATGAGGACAGAGAAGCCCCTGGAGGTGGATGTGGGGGGCACATACTTTTCTCCATATTAATGTCTATGGATGTAGATGAGGACAGAGAAGCCCCTGGAGGTGGATGTGGGGGGCACATACTTTTCTCCATATTAATTTCTATGGATGTAGATGAGGACAGAGAAGCCCCTGGAGGTGGATGTGGGGGGCACATACTTTTCTCCATATTAATGTCTATGTATGTAGATGAGGACAGAGAAGCCCCCGGAGGTGGATGTGGGGGGCACATACTTTCCTCCATATTAATGTCTATGGATGTAGATGAGGACAGAGAAGCCCCCGGAGGTGGATGTGGGGGCACATACTTTCTCCATATTAATGTCTATGGATGTAGATGAGGACAGAGAAGCCCCCGGAGGTGGATGTGGGGGGCACATACTTTCCTCCATATTAATGTCTATGGATGTAGATGAGGACAGAGAAGCCCCTGGAGGTGGATGTAGGGGGCACATACTTTTCTCCATATTAATGTCTATGGATGTAGATGAGGACAGAGAAGCCCCCGGAGGTGGATGTGGGGGGCACATACTTTTCTCTATATTAATGTCTATGGATGTAGGTGAGGACAGAGAAGCCCCCGGAGGTGGATGTGGGGGGCACATACTTTCCTCTATATTAATATCTATGGATGTAGATGAGGACAGAGAAACCCCCGGAGGTGGATGTGGGGGGCACATATTTTTCTCTATTTTAATTTCTGTGGATGTAGATGAGGACAGAGAAGCCCCTGGAGGTGGATGTGGGGGGCACATACTTTTCTCCATATTAATGTCTATGGATGTAGATGAGGACAGAGAAGCCCCTGGAGGTGGATGTGGGGGGCACATACTTTTCTCTATATTAATGTCTGTGGATGTAGATGAGGACAGGGAAGCCCCTGGATGAGAGGGGCACATACTTTTCTCTATATTAATGTGTGTGGATGTAGATGAGGACAGAGAAGCCCCCCGGAGGTGGATGTGGGGGGCACATACTTTTCTCTATGTTAATGTCTGTGGATGTAGATGAGGACAGAGAAGCCCCCGGAGGTGGATGTGGGGGGCACATACTTTTCTCTATATTAATGTCTATGGATGTAGATGAGGACAGAGAAGCCTCGGAGGTGGATGTGGGGGGCACATACTTTTCTTTATATTAATGTCTGTGGATGTAGATAAGGACAGAGAAGCTACCGGAGGTGGATGTGGGGGGCACATACTTTTCTCCATATTAATGTCTATGGATGTAGATGAGGACAGAGAAGCCCCCGGAGGTGGATGTGGGGGGCACATACTTTTCTCCATATTAATGTCTATGGATGTAGATGAGGACAGAGAAGCCCCCGGAGGTGGATGTGGGGGCACATACTTTTCTCTATATTAACGTCTATAGATGTAGATGAGGACAGAGAAGCCCCTGGAGGTGGATGTGGGAGGGCACATACTTTCCTCCATATTAATGTCTATGGATGTAGATGAGGACAGAGAAGCCCCCGGAGGTGGATGTGGGGGGCACATACTTTTCTCCATATTAATGTCTATGGATGTAGATGAGGACAGAGAAGCCCCCGGAGGTGGATGTGGGGGGCACATACTTTTCTCCATATTAATGTCTATGGATGTAGATGAGGACAGAGAAGCCCCCGGAGGTGGATGTGGGGGGCACATACTTTGCTTCATATTAATGTCTATGGATGTAGATGAGGACAGAGAAGCCCCTGGAGGTGGATGTGGGGGGCACATACTTTCCTCCATATTAATGTCTATGGATGTAGATGAGGACAGAGAAGCCCCTGGAGATGGATGTGGGGGGCACATACTTTACTCCATATTAATGTCTATGGATGTAGATGAGGACAGAGAAGCCCCCGGAGGTGGATGTGGGGGGCACATACTTTCCTCCATATTAATGTCTATGGATGTAGATGAGGACAGAGAAGCCCCTGGAGATGGATGTGGGGGGCACATACTTTCCTCCATATTAATGTCTATGGATGTAGATAAGGACAGAGAAGCCCCCGGAGGTGGATGTGGGGGGCACATACTTTCCTCCATATTAATGTCTATGGATGTAGATGAGGACAGAGAAGCCCCCGGAGGTGGATGTGGGGGGCACATACTTTTCTCCATATTAATGTCTATGGATGTAGATGAGGACACAGAAGCCCCCGGAGGTGGATGTGGGGGGCACATACTTTCCTCCATATTAATGTCTATGGATGTACATAAGGACAGAGAAGCCCCCGGAGGTGGATGTGGGGGGCACACACTTTCCTCCATATTAATGTCTATGGATGTAGATGAGGACAGAGAAGCCTCCGGAGGTGGATGTGGGGGGCACATACTTTTCTCCATATTAATGTCTATGGATGTAGATGAGGACAGAGAAGCCCCTGGAGGTGGATGTGGGGGGCACATACTTTTCTCCATATTAATTTCTATGGATGTAGATGAGGACAGAGAAGCCCCCGGAGGTGGATGTGGGGGGCACATACTTTTCTCCATATTAATGTCTATGGATGTAGATGAGGACAGAGAAGCCCCCGGAGGTGGATGTGGGGGGCACATACTTTTCTCCATATTAATGTCTATGTATGTAGATGAGGACAGAGAAGCCCCCGGAGGTGTATGTGGGGGGCACATACTTTCTCCATATTAATGTCTATGGATGTAGATGAGGACAGAGAAGCCCCCGGAGGTGGATGTGGGGGGCACATACTTTCCTCCATATTAATGTCTATGGATGTAGATGAGGACAGAGAAGCCCCTGGAGGTGGATGTAGGGGGCACATACTTTTCTCCATATTAATGTCTATGGATGTAGATGAGGACAGAGAAGCCCCCGGAGGTGGATGTGGGGGGCACATACTTTCCTCTATATTAATATCTATGGATGTAGATGAGGACAGAGAAACCCCCGGAGGTGGAT
This sequence comes from Phyllobates terribilis, assembly GCF_046119375.1. Lineage (NCBI taxonomy): Eukaryota > Metazoa > Chordata > Amphibia > Anura > Dendrobatidae > Phyllobates > Phyllobates terribilis. The sequence continues at coordinate 161,594,082 of NW_027362773.1, read as the reverse complement.
GTGGGGGGCACATACTTTTCTCCATATTAATTTCTGTGGATGTAGATGAGGACAGAGAAGCCCCTGGAGGTGGATGTGGGGGGCACATACTTTTCTCTATATTAATGTCTGTGGATGTAGATGAGGACAGAGAAGACCCTGGAGGTGGATGTGGGGGGCACATACTTTTCTCCATATTAATGTCTATGGATGTAGATGAGGACAGAGAAGCCTCGGAGGTGGATGTGGGGGGCACATACTTTTCTCTATATTAATGTCTATGGATGTAGATGAGGACAGAGAAGCCCCGGAGGTGGATGTGGGGGGCACATACTTTTCTCCATATTAATGTCTATGGATGTAGATGAGGACAGAGAAGCCCCTGGAGGTGGATGTGGGGGGCACATACTTTCCTCCATATTAATGTCTGTGGATGTAGATGAGGACAGAGAAGCCCCTGGAGATGGATGTGGGGGGCACATACTTTCCTCCATATTAATGTCTATGGATGTAGATGAGGACAGAGAAGCCCCTGTAGGTGGATGTGGGGGGCACATACTTTTCTCTATATTAATGTCTATGGATGTAGATGAGGACAGAGAAGCCCCCGGAGGTGGATGTGGGGGGCACATATTTTTCTCCATATTAATGTCTATGGATGTAGATGAGGACAGAGAAGCCACCGGAGGTGGATGTGGGGGGCACATACTTTTCTCCATATTAATGTCTATGGATGTAGATGAGGACAGAGAAGCCCCCGGAGGTGGAGGTGGGGGGCACATACTTTTCTCCATATTAATCTCTATGGATGTAGATGAGGACAGAGAAGCCCCCGGAGGTGGATGTGGGGGGCACACACTTTCCTCCATATTAATGTCTATGGATGTAGATGAGGACAGAGAAGCCCCCGGAGGTGGATGTGGGGGGCGCATACTTTCCTCCATATTAATGTCTATGGATGTAGATGAGGACAGAGAAGCCTCCGGAGGTGGATGTGGGTGGCACATACTTTTCTCCATATTAATCTCTATGGATGTAGATGAGGACAGAGAAGCCCCCGGAGGTGGATGTGGGGGGCACACACTTTCCTCCATATTAATGTCTATGGATGTAGATGAGGACAGAGAAGCCTCCGGAGGTGGATGTGGGTGGCACATACTTTTCTCCATATTAATGTCTATGGATGTAGATGAGGACAGAGAAGCCCCCGGAGGTGGATGTGGGGGGCACATACTTTTCTCCATATTAATGTCTATGGATGTAGATGAGGACAGAGAAGCCCCCGGAGGTGGATGTGGGGGGCACATACTTTTCTCCATATTAATGTCTATGGATGTAGATGAGGACAGAGAAGCCCGCGGAGGTGGATGTGGGGGGCACATACTTTCCTCCATATTAATGTCTATGGATGTAGATAAGGACAGAGAAGCCCCCGGAGGTGGATGTGGGGGGCACATACTTTCCTCCATATTAATGTCTATGGATGTAGATGAGGACAGAGAAGCCCCCGGAGGTGGATGTGGGGGGCACATACTTTCCTCCATATTAATGTCTATGGATGTAGATGAGGACAGAGAAGGCCCCGGAGGTGGATGTGGGGGGCACATACTTTCCTCCTTATTAATGTCAATAGATGTAGATGAGGACAGAGAAGCCCACGGAGGTGGATGTGAGGGGCACATACTTTCCTCCATATTAATGTCTATGGATGTAGATGAGGACAGAGAAGCCCCCGGAGGTGGATGTGGGGGGCACATACTTTCCTCCATATTAATATCTATGGATGTAGATGAGGACAGAGAAGCCCCCGGAGGTGGATGTGGGGGGCACATACTTTCCTCCATATTAATGTCTATGGATGTAGATGAGGACAGAGAAGCCCCCGGAGGTGGATGTGGGGGGCACATACTTTTCTCCATATTAATGTCTATGGATGTAGATGAGGACAGAGAAGCCCCCGGAGGTGGATGTGGGGGGCACATACTTTTCTCCATATTAATGTCTATGGATGTAGATGAGGACAGAGAAGCCCGCGGAGGTGGATGTGGGGGGCACATACTTTCCTCCATATTAATGTCTGTGGATGTAGGATGGAAGGTCAGAGAAGCCCCCGGAGGTGGATGTGGGGGGCACATACTTTTCTCCATATTAATGTCTGTGGATGTAGGATGGAAGGTCAGAGAAGCCCCTGGAGGTGGATGTGGGAGGCACATACTTTTCTCCATATTAATGTCTATGGATGTAGATGAGGACAGAGAAGCCCCCGGAGGTGGATGTGGGGGGCACATACTTTCCTCCATATTAATCTCTATGGATGTAGATGAGGACAGAGAAGCCCCCGGAGGTGGATGTGGGGGGCACACACTTTCCTCCATATTAATGTCTATGGATGTAGATGAGGACAGAGAAGCCCCCGGAGGTGGATGTGGGGGGCACATACTTTCCTCCATATTAATCTCTATGGATGTAGATGAGGACAGAGAAGCCCCCGGAGGTGGATGTGGGGGGCACATACTTTCCTCCATATTAATGTCTATGGATGTAGATGAGGACAGAGAAGCCTCCGGAGGTGGATGTGGGGGGCACACACTTTCCTCCATATTAATGTCTATGGATGTAGATGAGGACAGAGAAGCCCCCGGAGGTGGATGTGGGGGGCACATACTTTTCTCCATATTAATGTCTATGGATGTAGATGAGGACAGAGAAGCCACCGGAGGTGGATGTGGGGGGCACATACTTTTCTCCATATTAATGTCTATGGATGTAGATGAGGACAGAGAAGCCCCCGGAGGTGGAGGTGGGGGGCACATACTTTTCTCCATATTAATCTCTATGGATGTAGATGAGGACAGAGAAGCCCCCAGAGGTGGATGTGGGGGGCACACACTTTCCTCCATATTAATGTCTATGGATGTAGATGAGGACAGAGAAGCCTCCGGAGGTGGATGTGGGGGGCACATACTTTTCTCCATATTAATGTCTATGGATGTAGATGAGGACAGAGAAGCCCCCGGAGGTGGATGTGGGGGGCACATACTTTTCTCCATATTAATGTCTATGGATGTAGATGAGGACAGAGAAGCCCCCGGAGGTGGATGTGGGGGGCACATATGTGACACCCCAGGGGTCTGGTTGCCACAGTGATAGAGATATTACGTCTGAGAGCAGGTGGGAGGTCCTTTGGTCAGGGATCCTGTGCATGCCACACCTCCTGCCCAGTCTTGGGAGGGGAAGGACTTCCCCTATATAAACCTGGGGCTGAGGCAGAGTAGGGAGTTCTGAGAGGAGAAGACAGGGAGCAGAGCTGCTCTATGGGCTCTGCTCCACAGGCAGGCCCTGTCCTGGGGCCTGAGCCTGGAGTCCAGGAAGAGTAGAGACAAGAGCAGCATAGGAAGCAGCAGAGTCACAAGGAGTCAGGGGCTGGCAGCTAAAGAGCTCGCCCTGACTAAGAAGATTCTTTACCGGACCCGAAGTCCGAGGCTGTGGGGACTAACTTCTACCCAGCAGCAGAATCCGTCAGGCAGGGGATTTCAGGTCCCCTGGCCCAGAAGCCCGAAGGCACGGTCACACGCGTGGGACCAGCACCGCCATCGTGGAGCGGAAGCCATTAGAAGGCCCCGAGTCACCGGCCATACGGGTGAGCACCACACGGTACACTCAGGGACGTGGGCTACTTACATCAGCTTCTAGCAAGGTAGCCAGAAGAGTACAGTCAGCTTGGGAGGCCTACAACTACGCCTGGCCAGGGGAGATCCCATCTGCTCAAGGACTGACCAGGCCCCGTTCGCTAGCAAGTACTCCGGGAGGGTCTATCGTTGTTACCAGTAAAGACCCTGAACGCTACCATACCGTCTCTGAGTGGTTCCTGCTACCCCCATCATCCACGTCGGCTGCCCTGAGGCCATACCCCTCCCGTTGGGGGTTATACTATCACGCTGCACCATCCTTCCACCGGCCTCAGCGGTCTGCCCTGCAGCAGCAGCCCCCTGGTTGCATTCAACGGGTGGCGTAGTCATCAACCATTTTCTACCGCTAACAGACTGCCGTCCAGTTTGACTCCCTGGGCACGGACCGGGTCACCGCCACGAGACTACAACCCTAAACAGATCCGGCTCCGGGTAAGCTCCCGCGTGCGCAACGCAGCGCGACACAGGCCCAGGGGCGCGTCAACTTTGGCGTAGTCGGCAGGATTTCGTGCCCGCAACCAAAGGGTACTGCGTGCCTGAAAAAGAGACTTTTCAAACTTACCAGTGGTGAAGATTCCCGCCATCTGTGAAGATTCCCGCCATCCGTGGAGTTTTCCCGCCATCCGGCGCCATCTTCTGCCTTCTTCCCGCCATCCGAGGAGTTTTCCCGCCATCCGGCGCCATCTTCTGCCTTCTTCCCGCCATCCGAGGAGTTTTCCCGCCATCCGGCGCCATCTTGGAGACGCCGCGCGGGAAGAAGAGGGGCGTGGACTCCGAAAGCGCGCGAGAACTGAAGCCCCGCCTCACGTCCGGACGTTGCGTAAGGTCCTGGAAGGAGCCCAGCAGACGCCGACGTCACAGGAGCGCGACGCCAGGTCCTCTACCCCGACGATTGACTGCGGAGCCGCGGCCTACGGAAGAGGATCTCCGGAAGGTAGGCCACGGTCCACTAGGGGGGAGGAGGACACCAGGAACGGACAGCAAGATGGCGGACCGGCAGCAGACTAAGCTGCCCAGCATCGGCAGTGCCCCAGTCGTCGCCGGCCCCGACCAGCGCCGGGAGAAGACGCGTGACGCAGGAGCGGTCGCGGGAGCAGGTAAGAGGAGTCTCCCTGTCCCGGACGCTGCCAGCGTCAGCCTGCTCCCGGGCCCCCTGGTGGAGCCGCCGATTCCGGGCGCTGCAGACACCGACCTGCTCCAGCCCCCGCAACAAGCCCTGCGGCCAAGCTCTCCAGCCCCGGGCGTCATCAACGGCGACCCTCTCCACGCCTGGTCGCAAGGCCTGAACTCCCCAGGTGCAAAAGGACTGTACGCCCTCCACGTTAACCAAGGAGGAGCTGCAGTACTACCAATACGAGGAAAGCCAAGAGGACCCGGACGGGTCTGAAGCCTACACACAAGAAGGAGCAGGAGGATGCCGTTACTGAAGTACGGTAAAGTGGAACTGTACATAGTTACCCGTAGGGGTACTTGTGTTGCTAATTAAAATATGGTCCCCGTTGGGACAAGTGTGAACTGTTCCCGTGTGTCCCCTATCCTTAACCAGGCTGAGGACTGTGAGCAGCCATCCCATCTCCCCACAGGCTGAGGACTGTGAGCAGCCAATCCTTATCCCCACTGGCCGAGGACTGAGAGCGGCCATATCTTGTAAATATTATGTGTTTCCAGTTATTTATAGGAGTCCTTGGTGGATTTACCGGGAATCCTTTGTACAGTTAGTGGAGCGTAACCCAGGATGGACTAAAAGACTGTTAAGGACTCGGGGTAGGACAGACCCCTACCTGGTTACGTCTCCCTGTTTTGGTGAAATGGACACCTTGCTTTCTTCAAAGACTGCACCCGGTTACGGACACGCCGTGACCAGCTTTATGCGTTTCCTTATTGTAATGTTATTGTTTATACTTTGTTATGTTACAAAAATATGTTTAGTCCCGGAGTACTAAATTTCACTAGGGGGGAATGTGACACCCCAGGGGTCTGGTTGCCACAGTGATAGAGATATTACGTCTGAGAGCAGGTGGGAGGTCCTTTGGTCAGGGATCCTGTGCATGCCACACCTCCTGCCCAGTCTTGGGAGGGGAAGGACTTCCCTATATAAACCTGGGGCTGAGGCAGAGTAGGGAGTTCTGAGAGGAGAAGACAGGGAGCAGAGCTGCTCTATGGGCTCTGCTCCACAGGCAGGCCCTGTCCTGGGGCCTGAGCCTGGAGTCCAGGAAGAGTAGAGACAAGAGCAGCATAGGAAGCAGCAGAGTCACAAGGAGTCAGGGGCTGGCAGCTAAAGAGCTCGCCCTGACTAAGAAGATTCTTTACCGGACCCGGAGTCCGAGGCTGTGGGGACTAACTTCTACCCAGCAGCAGAATCCGTCAGGCAGGGGATTTCAGGTCCCCTGGCCCAGAAGCCCGAAGGCACGGTCACACGCGTGGGACCAGCACCGCCATCGTGGAGCGGAAGCCATTAGAAGGCCCCGAGTCACCGGCCATACGGGTGAGCACCACACGGTACACTCAGGGACGTGGGCTACTTACATCAGCTTCTAGCAAGGTAGCCAGAAGAGTACAGTCAGCTTGGGAGGCCTACAACTACGCCTGGCCAGGGGAGATCCCATCTGCTCAAGGACTGACCAGGCCCCGTTCGCTAGCAAGTACTCCGGGAGGGTCTATCGTTGTTACCAGTAAAGACCCTGAACGCTACCATACCGTCTCTGAGTGGTTCCTGCTACCCCCATCATCCACGTCGGCTGCCCTGAGGCCATACCCCTCCCGTTGGGGGTTATACTATCACGCTGCACCATCCTTCCACCGGCCTCAGCGGTCTGCCCTGCAGCAGCAGCCCCCTGGCTGCATTCAACGGGTGGCGTAGTCATCAACCATTTTCTACCGCTAACAGACTGCCGTCCAGTTTGACTCCCTGGGCACGGACCGGGTCACCGCCACGAGACTACAACCCTAAACAGATCCGGCTCCGGGTAAGCTCCCGCGTGCGCAACGCAGCGCGACACAGGCCCAGGGGCGCGTCACATACTTTCCTCCATATTAATGTCTATGGATGTAGATGAGGACAGAGAAGCCCCTGGAGGTGGATGTGGGGGGCACATACTTTTCTCTATATTAATGTCTATGGATGTAGATGAGGACAGAGAAGCCCCTGGAGGTGGATGTGGGGGGCACATACTTTTCTCTATATTAATGTCTATGGATGTAGATGAGGACAGAGAAGCCCCCGGAGGTGGATGTGGGGGGCACATACTTTCCTCTACATTAATATCTATGGATGTAGATGAGGACAGAGAAGCCCCCGGAGGTGGATGTGGGGGGCACATATGTAGCACCCTGAGGATTCGGCTGCTACAGGGGTATTGCACCTCAACCCAGAGGTGTGATATTCCACTCCCGGGTAAGGAAGGAGTGTGGAACTGAGCTCGGTAGGCTGCATGCACTACACACATCCCATTTCCGAGGAGCAGACCGACGGTACTCCCACTTAGAAATGTGCAGGTACGACCGAGTCTGTTCCTGGCTGGAGTGGGAGGGGGGTGGTACATCCCAAGTAGTGTAGGGGCAGATAGGGGGAGCAGCCTGGGTAAAGATAGGAGCTCATTGGGTGCTGGTCACCTGAGCTCACACATAGAGGGTGTATATAAGGTGGGCACCAACTAAGAACAGGGTCAGTCAGTCTTTGCAGGTCGGTCAGTCAGTCTTTGCAGTCAGTCTGTCAGCCTTTGCAGAGAAGTAAGAAGCAGAGGAGCAGAGCAGCCCCAGAGAGAGAGAGAGGAGAAAGCAAGAGAGACCCAGAGGGGGAAACAGAAGAGAGGACTCTGAGACCCCAAATCCAATCCACGGGTGAAGAGTCGGCATCAGGGTACCGGAACCCAAGCTGGTGGGGGCAAAAACACACCCCAGCCAGAGACCGGAGGCCGTGGGCAGCGTCTGCCACGGCCACCCACCACATCCACCCCGAAGGCATACCACGTGGAGGGTCAGGGAACCCAAGGCCAAGGGTCTCCCAACAGAAGGCCCGAGGGAGCTGGACCTGGGTGGATCACTAGTGGGGACGGCCAGAGAAAGGACAGAAGGAGAGCTCAGGGTCACGCTCCGGACTCGCTTGGGGGTTGGCTGGATCCAGGACCTGGTGGATGCAGCACGGCTCGGGAGGTCACTTGAAGCTAGAGTGACCGGAACATCAGCAGTGAGTAAATACCCTTAACTGCATAACCCGACTCTGTCTTCCTTTAACATCTATGCTGCACCACCACAACCCCCATTCTCTGCACCTGACCCCCTGAGGCTATACCCCACCCGTTGGGGGTTATACCATCAAAAGCTGCACCTACACCATCAGCCTCAGCGGACCCTGCTGCAGCGGCGGCCATAGTGACCGCAATACAACGGGTGGCGTAGTCGACATTAAGAACTTATTAACATCTGTAGGACTGCCACATACAACTGAGTTTGACACCCTGGGCACGGACCGGGTCACAGCCACTCGGAAGACTACAACTCCCATCTGATCCGGCTCCGGGTATTCCCCCTAAAAGAATATGGCCCAGGGGGCGCGTCACATACTTTTCTCCATATTAATGTCTGTGGATGTAGATGAGGACAGAGAAGCCCCTGGAGGTGGATGTGGGGGGCACATACTTTTCTCCATATTAATGTCTATGGATGTAGATGAGGACAGAGAAGCCCCTGGAGGTGGATGTGGGGGGCACATACTTTTCTCCATATTAATTTCTATGGATGTAGATGAGGACAGAGAAGCCCCTGGAGGTGGATGTGGGGGGCACATACTTTTCTCCATATTAATGTCTATGTATGTAGATGAGGACAGAGAAGCCCCCGGAGGTGGATGTGGGGGGCACATACTTTCCTCCATATTAATGTCTATGGATGTAGATGAGGACAGAGAAGCCCCCGGAGGTGGATGTGGGGGCACATACTTTCTCCATATTAATGTCTATGGATGTAGATGAGGACAGAGAAGCCCCCGGAGGTGGATGTGGGGGGCACATACTTTCCTCCATATTAATGTCTATGGATGTAGATGAGGACAGAGAAGCCCCTGGAGGTGGATGTAGGGGGCACATACTTTTCTCCATATTAATGTCTATGGATGTAGATGAGGACAGAGAAGCCCCCGGAGGTGGATGTGGGGGGCACATACTTTTCTCTATATTAATGTCTATGGATGTAGGTGAGGACAGAGAAGCCCCCAGAGGTGGATGTGGGGGGCACATACTTTCCTCTATATTAATATCTATGGATGTAGATGAGGACAGAGAAACCCCCGGAGGTGGATGTGGGGGGCACATATTTTTCTCTATATTAATTTCTGTGGATGTAGATGAGGACAGAGAAGCCCCTGGAGGTGGATGTGGGGGGCACATACTTTTCTCCATATTAATGTCTATGGATGTAGATGAGGACAGAGAAGCCCCTGGAGGTGGATGTGGGGGGCACATACTTTTCTCTATATTAATGTCTGTGGATGTAGATGAGGACAGAGAAGCCCCTGGATGAGAGGGGCACATACTTTTCTCTATATTAATGTCTGTGGATGTAGATGAGGACAGAGAAGCCCCCCGGAGGTGGATGTGGGGGGCACATACTTTTCTCTATGTTAATGTCTGTGGATGTAGATGAGGACAGAGAAGCCCCCGGAGGTGGATGTGGGGGGCACATACTTTTCTCTATATTAATGTCTATGGATGTAGATGAGGACAGAGAAGCCTCGGAGGTGGATGTGGGGGGCACATACTTTTCTTTATATTAATGTCTGTGGATGTAGATAAGGACAGAGAAGCTACCGGAGGTGGATGTGGGGGGCACATACTTTTCTCCATATTAATGTCTATGGATGTAGATGAGGACAGAGAAGCCCCCGGAGGTGGATGTGGGGGGCACATACTTTTCTCCATATTAATGTCTATGGATGTAGATGAGGACAGAGAAGCCCCCGGAGGTGGATGTGGGGGGCACATACTTTTCTCCATATTAATGTCTATGGATGTAGATGAGGACAGAGAAGCCCCCGGAGGTGGATGTGGGGGGCACATACTTTGCTTCATATTAATGTCTATGGATGTAGATGAGGACAGAGAAGCCCCTGGAGGTGGATGTGGGGGGCACATACTTTCCTCCATATTAATGTCTATGGATGTAGATGAGGACAGAGAAGCCCCTGGAGATGGATGTGGGGGGCACATACTTTACTCCATATTAATGTCTATGGATGTAGATGAGGACAGAGAAGCCCCCGGAGGTGGATGTGGGGGGCACATACTTTCCTCCATATTAATGTCTATGGATGTAGATGAGGACAGAGAAGCCCCTGGAGATGGATGTGGGGGGCACATACTTTCCTCCATATTAATGTCTATGGATGTAGATAAGGACAGAGAAGCCCCCGGAGGTGGATGTGGGGGGCACATACTTTCCTCCATATTAATGTCTATGGATGTAGATGAGGACAGAGAAGCCCCCGGAGGTGGATGTGGGGGGCACATACTTTTCTCCATATTAATGTCTATGGATGTAGATGAGGACAGAGAAGCCCCCGGAGGTGGATGTGGGGGGCACATACTTTCCTCCATATTAATGTCTATGGATGTACATAAGGACAGAGAAGCCCCCGGAGGTGGATGTGGGGGGCACACACTTTCCTCCATATTAATGTCTATGGATGTAGATGAGGACAGAGAAGCCTCCGGAGGTGGATGTGGGGGGCACATACTTTTCTCCATATTAATGTCTATGGATGTAGATGAGGACAGAGAAGCCCCTGGAGGTGGATGTGGGGGGCACATACTTTTCTCCATATTAATTTCTATGGATGTAGATGAGGACAGAGAAGCCCCCGGAGGTGGATGTGGGGGGCACATACTTTTCTCCATATTAATGTCTATGGATGTAGATGAGGACAGAGAAGCCCCCGGAGGTGGATGTGGGGGGCACATACTTTTCTCCATATTAATGTCTATGTATGTAGATGAGGACAGAGAAGCCCCCGGAGGTGGATGTGGGGGGCACATACTTTCCTCCATATTAATGTCTATGGATGTAGATGAGGACAGAGAAGCCCCCGGAGGTGTATGTGGGGGGCACATACTTTCTCCATATTAATGTCTATGGATGTAGATGAGGACAGAGAAGCCCCCGGAGGTGGATGTGGGGGGCACATACTTTCCTCCATATTAATGTCTATGGATGTAGATGAGGACAGAGAAGCCCCTGGAGGTGGATGTAGGGGGCACATACTTTTCTCCATATTAATGTCTATGGATGTAGATGAGGACAGAGAAGCCCCCGGAGGTGGATGTGGGGGGCACATACTTTTCTCTATATTAATGTCTATGGATGTAGGTGAGGACAGAGAAGCCCCCGGAGGTGGATGTGGGGGGCACATACTTTCCTCTATATTAATATCTATGGATGTAGATGAGGACAGAGAAACCCCCGGAGGTGGATGTGGGGGGCACATACTTTTCTCCATATTAATTTCTGTGGATGTAGATGAGGACAGAGAAGCCCCTGGAGGTGGATGTGGGGGGCACATACTTTTCTCTATATTAATGTCTGTGGATGTAGATGAGGACAGAGAAGACCCTGGAGGTGGATGTGGGGGGCACATACTTTTCTCCATATTAATGTCTATGGATGTAGATGAGGACAGAGAAGCCTCGGAGGTGGATGTGGGGGGCACATACTTTTCTCTATATTAATGTCTATGGATGTAGATGAGGACAGAGAAGCCCCGGAGGTGGATGTGGGGGGCACATACTTTTCTCCATATTAATGTCTATGGATGTAGATGAGGACAGAGAAGCCCCTGGAGGTGGATGTGGGGGGCACATACTTTCCTCCATATTAATGTCTGTGGATGTAGATGAGGACAGAGAAGCCCCTGGAGATGGATGTGGGGGGCACATACTTTCCTCCATATTAATGTCTATGGATGTAGATGAGGACAGAGAAGCCCCTGGAGGTGGATGTGGGGGGCACATACTTTTCTCTATATTAATGTCTATGGATGTAGATGAGGACAGAGAAGCCATCGGAGGTGGATGTGGGGGGCACATACTTTTCTCCATATTAATGTCTATGGATGTAGATGAGGACAGAGAAGCCACCGGATGTGGATGTGGGGGGCACATACTTTTCTCCATATTAATGTCTATGGATGTAGATGAGGACAGAGAAGCCACCGGAGGTGGATGTGGGGGGCACATACTTTTCTCTATATTAATGTCTATGGATGTAGATGAGGACAGAGAAGCCCCCGGAGGTGGATGTGGGGGGCACATACTTTTCTCCATATTAATGTCTATGGATGTAGATGAGGACAGAGAAGCACCCGGAGGTGGATGTGGGGGGCACACACTTTCCTCCATACTAATGTCTATGGATGTAGATAAGGACTGAGAAGACCCTGGAGGTGGATGTGGGGGGCACATACTTTTCTCCATATTAATGTCTATGGATGTAGATGAGGACAGAGAAGCCCCCGGAGGTGGATGTGGGGGGCACACACTTTCCTCCATACTAATGTCTATGGATGTAGATAAGGACTGAGAAGACCCTGGAGGTGGATGTGGGGGGCACATACTTTCCTCCATATTAATGTCTATGGATGTAGATGAGGACAGAGAAGCCCCCGGAGGTGGATGTGGGGGGCACATACTTTCCTCCATATTAATGTCTATGGATGTAGATGAGGACAGAGAAGCCCCCGGAGGTAGATGTGGGGGGCACATACTTTTCTCCATATTAATGTCTATGGATGTAGATGAGGACTGAGAAGCCCCCGGAGGTGGATGTGGGGGGCACATACTTTTCTCCATATTAATGTCTATGGATGTAGATGAGGACAGAGAAGCCCCTGGAGGTGGATGTGGGGGGCACATACTTTTCTCCATATTAATGTCTATGGATGTAGATGAGGACAGAGAAGCCCCTGGAGGTGGATGTGGGGGGCACATACTTTTCTCCATATTAATGTCTATGGATGTAGATGAGGACAGAGAAGCCCCTGGAGGTGGATGTGGGGGGCACATACTTTTCTCCATATTAATGTCTATGGATGTAGATGAGGACAGAGAAGCCCCTGGAGGTGGATGTGGGGGGCACATACTTTTCTCTATATTAATGTCTGTGGATGTAGATGAGGACAGAGAAGCCCCTGGAGGTGGATGTGGGGGGCACATACTTTTCTCCATATTAATGTCTATGGATTTAGATGAGGACAGAGAAGCCCCCGGAGGTGGATGTGGGGGGCACATACTTTCCTCCATATTAATGTCTATGGATGTAGATGAGGACAGAGAAGCCCCTGGAGGTGGATGTGGGGGGCACATACTTTTCTCCATATTAATGTCTATGGATGTAGATGAGGACAGAGAAGCCTCGGAGGTGGATGTGGGGGGCACATACTTTTCTCTATATTAATGTCTATGGATGTAGATGAGGACAGAGAAGCCCCCGGAGGTGGATGTGGGGGGCACATACTTTTCTCCATATTAATGTCTATGGATGTAGATGAGGACAGAGAAGCCCCCGGAGGTGGATGTGGGGGGCACATACTTTTCTCCATATTAATGCCTATGGATGTAGATGAGGACAGAGAAGCTCCCGGAGGTGGATGTGGGGGGCACATACTTTTCTCTATATTAATGTCTATGGATGTAGATGAGGACAGAGAAGCCCCCGGAGGTGGATGTGGGGGGCACATACTTTTCTCCATATTAATGTCTATGGATGTAGATGAGGACAGAGAAGCCCCCGGAGGTGGATGTGGGGGGCACATACTTTTCTCCATATTAATGCCTATGGATGTAGATGAGGACAGAGAAGCTCCCGGAGGTGGATGTGGGGGGCACATACTTTTCTCTATATTAATGTCTATGGATGTAGATGAGGACAGAGAAGCTCCCGGAGGTGGATGTGGGGGGCACATACTTTTCTCCATATTAATGTCTATGGATGTAGATGAGGACAGAGAAGCCCCCCAGAGGTGGATGTGGGGGGCACATACTTTTCTCTATGTTAATGTCTGTGGATGTAGATGAGGACAGAGAAGCCCCCGGAGGTGGATGTGGGGGGCACATACTTTTCTCTATATTAATGTCTATGGATGTAGATGAGGACAGAGAAGCCTCGGAGGTGGATGTGGGGGGCACATACTTTTCTTTATATTAATGTCTGTGGATGTAGATGAGGACAGAGAAGCCCCTGGAGATGGATGTGGGGGGCACATACTTTCCTCCATATTAATGTCTATGGATGTAGATGAGGACAGAGAAGCCCCTGGAGGTGGATGTGGGGGGCACATACTTTTCTCTATATTAATGTCTATGGATGTAGATGAGGACAGAGAAGCCATCGGAGGTGGATGTGGGGGGCACATACTTTTCTCCATATTAATGTCTATGGATGTAGATGAGGACAGAGAAGCCACCGGATGTGGATGTGGGGGGCACATACTTTTCTCCATATTAATGTCTATGGATGTAGATGAGGACAGAGAAGCCACCGGAGGTGGATGTGGGGGGCACATACTTTTCTCCATATTAATGTCTATGGATGTAGATGAGGACAGAGAAGCCCCCGGAGGTGGATGTGGGGGGCACATACTTTTCTCCATATTAATGTCTATGGATGTAGATGAGGACAGAGAAGCACCCGGAGGTGGATGTGGGGGGCACACACTTTCCTCCATACTAATGTCTATGGATGTAGATAAGGACTGAGAAGACCCTGGAGGTGGATGTGGGGGGCACATACTTTTCTCCATATTAATGTCTATGGATGTAGATGAGGACAGAGAAGCCCCCGGAGGTGGATGTGGAGGGCACATACTTTCCTCCATATTAATGTCTATGGATGTAGATGAGGACAGAGAAGCCCCCGGAGGTGGATGTGGGGGGCACATACTTTCCTCCATATTAATGTCTATGGATGTAGATGAGGACAGAGAAGCACCCGGAGGTAGATGTGGGGGGCACATACTTTTCTCCATATTAATGTCTATGGATGTAGATGAGGACTGAGAAGCCCCCGGAGGTGGATGTGGGGGGCACATACTTTTCTCCATATTAATGTCTATGGATGTAGATGAGGACAGAGAAGCCCCTGGAGGTGGATGTGGGGGGCACATACTTTTCTCCATATTAATGTCTATGGATGTAGATGAGGACAGAGAAGCCCCTGGAGGTGGATGTGGGGGGCACATACTTTTCTCCATATTAATGTCTATGGATGTAGATGAGGACAGAGAAGCCCCTGGAGGTGGATGTGGGGGGCACATACTTTTCTCCATATTAATGTCTATGGATGTAGATGAGGACAGAGAAGCCCCTGGAGGTGGATGTGGGGGGCACATACTTTTCTCTATATTAATGTCTGTGGATGTAGATGAGGACAGAGAAGCCCCTGGAGGTGGATGTGGGGGGCACATACTTTTCTCCATATTAATGTCTATGGATTTAGATGAGGACAGAGAAGCCCCCGGAGGTGGATGTGGGGGGCACATACTTTCCTCCATATTAATGTCTATGGATGTAGATGAGGACAGAGAAGCCCCCGGAGGTGGATGTGGGGGGCACATACTTTTCTCCATATTAATGTCTATGGATGTAGATGAGGACAGAGAAGCCTCGGAGGTGGATGTGGGGGGCACATACTTTTCTCTATATTAATGTCTATGGATGTAGATGAGGACAGAGAAGCCCCCGGAGGTGGATGTGGGGGGCACATACTTTTCTCCATATTAATGTCTATGGATGTAGATGAGGACAGAGAAGCCCCCGGAGGTGGATGTGGGGGGCACATACTTTTCTCCATATTAATGCCTATGGATGTAGATGAGGACAGAGAAGCTCCCGGAGGTGGATGTGGGGGGCACATACTTTTCTCCATATTAATGTCTATGGATGTAGATGAGGACAGAGAAGCTCCCGGAGGTGGATGTGGGGGGCACATACTTTTCTCCATATTAATGTCTATGGATGTAGATGAGGACAGAGAAGCTCCCGGAGGTGGATGTGGGGGGCACATACTTTTCTCCATATTAATGTCTATGGATGTAGATGAGGACAGAGAAGCCCCTGGATGAGAGGGGCACATACTTTTCTCTATATTAATGTCTGTGGATGTAGATGAGGACAGAGAAGCCCCCCAGAGGTGGATGTGGGGGGCACATACTTTTCTCTATGTTAATGTCTGTGGATGTAGATGAGGACAGAGAAGCCCCCGGAGGTGGATGTGGGGGGCACATACTTTTCTCTATATTAATGTCTATGGATGTAGATGAGGACAGAGAAGCCTCGGAGGTGGATGTGGGGGGCACATACTTTTCTTTATATTAATGTCTGTGGATGTAGATGAGGACAGAGAAGCCCCTGGAGGTGGATGTGGGGGGACATACTTTTCTCCATATTAATGTCTGTGGATGTAGATGAGGACAGAGAAGCCCCCGGTGGTGGATGTGGGGGGCACATACTTTCCTCCATATTAATGTCTATGGATGTAGATGAGGACAGAGAAGCCCCCGGAGGTGGATGTGGGGGGCACATACTTTCCTCCATATTAATGTCTGTGGATGTAGATGAGGACAGAGAAGCCCCCGGAGGTGGATGTGGGGGGCACATACTTTTCTCCATATTAATGTCTATGGATGTAGATGAGGACAGAGAAGCCCCCGGAGGTGGATGTGGGGGGCACATACTTTTCTCCATATTAATGTCTGTGGATGTAGGATGGAAGGTCAGAGAAGCCCCCGGAGGTGGATGTGGGGGGCACATACTTTTCTCCATATTAATGTCTATGGATGTAGATGAGGACAGAGAAGCCCCCGGAGGTGGATGTGGGGGGCACATACTTTTCTCCATATTAATGTCTGTGGATGTAGGATGGAAGGTCAGAGAAGCCCCCGGAGGTGGATGTGGGGGGCACATACTTTTCTCCATATTAATGTCTATGGATGTAGATGAGGACAGAGAAGCCCCCGGAGGTGGATGTGGGGGGCACATACTTTTCTCCATATTAATGTCTATGGATGTAGATGAGGACAGAGAAGCCCCCGGAGGTGGATGTGGGGGGCACATACTTTTCTCCATATTAATGTCTATGGATGTAGATGAGGACAGAGAAGCCCCCGGAGGTGGAGGTGGGGGGCACATACTTTTCTCCATTTTAATCTCTATGGATGTAGATGAGGACAGAGAAGCCCCCGGAGGTGGATGTGGGGGACACACACTTTCCTCCATATTAATGTCTATGGATGTAGATGAGGACAGAGAAGCCTCCGGAGGTGGATGTGGGGGGCACATACTTTTCTCCATATTAATGTCTATGGATGTAGATGAGGACAGAGAAGCCCCCGGAGGTGGATGTGGGGGGCACATACTTTTCTCCATATTAATGTCTATGGATGTAGATGAGGACAGAGAAGCCCCCGGAGGTGGATGTGGGGGGCACATACTTTTCTCCATATTAATGTCTATGGATGTAGATGAGGACAGAGAAGCCCCCGGAGGTGGATGTGGGGGGCACATACTTTTCTCCATATTAATGTCTATGGATGTAGATGAGGACAGAGAAGCCCCCGGAGGTGGATGTGGGGGGCACATACTTTCCTCCATATTAATGTCTATGGATGTAGATAAGGACAGAGAAGCCCCCGGATGTGGATGTGGGGGGCACATACTTTCCTCCATATTAATGTCTATGGATGTAGATGAGGACAGAGAAGCCCCCGGAGGTGGATGTGGGGGGGCACATACTTTCCTCCATATTAATGTCTATGGATGTAGATGAGGACAGAGAAGCCCCCGGAGGTGGATGTGGGGGGCACATACTTTCCTCCTTATTAATGTCAATAGATGTAGATGAGGACAGAGAAGCCCACGGAGGTGGATGTGAGGGGCACATACTTTCCTCCATATTAATGTCTATGGATGTAGATGAGGACAGAGAAGCCTCCGGAGGTGGATGTGGGGGGCACATACTTTCTCCATATTAATGTCTATGGATGTAGATGAGGACAGAGAAGCCCCTGGAGGTGGATGTGGGGGGCACATACTTTTCTCCATATTAATGTCTATGGATGTAGATGAGGACAGAGAAGCCCCCGGAGGTGGATGTGGGGGGCACATACTTTTCTCCATATTAATGTCTATGGATGTAGATGAGGACAGAGAAGCCCCCGGAGGTGGATGTGGGGGGCACATACTTTTCTCCATATTAATGTCTATGGATGTAGATGAGGACAGAGAAGCCACCGGAGGTGGATGTGGGGGGCACATACTTTTCTCCATATTAATGTCTATGGCTGTAGATGAGGACAGAGAAGCCCCCGGAGGTGGATGTGGGGGGCACATACTTTCCTCCATATTAATGTCTATGGATGTAGATAAGGACAGAGAAGCCCCCGGAGGTGGATGTGGGGGGCACATACTTTCTCCATATTAATGTCTATGGATGTAGATGAGGACAGAGAAGCCCCTGGAGGTGGATGTAGGGGGCACATACTTTCCTCCATATTAATGTCTATGGATGTAGATGAGGACAGAGAAGCCCCTGGAGGTGGATGTGGGGGGCACATACTTTTCTCTATATTAATGTCTATGGATTTAGGTGAGGACAGAGAAGCCCCCGGAGGTGGATGTGGGGGGCACATACTTTCCTCTACATTAATAACTATGGATGTAGATGAGGACAGAGAAGCCCCCGGAGGTGGATGTGGGGGGCACATACTTTTCTCCATATTAATGTCTGTGGATGTAGATGAGGACAGAGAAGCCCCTGGAGGTGGATGTGGGGGGCACATACTTTTCTCCATATTAATGTCTATGGATGTAGATGAGGACAGAGAAGCCCCCGGAGGTGGATGTGGGGGGCACATACTTTTCTCCATATTAATGTCTATGGATGTAGATGAGGACAGAGAAGCCCCTGGAGGTGGATGTGGGGGGGCACATACTTTCCTCCATATTAATGTCTATGGATGTAGATGAGGACAGAGAAGCCCCCGGAGGTGGATGTGGGGGGCACATACTTTCCTCCATATTAATGTCTATGGATGTAGATGAGGACAGAGAAGCCCCTGGAGATGGATGTGGGGGGCACATACTTTCCTCCATATTAATGTCTATGGATGTAGATGAGGACAGAGGAGCCCCCGGAGGTGGATGTGGGGGGCACATACTTTCCTCCATATTAATGTCTATGGATGTAGAAGAGGACAGAGAAGCCCCTGGAGATGGATGTGGGGGGCACATACTTTCCTCCATATTAATGTCTATGGATGTAGATAAGGACAGAGAAGCCCCCGGAGGTGGATGTGGGGGGCACATACTTTCCTCCATATTAATGTCTATGGATGTAGATGAGGACAGAGAAGCCCCCGGAGGTGGATGTGGGGGGCACATACTTTTCTCCATATTAATGTCTATGGATGTAGATGAGGACAGAGAAGCCCCTGGAGGTGGATGTGGGGGGCACATACTTTTCTCCATATTAATTTCTATGGATGTAGATGAGGACAGAGAAGCCCCTGGAGGTGGATGTGGGGGGCACATACTTTTCTCCATATTAATGTCTATGGATGTAGATGAGGATAGAGAAGCCCCCGGAGGTGGATGTGGGGGGCACATACTTTTCTCCATATTAATGTCTATGGATGTAGATGATTATAGAGAAGCCCCCGGAGGTGGATGTGGGGGGCACATACTTTCCTCCATATTAATGTCTATGGATGTAGATAAGGACAGAGAAGACCCCGGAGGTGGATGTGGGGGGCACACACTTTCCTCCATATTAATGTCTATGGATGTAGATGAGGACAGAGAAGCCCCTGGAGGTGGATGTGGGGGGCACATACTTTTCTCCATATTAATGTCTATGGATGTAGATGAGGACAGAGAAGCCCCTGGAGGTGAATGTGGGGGGCACATACTTTTCTCCATATTAATTTCTATGGATGTAGATGAGGACAGAGAAGCCCCCGGAGGTGGATGTGGGGGGCAAATACTTTTCTCCATATTAATGTCTATGGATGTAGATGAGGACAGAGAAGCCACCGGAGGTGGATGTAGGGGGCACATACTTTCCTCCATATTAATGTCTATGGATGTAGATGAGGACAGAGAAGCCCCTGGAGGTGGATGTAGGGGGCACATACTTTTCTCCATATTAATGTCTATGGATGTAGATGAGGACAGAGAAGCCCCCGGAGGTGGATGTGGGGGGCACATACTTTTCTCTATATTAATGTCTATGGATGTAGGTGAGGACAGAGAAGCCCCCGGAGGTGGATGTGGGGGGCACATACTTTTCTCCATATTAATGTCTATGGATGTAGATTAGGACAGAGAAGCCCCTGGAGGTGGATGTAGGGGGCACATACTTTCCTCCATATTAATGTCTATGGATGTAGATGAGGACAGAGAAGCCCCTGGAGGTGGATGTAGGGGGCACATACTTTTCTCCATATTAATGTCTATGGATGTAGATGAGGACAGAGAAGCCCCCGGAGGTGGATGTGGGGGGCACATACTTTTCTCTATATTAATGTCTATGGATGTAGGTGAGGACAGAGAAGCCCCCGGAGGTGGATGTGGGGGACACATACTTTCCTCTATATTAATATCTATGGATGTAGATGAGGACAGAGAAACCCCCGGAGGTGGATGTGGGGGGCACATACTTTTCTCTATATTAATTTCTGTGGATGTAGATGAGGACAGAGAAGCCCCTGGAGGTGGATGTGGGGGGCACATACTTTTCTCCATATTAATGTCTATGGATGTAGATGAGGACAGAGAAGCCCCCGGAGGTGGATGTGGGGGGCACATACTTTTCTCCATATTAATGTCTATGGATGTAGATGAGGACAGAGAAGCCAATGGAGGTGGATGTGGGGGGCACATACTTTCCTACATATTAATGTCTATGGATGTAGATGAGGACAGAGAAGCCCCCGGAGGTGGATGTGGGGGGCACATACTTTTCTCCATGTTAATGTCTATGGATGTAGATGAGGACAGAGAAGCCCCTGGAGGTGGATGTGGGGGGCACATACTTTCCTCCATATTAATGTCTGTGGATGTAGATGAGGACAGAGAAGCCCCTGGAGATGGATGTGGGGGGCACATACTTTCCTCCATATTAATGTCTATGGATGTAGATGAGGACAGAGAAGCCCCTGGAGGTGGATGTGGGGGGCACATACTTTTCTCCATATTAATGTCTATGGATGTAGATGAGGACAGAGAAGCCTCGGAGGTGGATGTGGGGGGCACATACTTTTCTCTATATTAATGTCTATGGATGTAGATGAGGACAGAGAAGCCCCCGGAGGTGGATGTGGGGGGCACATACTTTTCTCCATATTAATGTCTATGGATGTAGATGAGGACAGAGAAGCCCCCGGAGGTGGATGTGGGGGGCACATACTTTTATCCATATTAATGCCTATGGATGTAGATGAGGACAGAGAAGCTCCCGGAGGTGGATGTGGGGGGCACATACTTTTCTCTATATTAATGTCTATGGATGTAGATGAGGACAGAGAAGCTCCCGGAGGTGGATGTGGGGGGCACATACTTTTCTCCATATTAATGTCTATGGATGTAGATGAGGACAGAGAAGCCCCTGGATGAGAGGGGCACATACTTTTCTCTATATTAATGTCTGTGGATGTAGATGAGGACAGAGAAGCCCCCCAGAGGTGGATGTGGGGGGCACATACTTTTCTCTATGTTAATGTCTGTGGATGTAGATGAGGACAGAGAAGCCCCCGGAGGTGGATGTGGGGGGGCACATACTTTTCTCTATATTAATGTCTATGGATGTAGATGAGGACAGAGAAGCCTCGGAGGTGGATGTGGGGGGCACATACTTTTCTTTATATTAATGTCTGTGGATGTAGATGAGGACAGAGAAGCCCCTGGAGGTGGATGTGGGGGGACATACTTTTCTCCATATTAATGTCTGTGGATGTATATGTGGACAGAGAAGCACCCGGAGGTGGATGTGGGGGGCACATACTTTCCTCCATATTAATGTCTATGGATGTAGATGAGGACAGAGAAGCCCCCGGAGGTGGATGTGGGGGGCACATACTTTCCTCCATATTAATGTCTATGGATGTAGATGAGGACAGAGAAGCCCCCGGAGGTGGATGTGGGGGGCACATACTTTCCTCCATATTAATGTCTGTGGATGTAGATGAGGACAGAGAAGCCCCCGGAGGTGGATGTGGGGGGCACATACTTTTCTCCATATTAATGTCTATGGATGTAGATGAGGACAGAGAAGCCCCCGGAGGTGGATGTGGGGGGCACATACTTTTCTCCATATTAATGTCTGTGGATGTAGGATGGAAGGTCAGAGAAGCCCCCGGAGGTGGATGTGGGGGGCACATACTTTTCTCCATATTAATGTCTATGGATGTAGATGAGGACAGAGAAGCCCCCGGAGGTGGATGTGGGGGGCACATACTTTTCTCCATATTAATGTCTGTGGATGTAGGATGGAAGGTCAGAGAAGCCCCTGGAGGTGGATGTGGGGGGCACATACTTTTCTCCATATTAATGTCTATGGATGTAGATGAGGACAGAGAAGCCCCCGGAGGTGGATGTGGGTGGCACATACTTTTCTTCATATTAATGTCTATGGATGTAGATGAGGACAGAGAAGCCCCCGGAGGTGGAGGTGGGGGGCACATACTTTTCTCCATTTTAATCTCTATGGATGTAGATGAGGACAGAGAAGCCCCCGGAGGTGGATGTGGGGGGCACACACTTTCCTCCATATTAATGTCTATGGATGTAGATGAGGACAGAGAAGCCTCCGGAGGTGGATGTGGGGGGCACATACTTTTCTCCATATTAATGTCTATGGATGTAGATGAGGACAGAGAAGCCCCCGGAGGTGGATGTGGGGGGCACATACTTTTCTCCATATTAATGTCTATGGATGTAGATGAGGACAGAGAAGCCCCCGGAGGTGGATGTGGGGGGCACATACTTTTCTCCATATTAATGTCTATGGATGTAGATGAGGACAGAGAAGCCCCCGGAGGTGGATGTGGGGGGCACATACTTTTCTCCATATTAATGTCTATGGATGTAGATGAGGACAGAGAAGCCCCCGGAGGTGGTTGTGGGGGGCACATACTTTCCTCCATATTAATGTCTATGGATGTAGATAAGGACAGAGAAGCCCCCGGAGGTGGATGTGGGGGGCACATACTTTCCTCCATATTAATGTCTACGGATGTAGATGAGGACAGAGAAGCCCCCGGAGGTGGATGTGGGGGGGCACATACTTTCCTCCATATTAATGTCTATGGATGTAGATGAGGACAGAGAAGCCCCCGGAGGTGGATGTGGGGGGCACATACTTTCCTCCTTATTAATGTCAATAGATGTAGATGAGGACAGAGAAGCCTCCGGAGGTGGATGTGAGGGGCACATACTTTCCTCCATATTAATGTCTATGGATGTAGATGAGGACAGAGAAGCCTCCGGAGGTGGATGTGGGGGGCACATACTTTCTCCATATTAATGTCTATGGATGTAGATGAGGACAGAGAAGCCCCTGGAGGTGGATGTGGGGGGCACACACTTTTCTCCATATTAAAGTCTATGGATGTAGATGAGGACAGAGAAGCCCCCGGAGGTGGATGTGGGGGGCACATACTTTTCTCCATATTAATGTCTATGGATGTAGATGAGGACAGAGAAGCCCCCGGAGGTGGATGTGGGGGGCACATACTTTTCTCCATATTAATGTCTATGGATGTAGATGAGGACAGAGAAGCCACCGGAGGTGGATGTGGGGGGCACATACTTTTCTCCGTATTAATGACTATGGCTGTAGATGAGGACAGAGAAGCCCCCGGAGGTGGATGTGGGGGGCACATACTTTCCTCCATATTAATGTCTATGGATGTAGATGAGGACAGAGAAGCCCCTGGAGGTGGATGTGGGGGGCACATACTTTTCTCTATATTAATGTCTATGGATTTAGGTGAGGACAGAGAAGCCCCCGGAGGTGGATGTGGGGGGCACATACTTTCCTCTACATTAATAACTATGGATGTAGATGAGGACAGAGAAGCCCCCGGAGGTGGATGTGGGGGGCACATACTTTTCTCCATATTAATGTCTGTGGATGTAGATGAGGACAGAGAAGCCCCTGGAGGTGGATGTGGGGGGCACATACTTTTCTCCATATTAATGTCTATGGATGTAGATGAGGACAGAGAAGCCCCCGGAGGTGGATGTGGGGGGCACATACTTTTCTCCATATTAATGTCTATGGATGTAGATGAGGACAGAGAAGCCCCTGGAGGTGGATGTGGGGGGGCACATACTTTCCTCCATATTAATGTCTATGGATGTAGATGAGGACAGAGAAGCCCCCGGAGGTGGATGTGGGGGGCACATACTTTTCTCCATATTAATGTCTATGGATGTAGATGAGGACAGAGAAGCCCCTGGAGGTGGATGTGGGGGGCACATACTTTCCTCCATATTAATGTCTATGGATGTAGATGAGGACAGAGAAGCCCCTGGAGATGGATGTGGGGGGCACATACTTTCCTCCATATTAATGTCTATGGATGTAGATGAGGACAGAGAAGCTCCCGGAGGTGGATGTGGGGGGCACATACTTTCCTCCATATTAATGTCTATGGATGTAGATGAGGACAGAGAAGCCCC
Source organism: Phyllobates terribilis (assembly GCF_046119375.1). Taxonomy (NCBI): domain Eukaryota; kingdom Metazoa; phylum Chordata; class Amphibia; order Anura; family Dendrobatidae; genus Phyllobates; species Phyllobates terribilis. The sequence continues at coordinate 161,569,691 of NW_027362773.1, read as the reverse complement.
CGGAGGTGGATGTGGGGGGCACATACTTTTCTCCATATTAATGTCTATGGATGTAGATGAGGACAGAGAAGCCGCTGGAGGTGGATGTGGGGGGCACATACTTTTCTCCATATTAATTTCTATGGATGTAGATGAGGACAGAGAAGCCCCCGGAGGTGGATGTGGGGGGCACATACTTTTCTCCATATTAATGTCTATGGATGTAGATGAGGATAGAGAAGCCCCCGGAGGTGGATGTGGGGGGCACATACTTTTCTCCATATTAATGTTTATGGATGTAGATGAGGATAGAGAAGCCCCCGGAGGTGGATGTGGGGGGCACATACTTTCCTCCATATTAATGTCTATGGATGTAGATAAGGACACAGAAGACCCCGGAGGTGGATGTGGGGGGCACACACTTTCCTCCATATTAATGTCTATGGATGTAGATGAGGACAGAGAAGCCCCTGGAGGTGGATGTGGGGGGCACATACTTTTCTCCATATTAATGTCTATGGATGTAGATGAGGACAGAGAAGCCCCTGGAGGTGAATGTGGGGGGCACATACTTTTCTCCATATTAATTTCTATGGATGTAGATGAGGACAGAGAAGCCCCCGGAGGTGGATGTGGGGGGCAAATACTTTTCTCCATATTAATGTCTATGGATGTAGATGAGGACAGAGAAGCCACCGGAGGTGGATGTAGGGGGCACATACTTTCCTCCATATTAATGTCTATGGATGTAGATGAGGACAGAGAAGCCCCTGGAGGTGGATGTAGGGGGCACATACTTTTCTCCATATTAATGTCTATGGATGTAGATGAGGACAGAGAAGCCCCCGGAGGTGGATGTGGGGGGCACATACTTTTCTCTATATTAATGTCTATGGATGTAGGTGAGGACAGAGAAGCCCCCGGAGGTGGATGTGGGGGGCACATACTTTTCTCCATATTAATGTCTATGGATGTAGATTAGGACAGAGAAGCCCCCGGAGGTGGATGTGGGGGGCACATACTTTTCTCCATATTAATGTCTATGGATGTAGATGAGGACAGAGAAGCCCCTGGAGGTGGATGTAGGGGGCACATACTTTCCTCCATATTAATGTCTATGGATGTAGATGAGGACAGAGAAGCCCCTGGAGTTGGATGTAGGGGGCACATACTTTTCTCCATATTAATGTCTATGGATGTAGATGAGGACAGAGAAGCCCCCGGAGGTGGATGTGGGGGGCACATACTTTTCTCTATATTAATGTCTATGGATGTAGGTGAGGACAGAGAAGCCCCCGGAGGTGGATGTGGGGGGCACATACTTTTCTCCATATTAATGTCTATGGATGTAGATGAGGACAGAGAAGCCAATGGAAGTGGATGTGGGGGGCACATACTTTCCTACATATTAATGTCTATGGATGTAGATGAGGACAGAGAAGCCCCCGGAGGTGGATGTGGGGGGCACATACTTTTCTCCATATTAATGTCTATGGATGTAGATGAGGACAGAGAAGCCACCGGAGGTGGATGTGGGGGGCACATACTTTTCTCCATATTAATGTCTATGGATGAAGATGAGGACAGAGAAGCCACCGGAGGTGGATGTGGGGGGTCACATACTTTTCTCCATATTAATGTCTATGGATGTAGATGAGGACAGAGAAGCCACCGGAGGTGGATGTGGGGGGCACATACTTTTCTCCATATTAATGTCTGTGGATGTAGATGAGGACAGAGAAGCCCCCGAAGGTGGATGTGGGGGGGCACATACTTTTCTCCATATTAATGTCTATGGATGTAGATGAGGACAGAGAAGCCCCCGGAGGTGGATGTGGGGGGGCACATACTTTTCTCCATATTAATGTCTATGGATGTAGATGAGGACAGAGAAGCCCCCGGAGGTGGATGTGGGGGGGGGCACATACTTTTCTCCATATTAATGTCTATGGATGTAGATGAGGACAGAGAAGCCCCTGGAGGTGGATGTGGGGGGGCACATACTTTCCTCCATACTAATGTCTATGGATGTAGATAAGGACTGAGAAGACCCTGGAGGTGGATGTGGGGGGCACATACTTTTCTCCATATTAATGTCTATGGATGTAGATGAGGACAGAGAAGCCCCTGGAGGTGGATGTGGGGGGCACATAATTTTCTCCATATTAATGTCTATGGATGTAGATGAGGACAGAGAAGCCCCCGGAGGTGGATGTGGGGGGCACATACTTTTCTCCATATTAATGTCTATGGATGTAGATGAGGACAGAGAAGCCCCTGGAGGTGGATGTGGGGGGCACATACTTTCCTCCATATTAATGTCTGTGGATGTAGATGAGGACAGAGAAGCCCCTGGAGATGGATGTGGGGGGCACATACTTTCCTCCATATTAATGTCTATGGATGTAGATGAGGACAGAGAAGCCCCTGGAGGTGGATGTGGGGGGCACATACTTTTCTCCATATTAATGTCTATGGATGTAGATGAGGACAGAGAAGCCCCCGGAGGTGGATGTGGGGGGCACATACTTTTCTCCATATTAATGTCTATGGATGTAGATGAGGACAGAGAAGCCCCCGGAGGTGGATGTGGGGGGCACATACTTTTCTCCATATTAATGTCTATGGATGTAGATGAGGACAGAGAAGCCCCTGGAGGTGGATGTGGGGGGCACATACTTTCCTCCATATTAATGTCTGTGGATGTAGATGAGGACAGAGAAGCCCCTGGAGATGGATGTGGGGGGCTCATACTTTCCTCCATATTAATGTCTATGGATGTAGATGAGGACAGAGAAGCCCCTGGAGGTGGATGTGGGGGGCACATACTTTTCTCCATATTAATGTCTATGGATGTAGATGAGGACAGAGAAGCCTCCGGAGGTGGATGTGGGGGGCACATACTTTTCTCCATATTAATGTCTATGGATGTAGATGAGGACAGAGAAGCCCCTGGAGGTGGATGTGGGGGGCACATACTTTTCTCCATATTAATGTCTATGGATGTAGATGAGGACAGAGAAGACCCTGGAGGTGGATGTGGGGGCACATACTTTTCTCCATATTAATGTCTGTGGATGTAGATGAGGACAGAGAAGCCCCCGGAGGTGGATGTGGGGGGCACATACTTTCTCTATATTAATGTCTATGGATGTAGATGAGGACAGAGAAGCCCCCGGAGGTGGATGTGGGGGGCACATACTTTTCTCCATATTAATGTCTATGGATGTAGATGAGGACAGAGAAGCCCCGGAGGTGGATGTGGGGGGCACATACTTTCTCCATATTAATGTCTATGGATGTAGATGAGGACAGAGAAGCCCCCGGAGGTGGATGTGGGGGGCACATACTTTTCTCCATATTAATGTCTATGGATGTAGATGAGGACAGAGAAGCCCCGAAGGTGGATGTGGGGGGCACATACTTTTCTCCATATTAATGTCTATGGATGTAGATGAGGACAGAGAAGCCACCGGAGGTGGATGTGGGGGGCACATACTTTTCTCCATATTAATGTCTATGGATGTAGATGAGGACAGAGAAGCCCCCGGAGGTGGATGTGGGGGGCACATACTTTTCTCCATATTAATGTCTATGGATGTAGATGAGGACAGAGAAGCCCCCGGAGATGGATGTGGGGGGCACATACTTTTCTCCATATTAATGTCTATGGATGTAGATGAGGACAGAGAGGCCCCGGAGGTGGATGTGGGGGGCACATACTTTTCTCCATATTAATGTCTATGGATGTAGATGAGGACAGAGAAGCCACCGGAGGTGGATGTGGGGGGCACATACTTTTCTCCATATTAATGTCTATGGATGTAGATGAGGACAGAGAAGCCCCCGGAGGTGGATGTGGGGGGGCACATACTTTTCTCCATATTAATGTCTATGGATGTAGATGAGGACAGAGAAGCACCCGGAGGTGGATGTGGGGGGCACATACTTTCCTCCATACTAATGTCTATGGATGTAGATAAGGACTGAGAAGACCCTGGAGGTGGATGTGGGGGGCACATACTTTTCTCCATATTAATGTCTATGGATGTAGATGAGGACAGAGAAGCCCCCGGAGGTGGATGTGGGGGGCACATACTTTCCTCCATATTAATGTCTATGGATGTAGATGAGGACAGAGAAGCCCCCGGAGGTGTATGTGGGGGGCACATACTTTCCTCCATATTAATGTCTATGGATGTAGATGAGGACAGAGAAGCCCCCGGAGGTGGATGTGGGGGGCACATACTTTTCTCCATATTAATGTCTATGGATGTAGATGAGGACTGAGAAGCCCCCGGAGGTGGATGTGGGGGGGCACATACTTTTCTCCATATTAATGTCTATGGATGTAGATGAGGACTGAGAAGCCCCCGGAGGTGGATGTGGGGGGGCACATACTTTTCTCCATATTAATGTCTATGGATGTAGATGAGGACAGAGAAGCCCCCGGAGGTGGATGTGGGGGGCACATACTTTCCTCCATATTAATGTCTATGGATGTAGATGAGGACAGAGAAGCCCCTGGAGGTGGATGTGGGGGGCACATACTTTTCTCCATATTAATGTCTATGGATGTAGATGAGGACAGAGAAGCCCCTGGAGGTGGATGTGGGGGGCACATACTTTTCTCTATATTAATGTCTGTGGATGTAGATGAGGACAGAGAAGCCCCTGGAGGTGGATGTGGGGGGCACATAATTTTCTCCATATTAATGTCTATGGATGTAGATGAGGACAGAGAAGCCCATGGAGGTGGATGTGGGGGGCACATACTTTTCTCCATATTAATGTCTATGGATGTAGATGAGGACAGAGAAGCCCCTGGAGGTGGATGTGGGGGGCACATACTTTTCTCTATATTAATGTCTGTGGATGTAGATGAGGACAGAGAAGCCCCTGGAGGTGGATGTGGGGGGCACATACTTTCCTCCATATTAATGTCTGTGGATGTAGATGAGGACAGAGAAGCCCCTGGAGATGGATGTGGGGGGCACATACTTTCCTCCATATTAATGTCTATGGATGTAGATGAGGACAGAGAAGCCCCTGGAGGTGGATGTGGGGGGCACATACTTTTCTCTATATTAATGTCTATGGATGTAGATGAGGACAGAGAAGCCATCGGAGGTGGATGTGGGGGGCACATACTTTTCTCCATATTAATGTCTATGGATGTAGATGAGGACAGAGAAGCCACCGGATGTGGATGTGGGGGGCACATACTTTTCTCCATATTAATGTCTATGGATGTAGATGAGGACAGAGAAGCCACCGGAGGTGGATGTGGGGGGCACATACTTTTCTCCATATTAATGTCTATGGATGTAGATGAGGACAGAGAAGCCCCCGGAGGTGGATGTGGGGGGCACATACTTTTCTCCATATTAATGTCTATGGATGTAGATGAGGACAGAGAAGCACCCGGAGGTGGATGTGGGGGGCACATACTTTCCTCCATACTAATGTCTATGGATGTAGATAAGGACTGAGAAGACCCTGGAGGTGGATGTGGGGGGCACATACTTTTCTCCATATTAATGTCTATGGATGTAGATGAGGACAGAGAAGCCCCCGGAGGTGGATGTGGGGGGCACATACTTTCCTCCATATTAATGTCTATGGATGTAGATGAGGACAGAGAAGCCCCCGGAGGTGGATGTGGGGGGCACATACTTTCCTCCATATTAATGTCTATGGATGTAGATGAGGACAGAGAAGCCCCCGGAGGTGGATGTGGGGGGCACATACTTTTCTACATATTAATGTCTATGGATGTAGATGAGGACTGAGAAGCCCCCGGAGGTGGATGTGGGGGGCACATACTTTTCTCCATATTAATGTCTATGGATGTAGATGAGGACAGAGAAGCCCCCGGAGGTGGATGTGGGGGGCACATACTTTCCTCCATATTAATGTCTATGGATGTAGATGAGGACAGAGAAGCCCCTGGAGGTGGATGTGGGGGGCACATACTTTTCTCCATATTAATGTCTATGGATGTAGATGAGGACAGAGAAGCCCCTGGAGGTGGATGTGGGGGGCACATACTTTTCTCTATATTAATGTCTGTGGATGTAGATGAGGACAGAGAAGCCCCTGGAGGTGGATGTGGGGGGCACATACTTTTCTCCATATTAATGTCTATGGATGTAGATGAGGACAGAGAAGCCTCGGAGGTGGATGTGGGGGGCACATACTTTTCTCCATATTAATGTCTATGGATGTAGATGAGGACAGAGAAGCCCCTGGAGGTGGATGTGGGGGGCACATACTTTCCTCCATATTAATGTCTGTGGATGTAGATGAGGACAGAGAAGCCCCTGGAGATGGATGTGGGGGGCACTTACTTTCCTCCATATTAATGTCTATGGATGTAGATGAGGACAGAGAAGCCCCTGGAGGTGGATGTGGGGGGCACATACTTTTCTCTATATTAATGTCTATGGATGTAGATGAGGACAGAGAAGCCATCGGAGGTGGATGTGGGGGGCACATACTTTTCTCCATATTAATGTCTATGGATGTAGATGAGGACAGAGAAGCCACCGGAGGTGGATGTGGGGGGCACATACTTTTCTCCATATTAATGTTTATGGATGTAGATGAGGACAGAGAAGCCCCCGGAGGTGGATGTGGGGGGTACATACTTTTCTCCATATTAATGTCTATGGATGTAGATGAGGACAGAGAAGCCCCCGGAGGTGGATGTGGGGGGCACATACTTTCCTCCATATTAATGTCTATGGATGTAGATGAGGACAGAGAAGCCCCCGGAGGTGGATGTGGGGGGCACATACTTTCCTCCATATTAATGTCTATGGATGTAGATGAGGACAGAGAAGCCCCCGGAGGTGGATGTGGGGGGCACATACTTTTCTCCATATTAATGTCTATGGATGTAGATGAGGACTGAGAAGCCCCCGGAGGTGGATGTGGGGGGCACATACTTTTCTCCATATTAATGTCTATGGATGTAGATGAGGACAGAGAAGCCCCCGGAGGTGGATGTGGGGGGCACATACTTTCCTCCATATTAATGTCTATGGATGTAGATGAGGACAGAGAAGCCCCTGGAGGTGGATGTGGGGGGCACATACTTTTCTCCATATTAATGTCTATGGATGTAGATGAGGACAGAGAAGCCCCTGGAGGTGGATGTGGGGGGCACATACTTTTCTCTATATTAATGTCTATGGATGTAGATGAGGACAGAGAAGCCCCTGGAGGTGGATGTGGGGGGCACATACTTTTCTCCATATTAATGTCTATGGATGTAGATGAGGACAGAGAAGCCTCGGAGGTGGATGTGGGGGGCACATACTTTTCTCCATATTAATGTCTATGGATGTAGATGAGGACAGAGAAGCCACCGGATGTGGATGTGGGGGGCACATACTTTTCTCCATATTAATGTCTATGGATGTAGATGAGGACAGAGAAGCCACCGGAGGTGGATGTGGGGGGCACATACTTTTCTCCATATTAATGTCTATGGATGTAGATAAGGACTGAGAAGACCCTGGAGGTGGATGTGGGGGGCACATACTTTTCTCCATATTAATGTCTATGGATGTAGATGAGGACAGAGAAGCCCCCGGAGGTGGATGTGGGGGGCACATACTTTCCTCCATATTAATGTCTATGGATGTAGATGAGGACAGAGAAGCCCCCGGAGGTGGATGTGGGGGGCACATACTTTCCTCCATATTAATGTCTATGGATGTAGATGAGGACAGAGAAGCCCCCGGAGGTGGATGTGGGGGGCACATACTTTTCTCCATATTAATGTCTATGGATGTAGATGAGGACTGAGAAGCCCCCGGAGGTGGATGTGGGGGGCACATACTTTTCTCCATATTAATGTCTATGGATGTAGATGAGGACAGAGAAGCCCCCGGAGGTGGATGTGGGGGGCACATACTTTCCTCCATATTAATGTCTATGGATGTAGATGAGGACAGAGAAGCCCCTGGAGGTGGATGTGGGGGGCACATACTTTTCTCCATATTAATGTCTATGGATGTAGATGAGGACAGAGAAGCCCCTGGAGGTGGATGTGGGGGGCACATACTTTTCTCTATATTAATGTCTGTGGATGTAGATGAGGACAGAGAAGCCCCTGGAGGTGGATGTGGGGGGCACATACTTTTCTCCATATTAATGTCTATGGATGTAGATGAGGACAGAGAAGCCTCGGAGGTGGATGTGGGGGGCACATACTTTTCTCTATATTAATGTCTATGGATGTTGATGAGGACAGAGAAGCCCCTGGAGGTGGATGTGGGGGGCACATACTTTTCTCTATATTAATGTCTGTGGATGTAGATGAGGACAGAGAAGCCCCTGGAGGTGGATGTGGGGGGCACATACTTTTCTACATATTAATGTCTATGGATGTAGATGAGGACAGAGAAGCCCCCGGAGGTGGATGTGGGGGGCACATACTTTCCTCCATATTAATGTCTATGGATGTAGATGAGGACAGAGAAGCCCCTGGAGGTGGATGTGGGGGGCACATACTTTTCTCCATATTAATGTCTATGGATGTAGATGAGGACAGAGAAGCCTCGGAGGTGGATGTGGGGGGCACATACTTTTCTCTATATTAATGTCTATGGATGTAGATGAGGACAGAGAAGCCCCCGGAGGTGGATGTGGGGGGCACATACTTTTCTCCATATTAATGTCTATGGATGTAGATGAGGACAGAGAAGCCCCCGGAGGTGGATGTGGGGGGCACATACTTTTCTCTATATTAATGTCTATGGATGTAGATGAGGACAGAGAAGCTCCCGGAGGTGGATGTGGGGGGCACATACTTTTCTCTATATTAATGTCTATGGATGTAGATGAGGACAGAGAAGCTCCCGGAGGTGGATGTGGGGGGCACATACTTTTCTCCATATTAATGTCTATGGATGTAGATGAGGACAGAGAAGCCCCCGGAGGTGGATGTGGGGGGCACATACTTTCCTCCATATTAATGTCTATGGATGTAGATGAGGACAGAGAAGCCCCCGGAGGTGGATGTGGGGGGCACATACTTTCCTCCATATTAATGTCTATGGATGTAGATGAGGACAGAGAAGCCCCTGGAGGTGGATGTGGGGGGCACATACTTTTCTCCATATTAATGTCTATGGATGTAGATGAGGACAGAGAAGCCCCCGGAGGTGGATGAGAGGGGCACATACTTTTCTCCATATTAATGTCTATGGATGTAGATGAGGACAGAGAAGCCCCCGGAGGTGGATGTGGGGGGCACATACTTTCCTCCATATTAATGTCTATGGATGTAGATGAGGACAGAGAAGCCCCTGGAGGTGGATGTGGGGGGCACATACTTTTCTCCATATTAATGTCTATGGATGTAGATGAGGACAGAGAAGCCCCTGGAGGTGGATGTGGGGGGCACATACTTTTCTCTATATTAATGTCTGTGGATGTAGATGAGGACAGAGAAGCCCCTGGAGGTGGATGTGGGGGGCACATACTTTTCTCCATATTAATGTCTATGGATGTAGATGAGGACAGAGAAGCCCCTGGAGGTGGATGTGGGGGGCACATACTTTTCTCCATATTAATGTCTATGGATGTAGATGAGGACAGAGAAGCCCCTGGAGGTGGATGTGGGGGGCACATACTTTTCTCTATATTAATGTCTGTGGATGTAGATGAGGACAGAGAAGCCCCTGGAGGTGGATGTGGGGGGCACATACTTTTCTCCATATTAATGTCTATGGATGTAGATGAGGACAGAGAAGCCCCCGGAGGTGGATGTGGGGGACACATACTTTCCTCCATATTAATGTCTATGGATGTAGATGAGGACAGAGAAGCCCCTGGAGGTGGATGTGGGGGGCACATACTTTTCTCCATATTAATGTCTATGGATGTAGATGAGGACAGAGAAGCCTCGGAGGTGGATGTGGGGGGCACATACTTTTCTCTATATTAATGTCTATGGATGTAGATGAGGACAGAGAAGCCCCCGGAGGTGGATGTGGGGGGCACATACTATTCTCTATATTAATGTCTATGGATGTAGATGAGGACAGAGAAGCTCCCGGAGGTGGATGTGGGGGGCACATACTTTTCTCTATATTAATGTCTGTGGATGTAGATGAGGACAGAGGAGCCCCCGGAGGTGGATGTGGGGGGCACATACTTTTCTCTATATTAATGTCTATGGATGTAGATGAGGACAGAGAAGCCTCGGAGGTGGATGTGGGGGGCACATACTTTTCTTTATATTAATGTCTGTGGATGTAGATGAGGACAGAGAAGCCCCTGGAGGTGGATGTGGGGGGCACATACTTTCCTCCATATTAATGTCTATGGATGTAGATGAGGACAGAGAAGCCCCCGGAGGTGGATGTGGGGGGCACATACTTTCCTCCATATTAATGTCTATGGATGTAGATGAGGACAGAGAAGCCCCCGGAGGTGGATGTGGGGGGCACATACTTTCCTCCATATTAATGTCTATGGATGTAGATGAGGACAGAGAAGCCCCTGGAGATGGATGTGGGGGGCACATACTTTCCTCCATATTAATGTCTATGGATGTAGATGAGGACAGAGAAGCCTCGGAGGTGGATGTGGGGGGCACATACTTTTCTCTATATTAATGTCTATGGATGTAGATGAGGACAGAGAAGCCCCTGGAGGTGGATGTGGGGGGCACATACTTTTCTCCATATTAATTTCTATGGATGTAGATGAGGACAGAGAAGCCCCCGGAGGTGGATGTGGGGGGCACATACTTTTCTCCATATTAATGTCTATGGATGTAGATGAGGACAGAGAAGCCCCCGGAGGTGGATGTGGGGGGCACATACTTTCCTCCATATTAATGTCTATGGATGTACATAAGAACAGAGAAGCCCCCGGAGGTGGATGTGGGGGGCACACACTTTCCTCCATATTAATGTCTATGGATGTAGATGAGGACAGAGAAGCCTCCGGAGGTGGATGTGGGGGGCACATACTTTTCTCCATATTAATGTCTATGGATGTAGATGAGGACAGAGAAGCCCCTGGAGGTGGATGTGGGGGGCACATACTTTTCTCCATATTAATTTCTATGGATGTAGATGAGGACAGAGAAGCCCCCGGAGGTGGATGTGGGGGGCACATACTTTTCTCCATATTAATGTCTATGGATGTAGATGAGGACAGAGAAGCCCTAGGAGGTGGATGTGGGGGGCACATACTTTTCTCCATATTAATGTCTATGTATGTAGATGAGGACAGAGAAGCCCCCGGAGGTGGATGTGGGGGGCACATACTTTCCTCCATATTAATGTCTATGGATGTAGATGAGGACAGAGAAGCCCCCGGAGGTGTATGTGGGGGGCACATACTTTCTCCATATTAATGTCTATGGATGTAGATGAGGACAGAGAAGCCCCCGGAGGTGGATGTGGGGGGCACATACTTTCCTCCATATTAATGTCTATGGATGTAGATTAGGACAGAGAAGCCCCTGGAGGTGGATGTGGGGGGCACATACTTTCCTCCATATTAATGTCTATGGATGTAGATGAGGACAGAGAAGCCCCTGGAGGTGGATGTGGGGGGCACATACTTATCTCCATATTAATGTCTATGGATGTAGATGAGGACAGAAAAGCCCCTGGAGATGGATGTGGGGGGCACATACTTTCCTCCATATTAATGTCTATGGATGTAGATGAGGACAGAGAAGCCCCCGGAGGTGGATGTGGGGGGCACATACTTTCCTCCATATTAATGTCTATGGATGTAGATGAGGACAGAGAAGCCCCTGGAGATGGATGTGGGGGGCACATACTTTCCTCCATATTAATGTCTATGGATGTAGATGAGGACAGAGAAGCCTCGGAGGTGGATGTGGGGGGCACATACTTTTCTCTATATTAATGTCTATGGATGTAGATGAGGACAGAGAAGCCCCTGGAGGTGGATGTGGGGGGCACATACTTTTCTCCATATTAATTTCTATGGATGTAGATGAGGACAGAGAAGCCCCCGGAGGTGGATGTGGGGGGCACATACTTTTCTCCATATTAATGTCTATGGATGTAGATGAGGACAGAGAAGCCCCCGGAGGTGGATGTGGGGGGCACATACTTTCCTCCATATTAATGTCTATGGATGTACATAAGAACAGAGAAGCCCCCGGAGGTGGATGTGGGGGGCACACACTTTCCTCCATATTAATGTCTATGGATGTAGATGAGGACAGAGAAGCCTCCGGAGGTGGATGTGGGGGGCACATACTTTTCTCCATATTAATGTCTATGGATGTAGATGAGGACAGAGAAGCCCCTGGAGGTGGATGTGGGGGGCACATACTTTTCTCCATATTAATTTCTATGGATGTAGATGAGGACAGAGAAGCCCCCGGAGGTGGATGTGGGGGGCACATACTTTTCTCCATATTAATGTCTATGGATGTAGATGAGGACAGAGAAGCCCTAGGAGGTGGATGTGGGGGGCACATACTTTTCTCCATATTAATGTCTATGTATGTAGATGAGGACAGAGAAGCCCCCGGAGGTGGATGTGGGGGGCACATACTTTCCTCCATATTAATGTCTATGGATGTAGATGAGGACAGAGAAGCCCCCGGAGGTGTATGTGGGGGGCACATACTTTCTCCATATTAATGTCTATGGATGTAGATGAGGACAGAGAAGCCCCCGGAGGTGGATGTGGGGGGCACATACTTTTCTCTATATTAATGTCTATGGATGTAGATGAGGACAGAGAAGCTCCCGGAGGTGGATGTGGGGGGCACATACTTTTCTCCATATTAATGTCTATGGATGTAGATGAGGACAGAGAAGCCCCCGGAGGTGGATGTGGGGGGCACATACTTTCCTCCATATTAATGTCTATGGATGTAGATTAGGACAGAGAAGCCCCTGGAGGTGGATGTGGGGGGCACATACTTTCCTCCATATTAATGTCTATGGATGTAGATGAGGACAGAGAAGCCCCTGGAGGTGGATGTGGGGGGCACATACTTATCTCCATATTAATGTCTATGGATGTAGATGAGGACAGAGAAGCCCCTGGAGGTGGATGTGGGGGGCACATACTTTTCTCTATATTAATGTCTATGGATGTAGGTGAGGACAGAGAAGCCCCCGGAGGTGGATGTGGGGGGCACATACTTTCCTCTATATTAATATCTATGGATGTAGATGAGGACAGAGAAACCCCCGGAGGTGGATGTGGGGGGCACATACTTTTCTCCATATTAATTTCTGTGGATGTAGATGAGGACAGAGAAGCCCCTGGAGGTGGATGTGGGGGGCACATACTTTTCTCTATATTAATGTCTGTGGATGTAGATGAGGACAGAGAAGCCCCTGGAGGTGGATGTAGGGGGCAAATACTTTTCTCCATATTAATGTCTATGGATGTAGATGAGGACAGAGAAGCCTCGGAGGTGGATGTGGGGGGCACATACTTTTCTCCATATTAATGTCTATGGATGTAGATGAGGACAGAGAAGCCCCTGGAGGTGGATGTGGGGGGCACATACTTTCCTCCATATTAATGTCTGTGGATGTAGATGAGGACAGAGAAGCCCCTGGATATGGATGTGGGGGGCACATACTTTCCTCCATATTAATGTCTATGGATGTAGATGAGGACAGAGAAGCCCCTGGAGGTGGATGTGGGGGGCACATACTTTTCTCTATATTAATGTCTATGGATGTAGATGAGGACAGAGAAGCCATCGGAGGTGGATGTGGGGGGCACATACTTTTCTCCATATTAATGTCTATGGATGTAGATGAGGACAGAGAAGCCACCGGATGTGGATGTGGGGGGCACATACTTTTCTCCATATTAATGTCTATGGATGTAGATGAGGACAGAGAAGCCACCGGAGGTGGATGTGGGGGGCACATACTTTTCTCCATATTAATGTCTATGGATGTAGATGAGGACAGAGAAGCCCCCGGAGGTGGATGTGGGGGGCACATACTTTTCTCCATATTAATGTCTATGGATGTAGATGAGGACAGAGAAGCCCCCGGAGGTGGATGTGGGGGGCACATACTTTCCTCCATATTAATGTCTATGGATGTAGATGAGGACAGAGAAGCCCCCGGAGGTGGATGTGGGGGGCACATACTTTTCTCCATATTAATGTCTATGGATGTAGATGAGGACTGAGAAGCCCCCGGAGGTGGATGTGGGGGGCACATACTTTTCTCCATATTAATGTCTATGGATGTAGATGAGGACAGAGAAGCCCCCGGAGGTGGATGTGGGGGGCACATACTTTCCTCCATATTAATGTCTATGGATGTAGATGAGGACAGAGAAGCCCCTGGAGGTGGATGTGGGGGGCACATACTTTTCTCCATATTAATGTCTATGGATGTAGATGAGGACAGAGAAGCCCCTGGAGGTGGATGTGGGGGGCACATACTTTTCTCTATATTAATGTCTGTGGATGTAGATGAGGACAGAGAAGCCCCTGGAGGTGGATGTGGGGGGCACATACTTTTCTCCATATTAATGTCTATGGATGTAGATGAGGACAGAGAAGCCCCTGGAGGTGGATGTGGGGGGCACATACTTTTCTCTATATTAATGTCTGTGGATGTAGATGAGGACAGAGAAGCCCCTGGAGGTGGATGTGGGGGGCACATACTTTTCTCTATATTAATGTCTGTGGATGTAGATGAGGACAGAGAAGCCCCTGGAGGTGGATGTGGGGGCACATACTTTTCTCTATATTAATGTCTGTGGATGTAGATGAGGACAGAGGAGCCCCCGGAGGTGGATGTGGGGGGCACATACTTTTCTCTATATTAATGTCTATGGATGTAGATGAGGACAGAGAAGCCTCGGAGGTGGATGTGGGGGGCACATACTTTTCTTTATATTAATGTCTGTGGATGTAGATGAGGACAGTGAAGCCCCCGGAGGTGGATGTGGGGGGGCACATACTTTTCTCTATATTAATGTCTGTGGATGTAGATGAGGACAGAGAAGCCCCCGGAGGTGGATGTGGGGGGCACATACTTTCCTCCATATTAATGTCTATGGATGTAGATGAGGACAGAGAAGCCCCCGGAGGTGGATGTGGGGGGCACATGCTTTTCCCCATATTAATGTCTATGGATGTAGATGAGGACAGAGAAGCCCCTGGAGGTGGATGTGGGGGGCACATACTTTCCTCCATATTAATGTCTATGGATGTAGATGAGGACAGAGAAGCCCCTGGAGATGGATGTGGGGGGCACATACTTTCCTCCATATTAATGTCTATGGATGTAGATGAGGACAGAGAAGCCCCCGGAGGTGGATGTGGGGGGCACATACTTTCCTCCATATTAATGTCTATGGATGTAGATGAGGACAGAGAAGCCCCTGGAGATGGATGTGGGGGGCACATACTTTCCTCCATATTAATGTCTATGGATGTAGATGAGGACAGAGAAGCCTCGGAGGTGGATGTGGGGGGCACATACTTTTCTCTATATTAATGTCTATGGATGTAGATGAGGACAGAGAAGCCCCTGGAGGTGGATGTGGGGGGCACATACTTTTCTCCATATTAATTTCTATGGATGTAGATGAGGACAGAGAAGCCCCCGGAGGTGGATGTGGGGGGCACATACTTTTCTCCATATTAATGTCTATGGATGTAGATGAGGACAGAGAAGCCCCCGGAGGTGGATGTGGGGGGCACATACTTTCCTCCATATTAATGTCTATGGATGTACATAAGAACAGAGAAGCCCCCGGAGGTGGATGTGGGGGGCACACACTTTCCTCCATATTAATGTCTATGGATGTAGATGAGGACAGAGAAGCCTCCGGAGGTGGATGTGGGGGGCACATACTTTTCTCCATATTTATGTCTATGGATGTAGATGAGGACAGAGAAGACCCTGGAGGTGGATGTGGGGGGCACATACTTTTCTCCATATTAATTTCTATGGATGTAGATGAGGACAGAGAAGCCCCCGGAGGTGGATGTGGGGGGCACATACTTTTCTCCATATTAATGTCTATGGATGTAGATGAGGACAGAGAAGCCCTAGGAGGTGGATGTGGGGGGCACATACTTTTCTCCATATTAATGTCTATGTATGTAGATGAGGACAGAGAAGCCCCCGGAGGTGGATGTGGGGGGCACATACTTTCCTCCATATTAATGTCTATGGATGTAGATGAGGACAGAGAAGCCCCCGGAGGTGTATGTGGGGGGCACATACTTTCTCCATATTAATGTCTATGGATGTAGATGAGGACAGAGAAGCCCCCGGAGGTGGATGTGGGGGGCACATACTTTCCTCCATATTAATGTCTATGGATGTAGATTAGGACAGAGAAGCCCCTGGAGGTGGATGTGGGGGGCACATACTTTCCTCCATATTAATGTCTATGGATGTAGATGAGGACAGAGAAGCCCCTGGAGGTGGATGTGGGGGGCACATACTTATCTCCATATTAATGTCTATGGATGTAGATGAGGACAGAAAAGCCCCTGGAGATGGATGTGGGGGGCACATACTTTCCTCCATATTAATGTCTATGGATGTAGATGAGGACAGAGAAGCCTCGGAGGTGGATGTGGGGGGCACATACTTTTCTCTATATTAATGTCTATGGATGTAGATGAGGACAGAGAAGCCCCTGGAGGTGGATGTGGGGGGCACATACTTTTCTCCATATTAATTTCTATGGATGTAGATGAGGACAGAGAAGCCCCCGGAGGTGGATGTGGGGGGCACATACTTTTCTCCATATTAATGTCTATGGATGTAGATGAGGACAGAGAAGCCCCCGGAGGTGGATGTGGGGGGCACATACTTTCCTCCATATTAATGTCTATGGATGTACATAAGAACAGAGAAGCCCCCGGAGGTGGATGTGGGGGGCACACACTTTCCTCCATATTAATGTCTATGGATGTAGATGAGGACAGAGAAGCCTCCGGAGGTGGATGTGGGGGGCACATACTTTTCTCCATATTAATGTCTATGGATGTAGATGAGGACAGAGAAGCCCCTGGAGGTGGATGTGGGGGGCACATACTTTTCTCCATATTAATTTCTATGGATGTAGATGAGGACAGAGAAGCCCCCGGAGGTGGATGTGGGGGGCACATACTTTTCTCCATATTAATGTCTATGGATGTAGATGAGGACAGAGAAGCCCTAGGAGGTGGATGTGGGGGGCACATACTTTTCTCCATATTAATGTCTATGTATGTAGATGAGGACAGAGAAGCCCCCGGAGGTGGATGTGGGGGGCACATACTTTCCTCCATATTAATGTCTATGGATGTAGATGAGGACAGAGAAGCCCCCGGAGGTGTATGTGGGGGGCACATACTTTCTCCATATTAATGTCTATGGATGTAGATGAGGACAGAGAAGCCCCCGGAGGTGGATGTGGGGGGCACATACTTTCCTCCATATTAATGTCTATGGATGTAGATTAGGACAGAGAAGCCCCTGGAGGTGGATGTGGGGGGCACATACTTTCCTCCATATTAATGTCTATGGATGTAGATGAGGACAGAGAAGCCCCTGGAGGTGGATGTGGGGGGCACATACTTATCTCCATATTAATGTCTATGGATGTAGATGAGGACAGAAAAGCCCCTGGAGATGGATGTGGGGGGCACATACTTTCCTCCATATTAATGTCTATGGATGTAGATGAGGACAGAGAAGCCCCCGGAGGTGGATGTGGGGGGCACATACTTTCCTCCATATTAATGTCTATGGATGTAGATGAGGACAGAGAAGCCCCTGGAGATGGATGTGGGGGGCACATACTTTCCTCCATATTAATGTCTATGGATGTAGATGAGGACAGAGAAGCCTCGGAGGTGGATGTGGGGGGCACATACTTTTCTCTATATTAATGTCTATGGATGTAGATGAGGACAGAGAAGCCCCTGGAGGTGGATGTGGGGGGCACATACTTTTCTCCATATTAATTTCTATGGATGTAGATGAGGACAGAGAAGCCCCCGGAGGTGGATGTGGGGGGCACATACTTTTCTCCATATTAATGTCTATGGATGTAGATGAGGACAGAGAAGCCCCCGGAGGTGGATGTGGGGGGCACATACTTTCCTCCATATTAATGTCTATGGATGTACATAAGAACAGAGAAGCCCCCGGAGGTGGATGTGGGGGGCACACACTTTCCTCCATATTAATGTCTATGGATGTAGATGAGGACAGAGAACCCTCCGGAGGTGGATGTGGGGGGCACATACTTTTCTCCATATTAATGTCTATGGATGTAGATGAGGACAGAGAAGCCCCTGGAGGTGGATGTGGGGGGCACATACTTTTCTCCATATTAATTTCTATGGATGTAGATGAGGACAGAGAAGCCCCCGGAGGTGGATGTGGGGGGCACATACTTTTCTCCATATTAATGTCTATGGATGTAGATGAGGACAGAGAAGCCCTAGGAGGTGGATGTGGGGGGCACATACTTTTCTCCATATTAATGTCTATGTATGTAGATGAGGACAGAGAAGCCCCCGGAGGTGGATGTGGGGGGCACATACTTTCCTCCATATTAATGTCTATGGATGTAGATGAGGACAGAGAAGCCCCCGGAGGTGTATGTGGGGGGCACATACTTTCTCCATATTAATGTCTATGGATGTAGATGAGGACAGAGAAGCCCCCGGAGGTGGATGTGGGGGGCACATACTTTCCTCCATATTAATGTCTATGGATGTAGATTAGGACAGAGAAGCCCCTGGAGGTGGATGTGGGGGGCACATACTTTCCTCCATATTAATGTCTATGGATGTAGATGAGGACAGAGAAGCCCCTGGAGGTGGATGTGGGGGGCACATACTTATCTCCATATTAATGTCTATGGATGTAGATGAGGACAGAGAAGCCCCTGGAGGTGGATGTGGGGGGCACATACTTTTCTCTATATTAATGTCTATGGATGTAGGTGAGGACAGAGAAGCCCCCGGAGGTGGATGTGGGGGGCACATACTTTCCTCTATATTAATATCTATGGATGTAGATGAGGACAGAGAAACCCCCAGAGGTGGATGTGGGGGGCACATACTTTTCTCCATATTAATTTCTGTGGATGTAGATGAGGACAGAGAAGCCCCTGGAGGTGGATGTGGGGGGCACATACTTTTCTCTATATTAATGTCTGTGGATGTAGATGAGGACAGAGAAGCCTCGGAGGTGGATGTGGGGGGCACATACTTTTCTCCATATTAATGTCTATGGATGTAGATGAGGACAGAGAAGCCTCGGAGGTGGATGTAGGGGGCACATACTTTTCTCCATATTAATGTCTATGGATGTAGATGAGGACAGAGAAGCCTCGGAGGTGGATGTGGGGGGCACATACTTTTCTCCATATTAATGTCTATGGATGTAGATGAGGACAGAGAAGCCCCTGGAGGTGGATGTGGGGGGCACATACTTTCCTCCATATTAATGTCTGTGGATGTAGATGAGGACAGAGAAGCCCCTGGATATGGATGTGGGGGGCACATACTTTCCTCCATATTAATGTCTATGGATGTAGATGAGGACAGAGAAGCCCCTGGAGGTGGATGTGGGGGGCACATACTTTTCTCTATATTAATGTCTATGGATGTAGATGAGGACAGAGAAGCCATCGGAGGTGGATGTGGGGGGCACATACTTTTCTCCATATTAATGTCTATGGATGTAGATGAGGACAGAGAAGCCACCGGATGTGGATGTGGGGGGCACATACTTTTCTCCATATTAATGTCTATGGATGTAGATGAGGACAGAGAAGCCACCGGAGGTGGATGTGGGGGGCACATACTTTTCTCCATATTAATGTCTATGGATGTAGATGAGGACAGAGAAGCCCCCGGAGGTGGATGTGGGGGGCACATACTTTTCTCCATATTAATGTCTATGGATGTAGATGAGGACAGAGAAGCCCCCGGAGGTGGATGTGGGGGGCACATACTTTCCTCCATATTAATGTCTATGGATGTAGATGAGGACAGAGAAGCCCCCGGAGGTGGATGTGGGGGGCACATACTTTTCTCCATATTAATGTCTATGGATGTAGATGAGGACTGAGAAGCCCCCGGAGGTGGATGTGGGGGGCACATACTTTTCTCCATATTAATGTCTATGGATGTAGATGAGGACAGAGAAGCCCCCGGAGGTGGATGTGGGGGGCACATACTTTCCTCCATATTAATGTCTATGGATGTAGATGAGGACAGAGAAGCCCCTGGAGGTGGATGTGGGGGGCACATACTTTTCTCCATATTAATGTCTATGGATGTAGATGAGGACAGAGAAGCCCCTGGAGGTGGATGTGGGGGGCACATACTTTTCTCTATATTAATGTCTGTGGATGTAGATGAGGACAGAGAAGCCCCTGGAGGTGGATGTGGGGGGCACATACTTTTCTCCATATTAATGTCTATGGATGTAGATGAGGACAGAGAAGCCCCTGGAGGTGGATGTGGGGGGCACATACTTTTCTCTATATTAATGTCTGTGGATGTAGATGAGGACAGAGAAGCCCCTGGAGGTGGATGTGGGGGGCACATACTTTTCTCTATATTAATGTCTGTGGATGTAGATGAGGACAGAGAAGCCCCTGGAGGTGGATGTGGGGGCACATATTTTTCTCTATATTAATGTCTGTGGATGTAGATGAGGACAGAGAAGCCCCCGGAG
This sequence comes from Phyllobates terribilis, assembly GCF_046119375.1. NCBI lineage: Eukaryota > Metazoa > Chordata > Amphibia > Anura > Dendrobatidae > Phyllobates > Phyllobates terribilis. The sequence goes on along the minus strand of NW_027362773.1, from coordinate 161,549,004 downwards.
GTGGATGTGGGTGGCACATACTTTCCTCCATATTAATGTCTATGGATGTAGATGAGGACAGAGAAGCCCCTGGAGGTGGATGTGGGGGGCACATACTTTTCTCCATATTAATGTCTATGGATGTAGATGAGGACAGAGAAGCCCTCGGAGGTGGATGTGGGGGGCACATACTTTTCTTTATATTAATGTCTGTGGATGTAGATGAGGACAGAGAAGCCCCTGGAGGTGGATGTGGGGGGCACATACTTTTCTTTATATTAATGTCTATGGATGTAGATGAGGACAGAGAAGCCCCCGGAGGTGGATGTGGGGGGCACATACTTTTCTTTATATTAATGTCTGTGGATGTAGATGAGGACAGAGAAGCCTCGGAGGTGGATGTGGGGGGCACATACTTTTCTTTATATTAATGTCTGTGGATGTAGATGAGGACAGAGAAGCCCCTGGAGGTGGATGTGGGGGGCACATACTTTTCTCTATATTAATGTCTGTGGATGTAGATGAGGACAGAGAAGCCTCGGAGGTGGATGTGGGGGGCACATACTTTTCTTTATATTAATGTCTGTGGATGTAGATGAGGACAGAGAAGCCCCCGGAGGTGGATGTGGGGGGCACATACTTTTCTTTATATTAATGTCTGTGGATGTAGATGAGGACAGAGAAGCCCCCGGAGGTGGATGTGGGGGGCACATACTTTTCTCCATATTAATGTCTATGGATGTAGATGAGGACAGAGAAGCCCCTGGAGGTGGATGTGGGGGGCACATACTTTTCTTTATATTAATGTCTATGGATGTAGATGAGGACAGAGAAGCCCCCGGAGGTGGATGTGGGGGGCACATACTTTTCTTTATATTAATGTCTGTGGATGTAGATGAGGACAGAGAAGCCTCGGAGGTGGATGTGGGGGGCACATACTTTTCTTTATATTAATGTCTATGGATGTAGATGAGGACAGAGAAGCCCCCGGAGGTGGATGTGGGGGGCACATACTTTTCTCTATATTAATGTCTATGGATGTAGATGAGGACAGAGAAGCCTCGGAGGTGGATGTGGGGGGCACATACTTTTCTTTATATTAATGTCTGTGGATGTAGATGAGGACAGAGAAGCCCCTGGAGGTGGATGTGGGGGGCACATACTTTTCTCCATATTAATGTCTGTGGATGTAGATGAGGACAGAGAAGCCCCTGGAGGTGGATGTGGGGGGCACATACTTTTCTCCATATTAATGTCTATGGATGTAGATGAGGACAGAGAAGCCTCGGAGGTGGATGTGGGGGGCACATACTTTTCTCCATATTAATGTCTATGGATGTAGATGAGGACAGAGAAGCCCCTGGAGGTGGATGTGGGGGGCACATACTTTCCTCCATATTAATGTCTGTGGATGTAGATGAGGACAGAGAAGCCCCTGGAGATGGATGTGGGGGGCACATACTTTCTTCCATATTAATGTCTATGGATGTAGATGAGGACAGAGAAGCCATCGGAGGTGGATGTGGGGGGCACATACTTTTCTCCATATTAATGTCTATGGATGTAGATGAGGACAGAGAAGCCACCGGATGTGGATGTGGGGGGCACATACTTTTCTCCATATTAATGTCTATGGATGTAGATGAGGACAGAGAAGCCCCCGGAGGTGGATGTGGGGGGCACATACTTTTCTCCATATTAATGTCTATGGATGTAGATGAGGACAGAGAAGCACCCGGAGGTGGATGTGGGGGGCACATACTTTCCTCCATACTAATGTCTATGGATGTAGATAAGGACTGAGAAGACCCTGGAGGTGGATGTGGGGGGTACATACTTTTCTCCATATTAATGTCTATGGATGTAGATGAGGACAGAGAAGCCCCCGGAGGTGGATGTGGGGTGCACATACTTTCCTCCATATTAATGTCTATGGATGTACATGAGGACAGAGAAGCCCCCGGAGGTGGATGTGTGGGGCACATACTTTTCTTTATATTAATGTCTATGGATGTAGATGAGGACAGAGAAGCCCCCGGAGGTGGATGTGGGGGGCACATACTTTTCTCTATATTAATGTCTATGGATGTAGATGAGGACAGAGAAGCCTCGGAGGTGGATGTGGGGGGCACATACTTTTCTTTATATTAATATCTGTGGATGTAGATGAGGACAGAGAAGCCCCTGGAGGTGGATGTGGGGGGCACATACTTTTCTCCATATTAATGTCTGTGGATGTAGATAAGGACAGAGAAGCTACCGGAGGTGGATGTGGGGGGCACATACTTTTCTCCATATTAATGTCTATGGATGTAGATGAGGACAGAGAAGCCCCTGGAGGTGGATGTGGGGGGAACATACTTTTCTCCATATTAATGTCTATGGATGTAGATGAGGACAGAGAAGCCCCTGGAGGTGGATGTGGGGGGGCACATACTTTCCTCCATATTAATGTCTATGGATGTAGATGAGGACAGAGAAGCCCCCGGAGGTGGATGTGGGGGGCACATACTTTTCTCCATATTAATGTCTATGGATGTAGATGAGGACAGAGAAGCCCCTGGAGGTGGATGTGGGGGGCACATACTTTCCTCCATATTAATGTCTATGGATGTAGATGAGGACAGAGAAGCCCCTGGAGATGGATGTGGGGGGCACATACTTTCCTCCATATTAATGTCTATGGATGTAGATGAGGACAGAGAAGCCCCCGGAGGTGGATGTGGGGGGCACATACTTTCCTCCATATTAATGTCTATGGATGTAGATGAGGACAGAGAAGCCCCTGGAGATGGATGTGGGGGGCACACACTTTCCTCCATATTAATGTCTATGGATGTAGATAAGGACAGAGAAGCCCCCGGAGGTGGATGTGGGGGGCACATACTTTCCTCCATATTAATGTCTATGGATGTAGATGAGGACAGAGAAGCCCCCGGAGGTGGATGTGGGGGGCACATACTTTTCTCCATATTAATGTCTATGGATGTAGATGAGGACAGAGAAGCCCCTGGAGGTGGATGTGGGGGGCACATACTTTTCTCCATATTAATTTCTATGGATGTAGACGAGGACAGAGAAGCCCCCGGAGGTGGATGTGGGGGGCACATACTTTTCTCCATATTAATGTCTATGGATGTAGATGAGGACAGAGAAGCCCCCGGAGGTGGATGTGGGGGGCACATACTTTCCTCCATATTAATGTCTATGGATGTACATAAGGACAGAGAAGCCCCCGGAGGTGGATGTGGGGGGCACACACTTTCCTCCATATTAATGTCTATGGATGTAGATGAGGACAGAGAAGCCTCCGGAGGTGGATGTGGGGGGCACATACTTTTCTCCATATTAATGTCTATGGATGTAGATGAGGACAGAGAAGCCCCTGGAGGTGGATGTGGGGGGCACATACTTTTCTCCATATTAATTTCTATGGATGTAGATGAGGACAGAGAAGCCCCCGGAGGTGGATGTGGGGGGCACATACTTTTCTCCATATTAATGTCTATGGATGTAGATGAGGACAGAGAAGCCCCCGGAGGTGGATGTGGGGGGCACATACTTTTCTCCATATTAATGTCTATGTATGTAGATGAGGACAGAGAAGCCCCTGGAGGTGGATGTGGGGGGCACATACTTTCCTCCATATTAATGTCTATGGATGTAGATGAGGACAGAGAAGCCCCCGGAGGTGTATGTGGGGGACACATACTTTCTCCATATTAATGTCTATGGATGTAGATGAGGACAGAGAAGCCCCCGGAGGTGGATGTGGGGGGCACATATTTTCCTCCATATTAATGTCTATGGATGTAGATTAGGACAGAGAAGCCCCTGGAGGTGGATGTAGGGGGCACATACTTTCCTCCATATTAATGTCTATGGATGTAGATGAGGACAGAGAAGCCCCTGGAGGTGGATGTGGGGGGCACATACTTTCCTCCATATTAATGTCTATGGATGTAGATGAGGACAGAGAAGCCCCTGGAGGTGGATGTGGGGGGCACATACTTTTCTCTATATTAATGTCTATGGATGTAGGTGAGGACAGAGAAGCCCCCGGAGGTGGATGTGGGGGGCACATACTTTCCTCTACATTAATATCTATGGATGTAGATGAGGACAGAGAAACCCCCGGAGGTGGATGTGGGGGGCACATACTTTTCTCCATATTAATTTCTGTGGATGTAGATGAGGACAGAGAAGCCCCTGGAGGTGGATGTGGGGGGCACATACTTTTCTCTATATTAATGTCTGTGGATGTAGATGAGGACAGAGAAGCCCCTGGAGGTGGATGTGGGGGGCACATACTTTTCTCCATATTAATGTCTATGGATGTAGATGAGGACAGAGAAGCCTCGGAGGTGGATGTGGGGGGCACATACTTTTCTCCATATTAATGTCTATGGATGTAGATGAGGACAGAGAAGCCCCTGGAGGTGGATGTGGGGGGCACATACTTTCCTCCATATTAATGTCTGTGGATGTAGATGAGGACAGAGAAGCCCCGGGAGATGGATGTGGGGGGCACATACTTTCCTCCATATTAATGTTTATGGATGTAGATGAGGACAGAGAAGCCCCTGGAGGTGGATGTGGGGGGCACATACTTTTCTCTATATTAATGTCTATGGATGTAGATGAGGACAGAGAAGCCATCGGAGGTGGATGTGGGGGGCACATACTTTTCTCCATATTAATGTCTATGGATGTAGATGAGGACAGAGAAGCCACCGGAGGTGGATGTGGGGGGCACATACTTTTCTCCATATTAATGTCTATGGATGTAGATGAGGACAGAGAAGCCCCCGGAGGTGGATGTGGGGGGCACATACTTTTCTCCATATTAATGTCTATGGATGTAGATGAGGACAGAGAAGCACCCGGAGGTGGATGTGGGGGGCACATACTTTCCTCCATACTAATGTCTATGGATGTAGATAAGGACTGAGAAGACCCTGGAGGTGGATGTGGGGGGTACATACTTTTCTCCATATTAAAGTCTATGGATGTAGATGAGGACAGAGAAGCCCCCGGAGGTGGATGTGGGGGGCACATACTTTTCTCCATATTAATGTCTATGGATGTAGATGAGGACAGAGAAGCACCCGGAGGTGGATGTGGGGGGCACATACTTTCCTCCATACTAATGTCTATGGATGTAGATAAGGACTGAGAAGACCCTGGAGGAGGATGTGAGGGGCACATACTTTCCTCCATATTAATGTCTATGGATGTAGATGAGGACAGAGAAGCCCCCGGAGGTGGATGTGGGGGGCACATACTTTTCTCCATATTAATGTCTATGGATGTAGATGAGGACTGAGAAGCCCCCGGAGGTGGATGTGGGGGGCACATACTTTTCTCCATATTAATGTCTATGGATGTAGATGAGGACAGAGAAGCCCCCGGAGGTGGATGTGGGGGGCACATACTTTCCTCCATATTAATGTCTATGGATGTAGATGAGGACAGAGAAGCCCCTGGAGGTGGATGGGGGGGCACATACTTTTCTCCATATTAATGTCTATGGATGTAGATGAGGACAGAGAAGCCCCTGGAGGTGGATGTGGGGGGCACATACTTTTCTCTATATTAATGTCTGTGGATGTAGATGAGGACAGAGAAGCCCCTGGAGGTGGATGTGGGGGGCACATACTTTTCTCCATATTAATGTCTATGGATGTAGATGAGGACAGAGAAGCCCCTGGAGGTGGATGTGGGGGGCACATACTTTTCTCCATATTAATGTCTATGGATGTAGATGAGGACAGAGAAGCCCCTGGAGGTGGATGTGGGGGGCACATACTTTTCTCTATATTAATGTCTATGGATGTAGATGAGGACAGAGAAGCCCCTGGAGATGGATGTGGGGGGCACATACTTTCCTCCATATTAATGTCTATGGATGTAGATGAGGACAGAGAAGCCCCTGGAGGTGGATGTGGGGGGCACATACTTTTCTCTATATTAATGTCTATGGATGTAGATGAGGACAGAGAAGCCATCGGAGGTGGATGTGGGGGGCACATACTTTTCTCCATATTAATGTCTGTGGATGTAGATAAGGACAGAGAAGCTACCGGAGGTGGATGTGGGGGGCACATACTTTTCTCCATATTAATGTCTATGGATGTAGATGAGGACAGAGAAGCCCCCGGAGGTGGATGTGGGGGGCACATACTTTTCTCCATATTAATGTCTATGGATGTAGATGAGGACAGAGAAGCCCCTGGAGGTGGATGTGGGGGGGCACATACTTTCCTCCATATTAATGTCTATGGATGTAGATGAGGACAGAGAAGCCCCCGGAGGTGGATGTGGGGGGCACATACTTTTCTCCATATTAATGTCTATGGATGTAGATGAGGACAGAGAAGCCCCTGGAGGTGGATGTGGGGGGCACATACTTTCCTCCATATTAATGTCTATGGATGTAGATGAGGACAGAGAAGCCCCTGGAGATGGATGTGGGGGGCACATACTTTCCTCCATATTAATGTCTATGGATGTAGATGAGGACAGAGAAGCCCCCGGAGGTGGATGTGGGGGGCACATACTTTTCTCCATATTAATGTCTATGGATGTAGATGAGGACAGAGAAGCCCCTGGAGGTGGATGTGGGGGGCACATACTTTTCTCCATATTAATTTCTATGGATGTAGACGAGGACAGAGAAGCCCCCGGAGGTGGATGTGGGGGGCACATACTTTTCTCCATATTAATGTCTATGGATGTAGATGAGGACAGAGAAGCCCCCGGAGGTGGATGTGGGGGGCACATACTTTCCTCCATATTAATGTCTATGGATGTACATAAGGACAGAGAAGCCCCCGGAGGTGGATGTGGGGGGCACACACTTTCCTCCATATTAATGTCTATGGATGTAGATGAGGACAGAGAAGCCTCCGGAGGTGGATGTGGGGGGCACATACTTTTCTCCATATTAATGTCTATGGATGTAGATGAGGACAGAGAAGCCCCTGGAGGTGGATGTGGGGGGCACATACTTTTCTCCATATTAATTTCTATGGATGTAGATGAGGACAGAGAAGCCCCCGGAGGTGGATGTGGGGGGCACATACTTTCTCCATATTAATGTCTATGGATGTAGATGAGGACAGAGAAGCCCCCGGAGGTGGATGTGGGGGGCACATACTTTTCTCCATATTAATGTCTATGTATGTAGATGAGGACAGAGAAGCCCCCGGAGGTGGATGTGGGGGGCACATACTTTCCTCCATATTAATGTCTATGGATGTAGATGAGGACAGAGAAGCCCCCGGAGGTGTATGTGGGGGACACATACTTTCTCCATATTAATGTCTATGGATGTAGATGAGGACAGAGAAGCCCCCGGAGGTGGATGTGGGGGGCACATATTTTCCTCCATATTAATGTCTATGGATGTAGATTAGGACAGAGAAGCCCCTGGAGGTGGATGTAGGGGGCACATACTTTCCTCCATATTAATGTCTATGGATGTAGATGAGGACAGAGAAGCCCCTGGAGGTGGATGTAGGGGGCACATACTTTTCTCCATATTAATGTCTATGGATGTAGATGAGGACAGAGAAGCCCCTGGAGGTGGATGTGGGGGGCACATACTTTCCTCTATATTAATATCTATGGATGTAGATGAGGACAGAGAAACCCCCGGAGGTGGATGTGGGGGGCACATACTTTTCTCCATATTAATTTCTGTGGATGTAGATGAGGACAGAGAAGCCCCTGGAGGTGGATGTGGGGGGCACATACTTTTCTCTATATTAATGTCTGTGGATGTAGATGAGGACAGAGAAGCCCCTGGAGGTGGATGTGGGGGGCACATACTTTTCTCCATATTAATGTCTATGGATGTAGATGAGGACAGAGAAGCCTCGGAGGTGGATGTGGGGGGCACATACTTTTCTCCATATTAATGTCTATGGATGTAGATGAGGACAGAGAAGCCCCTGGAGGTGGATGTGGGGGGCACATACTTTCCTCCATATTAATGTCTGTGGATGTAGATGAGGACAGAGAAGCCCCTGGAGATGGATGTGGGGGGCACATACTTTCCTCCATATTAATGTCTATGGATGTAGATGAGGACAGAGAAGCCCCTGGAGGTGGATGTGGGGGGCACATACTTTTCTCCATATTAATGTCTATGGATGTAGATGAGGACAGAGAAGCCACCGGATGTGGATGTGGGGGGCACATACTTTTCTCCATATTAATGTCTATGGATGTAGATGAGGACAGAGAAGCCATCGGAGGTGGATGTGGGGGGCACATACTTTTCTCCATATTAATGTCTATGGATGTAGATGAGGACAGAGAAGCCACCGGATGTGGATGTGGGGGGCACATACTTTTCTCCATATTAATGTCTATGGATGTAGATGAGGACAGAGAAGCCATCGGAGGTGGATGTGGGGGGCACATACTTTTCTCTATATTAATGTCTATGGATGTAGATGAGGACAGAGAAGCCATCGGAGGTGGATGTGGGGGGCACATACTTTTCTCCATATTAATGTCTATGGATGTAGATGAGGACAGAGAAGCCACCGGATGTGGATGTGGGGGGCACATACTTTTCTCCATATTAATGTCTATGGATGTAGAGGAGGACAGAGAAGCCACCGGAGGTGGATGTGGGGGGCACATACTTTTCTCCATATTAATGTCTATGGATGTAGATGAGGACAGAGAAGCCCCCGGAGGTGGATGTGGGGGGCACATACTTTTCTCCATATTAATGTCTATGGATGTAGATGAGGACAGAGAAGCACCCGGAGGTGGATGTGGGGGGCACATACTTTCCTCCATACTAATGTCTATGGATGTAGATAAGGACTGAGAAGACCCTGGAGGTGGATGTGGGGGGTACATACTTTTCTCCATATTAATGTCTATGGATGTAGATGAGGACAGAGAAGCCCCCGGAGGTGGATGTGGGGGGCACATACTTTCCTCCATATTAATGTCTATGGATGTAGATGAGGACAGAGAAGCCCCCGGAGGTGGATGTGTGGGGCACATACTTTCCTCCATATTAATGTCTATGGATGTAGATGAGGACAGAGAAGCCCCCGGAGGTGGATGTGGGGGGCACATACTTTTCTCCATATTAATGTCTATGGATGTAGATGAGGACTGAGAAGCCCCCGGAGGTGGATGTGGGGGGCACATACTTTTCTCCATATTAATGTCTATGGATGTAGATGAGGACAGAGAAGCCCCCGGAGGTGGATGTGGGGGGCACATACTTTCCTCCATATTAATGTCTATGGATGTAGATGAGGACAGAGAAGCCCCTGGAGGTGGATGTGGGGGGCACATACTTTTCTCCATATTAATGTCTATGGATGTAGATGAGGACAGAGAAGCCCCTGGAGGTGGATGTGGGGGGCACATACTTTTCTCCATATTAATGTCTATGGATGTAGATGAGGACAGAGAAGCCCCTGGAGGTGGATGTGGGGGGCACATACTTTTCTCTATATTAATGTCTATGGATGTAGATGAGGACAGAGAAGCCCCCGGAGGTGGATGTGGGGGGCACATACTTTCCTCCATATTAATGTCTATGGATGTAGATGAGGACAGAGAAGCCCCTGGAGGTGGATGTGGGGGGCACATACTTTTCTCCATATTAATGTCTATGGATGTAGATGAGGACAGAGAAGCCCCCGGAGGTGGATGTGGGTGGCACATACTTTCCTCCATATTAATGTCTATGGATGTAGATGAGGACAGAGAAGCCCCTGGAGGTGGATGTGGGGGGCACATACTTTTCTCCATATTAATGTCTATGGATGTAGATGAGGACAGAGAAGCCTCGGAGGTGGATGTGGGGGGCACATACTTTTCTCTATATTAATGTCTATGGATGTAGATGAGGACAGAGAAGCCCCCGGAAGTGGATGTGGGGGGCACATACTTTTCTCCATATTAATGTCTATGGATGTAGATGAGGACAGAGAAGCTCCCGGAGGTGGATGTGGGGGGCACATACTTTTCTCTATATTAATGTCTATGGATGTAGATGAGGACAGAGAAGCCCCTGGATGAGAGGGGCACATACTTTTCTCTATATTAATGTCTGTGGATGTAGATGAGGACAGAGAAGCCCCCCAGAGGTGGATGTGGGGGGCACATACTTTTCTCTATGTTAATGTCTGTGGATGTAGATGAGGACAGAGAAGCCCCCGGAGGTGGATGTGGGGGGCACATACTTTTCTCTATATTAATGTCTATGGATGTAGATGAGGACAGAGAAGCCTCGGAGGTGGATGTGGGGGGCACATACTTTTCTTTATATTAATGTCTGTGGATGTAGATGAGGACAGAGAAGCCCCTGGAGGTGGATGTGGGGGGCACATACTTTTCTCCATATTAATGTCTGTGGATGTAGATAAGGACAGAGAAGCTACCGGAGGTGGATGTGGGGGGCACATACTTTTCTCCATATTAATGTCTATGGATGTAGATGAGGACAGAGAAGCCCCCGGAGGTGGATGTGGGGGGCACATACTTTCCTCCATATTAATGTCTATGGATGTAGATGAGGACAGAGAAGCCCCCGGAGGTGGATGTGGGGGCACATATGTGGCACCCCAGGGGTCTGGTTTCCACAGTAACAGCAATGTTATGTCTGAGAGCAGGTGGGAGGTCTCTTGGTCAGGGATCCTATGCATGCCACACCTCCTGCCCAGTCCTGGGAGGGGAAGAACTTCCCCTATAAAAACCTAGGGCTGAGGCAGGGTGAGTGAGTAGAGAAGAAGCAGAGAAAAGAAGCAAATATAGGAAGAAACAACAGGAGCTCTGTGGGAGCAGTGTTACAAGGAGTCAGGGGCTGGCAGCTGCAGAGCTCGCCCTGACTGAGAAGTTATCACCGGACCCGAAGTCCGAGGCTGTGGGGACTAACTCCTATCCAGCAGCAGAAACCGACCGGCAGGGGATTGCAGGTCCTCTGGCCCAGAAACCCGAAGGCCCCGAGTCACCGGCCATACGGGTGAGCACCACACGGTACACCCAGGGACGTGGGCTACTTATACCAGCCTCTAGCAAGGTAGCCAGAAGAGTATCGTTAGTTTGGGAGGCCTACAACTCCGCCTGGCCAGGGGAGATCCCATCTGCTCAAGGACTGACCAGGCCCCAAACGCTAGCCAGTACTCCGGGAGGGTCTATCTTTGTCACCAGTAAAGACCCTGAACTACACAGTACCGTCTCCGAGTGGTTCCTGCTACCCCCATCATCCACGTCGGCTGCCCTGAGGCCATACCCCTCCCGTTGGGGGTTATACTATCACGCTGCACAATCCTACCACCGGCCTCAGCGGTCTGCCCTGCAGCAGCAGCTCCCTGGCTGCACTCAACGGGTGGCGTAGTCGTCCAACATCTACTGCCATAGACTGCCACTTAGTTTGACACCCTGGGCACGGACCGGGTCACCGCCACAAGGACTACTACCCCTATCCAGATCCGGCTCCGGGTATCCCTTGCACATGGCCCAGGGGGTGCGTCAACTTTTGTCGTAGTCGGCAGGATCTCGTGCCCGCAACCACCGGGTACTGCGTGCCTGAAAAAGACTGTGAAAACTTACCCGTGGTGAAGATTCCCGCCATCCGGCGCCATCTTCCGCTTTCTTCCCGCCATCGGTGGAGTTTTCCCGCCATCCGGCGCCATCTTCGGCCTTCTTCCCGCCATCCGTGGAGTTTTCCCGCCATTGGACGCCATCTTGAGGACGCCGCGAGGGAAGAAGAGGGGCGTGGACTCCGAAAACGCGCGAGAACTGAAGCCCCGCCTCACGTCCGGACGTTGCGTAAGGTCCTGGAAGGAGCCCAGCAGACGCCGACGTCACAGGAGCGCGACGGAAGGTCCTCAACCCTGACGATCCACTGCGGAGCCGCGGCCTACGGAAGAGGATCATCGCAAGGTAGGCCACGGTCCACTAGGGGGGAGAAGGATGTCGGATACGGAGGAGAGCTTCACCGCTCCAGCCACCGCTGTTGCGGTCATGCCTTTCACCATGCCCTATATCCCGGGGGCAGCCTGGCTACCCCAGTACTCAGGGGAGTCACATACCCTGGAGGACTTTAGAGAAAAACTGGATAGCCTCTTCCAGGTGTACCCCCTCACAGAAGAGCAAAAAGTAAGCATCCTGGTGGCCCAATTAACCGGGGCAGCCAAAAGGGAGGTAAAGTCCTGGCCACCTGGGAGGAGGACTGTCGCAGGGATACTAACCCGGCTGAGGGACACCTTTGATACCCACACCTCAGCCGAGATCAAGCTTAGATTCTACGGGTGCAAACAGCGGGCACATGAGAGTATAAGGGACTATGCCCCGAACCTACAAGAGGCCCTGAGAGCCATTAAGCAGACCGACCCTGACGGCGTGGGAGACGAGGACAGGCTGTTAACTGAACAATTTATAGAGGGTTTATATTGCAATGCCCACCGAACCCAGTTGCGGGCAATGGCCTTACAGGACCCTCATCTGGGATTTGCACAGTTCAAGGACAGAGCCATCCGGGTGCTCCGAGAACCGGCACCAGGTGGCGTTGTGACCCACAGACGCCCCACTACCACCTACCACCAGGAGGCGGCGCCCTTGTCGACGGGGCCTGTGGGAGCTGATGCGCAGGCTTTGAACAGTGACTCGGCTCCAGACCTGCACCATCAGGTCCAAGAGCTAGCTAAAAGCGTTGCTGCGCTAACCCGAACTGTGCAGTCTTTACAGGTTTCCACTCCAGGGAAGATCCAGCTGGCATCCGGACCGGAGGACATCCCGTGGCGCCGACCAAGGAGGACCCCACCGGCCAGAGGAAGATCCAGCGACCGATACAACGAGGACGGACGACCCATCTGCCGCCGCTGTAATCAACCCGGACATATGGCAAGGTACTGTCCTTTAAACTGGCACAACCTAGGGTAGAGGGCCAACCCCTAGGAAAAAGATCATCAGGCCCATCGAACTGGCGCGACAAATATGTGGGAGGACGTCCAGTCTTGCCTGTGGTACTGGATGGCATTCCTATGAGTGCCCTACTGGACACCGGGTCACAGGTCACCACCATCCCGTACGTGCTCTTCAAGCAGTACTGGAATGACTCGGATATCACCCGCTACCCTGACGACGACTTGAGTATCATCGCCAGCAATGGTCAGCCCGTGCCACAGATCGGATTTAAAGAGGTGACCATTAAAACTGGTAGAGTTGAACTGGCAGCACAGGGACTGATCATTGTAGACATTGACAAACACGAGAGTCACCCAAAGATAACTCTAGGAACTAATGTAATTGAAAATTGTCTTGCAGAGGTGATTTTCCTTTTACAGCAGGTTGCCAAGAACGCCAGCTCCGGCCAGCAGCGAGTGCTCCAGAAAGAGATCCGGGCACTGATGCGACGGCAACAGGTGGAACTCTCCGGCGGTGAGATTGGTAGCGTGAGAATGTGTGACCCTTTCCCTATTGCCATGCCCCCAAAAAGTGAAATGATGATTTGGTGCCGGGCAGCTATTGGTCTGAGAGGTAGAGATTACCAGGCAATGGTAGAACCAGTTTACTCAGACAGTAGGCCCACCATCTTGACAGCACGGGGGGTGGTTAATGTACGCCATGGGAGGGTGCCCGTTCGCATAATCAATATCGGGAAGAGGGAAGTGTACCTGCCCCGGTATGCCACGCTAGCCAAATTATATACCATTAACCAAAATGCTATACAATCTGTGGAACCCTTGCCTCCATCTCACCCGGAGGAAGGTAACGGCTCTAAGAAAACAATGGAGGACTGGTGTCAGCAACTACATTTGGGTACTGACTCCACTCCCTCACATCAGAAACAGGGAGTCTATCGGGTGGTTCAAGAGTACGAGAGAGTGTTTAGTAAACACCCGTTAGACTTCGGGCGAGTCAAGGGGGTAGAACACCACATCCCCACGGGAGACCATCCTCCCATAAAAGAGAGGTATCGACCCGTACCCCCTGCACACTACCAACACGCCAAGGGGATGCTTAGAGACATGAAGGAGGCTGGGGTGATCAGGGATAGCTGTAGCCCCTGGGCAGCTCCACTAGTCTTAGTCAAAAAGAAAGACAACACCATGAGGATGTGTGTAGATTACCGGAAAATCAACCGTATCACACACAAGGATGCGTACCCCTTACCAAGGATAGAGGAGTCTTTGGCTGCTTTAAGATCTGCTAACTTCTTCTCTACCTTGGATCTCACTAGTGGGTACTGGCAGGTTCCTGTAGCAGAGGCGGACCGGGAGAAGACCGCATTCACCACCCCGATGGGACTTAGCGAGTTTACCTGCATGCCGTTCGGACTCTGCAACGCACCAGGAACCTTCCAACGATTAATGGAGTGCTGTCTGGGCCACAGAAACTTCGAGACGGTCCTGTTGTACCTGGACGATGTCATCGTATATTCTAAGACTTATGAGGACCACCTGAAACACCTGGCGGAAGTGTTCGAAGCTCTGGCAAGCTACGGCCTAAAGGTGAAACCCTCCAAGTGTCACCTCCTGAAACCAAAGGTGCAGTACCTGGGACACGTGGTGAGCGCTGACGGAGTGGCTCCCGACCCTGATAAGATCACCGCAATTAAGGAATGGCCAAGTCCCTCCAGTGTAAAGGAAGTGCGGCAGTTCCTCGGGTTGGTAGGCTACTACCGCAGGTTCATCCCCGGTTTCACCAAAAAGGCAGCTCCTATGCAAGACCTCCTGATAGGCCAGTCCCGGAAGGCCAAGAACCAGAAGCCGCCCTTCAGATGGGAGAAGTTGGAAGAGTAGTCCTTCCGCCAGCTGAAGATGGCCCTCACGGGGGATGAAATCCTGGCGTACCCGGATTACAGCCAGCCCTTTATCCTCTACACCGACGCAAGTAACATCGGACTAGGAGCCGTGCTGTCCCAGATCCAGCAGGGGAAAGAACGAGTAATCGCTTACGCCAGCCGAAAACTGCGACCCACCGAGAGAAACCCTGAGAACTACAGCTCATTTAAGCTAGAGTTCCTGGCAGTGGTGTGGGCAGTCACCGAACGCTTTAAGCACTACCTCGCTTCTTCTCGGTTCGTCGTGTACACGGATAACAACCCTTTGACACACCTGGACACGGCAAGACTCGGTGCCCTAGAGCAGAGATGGATGGCCCGCCTGTCCAACTACGAGTTCACCATCAAATACCGGGCAGGACGCTCCAATATCAACGCGGACGCCCTGTCCAGGATGCCAAACCTACCGGACGTAGGAGAAGATCCAGAGGGACTGGAAGAAGTCGAACTCCCCGCGTTCCACCGGCATGGGACTATCCAGTATTCCCACCGGGTAAGGAGTAAGCAAGCCGCTACGTTTAACCCCTTGCCTCACTACAACTGGGAGGAAACGCAAGACAGTGACCCTGCCGTCCGACTGGTGAAGGAGATGCTGACTCGGCCAGAGGCTCGCCTTGACCCAGACGCTCCGGATGAAGCCAAGCAACTGTGGGCTGAGAAGAGTCGACTGTTCCTTTACAAGGGGAAGTTGTGCCGCAGAATGGTTAACTCCCGGACGCATGAACTAATCTGGCAAGTAGTGGTGCCACGAAGAGACGCAGCCATGGTGATGGAGGCATACCATGACGGGGCTGGACACTTCGGATGGAAGAAGCTGGAGTTCCTGCTGCGCGAGCGGTTCCACTGGGTAGGCATGAGGGGAACCATCGAGAGATGGTGCAAAGACTGTGGCCCGTGCAACCTAAGAAGGAAGGACCGTGCCAGCCAGAAGACTCCCCTGCAGTCCATCGTCACCCGGCAGCCGTTGGAACTGGTAGCCTTGGATCATGTAAAACTGACCCCAAGCAGAAGTGGCTACGTCTACGCACTAACCATCGTGGATCACTACTCCCGGTTCTTGGTTGTCGTCCCCGTCAAGGACTTAACAGCTCGAACAGCAGCTAGAGCCTTCCAGCAGCATTTCTGCCGTCCACACGGGTACCCGGACCAAGTATTGACAGACCAGGGACCTGCCTTTGAAGCGGAGGTCTTCCAAGAATTCTGCACTCTGTATGGCTGCCGGAAGATAAGGACGACACCCTATCATCCGCAAACTAATGGACTTTGTGAGAAAATGAACCAGGTGGTAATGGATCTTCTGAAAACGTTGCCCCTGGAAGAACGCAGTCTGTGGCCTGAGAAGCTGCCCGATCTGGTGGACCTATACAACCACATCCCGGTAGGTTCCACCAACTGTACCCCGGCTTACCTAATGAGGGCGAGACCTGGTAAGTTACCTGTTGACCTGGAAATGGGAGTCCTGACACCCGAGGACACTTCACCAGAAGCAGACTGGGACACAGAGAGGCAGCAGCAGTACCGGAGAGTACAGGAGAGCGTGGAGCGAAGTCTCTGTCAGGCTAGGGAAAGACAAGAGAAAACTTACAACCAGTATGCTCCCGCTGTTCCCCTGGTACCCGGAGAGCAGGTCTTGAAGAGAAAAAGACGGCTCCACAAGTTGGACGACCAGTGGGAGAAGGACCCGTACACCGTACTGCCCTCAAGCCACGACAACCCGAAGGTCTGTAACATCAGTAAAGACGGAGGGGAGACCACAGCCATTGTATCCCGGGATCACCTGAAGAAGTGTCCTGAACAGCTACGGAACCCTGAAGAGGAACAAGAAGACCATCGACCCGTAGAGGAAAGGGAAGATATGGTTAGTACTGTGCTCGGAGACTTCCCTCAGTCTTGGACTCAAGTCAATGGTGCAGTTGTGGTACCCGTACTCACCTTCCTCCAACCAGCATCCCAAGCACCTACGGAGCAACAGGTAGAGCTGGAAGAACAGCCGGTCCAGGAGGCAGAAGACCCCACACCAGCAGACCAGGAGGATCAACCCTCTGCTTGCAGTGAGCCTGCCATATCCCTAGTGAGCCAAAGGGCCTGTAGACCGCTGCCCAGTTTACCCTTAACAGCTCCTACACCCTGTAGTTCAGGGCCAGACAGTCAGCTCCGTAGGTCCACTAGGGCCACTAGGGGCCAGTTACCCGCACGTTGGAGGATTTGAAGTGTATAAATTGTTTTATTTGTGGTTACCTGTTTATTGTTGCTTGTGTATAATTATGTGTTTCTAGTTATTTTTAGGAGTCCTTGGTGGATTTACCGGGAATCCTTTGTACATAGTTGGAGCGTAACCCAGGACGGACTAAAGACTGTTAAGGACTCGGGGCAGGACAGACCCCTACCTGGTTACGTCTCCCTGTTTTGGTGAAATGGACACCTTGCTTTCTTCAAAGACTGCACCCGGTTACGGACATGCCGTGACCACCTTTATGTGTTTCTTTATTGTTATTGTTATATCTTGTTATGTTTTTCTAAAATATGTTTAGTCCCGGAGTACTAAATTTCACTAGGGGGGAATGTGGCACCCCAGGGGTCTGGTTTTCCACAGTAACAGCAATGTTATGTCTGAGAGCAGGTGGGAGGTCTCTTGGTCAGGGATCCTATGCATGCCACACCTCCTGCCCAGTCCTGGGAGGGGAAGAACTTCCCCTATAAAAACCTAGGGCTGAGGCAGGGTGAGTGAGTAGAGAAGAAGCAGAGAAAAGAAGCAAATATAGGAAGAAACAACAGGAGCTCTGTGGGAGCAGTGTTACAAGGAGTCAGGGGCTGGCAGCTGCAGAGCTCGCCCTGACTGAGAAGTTATCACCGGACCCGGAGTCCGAGGCTGTGGGGACTAACTCCTATCCAGCAGCAGAAACCGACCGGCAGGGGATTGCAGGTCCTCTGGCCCAGAAACCCGAAGGCCCCGAGTCACCGGCCATACGGGTGAGCACCACACGGTACACTCAGGGACGTGGGCTACTTATACCAGCCTCTAGCAAGGTAGCCAGAAGAGTATCGTTAGTTTGGGAGGCCTACAACTCCGCCTGGCCAGGGGAGATCCCATCTGCTCAAGGACTGACCAGGCCCCAATCGCTAGCCAGTACTCCGGGAGGGTCTATCTTTGTCACCAGTAAAGACCCTGAACTACACAGTACCGTCTCCGAGTGGTTCCTGCTACCCCCATCATCCACGTCGGCTGCCCTGAGGCCATACCCCTCCCGTTGGGGGTTATACTATCACGCTGCACAATCCTACCACCGGCCTCAGCGGTCTGCCCTGCAGCAGCAGCTCCCTGGCTGCACTCAACGGGTGGCGTAGTCGTCCAACATCTACTGCCATAGACTGCCACTTAGTTTGACACCCTGGGCACGGACCGGGTCACCGCCACAAGGACTACTACCCCTATCCAGATCCGGCTCCGGGTATCCCTTGCACATGGCCCAGGGGGTGCGTCACATACTTTCCTCCATATTAATGTCTATGGATGTAGATGAGGACTGAGAAGCCCCTGGAGGTAGATGTGGGGGGCACATACTTTCCTCCACATTAATGTCTATGGATGTAGATGAGGACAGAGAAGCCCCCGGAGGTGGATGTGGGGGGCACATACTTTTCTCCATATTAATGTATATGGATGTAGATGAGGACAGAGAAGCCCCTGGAGGTTGATGTGGGGGGCACATACTTTTCTCCATATTAATGTCTATGGATGTAGATGAGGACTGAGAAGCCCCTGGAGGTGGATGTGGGGGGCACATACTTTCCTCCATATTAATGTCTATGGATGTAGATGAGGACAGAGAAGCCCCTGGAGGTGGATGTGGGGGGCACATACTTTTCTCCATATTAATGTATATGGATGTAGATGAGGACAGAGAAGCCCCTGGAGGTGGATGTGGGGGGCACATACTTTTCTCCATATTAATGTCTATGGATGTAGATGAGGACTGAGAAGCCCCTGGAGGTGGATGTGGGGGGCACATACTTTCCTCCATATTAATGTCTATGGATGTCGATGAGGACAGAGAAGCCCCTGGAGGTGGATGTGGGGGGCACATACTTTTCTCCATATTAATGTCTATGGATGTAGATGAGGACAGAGAAGCCCCTGGAGGTGGATGTGGGGGGCACATACTTTTCTCCATATTAATGTCTATGGATGTAGATGAGGACAGAGAAGCCCCCGGAGGTGGATGTGGGGGGCACATACCTTTCTCTATATTAATGTCTATGGATGTAGATGAGGACAGAGAAGCCCCTGGAGGTGGATGTGGGGGGCACATACTTTCCTCCATATTAATGTCTATGGATGTAGATGAGGACAGAGAAGCCCCCGGAGGTGGATGTGGGGGGCACATACTTTTCTCCATATTAATGTCTATGGATGTAGATGAGGACAGAGAAGCCCCTGGAGGTGGATGTGGGGGGCACATACTTTCTCCATATTAATGTCTATGGATGTAGGTGAGGACAGAGAAGCCCCCGGAGGTGGATGTGGGGGGCACATACTTTCCTCCATATTAATGTCTATGGATGTAGGTGAGGACAGAGAAGCCCCCGGAGGTGGATGTGGGGGCACATACTTTCCTCCATATTAATGTCTATGGATGTAGATGAGGACAGAGAAGCCCCTGGAGGTGGATGTGGGGGGCACATACTTTTCTCCATACTCTGTATACATTCAGTGACAGAGCTTCCTTCAGCTGTTTGCTCCGTCCTCAGTCACAGTCCATTTCGCTGACACAGTGGAGCGCCCACAGTTCACCCTCCTTACAGGGGTTCACATAAATATTATTGACCTGCATTTACCCATTTTAATGCCCCTTGTATCCATCGTAATGAGATTTGTGAGGCTGGTATATTGCCACCACAGCTGAAATGCTCATGTAAACGATAGAGTATTGGAAAATCAATCCTTGTGATGAGATCTCTAATAGGGACACTTAGGCCTCGGTAATCTGGAGGGGCGAGCAATTAATGCCATCGATCGGATCAATTCACAATTACACAAACACCGAGGCTAATGGTAAAAGTTACCACCAATCTAAACAAGCAAAAGACAAGTCCCGATTTTCACTGCAAAAGACATGAAATATGGAGCAGTAATGTGCCCCCAACTGCAGGGACAGATGGACGGAGTATTGGGGGAACGTCTGGTGGGCCGAAGCCCTCACACCAGAAAAGGCCCAATGAAAACTTGAATTTCTGGTGACGTTGAAGCCAATCACTTCCCATTTGGGTCTATTTCTTATGGGATGATCGGTCCTGTATATTTAGTTATGGCAGTGATTATTCCCTCAGGTTGGTCCAAGAATCCATAGTCCAAAGCGGCAACTGTAAGTGATAAGAATATTATAAAAATCATATAAAAGGATGAAGACGTAAGTCATGCCACATGGTGTAGCGCAGCTTCTCTCCAGTAGCAAGAAGACTGTACCCAAGTACAAGCCCATCAGATAAAACAGTCCCTGATGCCAACTACAATGTCCACCAAGTAACGGCTATGAGCCAAAGAGCCACGGTGTCAACTACAATGACTCCCTGGTACCAGGCATAAGACATTAGACCCATAGTGCCAACTGCAATGTCCACCAAGTACTGATCATCAGATAAAGAAGTCCCTGATGTCAACTACAATGTCCACCAAGTACCGGCTATCAGCCAAAGATCCACAGTGTCAACTACAATGACTCCCTGGTACCAGGCATCAGACATTAGACCCATAGTGCCAACTGCAATGTCCACCAAGTATTGGTCATCAGATAAAGAAGTCTCTGATGCCAACTACAATGTCCACCAAGTACCGGCTATCAGCCAAAGATCCACGGTGTCAACTACAATGACTCCCTGGTACCAGGCATCAGACATTAGACCCATAGTGCCAACTGCCATGTACACCAAGGACTGGTCATCAGATAAAACAGTCCCTGATGCCAACTACAATGTCCACCAAGTACCGGCTATCAGCCAAAGACCCACAGTGCCAACTACAATGACTCCCTGGTACCAGGCATCAGACATTAGACCCATAGTGCCAACTGCCATGTACACCAAGTACTGGTCATCAGATAAAACAGTCCCTGATGCCAACTACAATGTCCACCAAGTACCGGCTATCAGTCAAAGATCCACGGTGGCAACTACAATGACTCCCTGGTACCAGGCATCAGACATTAGACCCATAGTGCCAACTGCAATGTCCACCAAGTACTGGTCATCAGATAAAGAAGTCCCTGATGCCAACTACAATGTCCACTAAGTACCAGCCATCAGCCAAAGATCCACGGTGCCAACTACAATGACTCCCTGGTACCAGGCATCAGACATTAGACCCATAGTGCCAACTGCAATGTCCACCAAGTACTGATCATCAGATAAAGAAGTCCCTGATGCCAACTACAATGACTCCCTGGTACCAGACATTGGGCTGACGTTTGGTATGGCGCCTATCTCGTATCGTTTAACATCAGTGAGTGCCGCTGTCGCAGTAGAACCCGGGGAGCCCAATGGCACATGATCGGTTACAGATTCAATATTGGGGCTCAGGGGGTTTCATTTATGCCCCAACCACACATTTCACCCTGGAAAGCCCAAATATAATTAGAATTTTTTTTTATTGGCTCTGATTTTACTTCTTCTATTATGAGATGTCGGATTTTGGAATTTGCATTTTTTTGTCAGCCATTGACGCTCTGCACTTGTGTATTTTGACCGTCTTCCAGTTTCTTAGTCAATATCTTCATTCACACCTTTTAAGAATTTCCACAGACGGATGTAAAACTGAGTGCGCGCAGGCAGCTATAATGAGCTGCACCCGTAGCCATAATGAGCTGCACCCGTAGCCATAATGAGCTGCACCCGTAGCCATAATGAGCTGCACCCGTAGCCATAATGAGCTGCACCCGTAGCCATAATGAGCTGCACCCGTAGCCATAATGAGCTGCACCCGTAGCCACCGGTTTCTAAAAGTGCAGTTTAATACAAGCTGCTAATATCACTCACACCTATCTATGTCTGTCAGTGTTCCAGGGAAAATGTTCAAAAAAAGGCACGAACCTCCTACTGGACCTCATATCAATGCGAACAGTGACGAGGTCTCTCTGTCCCCCCCCCCCCGGCAGGAGCCGTCAGCCTTAGAAGGTTTCCTGATCCTCAGGTCCCTGTTTTATGCAGCGCTGCGCAGGAGCTGAAATCTGCAGTACATCCGTTTGGTGCTGATTTTTGATTTTGATGCTATGGATTTTCCATTGTGGAAGTTTTGTAGCATGTGTGACCCGCGCTGTCGTATCATCAAGGAGACCAGAAAAGGCGCAGTAGATGCGCAATAGCAGCTGGAACTGGACGCAGCCGCAGTACCCGCTTCACTCATTATAAACATGTGTGACCAATATTAGGGTTAGGTTTCTGGGAGGTTAAAGATTGTGTTACATGACCACACTCGTAGATCATGCATGTCCTGGACAACGGGCCCGGATGTGACGCACCGGGGGCAACGGGCCCGGATGTGATGCACCGGGGGCAACGGGCCCGGATGTGACGCACCGGGGGCAACGGGGCCGGATGTGACGCACCGGGGGCAACGGGGCCGGATGTGATGCACCGGGGGCAACGGGCCCGGATGTGACGCACCGGGGGCAACGGGCCCGGATGTGACGCACCGGGGGCAACGGGGCCGGATGTGATGCACCGGGGGCAACGGGCCCGGATGTGATGCACCGGGGGCAACGGGCCCGGATGTGACGCACCGGGGGCAACGGGGCCGGATGTGACGCACCGGGGGCAACGGGGCCGGATGTGACGCACCGGGGGCAACGGGGCCGGATGTGACGCACCGGGGGCAACGGGGCCGGATGTGACGCACCGGGGGTCACTGGGCCGGATGTGACGCACAGGAGGCAATGGGGCCAGATGTGACGCACCGGAGCCCGATGTGACGCACCGGGAGCAATGGGAACGGATGTGATGCACCGGGGGGCAACAGGGTCGGATGTGATGGACCTGGGCCGGATGTGACGCAACAGGGCCAGATGTGACACACCTGGGGCAACAGGGCTGCATGTTGTACACCAGGGGCAACGGGGCCGGATGTGGCACACCGGGGCCTGATGTGACGCACCGGGAGCAATGGGAATGGATGTGATGCACCAGGGGCAACAGGGTCGGATGTGATGGACCTGAGCCGGATGTGACGCAACGGGGCCAGATGTGACACACCAGGGGCAACAGGGCTGCATGTTGTACACCAGGGGCAACGGGACCGGATGTGACGCACCGGGAGCAATGGGAACAGATGTGATGCACCAGGGTCGGATGTGACGGACCCGGGCCGGATGTGACGCAACGGGGCCAGATGTGACACACCTGGGGCAACGGGGCTGCATGTTGTACACCGGGGCCGGATGTGACGCACCGGGGCAAGAAAAACAACAACTTGTCCTGCCAAAATACAAAACCTCATACGGCTATGGCGACAGATAAACTGTTATGGCTCTTACAAGAAGGGGAGAAAAAAATTCTACAGCACAAAAAGGAAAACTGACAGTGGCGTGAAGGGGTTAATGATGCACCAAAAATTGTGAAACATCAACACTTTGATCCGTTTATCAGAATGAGCAGAAACGCAACAACAAGCGAATCTCCACCATTGTTGTCCACAGTTCTGACAAGAAAAATCTCTGGTCATACAAAACTCAGGCCCCACCGCCATCTTCCTGACCCGGGCAGCCATGATGGCAATGCTGGTGACTGCCATGATGACACACATTGACAGCACTGTGTGCCTATAGCACCACACACAGCTCAGGAGTTGTCACCCTCAGCCATACTCACCGTTGCTAAGCGACAGCCCGGGCCTACACACAGCTAATGAAGCCTATCTAATAGTTTCATAATTCCTTACTAATTAAAAGCTATTTGCAGTCTATTAACTAATAGAAAATACAAATCTGTTCTGGGAGAAGCCTCAATTCTGTTTCTTAATATCAAATATCTGTAAAAAAAAAAAAAAATTGATTTCAATATATTTATAGGCGCTAATGTGCATAATTGACTATAAAGGAAAAAATAAGCTTTAAAGACTCTGGAGGCTTCAGCACAGTGGAACAAGGTCCTTAAAAGCCGTCCCGTAAAAATAAAACACCTCAAAATTCCCCCCCAGGTTCGAAAAACGCCGCCTGGGATCGCTCACACTGAGATTCATTCATTTTCGACAAAGCTAAAAAAATGTAATTAGGTATAAAAATATGAATTATGTTGTATCCCGCAGCCGTCCATGGCTTGTGTGTTGCAGCTTGGCCATATTCACTTTTTAAGCAAGTTGTGATACCAGGTACAGCCTATATACAGGTGGGGCGCTGTCGATTAAGGAAAGCTGCCATATGTTTTTGATCTAGGACAACCTTGGGGGGGCATTTTTTTTTGTTTTACTTAAATGCATGTATTTTGGGCTACAAATCATGTTTGTAATTAGTTTTCAATAAAAATGTTGGAAGTTTTTGTTTTTAAAACGGACCTGTCATTTTAAGCGACTCAAAGGACTTTTCCCACAAACAAAAGTTAATTTTAATCAATAGATCTTGGAATAATAATAAGTTCCACAATTGGATGTGATTAAAGGGAGCCTGTCACGTCCTAGCGGCCCCTCTACACGGCCCCCATAGCGGTGTTAGTGATGCAATGTGCAATGTGTAATGTGCATCACTAACCAGCTGTTTTCATGAACATTGTTGCAGCTGTAATGATTTTATAATATTTAATATACACTGCTCAAAAAAATAACGGGAGCACTGAAATCCCCCATCCTAGATCTGAATGAATGAAATCTTCTCATTGAATACTTTGTTCTGTAGAAAGCTGAATGTGCTGACAACAAAATCACACAAAAATCATCAATGGAAATCACATTTATTACCCAATGGAGGCCTGGATTTGGAGTCACCCCCAAAATTATAGTGGAAAAACAAACTACAGGCTGATCCAACTTTGATGTAATGTCCTTAAAACAAGTCAAAATGAGGCTCAGTATTGTGTGTGGCCTCCACGTGCCTGTATGACCTCCCTACAACGCCTGGGCATGCTCCTGATGAGGCTGAGTATTGTGTGTGGCCTCCACGTGCCTGTATGACCTCCCTACAACGCCTGGGCATGCTCCTGGTGAGGCTGAGTATTGTGTTTGGCCTCCACGTGCCTGTATGACCTCCCTACAACGCCTGGGCATGCTCCTGATGAGGCTGAGTATTGTGTGTGGCCTCCACGTGCCTGTATGACCTCCCTACAACGCCTGGGCATGCTCCTGATGAGGCTGAGTATTG
This sequence comes from Phyllobates terribilis, assembly GCF_046119375.1. NCBI lineage: Eukaryota > Metazoa > Chordata > Amphibia > Anura > Dendrobatidae > Phyllobates > Phyllobates terribilis. The sequence goes on along the minus strand of NW_027362773.1, from coordinate 161,523,858 downwards.
TGTGTGGCCTCCACGTGCCTGTATGACCTCCCTACAACGCCTGGGCATGCTTCTGATGAGGCTGAGTATTGTGTGTGGCCTCCACGTGCCTGTATGACCTCCCTACAACGCCTGGGCATGCTCCTGATGAGGCTGAGTATTGTGTGTGGCCTCCACGTGCCTGTATGACCTCCCTACAACGCCTGGGCATGCTCCTGATGAGGCTGAGTATTGTGTGTGGCCTCCACGTGCCTGTATGACCTCCCTACAACGCCTGGGCATGCTCCTGATGAGGCTGAGTATTGTGTGTGGCCTCCACGTGCCTGTATGACCTCCCTACAACGCCTGGGCATGCTCCTGATGAGGCTGAGTATTGTGTGTGGCCTCCACGTGCCTGTATGACCCCTCTACAACGCCTGGGCATGCTCCTGATGAGGCTGAGTATTGTGTGTGGCCTCCACGTGCCTGTATGACCTCCCTACAACGCCTGGGCATGCTTCTGGTGAGGCTGAGTATTGTGTGTGGCCTCCACGTGCCTGTATGACCTCCCTACAACGCCTGGGCATGCTCCTGATGAGGCCGAGTATTGTGTGTGGCCTCCACGTGCCTGTATGACCTCCCTACAACGCCTGGGCATGCTCCTGATGAGGCTGAGTATTGTGTGTGGCCTCCACGTGCCTGTATGACCCCTCTACAACGCCTGGGCATGCTCCTGATGAGGCTGAGTATTGTGTGTGGCCTCCACGTGCCTGTATGACCTCCCTACAACGCCTGGGCATGATCCTGATGAGGCTGAGTATTGTGTGTGGCCTCCACGTGCCTGTATGACCTCCCTACAACGCCTGGGCATGCTCCTGATGAGGCTGAGTATTGTGTGTGGCCTCCACGTGCCTGTATGACCTCCCTACAACGCCTGGGCATGCTCCTGATGAGGCTGAGTATTGTGTGTGGCCTCCACGTGCCTGTATGACCTCCCTACAATGCCTGGGCATGCTCCTGATGAGGCTGAGTATTGTGTGTGGCCTCCACGTGCCTGTATGACCTCCCTACAACGCCTGGGCATGCTCCTGATGAGGCTGAGTATTGTGTGTGGCCTCCACGTGCCTGTATGACCTCCCTACAACGCCTGGGCATGCTTCTGATGAGGCTGAGTATTGTGTGTGGCCTCCACGTGCCTGTATGACCTCCCTACAACGCCTGGGCATGCTCCTGATGAGGCTCAGTATTGTGTGTGGCCTCCACGTGCCTGTATGACCTCCCTACAACGCCTGGGCATGCTCCTGATGAGGCTGAGTATTGTGTGTGGCCTCCACGTGCCTGTATGACCTCCCTACAACGCCTGGGCATGCTCCTGATGAGGCTGAGTATTGTGTGTGGCCTCCACGTGCCTGTATGACCTCCCTACAACGCCTGGGCATGCTCCTGATGAGGCTGAGTATTGTGTGTGGCCTCCACGTGCCTGTATGACCCCTCTACAACGCCTGGGCATGCTCCTGATGAGGCTGAGTATTGTGTGTGGCCTCCACGTGCCTGTATGACCTCCCTACAACGCCTGGGCATGCTCCTGATGAGGCTGAGTATTGTGTGTGGCCTCCACGTGCCCGTATGACCTCCCTACAACGCCTGGGCATGCTCCTGATGAGGCTGAGTATTGTGTGTGGCCTCCACGTGCCTGTATGACCTCCCTACAACGCCTGAGCATGCTTCTGATGAGGCTGAGTATTGTGTGTGGCCTCCACGTGCCTGTATGACCTCCCTACAACGCCTGGGCATGCTCCTGATGAGGCTCAGTATTGTGTGTGGCCTCCACGTGCCTGTATGACCTCCCTACAACGCCTGGGCATGCTCCTGATGAGGCTGAGTATTGTGTGTGGCCTCCACGTGCCTGTATGACCTCCCTACAACGCCTGGGAATGCTCCTGATGAGGCTGAGTATTGTGTGTGGCCTCCACGTGCCTGTATGACCTCCCTACAACGCCTGGGCATGCTCCTGATGAGGCTGAGTATTGTGTGTGGCCTCCACGTGCCTGTATGACCTCCCTACAATGCCTGGGCATGCTCCTGATGAGGCTGAGTATTGTGTGTGGCCTCCACGTGCCTGTATGACCCCTCTACAACGCCTGGTCATGCTCCTGATGAGGCTGAGTATTGTGTGTGGCCTCCACGTGCCTGTATGACCTCCCTACAACGCCTGGGCATGCTCCTGATGAGGCTGAGTATTGTGTGTGGCCTCCACGTGCCTGTATGACCTCCCTACAACGCCTGGGCATGCTCCTGATGAGGCTGAGTATTGTGTGTGGCCTCCACGTGCCTGTATGACCTCCCTACAACGCCTGGGCATGCTTCTGATGAGGCTGAGTATTGTGTGTGGCCTCCACGTGCCTGTATGACCTCCCTACAACGCCTGGGCATGCTCCTGATGAGGCTGAGTATTGTGTGTGGCCTCCACGTGCCTGTATGACCTCCCTACAACGCCTGGGCATGCTCCTGATGAGGCTGAGTATTGTGTGTGGCCTCCACGTGCCTGTATGACCTCCCTACAACGCCTGGGCATGCTCCTGATGAAGCTGAGTATTGTGTGTGGCCTCCACGTGCCTGTATGACCTCCCTACAACGCCTGGGCATGCTCCTGATGAGGCTGAGTATTGTGTGTGGCCTCCACGTGCCTGTATGACCTCCCTACAACGCCTGGGCATGCTCCTGATGAGGCTGAGTATTGTGTGTGGCCTCCACGTGCCTGTATGACCTCCCTACAACGCCTGGGCATGCTCCTGATGAGGCTGAGTATTGTGTGTGGCCTCCACGTGCCTGTATGACCTCCCTACAACGCCTGGGCATGCTCCTGATGAGGCTGAGTATTGTGTGTGGCCTCCACGTGCCTGTATGACCTCCCTACAACGCCTGGGCATGCTCCTGATGAGGCTGAGTATTGTGTGTGGCCTCCACGTGTCTGTATGACCTCGCTACAACGCCTGGGCATGCTCCTGATGAGGCTGAGTATTGTGTGTGGCCTCCACGTGCCTGTATGACCTCCCTACAACGCCTGGGCATGCTCCTGATGAGGCTGAGTATTGTGTGTGGCCTCCACGTGCCTGTATGACCTCCCTACAACGCCTGGGCATGCTCCTGATGAGGCTGAGTATTGTGTGTGGCCTCCACGTGCCTGTATGACCTCCCTACAACGCCTGGGCATGCTCCTGATGAGGCTGAGTATTGTGTGTGGCCTCCACGTGCCTGTATGACCTCCCTACAACGCCTGGGCATGCTCCTGATGAGGCTGAGTATTGTGTGTGGCCTCCACGTGCCTGTATGACCTCCCTACAACGCCTGGGCATGCTCCTGATGAGGCTGAGTATTGTGTGTGGCCTCCACGTGCCTGTATGACCCCTCTACAACGCCTGGGCATGCTCCTGATGAGGCTGAGTATTGTGTGTGGCCTCCACGTGCCTGTATGACCTCCCTACAACGCCTGGGCATGCTCCTGATGAGGCTGAGTATTGTGTGTGGCCTCCACGTGCCTGTATGACCTCCCTACAACGCCTGGGCATGCTCCTGATGAGGCTCAGTATTGTGTGTGGCCTCCACGTGCCTGTATGACCTCCCTACAACGCTTGGGCAGGCTCCTGATGAGGCTCAGTATTGTGTGTGGCCTCCACGTGCCTGTATGACCTCCCTACAACGCCTGGGCATGCTCCTGATGAGGCTGAGTATTGTGTGTGGCCTCCACGTGCCTGTATGACCTCCCTACAACGCCTGGGCATGCTCCTGATGAGGCTGAGTATTGTGTGTGGCCTCCACGTGCCTGTATGACCTCCCTACAACGCCTGGGCATGCTCCTGATGAGGCTCAGTATTGTATGTGGCCTCCACGTGCCTGTATGACCTCCCTACAATGCCTGGTCATGGTCCTGATGAGGCTCAGTATTGTGTGTGCCCTCCACGTGCCTGTATGACCTCCCTACAACGCCTGGTCATGGTCCTGATGAGGCTCAGTATTGTGTGTGCCCTCCACGTGCCTGTATGACCTCCCTACAACGCCTGGGCATGCTCCTGATGAGGCTCAGTATTGTGTGTGGCCTCCACGTGCCTGTATGACCTCCCTACAACGCCTGGTCATGGCCCTGATGAGGCTCAGTATTGTGTGTGGCCTCCACGTGCCTGTATGACCTCCCTACAACGCCCGGGCATGCTCCTGATGAGGCTCAGTATTGTGTGTGGCCTCCACGTGCCTCTATGACCTCCCTACAACACCTGGGCATGCTCCTGATGAGTTTGCGGATGGTCTCCTGTGGGATCTCCTCCCAGACCTGGACTAAAGCATCCGCCAACTCCTGGACAGTCTGTGGTGTAACGTGACGTTGTTGGATGGAGCGAGACATGATGTCCCAGATGTGCTCAATCGGATTCAGGTCTGGGGAACGGGCGGCCAGTCCATAGCTTCCATGCCTTCATCTTGCAGGAACTGCTGACACACTCCAGCCACATGAGGTCTGGCATTGTCCTGCATTAGGAGGAACCCAGGGCCAACCGCACCAGCATATGGTCTCACAAGGGGTCTGAGGATCTCATCTCGGTACCTAATGGCAGTCAGGCTACCTCTGGCGGGCACATGGAGGGCTGTGCGGCCTCCAAAGAAATGCCACCCCACATCATTACTGACCCACTGCCAAACCGGTCATGCTGAAGGATGTTGCAGGCAGCAGATCGCTCTCCACGGCGTCTCCAGACTCTGTCACGTCTGTCACATGTGCTCAGTGTGAACCTGCTTTCATCTGTGAAGAGCACGGGGCGCCAGTAGCGACTTTGCCAATCCTGGTGTTCTGTGGCAAATGCCAAGCGTCCTGCACGGTGTTGGGCTGTGAGCACAACCCCCATCTGTGGACGTCGGGCCCTCATACCACCCTCATGGAGTCGGTATCTAACCGTTTGTGCAGACACATGCACATTTGTGACCTGCTGGAGGTCATTTTGCAGGGCTCTGGCAGCGCTCCTCCTGTTCCTTCTTGCACAAAGGCGGAGGTAGCGGTCCTGCTGCTGGGTTGTTGTCCTCCTACGGCCCCCTCCACGTCTCCTCGTGTACTGGCCTGTCTCCTGGTATCTGCTCCATGCTCTGGACACTACACTGACACTAATGGCTGAGTATACAGACAGGACAGCAGGGGAGGACGCAGGAGAGTATACAGACAGGACAGCAGGGGAGGACGCAGGAGAGTATACAGACAGGACAGCAGGGGAGGACGCAGGAGAGTATACAGACAGGACAGCAGGGGAGGACGCAGGAGAGTATACAGACAGGACAGCACGGGAGGACGCAGGAGAGTATACAGACAGGACAGCAGGGGAGGACGCAGGAGAGTATACAGACAGGACAGCAGGGGAGGACGCAGGAGAGTATACAGACAGGACAGCAGGGGAGGACGCAGGAGAGTATACAGACAGGACAGCAGGGGAGGACGCAGGAGAGTATACAGACAGGACAGCAGGGGAGGACGCAGGAGAGTATACAGACAGGACAGCACGGGAGGACGCAGGACAGTATACAGACAGGACAGCAGGGGAGGACGCAGGAGAGTATACAGACAGGACAGCAGGGGAGGACGCAGGAGAGTATACAGACAGGACAGCAGGGGAGGACGCAGGAGAGTATACAGACAGGACAGCAGGGGAGGACGCAGGAGAGTATACAGACAGGACAGCAGGGGAGGACGCAGGAGAGTATACAGACAGGACAGCAGGGGAGGACGCAGGAGAGTATACAGACAGGACAGCAGGGGAGGACGCAGGAGAGTATACAGACAGGACATAGATTAGCTACTATGATGTCTCCCATATGCTTACAAAATAAAACAACATTTTACAAAATGGTGCTGATTTTGATGTAAGGCAGACATGAGGGAAATGGTATTTATTATTTTTTTTGAGTGGTATGACTATTGGGGACTATTGGGATTAAAGGGATAATAATTCAAAGTTTTTTAAATTGCTATTTTTTTCTCAAACTTTTGATATTTTTTTTATAAATAATGGCAAAACATATCAAGCAAAATTTACCATTATTATAAAGTGCAATGTGTCACAAACAAAAAAAAAAAAAGTAAAAATCAATGGGATATGTTGAAGCGTTCCAGAGTTATTACTACATAAGGTGACATGTCCGATTTAAATACATTGGCATGGTCACTAACCAGATTTAAAAAAAAAAAATAATAATAAAAAAAAAAAATAAAATAAAAAAAAAAAAAAAAAAAAAGGGATTTTTGCTGAAAATACATTGAACAAAAATAAATTGCCCTCAAAGGCGTCTCCTCCGAAATCCTCGGTAAGGGATGAAAAGTCAATGCACAATAATCAGAGATCCAGACGTCTTTATCATGAATAAATAGAAAACTTTTTATTATTAATTTTAAAGATCTCATGCAAAAGAATATAATAAATCTCTCCACGTAAAGAAGAATGCAAAATTAGATCTATTCCAACTCTTGTAAAAACTGTCTCTCTCTATACATATATATACACAGATATATCACCGGGCTGTAACAGGGGGTCCGACTCGCTCACTCCTCCTTCATGGGGGGGGGGGGGGGGGTCTAACTGGGATTTGTCATCGACACGATGCTCCTTGTGAGCGCCATTTAAAACGTACACGCAGATTAAAGGACTACGTGGAATCTTAGAGGGGGGTGTCCGGACAGGTTATTTAGGGTGTAAAATAATAAAAGCAGTAATTCTAACCTTCCCGATCCCCCCCCCCCCCTCCCTGCTCTGACACTTTCTGGGCCCCCTACCGGTCTTTATACTTCCTGCCCTGTCTGGACAGACACGTGACCTCTGCAGCCAATCACTGCATGTTGTCACTGCTGTGATTGCTGTGGCCTCAGACAAAGCAGCAAGTACTGGGATTGGAGCGAAACCTGGAACATAAGCGGCGGGGATTGGTGAATTTTACACCATTCTGACCAGGTTTTTTTTTGTATAAAAAATAAAAAATAGGCTAAGAAACCCCTTTAAAAAAGGACGTGCCCAGTCACATGACATCGGCTTTAGTAAATACTCGTATGGCCAATAAGAATTCTGAAAACTCTGTGTTGTTCCTCTGTTATTCCTCCCGGAAATTTATGAATAAAATTATCATTCTGCTTGTGGTTCAGATCGAGCAGTGTCTAGTTTGGAAAGTTTTCCATCAGGATCCGCTTCAATAAACTGTGCGCACATAGCCTTACGACACGGATATCCTGCGACTGCTCGCTGCAGAATTCTTTGTTCTCCTTTAGGATCAGGCCTGGACGAGGAGGATCTGCCAACAGATTTTCCAGCCAGATTTTCAGGTGGAAAATCTGCACAGCGTATTGAAGTAGCAGCAAAGTGGATGAAGTTTTATCAAAATCTCATCCACAGGCTGGAAAAAAAAAAAAAGCATTTGGCAGAAAGTGATCTTTGACGCGGATCTTAAAATCGGAACATGACTATTTTTTGCCGTGAAAAATCAAATCCTTGGGAAAATCCGTTTGTAAGACTTGCGGATTTTGACGATGATTAGCTGCAGATCCGCGGCAAAATCCACAGCAGAAAAAAAAAAAAAAAAAAAAAATCACACGAGAACGGAAAGGATTTTTAGTAAGAGTAAAATTGTAAAGTTTCTCGTTACCAGAACTCTGCAATCTTACCCAGTTACTACGATGACCATAACCCCTTTTAGTGAATTTCACCTTTTAGCATTATGGTCGGTTTCAGGTCCAAACTGCTAGGAGGATTCTTGTCTTAATATCGGACTGAGGTCTATTTTTCAAGGCACGAGCCGCGTCTGACAACCAATGATGCATCCCTGTCCATGGGGGGGGGGGGGGGATTAGGGGGTCAACCGATTCCTGCTAATAGAGAACTCATCGTTATAGAGTGTTCACGTCTCTCAAGAACAGGACCCCCATCCTGTGCCGCGGTGACCACACACCATTTACTTCTATGGGAGCTATTAAAATATCCGAGCTATAGGTGGAAAGCAACCCTACGGCTATTTGTGGCACGTAAAAAAAATGTTCAAGATGGTAGTAATATCCCTTTAAGTCTACAATTCAAATGAGACATGCTGTTAGTTTGGGGTCTCCTGGGCTCTGTGGGGGGAGTCGTATGGACACATCAAAAGTCCCTTACTATAATGCAGGGGGGTAAACACGTTGGCGTACGATGCAGGCTTTCGATGGTTAAGTGCACCTCTTCATTATGTGCTAAAGAACAATAGATGTGCATTAGGGGAAGAGGTCAAGGAGCGGAGGGGGTGCCATAGTGGAGATATAGGGTGGCAACCTCTACGGACGGGAAGGGATAGGACTTTAGGGTACACTGCCCCTTTATGCATGAGACACTTACAATCCCTCTTCCTAATAACTATGTATTTAACCATAAACCAGCTACACTTAATAAGCCATGCTGATAATAGAGATAAAGAGATATATATCTCTCTATCTCTATGTGTGAACATTCACGTGTATATATATATTTATATATGCCACTGTAATATATGGGATATTAGTATCTATTCTAACGTCTAGTAACTGGTGCTGCATTATAACAGATACTTCAGCTGCCCAAACTGTTCCCGTAGGAAAGAATGGGGTCAGTTTATCGCCTGTATGACCCGGATGACTGGGTAAGAGGTTTGCATTCAGCACCAGGTCCACAATCACTTCTCTGACTGCTGGAAGCAGCACCGGCCCATTCTTGGACTCTAGATCTGTACTGGATTACTTACATACACGGCCCTCAATATTAACGACAAGCAGAGGTTGCTGCAGAAAGCAATCTTTTTTTTTTTTTTTTTTTTAAAGTTGTCCAGAGCCCCTCATTTCTGTGCCGATGACGTTAGGACCCCCCACTCACGGGTGTGTGCATACGTCTGGGCAGGTGTGAGTGGTCCTAACGTCATCGGCACGTCAGATGCAGCGGTGAGCGGCGCCGGATAACCCTTTTAAACCCATGTCTGTGCAGGGGATTAGGAGCTTTGCATCGATAAAATACAACTGTGATCCTTGTAAAAATATATTATGAAAATAATCTGTGCAGAATTTTGGACCTAAAAAATGACACAAAGGATAAAAAGGTCGGCTTTCTGCTTAGCACGGGATGCATTGATAGATTTACACAGTCGCGGCCCTGGCAGCCGCTCGTCTTATTAGAGGGTCTTCCTGCAGACACAAGACCCTCCTCTCTATATTGTTATTGCTTTCAATCTGTTAAAAAAAAACATGAAAAACCATCAGTGGTCTTGGAAGAGTCAATGAAGAAAATCCGGAACAGTACCTTAGATAGTTTGCGGTTTGTGCGCTCAGGCAGGTCGTCTGCCCCTTCTTCTTCAGGACCTGCAGATCTCGCCTAAGTACCCAGACCGCGTACAGACACATAAAAACGGAACCGCTGGACACACTGGATAAAAGGCAGGCGCGTGTGTGACCAGACAAGCTGCGGGGAGGGAGCAGCGGGACATATGGAAGCTATAGGTGACACACAGCATTGCACGGAGAAGACCACAAAGTGAGGCACAAGGCAAGGCCACGAATGGAACGCAACTCGGCTCGGTCTCCTTCAGGTCGATGGTGACAGTCTCAGGAGTGACGAGTCCAGGGGAGGACGCCGGGAACGATCCTACACGCGTCTGTGCCGGCAGGGACATTTCATGTGCGGGTATATCCCATGGCCGGTCCGGCAGCGCGGGCTCGTCGGCTCTCGGATGATGACGCTCGGCTGTGGTCACTCCACCGTTAGAGACAGGACTGTCATCACCGCGATCCCACAGCTAATCAGAAGGACTTGGATCAGGGAATTCCTGGGAGAAAATACAGAAAGCAAAGTCTGATGATACAAACACTGGACAGAATGGTGGCAAATACTGGAGAATTGTGCACGAGAGACCATCACTAGATCAGGGCCGAGCGCCGCGGTCTTGGGGGATGCACATCACACCCCGATATGAGGAAGAGTGGAAGGAATCTATGTCGCCAACAGGTGCAGTAGGGAATAACAAGCGGCGAGTGTCTGAGAAGAGAACCTGTTAATTAAGGACAGTGATTACAGCAGCCTCAGCACCGATCCAGGCCGTCTGATGGAGAGCTGGCAGAACCGTGGTGGTGACCGGGCCGCAGCCACACACTGTCCGTAGCACGGCAGGTAATCACAACTTTGAGGACGTTTTCAGCACAATTAAAGGCTTCACAATGATAATGTGAATGTGGAGCTAAGAGGATGTCAGCTGGACAAGATCTAACACCTTGACTACAAAAATGGTGGAGAGAGAAAGATGGGGCAGATGGATGTCCACATGCCTGAGCCTTTAGTTCTCTGGGGACAAGAGCCACTAACAGAGGCATCTGCATCTTCTCCTCTCCCTATTCAGCTTACTTGGAAGAAAACTACACAAGAGCAAGTTCACATAAGAAGGATTTCCTGCAAAATCTCCTCAGTGCAAAGTCTTCATCAAATTTGCATCAGAGGCCGGGAGGCTTCAAAGGTCCAGAAATAAGGATGGTTCTTCCCAGGGCTGCTACAGGTAATTGGCAGGTCTATGACTATGCTAGAGACCTGTCAATCACCTGCAGAGGTTCTGGGAAGATCCATCCGGAGGAGGCGCCGGACTGGTCCCCAACTGGATCTATAAAGTATTAAAGCTGAGGTGAATAACCGCAACATAAGGCCAATGCCGCGGATGCCGAGTCCGCCGCACAGGTCAACGCTTGCTGCTGGCTTTCTTCGCCCCGGGCGTCACGTTACACGGGCTCTCGCCCCGGGCGTCACGTTACACGGGCTCTCGCCCCGGGCGTCACGTTACACGGGCTCTCGCCCCGGGCGTCACGTTACACGGGCTCTCGCCCCGGGCGTCACGTTACACGGGCTCTCGCCCCGGGCGTCACGTTACACGGGCTCTCGCCCCGGGCGTCACGTTACACGGGCTCTCGCCCCGGACGTCACGTTACACGGGCTCTCGCCCCGGACGTCACGTTACACGGGCTCTCGCCCCGGACGTCACGTTACACGGGCTCTCGCCCCGGACGTCACGTTACACGGGCTCTCGCCCCGGACGTCACGTTACACGGGCTCTCGCCCCGGACGTCACGTTACACGGGCTCTCGCCCCGGACGTCACGTTACACGGGCTCTCGCCCCGGACGTCACGTTACACGGGCTCTCGCCCCGGACGTCACGTTACACGGGCTCTCGCCCCGGACGTCACGTTACACGGGCTCTCGCCCCGGACGTCACGTTACACGGGCTCTCGCCCCGGACGTCACGTTACACGGGCTCTCGCCCCGGACGTCACGTTACACGGGCTCTCGCCCCGGACGTCACGTTACACGGGCTCTCGCCCCGGACGTCACGTTACACGGGCTCTCGCCCCGGACGTCACGTTACACGGGCTCTCGCCCCGGACGTCACGTTACACGGGCTCTCGCCCCGGACGTCACATTACACGGGCTCTCACCCCGGACGTCACATTACACGGGCTCTCACCCCGGACGTCACATTACACGGGCTCTCGCCCCGGACGTCACATTACACGGGCTCTCACCTCGTGCTTTTCTCTTCCAACAGGTCTGGCAGCACATTAACCAGCGCGATGTACAGGAACCCGCCCGATGTGAAGGGTAAAATCCAGGCCACGGCTTCTCCTGTGCGGGAATTAAGGTGATCAGTAACATATCATGTCCGTCTGTCTATATCATCTGTGCAAAGGGCAGAGGCAGACGACCACAAGGGAGAAGTGTGATGAGGCGGGCGGAGAAGATGTGCAAGTCCATCCTACTAACCCACCCCTGTGCGCTGGATGTCGGCCATAATATCGGATCAGGTAACTGATGTATAAAAGGATCTGCAAACTTTTATCAGAACTTTAAAAACAACTGGAAAAGTTTAGAAGACAAACTCTACTTCTCTCCCCGTGATCCATTGTTTTTTTATTTGGAGGAGGCAGACGAGTGACCCTGCGCGGAGGACACTCCAGAGCTCTTCCTTTTGGTGCTCATTTAACCCTTTGTTCACACTTACCGGCCCCTTTGGGTGACTGAGCGCAGACTGCAAACCCGGCTCCCAGGATCCCTCCCATCGCGGTCATCAGCTGCATCTTGGCTGCGCTCCAGCGATCAAACCCGGCACGGAGGAGAATAGCGAAATCCCCAACCTGTAGTAGGGGCAGAGTATTAGGGAGGTGCAGGAGGGACGAGCATGGAGGATCGCCAGATCGCTGCACCGCACTGACCTCATGGGGAATCTCGTGTAACAGGATAGCCGCCGTCGTCAGAATTCCCACCTGGAAGGAATAATACGTCACATGTACACAAACACATTGATAGGTTGAAGAACAGAAAAAAGGCACAATGCAGAATAGACAAAAAAGCCTAAGCCCAAAGACTCGGCAGCGAGTCCTACAGAAGCCCAGAAGGACCAACCCCAGCAAAACAGGTCACTTTGGATGAGTATTCGGACTTACCTTCCTACTGACCAGAAAGCTGCCGGCCACCGCCATGCCGTGGGTGAAGTTATCAATGGTGTTGGCCAGCAGGTTGAGGTAGCCACTGACCTGTAACCAACAAGCCAATGATGAGTGCACAAAGAGCTGTCCGTATACGGTATATACCAGGACTGTACAGCCGCTCCGGTGTATAACGTGCCGTCCGTATACGCTATATATCAGGGGGTGTACAGTCGCTCCGGTGTATAAAGTGCCGTCAGTATACACTATATATCAGGGGGTGTACAGCCGCTCCGGTGTATAACGTGCCGTCAGTATACGCTATATATCAGGGGGTGTACAGCCGCTCCGGTGTATAACGTGCCGTCAGTATACACTATATATCAGGGGGTGTACAGCCGCTCCGGTGTATAAAGTGCCGTCAGTATACACTATATATCAGGGGGTGTACAGCCGCTCCGGTGTATAACGTGCCGTCAGTATACGCTATATATCAGGGGGTGTACAGCCGCTCCGGTGTATAACGTGCCGTCAGTATACGCTATATATCAGGGGGTGTACAGTCGCTCCGGTGTATAACGTGCCGTCAGTATACGCTATATATCAGGGGGTGTACAGTCGCTCCAGTGTATAAAGTGCCGTCAGTATACACTATATATCAGGGGGTGTACAGCCGCTCCGGTGTATAACGTGCCGTCAGTATACGCTATATATCAGGGGGTGTACAGCCGCTCCGGTGTATAACGTGCCGTCAGTATACACTATATATCAGGGGGTGTACAGTCGCTCCGGTGTATAAAGTGCCGTCAGTATACGCTATATATCAGGAGGTGTACAGCCGCTCCGGTGTATAACGTGCCATCAGTATACGCTATATATCAGGAGGTGTACAGCCGCTCCAGTGTATATCGTGCCATCAGTATACGCTATATATCAGGGGGTGTACAGCCGCTCCGGTGTATAACGTGCTGTCAGTATACGCTATATATTAGGGGGTATACAGCCGCTCCTGTGTATAACGTGCCGTCAGTATACGCTATATATCAGGAGGTGTACAGCCGCTCCGGTGTATAACGTGCCATCAGTACACGCTATATATCAGGGGGTGTACAGTCGCTCCGGTGTATAAAATGCCGTCAGTATACACTATATATCAGGGGGTGTACAGCCGCTCCGGTGTATAACGTGCCGTCAGTATACGCTATATATCAGGAGGTGTACAGCCGCTCCGGTGTATAACGTGCCGTCAGTATACACTATATATCAGGTACTGACCTTAATACCGTCACTCTTGGCTCTCGGTTGCGCAGCGTTCCGCTTTTCACTCCCGCCGTGTTTCCCATTCATCAGGCTGCCGGGGGGAAGTTTCTGAAACAGAGAAGAACACAGTTATCCCACGTCCACGTCCCACGATCAGGAGCATAAACTGGACTAAACGGTGATGAAAAGTGACAAAACGAGCGCAGCTCCTGCTGGACGACACATTTAGGACTATACCACCGAGTACTTGGGTTCTTGGCACCAGGAGTTTGCACTTTACGTTTGCTGCAACTTAAATGGTCGCTGTCACTTCAACAAACTTTACATAAAGGAATAAGACAAGCGAATAAGAAAATGTGTGATAAGTATTATTAGAGAAATCTGCTTCTTTCTCCACTTATGAGCCACTTCTCTCCCCAATACATCATCCCCTCTGAAAAAATCTTCCATATAGTGGAGAGGGAAGGGCTGGAAGAGAGAGACATAGAAACATCCTGTTGAGCTTCCCAACAAGTCCTTTATCTCACCACATTGATGGGTACACAGCTCAGTAATGCAGTACAATGTTCTCCATGCTTCTTTCTAGTAAGTTTTTATCTCACCCCAGTGCTGGATTCATATCTACACTGCTCACTTTTGCCCTCCATGTTGCTGTTTTTTACTAGTAAGTGTTTTATCTTACTCCAGAGCTGGATTCGCAGCTACACTGCTCAGTACTGCCGTATAATGTCTCCCATAATGCTGCTTTCTAGTGTTGTATCTCACCCCCAGTGCTGGCTTCACATCTACACTGCTAATATTCTCCATGCTAATGCTTTCTTGTAAGGCTGCGTGCCCACGAGGAAATATCTGCAGCATGTCCATTATTTGTGCGTTTACGCATGCGGATTTGCCTACTCAATGCATTAGAAAAACGAATGACAAATCCGCATGTAAAAACGTGTGTTAAAATCCGCATGTAAAAAAGCTTTAAAAACGTGTGTTAAAATCCGCATGTAAAAACGCTTTAAAAACGTGTGTTAAAATCCGCATGCGTTTTTACTGGCAAGGACATGCAGAAACGCTGCGGAAATTTTCCGCTTCAATTCTGCATCGTAGGCACATAGCCTTAGTATTTCAAGTCACTCCAGAGCTGGATTAACAGCTACACCGCTCAGTATTGCTGTATAATGCGGTCCATGCTGCTGACGCTTCTGAACATGAGCTTCACAGACGGAAGATCCGGAATCCCTCATGTCTGTGTGTATAGGACACATCATAGCGGCTAATCTCTCTCCACACAGTCTTAAGGCTGAGATTACAAAAAGACCGAAAATATAGAGAGTGCGAGGAGGAGGCTCTGAAAAAGTGTAAGAATAGGAAGAAGGGAAATTTATTGTGCGAGGAAAGAGACAAGTGTGGCCATTCCTAGTCGCCGGCCCCTAGTCCTCTGCATGGTCACCCATCATATGCTGCTACCTATGGAGTAAATGACTCATCACAGACTGCCCCTTTCTTATAAGACCCTCAGAAAATAGCAATTTCCCATAACAAAATCTACTATGATCACGACTCTTGATATTAATTTCCTATGCATGGGATAAGTAATTGTTATCAGACTTGTAGAGGTCCGATACCCGGGACCCCCAATGATTGCAGCTCCTGGATACAGAACAGCAAAGCTCCGTACACCATGTAGTGGCCGTTCTTGGTACTGCAGAATGCGAACTGATCTGCGGTACTAAGAACGGCAGGTGATCAGCAGGGGGGGTGGTGGGGAGGGATCCCAACTGATCAGATATTGATGATCTATTAGTTAAAAGGGATGTTACAAAATTTTATACTAAGTATGACTCTCACCTGCACACAATTGGCTCCGGTCGTCGTCTGTTCTTCATTCTTTCCATCCGTAAAAGTTTTCTCCAAAATGAGGAAAGTGAAGAAGCCGATGATCACCCACAGGCCGAGGAGACGCTGCTGCTGGAGGGACTGAGCGCTGCCTGCCGGGAGGAGGAATCAGGTTATACAGGGGAGCCGGCGAAGGGCACTGGCGGAGAAAGAGGGAATGGGCCGGCGGAGGGACCCAGGACGTGTGTACGATTGAAGGACTGCTGTGCAAGCACTGGTAGCAGCGGTGCGCCCCCCTCCACCCAGAATGACCAGGACTTTTGCCCCCTCTTCGCTGCACAGGGGTAACACAAGCCTGTGATATCCCCCATTGCCGGTACGTGCTGCACGTTCGCACATTCTCACACCGGTCGAGCACTGACGTGCAGGTACACGTCCACATTCACCAGACTTTATGACAAACACTTTCATCTGTCTGGTATTAAGATTTGCAGAAACAAATGCATAATATTTCCCCACTTATAAAATAAGCACTAGGTGAGTGCAGCCCCCCCGAACCGCTGGAGAGACTCAACTCCCATTAATTTCAATAGGGGAACGCTGCAAAACAGAAAAGCAAAACTGATTAACCCTTCCAGCATAAGAATCTGTAATACACTGTATTACAGAGTTGTTTCAGGACTCCCTAAGCAGTACCAGTGGGCATCGCTGACCGGTGGGGGTCTTGGACATGGCAGCATAAACATCCCGGAAAAGCCATAAAAATAGGAGTTGGGGACGGCTGTGACATGACTGTGGCAAGAGATCGGCTGCAGCAAGTACACACCATCCCCAAGCAAAAAAAAAAAAAAAAACATAAGGGAATCCGGCAGCAGTACAGGGGATCGGTAGGGGAGTATTTTTTTTTTTTACGTAAAATATAAAAAAAGAAAAAAAGATGGGAAATCCTCTTATAACACAATTAATAGCTCTGCCTGTATAAATTGCTGCCAAATATTCCCTTTACTGCATCGCACACAAAGCGAGCGGCTTCTGTGCAAACATGAGAGGTGGCGGAGCCCGGAGCGGGTGACATACCTGTGGTGGCGCTACAGGTGTATGCCCAGGCCTCCGGCAGGAGGTGAACAAACACGTCGCCCAACAATCCGCCAATGGCAAAACTCAGCAGCTGCTTCAGCCTCTTGGCGCCTTCTGGAAAGGGAAACACAGAATAAACGTCCTTCACTGAGAATGAATGGAGGCAGTGATAGACCGCGGAGGTCGTGACGGAGGAGTGAAGTGTGCGGCGGCCACACGGGGACGGCCACACTGCGGCGGCCACACGGGGACGGCCACACTGCGGCGGCCACACAGGGACGCCCACACTGCGGCGGCCACACAGGGACGCCCACACTGCGGCGGCCACACAGGGACGCCCACACTGCGGCGGCCACACAGGGACGCCCACACTGCGGCGGTCACACAGGGACGCTCACACTGCGGCGGTCACACAGGGACGCCCACACTGCGGCGGCCACACAGGGACGCCCACACTGCGGCGGCCACACAGGGACGCCCACACTGCGGCGGTCACACAGGGACGCTCACACTGCGGCGGTCACACAGGGACGCTCACACTGCGGCGGTCACACAGGGACGCTCATACTGTGGCGGTCACACAGGGACGCTCACACTGCGGCGGTCACACAGGGACGCTCATACTGCGGCGGTCACACAGGGACGCTCATACAACAACACAACCAAGAACTTCAATGATTGAAGCTCAAAATTTGGTGAATTTTTGACTATCCTCGTACCTTCAGATCTGAGCGCAGAGCCTGCCTCAACTGGAATCACCAGTAATGGAAACACCCCGCTGAATCCCACCAGCAACGAGCCAATCAGAGAGCAGATCCAGGCGTCCAGAGCGGAGGTGTTGGCATTTTCACAGGCGCGACTTCCTGGGGTGCAGGCAGCGCTGAGGTGGAGACTGGAACATGCAAAGAGCAGCCAGGGCAGAACCCGGACCCACATCATCCTGCGGGAAGAGGAACAGGACCAGAAATAAATGATTAAAAGGGTCAGAGACATGGCGGGGTCGGTAAGGCTTCAATTGAGGGGAGACACCGTGGGGCGCAACGTTATGTACCCAGCAGAGCGCAAGCTCCACTGCCAAGCCACTGCACAATCTCTGCCACTGAGCCGGCCCGTGGGGCACAAAACATTCCCTCTGAGCAACCACATGGGGCGAAACCTCAGGCGAAACAACCTCAGCTTTTGAGCAAGTATCAAGTGTTACCCCAGCAAACGAGCCACTCATCCGCGTCCTCTCCTCCGTGCCGACACATTCTCTCCTCTGATCGTCCTCTCAGTCCGCACATACTCTCCACTGATCATTCTCTCCCTGTGTCTCCTCCGTGCCCCCTTGACTGCTCCTCTTCGCATCATCTTCCCCGTGCCCCATCTCCTGGGCATCATGTGCCCCACACGCACTCCATCATACCTGCACATCCTCTCCTCCTCGCATCATCTTCCCCGTGCCCCCTCACCTGAGCACACTCCTTCATACTTGCACATCCTCTCCTCCTTGCACCCTTATCATCTCCTCCGCGCCCCTCGCGCACTGCCCTCTGTACCCGCATCTCCTCCGCGCCCCTCGCGCACTGCCCTCTGTACCCGCATCTCCTCCGCGCCCCTCGCGCACTGCCCTCTGTACCCGCATCTCCTCCGCGCCCCTCGCGCACTGCCCTCTGTACCCGCATCTCCTCCGCGCCCCTCGCGCACTGCCCTCTGTACCCGCATCTCCTCCGCGCCCCTCGCGCACTGCCCTCTGTACCCGCATCTCCTTCGCGCCCTCTCCCTCTGCCCTCTGTACCCGCATCTCCTCCGCGCCCCTCGCGCACTGCCCTCTGTACCCGCATCTCCTCCGCGCCCCTCGCGCACTGCCCTCTGTACCCGCATCTCCTCCGCGCCCCTCGCGCACTGCCCTCTGTACCCGCATCTCCTTCGCGCCCTCTCCCTCTGCCCTCTGTACCCGCATCTCCTCCGCACCCCTCGCGCACTGCCCTCTGTACCCGCATCTCCTTCGCACCCTCTCCCTCTGCCCTCTGTACCCGCATCTCCTCCGCGCCCCTCGCGCACTGCCCTCTGTACCCGCATCTCCTCCGCGCCCCTCGCGCACTGCCCTCTGTACCCGCATCTCCTTCGCGCCCTCTCCCCTCTGTACCCGCATCTCCTCCGCGCCCCTCGCGCACTGCCCTCTGTACCCGTATCTCCTCCGCGCCCCTCGCGCACTGCCCTCTGTACCCGCATCTCCTTCGCACCCTCTCCCTCTGTACCCGCATCTCCTCCGCGCCCCTCGCGCACTGCCCTCTGTACCCGCATCTCCTCCGCGTCCCTCGCGCACTGCCCTCTGTACCCGCATCTCCTCCGCGCCCCTCGCGCACTGCCCTCTGTACCCGCATCTCCTCCGCGCCCCTCGCGCACTGCCCTCTGTACCCGCATCTCCTTCGCACCCTCTCCCTCTGCCCTCTGTACCCGCATCTCCTCAGCGCCCCTCGCGCACTGCCCTCTGTACCCGCATCTCCTCTCCTCTGTACCCACAGCTTCTCTCCTCTTTATCCGCACCGTTACTAATCCTCCTTCCACACTTCTGCCACTAACGAGGCTCGGGGGATCGCATTTCCTGCTGTCACCTTACATAACAGGTCTGCAGCTCCGGGACATTATAACACACGTCTGATACATTAGTGCACACACCCAGCACCAGGATATTAGCTCGCAATCACCCGGGCCCGCAGGCGCCAAATCCACGGTCATTCCAGGACAGGGCGCATTTATACATCAGCGTTCTCTACTGGAGATTTTTGGGATCTCAGCAAAACACAGAAGATTTTGCTCCTCATGTAGGAAATTTTGCACAACAGAAAAGAAATGAGAAAAAAAAGCAAAGTCACAGGCGCCAAACTGACCGCGGCGCCATTGTGGCCCCATCAAGTAACCTGGACCACAGTTCACACCCGCATCTGCTGTGGCGACACCCGCCGTCCCAGCTCTCCTCCTCCTGCTCACATTGCACCATTTATAAAATCTCTCTGAAGTTTTGGCGCCATTCTCAGGGTCACATGACTGGTAACGTATAGAGAACACAATATAGTGAATTAACAACCTCCAGATGAGCTCACCGCCCCGAATACAGGGGGCAGCCGCCTGCGCACTCCGGCTGTTGGGAAACTACAACTCCCAGCATGTTCGGAGGACCAGCGGATTCAGGGCATGCTGGGAGTTGTCAATCTACAACAGCTGGAGAGAGCAGGAGGCCGACACCGGAGTGCCCGGGGCGTCATTACCCCACAAGGGGGGGGGGGGGGGGCGTCATTACTCTACAAGGGGGGCGCTCGGGGCGTCATTACTCTATTGGGGGGCGCTCGGAGCATCATTACTCTATAGGGGGGCGTCATTACCCTATAAGGGGGGGGGGCGCCCGGGGCATCATTACCCCATAAGGGGGGGGGGGAGTGCCCGGGGCGTCATTACCCCACAAGGGGGGGGGGGGGGGGGGGGGAGTGCCCGGGGCATCATTACCCCATAAGGGGGGGGGAGTGCCCGGGGCGTCATTACCCCACAAGGGGGGCGTCATTACTCTACAAGGGGGGCGCTCGGGGCGTCATTACTCTATTGGGGGGCGCTCGGAGCATCATTACTCTATAGGGGGGCGTCATTACCCTATAAGGGGGGGGGGGGGGCGCCCGGGGCGTCATTACCCCACAAGGGGGGGGCGTCATTACCCCACAAGGGGGGGGGGCGCTCGGGGCGTCACTACTCTATTGGGGGGCGCTCGGGGCGTCATTACTCTATAAGGGGGGCGTCATTACTCTGCAAGGGGGGGCGCTCGGGGCGTCATTACCCCGCAAAGGGGGGGGGGCGTCATTACCCCACAAGGGGGGGGCATCATTACCCCACAAGGGGGGGGGGCGCTCGGGGCGTCACTACTCTATTGGGGGGCGCTCGGGGCGTCATTACTCTATAAGGGGGGCGTCATTATTCTGCAAGGGGGGGGGCGCCCGGGGCATCATTACTCTGCAAGGTGGGGGGGGGGGGCGCCCGGGGCGTCATTACTCTGCAAGGGGGGGGCCATCACTCTGCAAGGGGGGCGCCATCACTCTGCAAGGGGGGCGCCATCACTCTGCAAGGGGGGCGCCATCACTCTGTGAGGGGGGGGGGCGCCATCACTCTGTGAGGGGGGGGGGCGCCATCACTCTGTGAGGGGGGGGGCGCCATCACTCTGTGAGGGGGGGGGCGCCATCACTCTGTGAGGGGGGGGGGGGCGCCATCACTCTGTGAGGGGGGGGGGGGGCGCCATCACTCTGTGAGGGGGGGGGGGGCGCCATCACTCTGTGAGGGGGGGGGGGGGGCGCCATCACTCTGTGAGGGGGGGGGGGGGGGCGCCATCACTCTGTGAGGGGGGGGGGGGCGCCATCACTCTGTGAGGGGGGGGGGGGCGCCATCACTCTGTGAGGGGGGGGGGGGGCGCCATCACTCTGTGAGGGGGGGGCGCCATCACTCTGTGAGGGGGGGGCGCCATCACTCTGTGAGGGGGGGGCGCCATCACTCTGTGAGGGGGGGGGGCGCCATCACTCTGTGAGGGGGGGGGGCGCCATCACTCTGTGAGGGGGGGGGGCGCCATCACTCTGTGAGGGGGGGGGGCGCCATCACTCTGTGAGGGGGGGGGGCGCCATCACTCTGTGAGGGGGGGGGGCGCCATCCTCTGTGAGGGGGGGGGGCGCCATCACTCTGTGAGGGGGGGGGGCGCCATCACTCTGTGAGGGGGGGGGCGCCATCACTCTGTGAGGGGGGGGGCGTCATCACTCTGTGAGGGGGGGGGGCGTCATCACTCTGTGAGGGGGGGGGCGTCATCACTCTGTGAGGGGGGGGGGCGTCATCACTCTGTGAGGGGGGGGGGCGTCATCACTCTGTGAGGGGGGGGGGCGTCATCACTCTGTGAGGGGGGGGCGTCATCACTCTGTGAGGGGGGGGGCGTCATCACTCTGTGAGGGGGGGGCGCCATCACTCTGTGAGGGGGGGGCGCCATCACTCTGTGAGGGGGGGGCGCCATCACTCTGTGAGGGGGGGCGCCATCACTCTGTGAGGGGGGGGCGCCATCACTCTGTGAGGGGGGGGCGCCATCACTCTGTGAGGGGGGGGCGCCATCACTCTGTGAGGGGGGGGCGCCATCACTCTGTGAGGGGGGGGCGCCATCACTCTATAATGGGGGGCGTCATCACTCTATAAGGGGGGCGCTCGGGGCATCATCACTCTATAAGGGGGACGCTCGGGGCGTCATCACTCTATAAGGGGGACGCTCGGGGCGTCATTACTCTATAAGGGGGGCGCTCGGGGCGTCATCACTCTATAAGGGGGGCGCTCGGGGCGTCATCACTCTATAAGGGGGGCGCTCGGGGCGTCATCACTCTATAAGGGGGGCGCTCGGGGCGTCATCACTCTATAAGGGGGGCGCTCGGGGCGTCATCACTCTATAAGGGGGGCGCTCGGGGCGTCATCACTCTATAAGGGGGGCGCTCGGGGCAACATTATTCCATTACTGCTTCAAAGTTGCTGAAACTTGTAGTTCTGCAGCAAAATAAAGACGAGTGAAGCCAGAGAAGTTTGCTGGGGCTTGTAGTCCTTCATGCATATTGGCCTGAGGATGTTATGTCAGGCATGCTGGGACTTGCAGTCCCCTCCAGCTGCTGCCGCTTGCTGTGACCCTCAGATCCGCACAAATGCCCGCCATACATACCAGAATAAATCACGGTCCGGCTCTCGGTTCTCCTCTCGTTCCCGGCCATCCCCGTCCTCCTCCGCCCAACTCCCCGCCCCTCAGCCGGAGCCACGTGTCACCCCCCCACCTTCCGGAACCATTACGTCATGCCTACAGCGTCCGGCGGGAAGCATTCTACCGAGCACTTCCGGCTGCATAAAAGGCCATGGGGGAATGTAAATAAAGTGGAACACATTCAGCCACGGATCAGCAGGTCTGTTGTGCTGACACCTTGTGGACAGTATGGGAACTGCAGTGCTTGGAAATCGATTTTTTTTTTTTATCCAAAAAATCGTCCATTATTGAGATTTTTTTTCTCCTCTGTGTGAATGAGAAGCTCATAAAGGATTTATACTCATTAGTAACACTAACCTCACATGGTGTTCAGGCGAAACATTCGATGGAGTATTTATGCTGCCATCTATAGGTCGCTATGTTTGACCACGTACCCTCTCCCTGTATCTGAGGGTCAGGTCTACGCGGGTCTCTGGGTGATAGCATCCTAGTGGGCTCCGGCTTGCTGTCAATTTTCTCCCATCTTCTTACCTTCCAACTTTTAAAGAAGAGAAAGAGGGAAAGATCACGTGGAAAATTTAGGCCACACCCCAATCCACGCCCATTTACCATTTCTTTCTCCCCTGACAGGAGGAGTTGTCAGAGGGGCGCTGATAATGAAGGGCATTCAGCAGACGGCCCTCATCCACATTCCTGGTATGCATGGCCCCCTCAGACCCAATCCTGATATGCATGGCCCCCTCAGACCCAATCCTGGTATGTATGCCCCCCTATCCTGGTATACATGGCCCCCCTTCGCTGCACACATGAAAAAAATAAACACTTATACTCACCTTCCTTCTTCCCCTCTGCTCCAATGCTGCGTCCTGTCTGCCAGCAGCTGATGTCGGCATCTGAGCAGCGCATGACATCACTGCCATGTGCCCTCAGATGCCGAGGTGAGCTGCGGAGATATTCACTCCTCTCCACGCCGGGACTATGGGCGTGGAGAAGAGTGAATAGCCATTCTCCTTAGTAGTGCGCACTGTCAGCACAGCACCAGCTCCTGCTGCAGCTCAGCTATCCTCTGTTCCCCGCTACTAAAGAGAATGAATATTCACTCTTCTCCACGGAGCCGCTGCAGGAAGTCGGTGGCTGCAATTCACAGTGTGCACTATTAAGGAGAATGAATATTCACTCCTCTCCACTCCCATGGGCGTGGAGAAGAGTGAATATTCATTCTCTTTAATAGCGGGTACACATGGTAGCTGCAGCTGCCTGTGCCCACTGCTCCACCGCTGCAACACGCCCCACCGCCCTCCACAGCCGGGAGAACAGCTGAGCCATGACGGGACGCGGGACTGAGCCCTCAAAGAGGGACAGTCCCGCGGAAACCGGGACGGTTGGGAGCTCTGCTGTTGGTCTCAAGTCCTGCAGTAATAACAGTTACATTGCCCCTATAACCATCCACGATGCCCTCGTAATGATCAAATCTAGCCCCAGTGAGGCCCAACACCCACATGCTGCCAGCCATAGTGCCCTATGAGAGATCCAGGTCGCAGTGCCCCAACAACAGTGATACTATAACAGCCATCGTCCCCCATGTTGGTGCCTCATTGTCCCGTGCTCATGTCCTGCTCATATCGCAGCCTGTCGATAGAACGCCAGCCATGACCAGAGCCTGCATAGTGCCCCGATAACACAATGTCGCACTGCCGCCTCAATAAAAGCCTCAACGACCAATGCTCAGAATATTGGACTTAATACTATATTAATGTGGTCGTCTCACTACGACAATCTGTGACCCCCGTGGGCACAACCGATACCCAGCTCTCACTTATAGAGGGGCTCAATACAAGAGACTCCTATATGTTATTCAAATGCCTTAAATGGTCACATGGAAAGGGGGAGTCATAAAGAACATTAAGGGTCACCAGATTCCACAATACTAACTCCATTCATTATTAAATGGATCTCATATAACTGATGAGATTGGTGTACTTACTAGTAAAAATCTATTTTATAATCGCAGCATGAAAATGTTCAAAAGTCCAGATGTATTCAGGAGTCTCTGCCCACTCAGCCTGACTGAAAGTTGCAGCTTGTAGTGAACAAAACTCAATAGCAGCAGGGAGGAGGGGCACTGAGGAGCTATCAATCAGGCCAGGTGGGCGGATGTTCAGGAGCAGGAAAGAAAGACCCTGAGAAGCTGTCAATCAGGCTAGATGGATGCTGATTCAGCAGCAGGGAGGAGGGACACGGAGGAGCTGTCCATCAAGCCAGGTGGGCGGATGTTCAGCAGCAGGAGGAGGGACACTGAAAAGCTGTCAAGCAGGCCAAGTGTGTGGATATTAAACAGCAGGAAGAGCGACACTGAGTAGCTGTTAGTCAGGCCAGGTGGGTTGATATTCAGCAGCAGGGAGGAGGGACACTGAGGAGCTGTCAATCAGGCCAGGTGGGTTGATATTCAGCAGCAGGGAGGAGGGACACTGAGGAGCTGTCAATCAGGCCACGTGGGTTGATATTCAGCAGCAGGGAGGAGGGACACTGAGGAGCTGACAATCAGGCCTGGTGGGAGGATATTCAGCAGCATCAGGGGGAGGTTCACTGAGGAGCTATCAGTAAGGTCAGGTGGGTGGATATTCAGCAGCAGGGAGGAGGGACACTGAGGAGCTGTCAATCAGGCCAGGTGGGAGGATATTCAGCCGGGAAGAGGGACACTGAGAAGCTGTCAATCAGGCTGGGTGGGAGGATATTTAGCAGCAGGGAGGAGGGACACTGAGAAGCTGTCAATCAGGCTGGGTGGGCAGCGAATCCCGGCATCTGGTGCAGGGAACCTTCTGGAAATCACTTGTTTGGCTTGTGGTTTGAGGAGTTACCCAGGAGATTGATCTCCATTATTGTACTTTGTCTGCCCTTCTATATTAGTAAACTGCTAATAAAGCTTGATAATTGCATGGAATTGTTATATAAGCGAGTGCACTCCGCTCGGTTCAGAGCTCTGGTCCTTATGTATGTGCACCAGTGATACGGCTGCAGGAGCCATGTACGTCCACGAAGGGGCGCTGGCGTCTCAGCTGGGGGTGTCAGACTACTGTCGCAGTTCTGTATTCCGCGCTCTTCCAGTGTGTACAGGGCTCATATGGATTTTATTTCACTCTTAAAGCCCAAGATACTTTTGGTCTTCTTTGAACTTTTTCATGTCAGTTTTTTATAATTAATGAATATATTGTAGTTCTTTTTTTACATCTCCGCAGCAAAATGTCATATTTTTAGGGAATTTATTATTTTTATGTGTGGTTTTTCTTCCTTTTTTTGTACATTATAACATTTATATATAGAAGATGTTTATACACCACAGAGAACAAGAAAGTAACGAGACGGTGCGAAAAATATCACAAAAATATAAAATATTTAGTAAAATATCCATAACACGTGACAGGGCAATGTTCTGCAGCATGGAGGGGCGATGCTCTGCAGTTTGACGGGGCGATGCTCTGCGGTGTGATGGTGCAATGTTCTGCAGTGTGACGGGGTGATGCTCTGCAGTGTGATGGGATGATGCTCTGCAGTGTGACAGGGTGATGCTCTGCAGTGTGATGGGATGATGCTCTGCAGTGTGATGGGATGATGCTCTGCAGTGTGACAGGGTGATGCTCTGCAGTGTGATGGGATGATGCTCTGCAGTGTGATGGGATGATGCTCTGCAGTGTGACGGGGTGATGCTCTGCAGTGTGATGGGATGATGCTCTGCAATGTGACGGGGTGATGCTCTGCAGTTTGATGGGGCGATGCTCTGCGGTGTGATGGTGCAATGTTCTGCAGTGTGACGGGGTGATGCTCTGCAGTGTGATGGGATGATGCTCTGCAGTGTGATGGGGCGATGCTCTGCAGTGTGATGAGATGATGCTCTGCAGCGTGACGCGGCGATGCTCTGCAGTGTGATGAGATGATGCTCTGCAGTGTGACGGGGCGATGCTCTGCAGTGTGATGAGATGATGCTCTGCAGTGTGACAGGGCGATGCTCTGCAGGCATTGTGTGAATGTGACATGTACCACCGGCCTTTACATTGCACAGTGCCCCCGTCATGGCAGTGCAGATGATGGTCGGAGGATCGAGGTGAGGTGTCGCCTCCAGATCCCGGATCTCTTACGATCACCCTTGGAATGTGCTGGAGAAACACGTCTGATCCATGGAGGTCTCCTCCCTGTTCTGGGGGCGTCAGATCCTCCGCCAGTGATATCGCATAGCGGTAATAGTACGTCCGCCGCCCCCTCTATTACATCACGGTGAATAAGGGGTTAAATCAGTAAAAAGTACCTGTGAGTTCCTCTCCTCTGTTCACACTTGCACTTCCTTTTTAGAGGAGTGGATCAAAAAAACTCCTCAGTTTCTGTTCCCTCAGCCGGCGATGGCCCTATACTGACCCTATACTGACCTCACCAAAAAGTCTGGGACTTTTCATGCTCCGACCTCAAAGGAATTGATCAAATCCACTTTCCTGACAACAGCGTCACAATGCCATTTACACTGCCTCCATAACAGTGCCATCCACGCTGCCTCCATAACAGTGCCATTCACACTGCCTCCATAACAGTGCCATCCACGCTGCCTCCATAACAGTGCCATCCACGCTGCCTCCATAACAGTGCCATCCACGCTGCCTCCATAACAGTGCCATCCACGCTGCCTCCATAACAGTGTCATCCACGCTACCTCCATAACAGTGCCATCCACGCTGCCTCCATAACTGTGTCATCCACGCTGCCTCCATAACTGTGTCATCCACGCTGCCTCCATAACAGTGCCAGCCCCGTTGCCTCCATAACAGTGCCATCCACGCTGCCTCCATAACAGTGCCATCCACGCTGCCTCCATAACAATACCATCCACGCTGCCTCCATAACAATACTATCCACGCTGCCTCCATAACAGTGCCATCCACGCTGCCTCCATAACAGTGCCATCCACGCTGCCTCCATAACAGTGCCATCCACACTGCCTCTATAACAGTGCCAGCCACGCTGCCTCTATAACACTGTCATCCACGCTACCTCCGTAACAGTGCCATCCACGCTGCCTCCGTAACAGTGCCATCCACACTGCCTCCATAACAGTGCCAGCCACGCTGCCTCTATAACACTGTCATCCACGCTACCTCCATAACAGTGCCATCCACACTGCCTCCATAACAGTGCCATCCACGCTGCCTCCATAACAGTGCCATCCACGCTGCCTCCATAACAGTGCCATCCACGCTGCCTCCATAACAGTGCCATCCACGCTGCCTCCATAACAGTGCCATCCACGCTGCCTCCATAACAGTGCCATCCACGCTGCCTCCATAACAGTGCCATCCACGCTGCCTCCATAACAGTGCCATCCACGCTGCCTCCATAACAGTGCCATCCACGCTGCCTCCATAACAGTGCCATCCACGCTGCCTCCATAACAGTGCCATCCACGCTGCCTCCATAACAGTGCCATCCACGCTGCCTCCATAACAGTGCCATCCACGCTGCCGCCATAACAGTGCCATCCACGCTGCCGCCATAACAGTGCCATCCACGCTGCCGCCATAACAGTGCCATCCACGCTGCCGCCATAACAGTGCCATCCACGCTGCCGCCATAACAGTGCCATCCACGCTGCCTCCATAACAGTGCCATCCACGCTGCCGCCATAACAGTGCCATCCACGCTGCCGCCATAACAGTGCCATCCACGCTGCCGCCATAACAGTGCCATCCACGCTGCCGCCATAACAGTGCCATCCACGCTGCCGCCATAACAGTGCCATCCACGCTGCCGCCATAACAGTGCCATCCACGCTGCCTCCATAACAGTGCCATCCACACTGCCTCCATAACAGTGCCATCCACACAGCCTCCATAACAGTGCCATCCACACAGCCTCCATAACAGTGCCATCCACACAGCCTCCATAACAGTGCCATCCACGCTGCCTCCATAACAGTGCCATCCACGCTGCCTCCATAACAGTGCCATCCACGCTGCCTCCATAACAATGCCATCCACGCTGCCGCCATAACAGTGCCATCCACGCTGCCTCCATAACAGTGCCATCCACGCTGCCTCCATAACAGTGCCATCCACTCTGCCTCCATAACAGTGCCATCCACGCTGCCGCCATAACAGTGCCATCCACGCTGCCTCCATAACAGTGCCATCCACGCTGCCTCCATAACAGTGCCATCCACGCTGCCTCCATAACAGTGCCATCCACGCTGCCGCCATAACAGTGCCATCCACGCTGCCGCCATAACAGTGCCATCCACGCTGCCGCCATAACAGTGCCATCCACACTGCCTACATAACAGTGCCATCCACACTGCCTCCATAACAGTGCCATCCACACTGCCTCCATAACAGTGCCATCCACGCTGCCTCCATAACAGTGCCATCCACGCTGCCTCCATAACAGTGCCATCCACACTGCCGCCATAACAGTGCCATCCACACTGCCTCCATAACAGTGCCATCCACGCTGCCGCCATAACAGTGCCATCCACGCTGCCTCCATAACAGTGCCATCCACGCTGCCTCCATAACAGTGCCATCCACGCTGCCTCCATAACAGTGCCATCCACGCTGCCGCCATAACAGTGCCATCCACACTGCCTCCATAACAGTGCCATCCACACTGCCGCCATAACAGTGCCATCCACGCTGCCTCCATAACAGTGCCATCCACGCTGCCTCCATAACAGTGCCATCCACGCTGCCTCCATAACAGTGCCATCCACGCTGCCTCCATAACAGTGCCATCCACACTGCCTCCATAACAGTGCCATCCACACTGCCGCCATAACAGTGCCATCCACGCTGCCTCCATAACAGTGCCATCCACGCTGCCTCCATAACAGTGCCATCCACACTGCCTCCATAACAGTGCCATCCACGCTGCCTCCATAACAGTGCCATCCACGCTGCCTCCATATCAGTGCCATCCACGCTGCCGCCATAACAGTGCCATCCACGCTGCCTCCATAACAGTGCCATCCACGCTGCCTCCATAACAGTGCCATCCACGCTGCCTCCATAACAGTGCCATCCACACTGCCTCCATAACAGTGCAATCCACACTGCCTCCATAACAGTGCCAGCCACGCTGCCTCCATAACAGTGCCATCCACGCTGCCTCCATAACAGTGCCATCCACGCTGCCTCCATAACAGTGCCATCCATGCCTCCATATCAGTGCCATCCACATTGCCTCCATAACAGTGCCATCCACGCTGCCGCCATAACAGTGCCATCCACGCTGCCTCCATAACAGTGCCATCCACACTGCCTCCATAACAGTGCCATCCACGCTGCCTCCATAACAGTGCCATCCACGCTGCCTCCATATCAGTGCCATCCACGCTGCCGCCATAACAGTGCCATCCACGCTGCCTCCATAACAGTGCCATCCACGCTGCCTCCATAACAGTGCCATCCACGCTGCCTCCATAACAGTGCCATCCACACTGCCTCCATAACAGTGCCATCCACGCTGCCGCCATAACAGTGCCATCCACGCTGCCTCCATAACAGTGCCATCCACGCTGCCTCCATAACAGTGCCATCCACGCTGCCTCCATAACAGTGCCATCCACACTGCCTCCATAACAGTGCCATCCACGCTGCCTCCATAACAGTGCCATCCACGCTGCCTCCATAACAATACCATCCACACTGCCTCCATAACAGTGCCATCCACGCTGCCTCCATAACAGTGCCATCCACGCTGCCTCCATAACAGTGCCATCCACACTGCCTCTATAACAGTGCCAGCCACGCTGCCTCTATAACACTGTCATCCACGCTACCTCCATAACAATACCATCCACGCTGCCTCCATAACAGTGCCATCCACGCTGCCTCCATAACAGTGCCATCCACGCTGCCTCCATAACAGTGCCATCCACACTGCCTCTATAACAGTGCCAGCCACGCTGCCTCTATAACACTGTCATCCACGCTACCTCCATAACAGTGCCATCCACGCTACCTCCATAACAGTGCCATCCACGCTGCCTCCATAACAGTGCCATCCACGCTGCCTCCATAACAGTGCCATCCACGCTGCCTCCATAACAGTGCCATCCACGCTGCCTCCATAACAGTGCCATCCACGCTGCCTCCATAACAGTGCCATCCACGCTGCCTCCATAACAGTGCCATCCACGCTGCCTCCATAACAGTGCCATCCACGCTGCCTCCATAACAGTGCCATCCACGCTGCCTCCATAACAGTGCCATCCACGCTGCCTCCATAACAGTGCCATCCACGCTGCCTCCATAACAGTGCCATCCACGCTGCCTCCATAACAGTGCCATCCACGCTGCCTCCATAACAGTGCCATCCACGCTGCCTCCATAACAGTGCCATCCACGCTGCCGCCATAAGAGTGCCATCCACGCTGCCGCCATAACAGTGCCATCCACACTGCCTCCATAACAGTGCCATCCACACTGCCTCCATAACAGTGCCATCCACACTGCCTCCATAACAGTGCCATCCACACTGCCTCCATAACAGTGCCATCCACACTGCCTCCATAACAGTGCCATCCACACTGCCTCCATAACAGTGCCATCCACACAGCCTCCATAACAGTGCCATCCACACAGCCTCCATAACAGTGCCATCCACGCTGCCTCCATAACAGTGCCATCCACGCTGCCTCCATAACAGTGCCATCCACGCTGCCTCCATAACAGTGCCATCCACACTGCCTCCATAATAATGCCATCCACGCTGCCGCCATAACAGTGCCATCCACGCTGCCTCCATAACAGTGCCATCCACGCTGCCTCCATAACAGTGCCATCCACGCTGCCTCCATAACAGTGCCATCCACGCTGCCGCCATAACAGTGCCATCCACGCTGCCTCCATAACAGTGCCATCCACGCTGCCTCCATAACAGTGCCATCCACGCTGCCTCCATAACAGTGCCATCCACGCTGCCTCCATAACAGTGCCATCCACGCTGCCTCCATAACAGTGCCATCCACACTGCCGCCATAACAGTGCCATCCACACTGCCTCCATAACAGTGCCATCCACACTGCCTCCATAACAGTGCCATCCACACTGCCGCCATAACAGTGCCATCCACGCTGCCTCCATAACAGTGCCATCCACGCTGCCTCCATAACAGTGCCATCCATGCCTCCATATCAGTGCCATCCACGCTGCCGCCATAACAGTGCCATCCACGCTGCCTCCATAACAGTGCCATCCACACTGCCTCCATAACAGTGCCATCCACACTGCCTCCATAACAGTGCCATCCACACTGCCTCCATAACAGTGCCATCCACGCTGCCTCCATAACAGTGCCATCCACGCTGCCTCCATAACAGTGCCATCCACACTGCCGCCATAACAGTGCCATCCACACTGCCTCCATAACAGTGCCATCCACGCTGCCGCCATAACAGTGCCATCCACACTGCCTCCATAACAGTGCCATCCACGCTGCCTCCATAACAGTGCCATCCACGCTGCCTCCATAACAGTGCTATCCACACTGCCGCCATAACAGTGCCATCCACACTGCCTCCATAACAGTGCCATCCACACTGCCGCCATAACAGTGCCATCCACGCTGCCTCCATAACAGTGCCATCCACGCTGCCTCCATAACAGTGCCATCCATGCCTCCATATCAGTGCCATCCACACTGCCTCCATAACAGTGCCATCCACGCTGCCGCCATAACAGTGCCATCCACGCTGCCTCCATAACAGTGCCATCCACACTGCCTCCATAACAGTGCCATCCACGCTGCCTCCATAACAGTGCCATCCACGCTGCCTCCATAACAGTGCCATCCACGCTGCCTCCATATCAGTGCCATCCACGCTGCCGCCATAACAGTGCCATCCACGCTGCCTCCATAACAGTGCCATCCACGCTGCCTCCATAACAGTGCCATCCACGCTGCCTCCATAACAGTGCCATCCACACTGCCTCCATAACAGTGCCAGCCACGCTGCCTCCATAACAGTGCCATCCACGCTGCCTCCATAACAGTGCCATCCACGCTGCCTCCATAACAGTGCCATCCATGCCTCCATATCAGTGCCATCCACATTGCCTCCATAACAGTGCCATCCACGCTGCCGCCATAACAGTGCCATCCACGCTGCCTCCATAACAGTGCCATCCACACTGCCTCCATAACAGTGCCATCCACGCTGCCTCCATAACAGTGCCATCCACGCTGCCTCCATATCAGTGCCATCCACGCTGCCGCCATAACAGTGCCATCCACGCTGCCTCCATAACAGTGCCATCCACGCTGCCTCCATAACAGTGCCATCCATGCTGCCTCCATAACAGTGCCATCCACGCTGCCTCCATAACAGTGCCATCCACGCTACCGCCATAACAGTGCCATCCACGCTGCCTCCATAACAGTGCCATCCACGCTGCCTCCATAACAGTGCCATCCACACTGCCTCCATAACAGTGCCATCCACGCTGCCTCCATAACAGTGCCATCCACGCTGCCTCCATAACAGTGCCATCCACACTGCCGCCATAACAGTGCCATCCACACTGCCTCCATAACAGTGCCATCCACACTGCCGCCATAACAGTGCCATCCACGCTGCCTCCATAACAGTGCCATCCACGCTGCCTCCATAACAGTGCCATCCATGCCTCCATATCAGTGCCATCCCCGCTGCCGCCATAACAGTGCCATCCACGCTGCCTCCATAACAGTGCCATCCACGCTGCCTCCATAACAGTGCCATCCATGCCTCCATATCAGTGCCATACACATTGCCTCCATAACAGTGCCATCCACGCTGCCGCCATAACAGTGCCATCCACGCTGCCTCCATAACAGTGCCATCCACACTGCCTCCATAACAGTGCCATCCACGCTGCCTCCATAACAGTGCCATCCACGCTGCCTCCATATCAGTGCCATCCACGCTGCCGCCATAACAGTGCCATCCACGCTGCCTCCATAACAGTGCCATCCACGCTGCCTCCATAACAGTGCCATCCACGCTGCCTCCATAACAGTGCCATCCACGCTGCCTCCATAACAGTGCCATCCACACTGCCTCCATAACAGTGCCATCCACGCTACCGCCATAACAGTGCCATCCACGCTGCCTCCATAACAGTGCCATCCACGCTGCCTCCATAACAGTGCCATCCACACTGCCTCCATAACAGTGCCATCCACGCTGCCTCCATAACAGTGCCATCCACGCTGCCTCCATAACAGTGCCATCCACACTGCCGCCATAACAGTGCCATCCACACTGCCTCCATAACAGTGCCATCCACACTGCCGCCATAACAGTGCCATCCACGCTGCCTCCATAACAGTGCCATCCACGCTGCCTCCATAACAGTGCCATCCATGCCTCCATATCAGTGCCATCCCCGCTGCCGCCATAACAGTGCCATCCCCGCTGCCGCCATAACAGTGCCATCCACGCTGCCGCCACAACAGTGCCATCCACACTGCCGCCATAACAGTGCCATCCACACTGCCTCCATAACAGTGCCATCCACGCTGCCGCCATAACAGTGCCATCCACGCTGCCTCCATAACAGTGCCAGCCCCGCTGCCGCCATAACAGTGCCATCCACGCTGCCTCCATAACAGTGCCATCCACACTGCCTCCATAACAGTGCCATCCACGCTGCCTCCATAACAGTGCCATCCACGCTGCCTCCATAACAGTGCCATCCACGCTGCCGCCATAACAGTGCCATCCACGCTGCCGCCATAACAGTGCCATCCACGCTGCCGCCATAACAGTGCCATCCACGCTGCCTCCATAACAGTGCCATCCACGCTGCCTCCATAACAGTGCCATCCACACTGCCTCCATAACAGTGCCATCCACGCTACCGCCATAACAGTGCCATCCACGCTGCCTCCATAACAGTGCCATCCACGCTGCCTCCATAACAGTGCCATCCACGCTGCCTCCATAACAGTGCCATCCACACTGCTTCCATAACAGTGCCATCCACACTGCCGCCATAACAGTGCCATCCACGCTGCCTCCATAACAGTGCCATCCACGCTGCCTCCATAACAGTGCCATCCACGCTGCCTCCATAACAGTGCCATCCACGCTGCCTCCATAACAGTGCCATCCACGCTGCCTCCATAACAGTGCCATCCACGCTGCCGCCATAACAGTGCCATCCACGCTGCCTCCATAACAGTGCCATCCACACTGCCGCCATAACAGTGCCATCCACGCTGCCTCCATAACAGTGCCATCCACACTGCCTCCATAACAGTGCCATCCACGCTGCCTCCATAACAGTGCCATCCACGCTGCCTCCATAACAGTGCCATCCACGCTGCCTCCATAACAGTGCCATCCACACTGCCTCCATAACAGTGCCATCCACGCTGCCGCCATAACAGTGCCATCCACACTGCCGCCATAACAGTGCCATCCACGCTGCCTCCATAACAGTGCCATCCATGCCTCCATATCAGTGCCATCCACATTGCCTCCATAACAGTGCCATCCACACTGCCTCCATAACAGTGCCATCCACGCTGCCTCCATATCAGTGCCATCCACGCTGCCTCCATAACAGTGCCATCCACACTGCCGCCATAACAGTGCCATCCACACTGCCGCCATAACAGTGCCATCCACACTGCCGCCATAACAGTGCCATCCACGCTGCCTCCATAACAGTGCCATCCACGCTGCCTCCATAACAGTGCCATCCACGCTGCCGCCATAACAGTGCCATCCACGCTGCCTCCATAACAGTGCCATCCACACTGCCGCCATAACAGTGCCATCCACGCTGCCTCCATAACAGTGCCATCCACACTGCCTCCATAACAGTGCCATCCACGCTGCCTCCATAACAGTGCCATCCACGCTGCCTCCATAACAGTGCCATCCACGCTGCCTCCATAACAGTGCCATCCACACTGCCTCCATAACAGTGCCATCCACGCTGCCGCCATAACAGTGCCATCCACACTGCCGCCATAACAGTGCCATCCACGCTGCCTCCATAACAGTGCCATCCATGCCTCCATATCAGTGCCATCCACATTGCCTCCATAACAGTGCCATCCACGCTGCCGCCATAACAGTGCCATCCACGCTGCCTCCATAACAGTGCCATCCACACTGCCTCCATAACAGTGCCATCCACGCTGCCTCCATAACAGTGCCATCCACGCTGCCTCCATATCAGTGCCATCCACGCTGCCGCCATAACAGTGCCATCCACGCTGCCTCCATAACAGTGCCATCCACGCTGCCTCCATAACAGTGCCATCCACGCTGCCTCCATAACAGTGCCATCCACGCTGCCTCCATAACAGTGCCATCCACACTGCCTCCATAACAGTGCCATCCACGCTACCGCCATAACAGTGCCATCCACGCTGCCTCCATAACAGTGCCATCCACGCTGCCTCCATAACAGTGCCATTCACACTGCCTCCATAACAGTGCCATCCACGCTGCCTCCATAACAGTGCCATCCACGCTGCCTCCATAACAGTGCCATCCACACTGCCGCCATAACAGTGCCATCCACACTGCCTCCATAACAGTGCCATCCACACTGCCGCCATAACAGTGCCATCCACGCTGCCTCCATAACAGTGCCATCCACGCTGCCTCCATAACAGTGCCATCCATGCCTCCATATCAGTGCCATCCCCGCTGCCGCCATAACAGTGCCATCCCCGCTGCCGCCATAACAGTGCCATCCACGCTGCCGCCACAACAGTGCCATCCACACTGCCGCCATAACAGTGCCATCCACACTGCCTCCATAACAGTGCCATCCACGCTGCCGCCATAACAGTGCCATCCACGCTGCCTCCATAACAGTGCCAGCCCCGCTGCCGCCATAACAGTGCCATCCACGCTGCCTCCATAACAGTGCCATCCACACTGCCTCCATAACAGTGCCATCCACGCTGCCTCCATAACAGTGCCATCCACGCTGCCTCCATAACAGTGCCATCCACGCTGCCGCCATAACAGTGCCATCCACGCTGCCGCCATAACAGTGCCATCCACGCTGCCGCCATAACAGTGCCATCCACGCTGCCTCCATAACAGTGCCATCCACGCTGCCTCCATAACAGTGCCATCCACACTGCCTCCATAACAGTGCCATCCACGCTACCGCCATAACAGTGCCATCCACGCTGCCTCCATAACAGTGCCATCCACGCTGCCTCCATAACAGTGCCATCCACGCTGCCTCCATAACAGTGCCATCCACACTGCTTCCATAACAGTGCCATCCACACTGCCGCCATAACAGTGCCATCCACGCTGCCTCCATAACAGTGCCATCCACGCTGCCTCCATAACAGTGCCATCCACGCTGCCTCCATAACAGTGCCATCCACGCTGCCTCCATAACAGTGCCATCCACGCTGCCTCCATAACAGTGCCATCCACGCTGCCGCCATAACAGTGCCATCCACGCTGCCTCCATAACAGTGCCATCCACACTGCCGCCATAACAGTGCCATCCACGCTGCCTCCATAACAGTGCCATCCACACTGCCTCCATAACAGTGCCATCCACGCTGCCTCCATAACAGTGCCATCCACGCTGCCTCCATAACAGTGCCATCCACGCTGCCTCCATAACAGTGCCATCCACACTGCCTCCATAACAGTGCCATCCACGCTGCCGCCATAACAGTGCCATCCACACTGCCGCCATAACAGTGCCATCCACGCTGCCTCCATAACAGTGCCATCCATGCCTCCATATCAGTGCCATCCACATTGCCTCCATAACAGTGCCATCCACACTGCCTCCATAACAGTGCCATCCACGCTGCCTCCATATCAGTGCCATCCACGCTGCCTCCATAACAGTGCCATCCACACTGCCGCCATAACAGTGCCATCCACACTGCCGCCATAACAGTGCCATCCACACTGCCGCCATAACAGTGCCATCCACGCTGCCTCCATAACAGTGCCATCCACGCTGCCTCCATAACAGTGCCATCCACGCTGCCGCCATAACAGTGCCATCCACGCTGCCTCCATAACAGTGCCATCCACACTGCCGCCATAACAGTGCCATCCACGCTGCCTCCATAACAGTGCCATCCACACTGCCTCCATAACAGTGCCATCCACGCTGCCTCCATAACAGTGCCATCCACGCTGCCTCCATAACAGTGCCATCCACGCTGCCTCCATAACAGTGCCATCCACACTGCCTCCATAACAGTGCCATCCACGCTGCCGCCATAACAGTGCCATCCACACTGCCGCCATAACAGTGCCATCCACGCTGCCTCCATAACAGTGCCATCCATGCCTCCATATCAGTGCCATCCACATTGCCTCCATAACAGTGCCATCCACGCTGCCGCCATAACAGTGCCATCCACGCTGCCTCCATAACAGTGCCATCCACGCTGCCTCCATAACAGTGCCATCCACGCTGCCTCCATAACAGTGCCATCCACGCTGCCTCCATATCAGTGCCATCCACGCTGCCGCCATAACAGTGCCATCCACGCTGCCTCCATAACAGTGCCATCCACGCTGCCTCCATAACAGTGCCATCCACGCTGCCTCCATAACAGTGCCATCCACGCTGCCTCCATAACAGTGCCATCCACACTGCCTCCATAACAGTGCCATCCACGCTACCGCCATAACAGTGCCATCCACGCTGCCTCCATAACAGTGCCATCCACGCTGCCTCCATAACAGTGCCATTCACACTGCCTCCATAACAGTGCCATCCACGCTGCCTCCATAACAGTGCCATCCACGCTGCCTCCATAACAGTGCCATCCACACTGCCGCCATAAGAGTGCCATCCACACTGCCTCCATAACAGTGCCATCCACACTGCCGCCATAACAGTGCCATCCACGCTGCCTCCATAACAGTGCCATCCACGCTGCCTCCATAACAGTGCCATCCACGCTGCCTCCATAACAGTGCCATCCATGCCTCCATATCAGTGCCATCCCCGCTGCCGCCATAACAGTGCCATCCACGCTGCCGCCATAACAGTGCCATCCACGCTGCCTCCACAACAGTGCCATCCACACTGCCGCCATAACAGTGCCATCCACACTGCCTCCATAACAGTGCCATCCACGCTGCCGCCATAACAGTGCCATCCACGCTGCCTCCATAACAGTGCCAGCCCCGCTGCCGCCATAACAGTGCCATCCACGCTGCCTCCATAACAGTGCCATCCACGCTGCCTCCATAACAGTGCCATCCACGCTGCCTCCATAACAGTGCCATCCACGCTGCCTCCATAACAGTGCCATCCACGCTGCCGCCATAACAGTGCCATCCACGCTGCCGCCATAACAGTGCCATCCACGCTGCCGCCATAACAGTGCCATCCACGCTGCCTCCATAACAGTGCCATCCACGCTGCCTCCATAACAGTGCCATCCACACTGCCTCCATAACAGTGCCATCCACGCTACCGCCATAACAGTGCCATCCACGCTGCCTCCATAACAGTGCCATCCACGCTGCCTCCATATTAGTGCCATCCACGCTGCCTCCATAACAGTGCCATCCACACTGCTTCCATAACAGTGCCATCCACACTGCCGCCATAACAGTGCCATCCACGCTGCCTCCATAACAGTGCCATCCACGCTGCCTCCATAACAGTGCCATCCACGCTGCCTCCATAACAGTGCCATCCACGCTGCCTCCATAACAGTGCCATCCACGCTGCCTCCATAACAGTGCCATCCACGCTGCCTCCATAACAGTGCCATCCACGCTGCCTCCATAACAGTGCCATCCACACTGCCTCCATAACAGTGCCATCCACACTGCCTCCATAACAGTGCCATCCACACTGCCGCCATAACAGTGCCATCCACACTGCCGCCATAACAGTGCCATCCACGCTGCCTCCATATCAGTGCCATCCACGCTGCCTCCATAACAGTGCCATCCACGCTGCCTCCATAACAGTGCCATCCACACTGCCTCCATAACAGTGCCATCCACACTGCCTCCATAACAGTGCCATCCACACTGCCTCCATAACAGTGCCATCCACGCTGCCTCCATATCAGTGCCATCCACGCTGCCTCCATAACAGTGCCATCCACACTGCCGCCATAACAGTGCCATCCACACTGCCGCCATAACAGTGCCATCCACACTGCCGCCATAACAGTGCCATCCACGCTGCCTCCATAACAGTGCCATCCACGCTGCCTCCATAACAGTGCCATCCACGCTGCCGCCATAACAGTGCCATCCACGCTGCCTCCATAACAGTGCCATCCACACTGCCGCCATAACAGTGCCATCCACGCTGCCTCCATAACAGTGCCATCCACACTGCCTCCATAACAGTGCCATCCACGCTGCCTCCATAACAGTGCCATTCACGCTGCCTCCATAACAGTGCCATCCACGCTGCCTCCATAACAGTGCCATCCACACTGCCTCCATAACAGAGCCATCCACGCTGCCGCCATAACAGTGCCATCCACACTGCCGCCATAACAGTGCCATCCACGCTGCCTCCATAACAGTGCCATCCACGCTGCCTCCATAACAGTGCCATCCACGCTGCCTCCATAACAGTGCCACCCACGCTGCCTCCATAACAGTACCATCCACGCTGCCTCCATAACAGTGCCAGCCACGCTGCCTCCATAACAGTGCCAGCCACGCTGCCTCCATAACAGTGCCATCCATGCCTCCATAACAGTGCCATCCATGCCTCCATATCAGTGCCATCCACGCTGCCTCCATAACAGTGCCATCCACGCTGCCTCTATAACAGTGCCATCCACGCTGCCTCCATAACAGTGCCATCCACGCTGCCTCCATAACAGTGCCATCCAAGCTGCCTCCATAACAGTGCCATCCACGCTACCTCCATAACAGTGCCAGCCACGCTGCCTCCATAACAGTGCCATCCACGCTGCCTCCATAACAGTGCCAGCCACGCTGCCTCCATAACAGTGCCAGCCACGCTGCCTCCATAACAGTGTCATCCACGCTGCCTCCATAACAGTGTCATCCACGCTGCCTCCATAACAGTGTCATCCACGCTGCCTCCATAACAATACCATCCACGCTGCCTCCATAACAGTGTCATCCACGCTGCCTCCATAACAGTGTCATCCACGCTGCCTCCATAACAGTGCCATCCACGCTGCCTCGATAACAGTGCCAGCCACGCTGCCTCCATAACAGTGCCAGCCACGCTGCCTCTATAACACTGTCATCCAC
Source organism: Phyllobates terribilis (assembly GCF_046119375.1). Taxonomy (NCBI): domain Eukaryota; kingdom Metazoa; phylum Chordata; class Amphibia; order Anura; family Dendrobatidae; genus Phyllobates; species Phyllobates terribilis. The sequence continues at coordinate 161,483,282 of NW_027362773.1, read as the reverse complement.
GCTGCCTCTATAACACTGTCATCCACGCTGCCTCTATAACACTGTCATCCACGCTGCCTCCATAACAATACCATCCACGCTGCCTCCATAACAGTGCCATCCACGCTGCCTCCATAACAGTGCCAGCCACGCTACCTCCATAACAGTGCCAGCCACGCTGCCTCCATAACAGTGCCAGCCACGCTGCCTCCATAACAGTGCCATCCACGCTGCCTCCATAACAGTGTCATCCACGCTGCCTCCATAACAGTGCCATCCACGCTGCCTCCATAACAGTGCCATCCACGCTGCCTCCATAACAATACCATCCACGCTGCCTCCATAACAGTGTCATCCACGCTGCCTCCATAACAGTGCCATCCACGCTGCCTCCATAACAGTGCCATCCACGCTGCCTCCATAACAGTGCCATCCACGCTGCCTCCATAACAATACCATCCACGCTGCCTCCATAACTGTGCCATCCACGCTGCCTCCATAACTGTGTCATCCACGCTGCCTCCATAACAGTGCCATCCACGCTGCCTCCATAACAGTGCCAGCCCCGTTGCCTCCATAACAGTGCCATCCACGCTGCCTCCATAACAGTGCCAGCCCCGTTGCCTCCATAACAGTGCCATCCCCGCTGCCTCTATATCAGTGCCATGCACGCTGCCTCCATATCAGTGCCATCCACGCTGCCTCCGTAACAGTGCCATCCACGCTGCCTCCATAACAGTGTCATCCACGCTGCCTCCATAACAGTGTCATCCACGCTGCCTCCATAACAGTGCCATCCACGCTGCCTCCATAACAGTGCCATCCACGCTGCCTCCATAACAGTGCCATCCACGCTGCCTCCATAACTGTGCCATCCACGCTGCCTCCATAACTGTGTCATCCACGCTGCCTCCATAATAGTGCCATCCACGCTGCCTCCATAACAGTGCCAGCCCCGCTGCCTCCATAACAGTGCCATCCACGCTGCCTCCATAACAGTGCCATCCACGCTGCCTCCATAACAGTGTAATCCCCGCTGCCTCCATATCAGTGCCATCCACGCTGCCTCCATATCAGTGCCATCCACGCTGCCTCCGTAACAGTGCCATCCATGCCTGCATATCAGTGCCATCCACGCTGCCTCCATAACAGTGCCATCCACGCTGCCTCCATAACAATACCATCCACGCTGCCTCCATAACAGTGTCATCCACGCTGCCTCCATAACAGTGCCATCCACGCTGCCTCCATAACAGTGCCATCCACGCTGCCTCCATAACAGTGCCATCCACGCTGCCTCCATAACAGTGCCATCCACGCTGCCTCCATAACAGTGCCATCCACGCTGCCTCCATAACTGTGTCATCCACGCTGCCTCCATAACAGTGCCATCCACGCTGCCTCCATAACAGTGCCAGCCCCGCTGCCTCCATAACAGTGCCATCCACGCTGCCTCCATAACAGTGTAATCCCCGCTGCCTCCATATCAGTGCCATCCACGCTGCCTCCATATCAGTGCCATCCACGCTGCCTCCGTAACAGTGCCATCCATGCCTCCATATCAGTGCCATCCACGCTGCCTCCATAACAGTGCCATCCACGCTGCCTCCATAACAGTGTCATCCACGCTGCCTCCATAACAGTGCCATCCACGCTGCCTCCATAACAGTGCCATCCACGCTGCCTCCATAACTGTGTCATCCACGCTGCCTCCATAACAGTGCCATCCACGCTGCCTCCATAACAGTGCCAGCCCCGCTGCCTCCATAATAGTGCCATCCACGCTGCCTCCATATCAGTGTAATCCACGCTGCCTCCATATCAGTGCCATCCACGCTGCCTCCATATCAGTGCCATCCACGCTGCCTCCGTAACAGTGCCATCCATGCCTCCATATCAGTGCCATCCACGCTGCCTCCACATCAGTGCCATCCACGCTGCCTCCGTAACAGTGCCATCCATGCCTCCATATCAGTGCCATCCACGCTGCCTCCATAACAGTGCCATCCACGCTGCTTCCATAACAGTGCCATCCACGCTGCCTCCATAACAGTGCCATCCACGCTGCTTCCATAACAGTGCCATCCACGCTGCCTCCATAACAGTGCCATCCACGCTGCAACCATAACAGTGCCATCCACGCTGCCTCCATAACAGTGCCATCCACGCTGCCTCCATAACAGTGCCAGCCACGCTGCCTCCATAACAGTGCCAGCCACGCTGCCTCCATAACAGTGCCAGCCACGCTGCCTCCATAACAGTGCCAGCCACGCTGCCTCCATAACAGTGCCAGCCACGCTGCCTCCATAACAGTGCCAGCCACGCTGCCTCCATAACAGTGCCATCCACGCTGCCTCCATAACAGTGCCATCCACGCTGCCTCCATAACAATACCATCCACGCTGCCTTCATAACAGTGTCATCCACGCTGCCTCCATAACAGTGCCATCCACACTGCCTCCATAACAGTGCCATCCACGCTGCCTCCATAACAGTGCCAGCCACGCTGCCTCTATAACACTGTCATCCACGCTGCCGCCATAACCGTGCCATCCACGCTGCCTCCATAACAGTGCCATCCACGCTGCTTCCATAACAGTGCCATCCACGCTGCCTCCATAACAGTGCCAGCCACGCTGCCTCCATAACAGTGCCACCCACGCTGCCTCCATAACAGTTCCAGCTACGCTGCCTCCATAACAGTGCCATCCACGCTGCCTCCATAACAGTGCCATCCACGCTGCCTCCATAACAATACCATCCACGCTGCCTCCATAACAGTGCCATCCACGCTGCCTCCATAACAGTGCCATCCACGCTGCCTCCATAACAGTGCCATCCACGCTGCCTCCATAACAGTGTCATCCACGCTGCCTCCATAACAGTGCCATCCACGCTGCCTTCATAACAGTGCCAGCCCCGCTGCCTCCATATCAGTGCCATCCACGCTGCCCCAATATCAGTGCCATCCACGCTGCCCCAATAACAGTGCCATCCATGCCTCCATATCAGTGCCATCCACGCTGCCTCAATATTAGTGCCATCCACGCTGCCTCCGTAACAGTGCCATCCATGCCTCCATATCAGTGCCATCCACGCTGCCTCCATAACAGTGCCATCCACGTTGCTTCCATAACAGTGCCATCCACGCTGCCTCCATAACAGTGCCATCCACGCTGCTTCCATAACAGTGCCATCCACGCTGCCTCCATAACAGTGCCATCCACGCTGCCTCCATAACAGTGCCATCCACGCTGCCTCCATAACAGTGTAATCCACGCTGCCTCCATAACAGTGTAATCCACGCTGCCTCCATAACAGTGCCATCCACGCTGCCTCCATAACAGTGCCATCCACGCTGCCTCCATAACAGTGCAATCCACACTGCCTCCATAACAGTGCCATCCACGCAGCCTCCATAACAGTGCCATCCACGCAGCCTCCATAACAGTGCCAGCCACGCTGCCTCCATAACAGTGCCAGCCACGCTGCCTCTATAACAGTGCCATCCACGCTGCCTCCATAACAGTGCCATCCACGCTGCCTCCATAACAGTGCCAGCCACGCTGCCTCCATAACAGTGTCATCCACGCTGCCTCCATAACAGTGCCATCCACGCTGCCTCCATAACAGTGCCATCCACGCTGCCTCCATAACAATACCATCCACGCTGCCTCCATAACAGTGTCATCCACGCTGCCTCCATAACAGTGCCATCCACACTGCCTCCATAACAGTGCCATCCACGCTGCCTCCATAACAGTGCCAGCCACGCTGCCTCTATAACACTGTCATCCACGCTGCCGCCATAACAGTGCCATCCACGCTGCCTCCATAACAGTGCCATCCACGCTGCTTCCATAACAGTGCCATCCACGCTGCCTCCATAACAGTGCCAGCCACGCTGCCTCCATAACAGTGCCAGCCACGCTGCCTCCATAACAGTGCCATCCACGCTGCCTCCATAACAGTGCCAGCCACGCTGCCTCCATAACAGTGCCATCCACGCTGCCTCCATAACAGTGCCATCCACGCTGCCTCCATAACAATACCATCCACGCTGCCTCCATAACAGTGCCATCCACGCTGCCTCCATAACAGTGCCATCCACGCTGCCTCCATAACAGTGCCATCCACGCTGCCTCCATAACAGTGTCATCCACGCTGCCTCCATAACAGTGCCATCCACGCTGCCTCCATAACAGTGCCATCCACGCTGCCTCCGTAACAGTGCCATCCACGCTGCCTCCATAACAGTGCCATCCACTCTGCCTCCATAACAGTGCCAGCCCCGCTGCCTCCATATCAGTGCCATCCACGCTGCCCCAATATCAGTGCCATCCACGCTGCCCCAATAACAGTGCCATCCATGCCTCCATATCAGTGCCATCCACGCTGCCTCAATATCAGTGCCATCCACGCTGCCTCCGTAACAGTGCCATCCATGCCTCCATATCAGTGCCATCCACGCTGCCTCCATAACAGTGCCATCCACGCTGCTTCCATAACAGTGCCATCCACGCTGCCTCCATAACAGTGCCATCCACGCTGCCTCCATAACAGTGCCATCCACGCTGCCTCCATAACAGTGCCATCCACGCTGCCTCCATAACAGTGCAATCCACGCTGCCTCCATAACAGTGCCATCCACGCTGCCTCCATAACAGTGCCATCCACGCTGCCTCCATAACAGTGCCATCCACGCTGCCTCCATAACAGTGCAATCCACGCTGCCTCCATAACAGTGCCATCCACGCTGCCTCCATAACAGTGCCATCCACGCTGCCTCCATAACAGTGCCATCCACGCTGCCTCCATAACAGTGCCAGCCACGCTGCCTCCATAACAGTACCATCCACGCTGCCTCCATAACAGTGCCAGCCCCGCTGCCTCGATAACAGTGCCATCCACGCTGCCTCCATAACAGTGCCATCCACGCTGCCTCCATAACAGTGCCATCCACGCTGCCTCCATAACAATACCATCCACGCTGCCTCCATAACAGTGCCATCCACGCTGCCTCCATAACAGTGCCAGCCAAGCTACCTCCATAACAGTGCCAGCCACGCTGCCTCCATAACAGTGCCAGCCACGCTGCCTCCATAACAGTGCCATCCACGCTGCCTCCATAACAGTGTCATCCACGCTGCCTCCATAACAGTGCCAGCCCCGCTGCCTCCATAACAGTGCCATCCACGCTGCCTCCATAACAGTGCCATCCACGCTGCCTCCATAACAGTGCCATCCACGCTGCCTCCATAACAATACCATCCACGCTGCCTCCATAACAGTGTCATCCACGCTGCCTCCATAACAATACCATCCACGCTGCCTCCATAACAGTGCCATCCACGCTGCCTCCATAACAGTGCCATCCACGCTGCCTCCATAACAATACCATCCACGCTGCCTCCATAACTGTGCCATCCACGCTGCCTCCATAACTGTGTCATCCACGCTGCCTCCATAACAGTGCCATCCACGCTGCCTCCATAACAGTGCCAGCCCCGTTGCCTCCATAACAGTGCCATCCACGCTGCCTCCATAACAGTGCCAGCCCCGTTGCCTCCATAACAGTGCCATCCCCGCTGCCTCTATATCAGTGCCATCCACGCTGCCTCCATATCAGTGCCATCCACGCTGCCTCCGTAACAGTGCCATCCATGCCTCCATATCAGTGCCATCCACGCTGCCTCCATAACAGTGTCATCCACGCTGCCTCCATAACAGTGTCATCCACGCTGCCTCCATAACAGTGTCATCCACGCTGCCTCCATAACAGTGCCATCCACGCTGCCTCCATAACAGTGCCATCCACGCTGCCTCCATAACAGTGCCATCCACGCTGCCTCCATAACTGTGTCATCCACGCTGCCTCCATAATAGTGCCATCCACGCTGCCTCCATAACAGTGCCAGCCCCGCTGCCTCCATAACAGTGCCATCCACGCTGCCTCCATAACAGTGTAATCCCCGCTGCCTCCATATCAGTGCCATCCACGCTGCCTCCATATCAGTGCCATCCACGCTGCCTCCGTAACAGTGCCATCCATGCCTCCATATCAGTGCCATCCACGCTGCCTCCATAACAGTGCCATCCACGCTGCCTCCATAACAATACCATCCACGCTGCCTCCATAACAGTGTCATCCACGCTGCCTCCATAACAGTGCCATCCACGCTGCCTCCATAACAGTGCCATCCACGCTGCCTCCATAACAGTGCCATCCACGCTGCCTCCATAACAGTGCCATCCACGCTGCCTCCATAACAGTGCCATCCACGCTGCCTCCATAACAGTGCCATCCATGCTGCCTCCATAACTGTGTCATCCACGCTGCCTCCATAAGAGTGCCATCCACGCTGCCTCCATAACAGTGCCAGCCCCGCTGCCTCCATAACAGTGCCAGCCACGCTGCCTCTATAACAGTGCCATCCACGCTGCCTCCATAACAGTGCCATCCACGCAGCCTCCATAACAGTGCCAGCCACGCTGCCTCCATAACAGTGCCAGCCACGCTGCCTCTATAACAGTGCCATCCACGCTGCCTCCATAATAGTGCCATCCACGCTGCCTCCATAACAGTGCCAGCCACGCTGCCTCCATAACAGTGTCATCCACGCTGCCTCCATAACAGTGCCATCCACGCTGCCTCCATAACAGTGCCATCCACGCTGCCTCCATAACAATACCATCCACGCTGCCTCCATAACAGTGTCATCCACGCTGCCTCCATAACAGTGCCATCCACACTGCCTCCATAACAGTGCCATCCACGCTGCCTCCATAACAGTGCCAGCCACGCTGCCTCTATAACACTGTCATCCACGCTGCCGCCATAACAGTGCCATCCACGCTGCCTCCATAACAGTGCCATCCACGCTGCTTCCATAACAGTGCCATCCACGCTGCCTCCATAACAGTGCCAGCCACGCTGCCTCCATAACAGTGCCAGCCACACTGCCTCCATAACAGTGCCATCCACGCTGCCTCCATAACAGTGCCAGCCACGCTGCCTCCATAACAGTGCCATCCACGCTGCCTCCATAACAGTGCCATCCACGCTGCCTCCATAACAATACCATCCACGCTGCCTCCATAACAGTGCCATCCACGCTGCCTCCATAACAGTGCCATCCACGCTGCCTCCATAACAGTGCCATCCACGCTGCCTCCATAACAGTGTCATCCACGCTGCCTCCATAACAGTGCCATCCACGCTGCCTCCATAACAGTGCCATCCACGCTGCCTCCATAACAGTGCCATCCACGCTGCCTCCATAACAGTGCCATCCACTCTGCCTCCATAACAGTGCCAGCCCCGCTGCCTCCATATCAGTGCCATCCACGCTGCCCCAATATCAGTGCCATCCACGCTGCCCCAATAACAGTGCCATCCATGCCTCCATATCAGTGCCATCCACGCTGCCTCAATATCAGTGCCATCCACGCTGCCTCCGTAACAGTGCCATCCATGCCTCCATATCAGTGCCATCCACGCTGCCTCCATAACAGTGCCATCCACGCTGCCTCCATAACAGTGCCATCCATGCTGCCTCCATAACTGTGTCATCCACGCTGCCTCCATAAGAGTGCCATCCACGCTGCCTCCATAACAGTGCCAGCCCCGCTGCCTCCATAACAGTGCCATCCACGCTGCCTCCATAACAGTGTAATCCCCGCTGCCTCCATATCAGTGCCATCCACGCTGCCTCCATATCAGTGCCATCCACGCTGCCTCCGTAACAGTGCCATCCATGCCTCCATATCAGTGCCATCCACGCTGCCTCCATAACAGTGCCATCCACGCTGCCTCCATAACAGTGTCATCCACGCTGCCTCCATAACAGTGCCATCCACGCTGCCTCCATAACAGTGCCATCCACGCTGCCTCCATAACTGTGTCATCCACGCTGCCTCCATAACAGTGCCATCCACGCTGCCTCCATAACAGTGCCAGCCCCGCTGCCTCCATAATAGTGCCATCCACGCTGCCTCCATATCAGTGTAATCCCCGCTGCCTCCATATCAGTGCCATCCACGCTGCCTCCATATCAGTGCCATCCACGCTGCCTCCGTAACAGTGCCATCCATGCCTCCATATCAGTGCCATCCACGCTGCCTCCACATCAGTGCCATCCACGCTGCCTCCGTAACAGTGCCATCCATGCCTCCATATCAGTGCCATCCACGCTGCCTCCATAACAGTGCCATCCACGCTGCTTCCATAACAGTGCCATCCACGCTGCCTCCATAACAGTGCCATCCACGCTGCTTCCATAACAGTGCCATCCACGCTGCCTCCATAACAGTACCATCCACGCTGCAACCATAACAGTGCCATCCACGCTGCCTCCATAACAGTGCCATCCACGCTGCCTCCATAACAGTGCCAGCCACGCTGCCTCCATAACAGTGCCATCCACGCTGCCTCCATAACAGTGCAATCCACACTGCCTCCATAACAGTGCCATCCACGCTGCCTCCATAACAGTGCCATCCACGCAGCAACAGTGCCAGCCACGCTGCCTCCATAACAGTGCCAGCCACGCTGCCTCCATAACAGTGCCAGCCACGCTGCCTCCATAACAGTGCCATCCACGCTGCCTCCATAACAGTGCCATCCACGCTGCCTCCATAACAATACCATCCACGCTGCCTCCATAACAGTGCCATCCACGCTGCCTCCATAACAGTGCCATCCACGCTGCCTCCATAACAGTGCCATCCACGCTGCCTCCATAACAGTGTCATCCACGCTGCTTCCATAACAGTGCCATCCACGCTGCCTCCATAACAGTGCCATCCACGCTGCCTCCATAACAGTGCCATCCACGCTGCCTCCATAACAGTGCCATCCACGCTGCCTCCATAACAGTGCCAGCCCCGCTGCCTCCATATCAGTGCCATCCACGCTGCCCCAATATCAGTGCCATCCACGCTGCCCCAATAACAGTGCCATCCATGCCTCCATATCAGTGCCATCCACGCTGCCTCAATATCAGTGCCATCCACGCTGCCTCCGTAACAGTGCCATCCATGCCTCCATATCAGTGCCATCCACGCTGCCTCCATAACAGTGCCATCCACGTTGCTTCCATAACAGTGCCATCCACGCTGCCTCCATAACAGTGCCATCCACGCTGCCTCCATAACAGTGCCATCCACGCAGCCTCCATAACAGTGCCAGCCACGCTGCCTCCATAACAGTGCCAGCCACGCTGCCTCCATAACAGTGCCAGCCACGCTGCCTCCATAACAGTGCCATCCACGCTGCCTCCATAACAGTGCCATCCACGCTGCCTCCATAACAGTGCCATCCACGCTGCCTCCATAACAGTGCCATCCACGCTGCCTCCATAACAGTGCCATCCACGCTGCCTCCATAACAGTGCCATCCACGCTGCCTCCATAACAGTGCCATCCACGCTGCCTCCATAACAGTGCCATCCACGCAGCCTCCATAACAGTGCCAGCCACGCTGCCTCCATAACAGTACCATCCACGCTGCCTCCATAACAGTGCCAGCCCCGCTGCCTCGATAACAGTGCCATCCACGCTGCCTCCATAACAGTGCCATCCACGCTGCCTCCATAACAGTGCCATCCACGCTGCCTCCATAACAGTGCCAGCCACTCTGCCTCCATAACAGTGCCAGCCACTCTGCCTCCATAACAGTGCCAGCCCCGCTGCCTCCATAACAGTGCCAGCCACGCTGAATCCATAACAGTGCCAGCCCCGCTGCCTCCATAACAGTGCCAGCCCCGCTGCCTCCATAGCAGTGCCATCCACGCTGCCTCCATAGCAGTGCCATCCACGCTGCCTCCATAGCAGTGCCAGCCCCGCTGCCTCCAGAACAGTGCCAGCCCCGCTGCCTCCAGAACAGTGCCAGCCCCGCTGCCTCCAGAACAGTGCCAGCCACGCTGCCTCCATAACAGTGCCAGCCACGCTGCCTCCATAACAGTGCCAGCCCCGCTGCCTCCATAACAGTGCCAGCCCCGCTGCCTCCATAGCAGTGCCATCCACGCTGCCTCCATAACAGTGCCAGCCTCGCTGCCTCCATAACAGTGCCATCCCCGCTGCCTCCATAGCAGTGCCATCCCCGCTGCCTCCATAACAGTGCCATCCACGCTGCCTCCATAACAGTGCCAGCCTCGCTGCCTCCATAACAGTGCCATCCCCGCTGCCTCCATAGCAGTGCCATCCACGCTGCCTCCATAACAGTGCCATCCACGCTGCCTCCATAACAGTGCCATCCCCGCTGCCTCCATAACAGTGCCATCCACGCTGCCTCCATAACAGTGCCATCCACGCTGCCTCCATAACAGTGCCATCCACGCTGCCTCCATAACAGTGCCATCCACGCTGCCTCCATAACAGTGCCACCCACGCTGCCTCCATAACAGTGCCACCCACGCTGCCTCCATAACAGTGTCATCCACGCTGCCTCCATAACAGTGCCATCCACGCTGCCTCCATAACAGTGCCATCCACGCAGCCTCCATAACAGTGCCATCTACGCAGCCTCCATAACAGTGCCATGCACGCTGCCTCCATAACAGTCCCATCCACGCTGCCTCCATAACAGTCCCATCCACGCTGCATCCATAACAGTGCCACCCACGCTGCCTCCATAACAGTGCCATACACGCTGCCTCCATAAGAGTGCCACCCACGCTGCCTCCATAACAGTGCCATCCACGCTGCCTCCATAACAGTGCCATCCACGCTGCCTCCATAACAGTGCCATCCACGCTGCCGCCATAACAGTGCCATCCACGCTGCCGCCATAACAGTGCCATCCACGCTGCCTCCATAACAGTGCCATCCACGCTGCCTCCATAACAGTGCCATCCACGCTGCCTCCATAACAGTGCCACCCACGCTGCCTCCATAACAGTACCATCCACGCTGCCTCCATAACAGTGCCAGCCACGCTGCCTCCATAACAGTGCCAGCCACGCTGCCTCCGTAACAGTGCCATCCATGCCTCCGTATCAGTGCCATCCACGCTGCCTCCATAACAGTGCCATCCACGCTGCCTCCATAACAATACCATCCACGCTGCCTCCATAACAGTGCCATCCACGCTGCCTCCATAACAGTGCCATCCACGCTGCCTCCATAACAGTGCCATCCACGCTGCCTCCATAACAGTGCCATCCACGCTGCCTCCATAACAGTGCCAGCCACGCTACCTCCATAACAGTGCCAGCCACGCTACCTCCATAACAGTGCCAGCCACGCTGCCTCCATAACAATGCCATCCACGCTGCCTCCATAACAGTGCCAGCCACGCTGCCTCCATAACAGTGCCAGCCACGCTGCCTCCATAACAGTGTCATCCACGCTGCCTCCATAACAGTGTCATCCACGCTGCCTCCATAACAGTGCCATCCACGCTGCCTCCATAACAGTGTCATCCACGCTGCCTCCATAACAGTGTCATCCACGCTGCCTCCATAACAGTGCCATCCACGCTGCCTCCATAACAGTGCCATCCACGCTGCCTCCATAACAGTGCCATCCACGCTGCCTCCATAACAGTGCCATCCACGCTGCCTCCATAACAGTGCCAGCCACGATGCCTCTATAACACTGTCATCCACGCTGCCTCTATAACACTGTCATCCACGCTGCCTCTATAACACTGTCATCCACGCTGCCTCCATAACAGTGCCATCCACGCTGCCTCCATAACAGTGCCATCCACGCTGCCTCCATAACAGTGCCATCCACGCTGCTTCCATAACAGTGCCAGCCACGCTGCCTCCATAACAGTGCCAGCCACGCTGCCTCCATAACAGTGTCATCCACGCTGCCTCCATAACAGTGTCATCCACGCTGCCTCCATAACAGTGCCATCCACGCTGCCTCCATAACAGTGCCATCCACGCTGCCTACATAACAATACCATCCACGCTGCCTCCATAACAGTGTCATCCACGCTGCCTCCATAACAGTGCCATCCACGCTGCCTCCATAACAGTGCCATCCACGCTGCCTCCATAACAATACCATCCACGCTGCCTCCATAACTGTGCCATCCACGCTGCCTCCATAACTGTGTCATCCACGCTGCCTCCATAACAGTGCCATCCACGCTGCCTCCATAACAGTGCCAGCCCCGTTGCCTCCATAACAGTGCCATCCACGCTGCCTCCATAACAGTGCCAGCCCCGTTGCCTCCATAACAGTGCCATCCCCGCTGCCTCTATATCAGTGCCATCCACGCTGCCTCCATATCAGTACCATCCACGCTGCCTCCGTAACAGTGCCATGCCTCCATATCAGTGCCATCCACGCTGCCTCCATAACAGTGTCATCCACGCTGCCTCCATAACAGTGTCATCCACGCTGCCTCCATAACAGTGCCATCCACGCTGCCTCCATAACAGTGCCATCCACGCTGCCTCCATAACAGTTCCATCCACGCTGCCTCCATAACAGTGCCATCCACGCTGCCTCCATAATAGTGCCATCCACGCTGCCTCCATAACAGTGCCAGCCCCGCTGCCTCCATAACAGTGCCATCCACGCTGCCCCCATAACAGTGTAATCCCCGCTGCCTCCATATCAGTGCCATCCACGCTGCCTCCATATCAGTGCCATCCACGCTGCCTCCGTAACAGTGCCATCCATGCCTCCATATCAGTGCCATCCACGCTGCCTCCATAACAGTGCCATCCACGCTGCCTCCATAACAATACCATCCACGCTGCCTCCATAACAGTGTCATCCACGCTGCCTCCATAACAGTGCCATCCACGCTGCCTCCATAACAGTGCCATCCACGCTGCCTCCATAACAGTGCCATCCACGCTGCCTCCATAACAGTGCCATCCACGCTGCCTCCATAACAGTGCCATCCACGCTGCCTCCATAACAGTGCCATCCACGCTGCCTCCATAACAGTGCCATCCACGCTGCCTCCATAACAGTGCCATCCACGCTGCCTCCATAACAGTGCCATCCACGCTGCCTCCATAACAGTGCCAGCCCCGCTGCCTCCATAACAGTGTAATCCCCGCTGCCTCTATATCAGTGCCATCCACGCTGCCTCCATATCAGTGCCATCCACGCTGCCTCCGTAACAGTGCCATCCATGCCTCCATATCAGTGCCATCCACGCTGCCTCCATAACAGTGCCATCCACGCTGCCTCCATAACAGTGTCATCCACGCTGCCTCCATAACAGTGCCATCCACGCTGCCTCCATAACAGTGCCATCCACGCTGCCTCCATAACTGTGTCATCCACGCTGCCTCCATAACAGTGCCAGCCCCGCTGCCTCCATAACAGTGCCAGCCCCGCTGCCTCCATAACAGTGCCATCCACGCTGCCTCCATAACAGTGTAATCCCCGCTGCCTCCGTATCAGTGCCATCCACGCTGCCTCCGTATCAGTGCCATCCACGCTGCCTCCATATCAGTGCCATCCACGCTGCCTCCGTAACAGTGCCAGCCCCGCTGCCTCCATAACAGTGCCAGCCCCGCTGCCTCCATAACAGTGCCATCCACGCTGCCTCCATAACAGTGTAATCCCCGCTGCCTCCGTAACAGTGCCATCCACGCCTCCATATCAGTGCCATCCACGCTGCCTCCATATCAGTGCCATCCACGCTGCCTCCGTAACAGTGCCATCCATGCCTCCATATCAGTGCCATCCACGCTGCCTCCATAACAGTGCCATCCACGCTGCTTCCATAACAGTGCCATCCACGCTGCCTCCATAACAGTGCCATCCACGCTGCTTCCATAACAGTGCCATCCACGCTGCCTCCATAACAGTGCCATCCACGCTGCAACAATACAAGTGCCATCCACGCTGCCTCCATAACAGTGCCATCCACGCTACCTCCATAACAGTGCCATCCACGCTGCCTCCATAACAGTGCCAGTCACGCTGCCTCCATAACAGTGCCAGCCACGCTGCCTCCATAACAGTGCCAGCCACGCTGCCTCCATAACAGTGCCATCCACGCTGCCTCCATAACAGTGCCATCCACGCTGCCTCCATAACAATACCATCCACGCTGCCTTCATAACAGTGTCATCCACGCTGCCTCCATAACAGTGCCATCCACACTGCCTCCATAACAGTGCCATCCACGCTGCCTCCATAACAGTGCTAGCCACGCTGCCTCTATAACACTGTCATCCACGCTGCCGCCATAACAGTGCCATCCACGCTGCCTCCATAACAGTGCCATCCACGCTGCTTCCATAACAGTGCCATCCACGCTGCCTCCATAACAGTGCCAGCCACGCTGCCTCCATAACAGTGCCATCCACGCTGCCTCCATAACAGTTCCAGCCACGCTGCCTCCATAACAGTGCCATCCACGCTGCCTCCATAATAGTGCCATCCACGCTGCCTCCATAACAATACCATCCACGCTGCCTCCATAACAGTGCCATCCACGCTGCCTCCATAACAGTGCCATCCACGCTGCCTCCATAACAGTGCCATCCACGCTGCCTCCATAACAGTGTCATCCACGCTGCCTCCATAACAGTGCCATCCACGCTGCCTCCATAACAGTGCCATCCACGCTGCCTTCATAACAGTGCCAGCCCCGCTGCCTCCATATCAGTGCCATCCACGCTGCCCCAATATCAGTGCCATCCACGCTGCCCCAATAACAGTGCCATCCATGCCTCCATATCAGTGCCATCCACGCTGCCTCAATATCAGTGCCATCCACGCTGCCTCCGTAACAGTGCCATCCATGCCTCCATATCAGTGCCATCCACGCTGCCTCCATAACAGTGCCATCCACGTTGCTTCCATAACAGTGCCATCCACGCTGCCTCCATAACAGTGCCATCCACGCTGCCTCCATAACAGTGCCATCCACGCTGCCTCCATAACAGTGCCATCCACGCTGCCTCCATAACAGTGCCATCCACGCTGCCTCCATAACAGTGCCATCCACGCTGCCTCCATAACAGTGTAATCCACGCTGCCTCCATAACAGTGCCATCCACGCTGCCTCCATAACAGTGCCATCCACGCTGCCTCCATAACAGTGCAATCCACACTGCCTCCATAACAGTGCCATCCACGCTGCCTCCATAACAGTGCCAGCCACGCTGCCTCCATAACAGTGCCAGCCACGCTGCCTCCATAACAGTGCAATCCACACTGCCTCCATAACAGTGCCATCCACGCAGCCTCCATAACAGTGCCAGCCACGCTGCCTCCATAACAGTGCCAGCCACGCTGCCTCCATAACAGTGCCAGCCACGCTGCCTCCATAACAGTGCAATCCACACTGCCTCCATAACAGTGCCATCCACGCTGCCTCCATAACAGTGCAATCCACACTGCCTCCATAACAGTGCCATCCACGCAGCCTCCATAACAGTGCCAGCCACGCTGCCTCCATAACAGTGCCATCCACGCTGCCTCCATAACAGTGCCATCCACGCTGCCTCCATAACAGTGCCATCCACGCTGCCTCCATAACAGTGCCAGCCACGCTGCCTCCATAACAGTGTCATCCACGCTGCCTCCATAACAGTGCCATCCACGCTGCCTCCATAACAGTGCCATCCACGCTGCCTCCATAACAGTGCCATCCACGCTGCCTCCATAACAATACCATCCACGCTGCCTCCATAACAGTGTCATCCACGCTGCCTCCATAACAGTGCCATCCACACTGCCTCCATAACAGTGCCATCCACGCTGCCTCCATAACAGTGCCAGCCACGCTGCCTCTATAACACTGTCATCCACGCTGCCGCCATAACAGTGCCAGCCTCGCTGCCTCCATAACAGTGCCATCCCCGCTGCCTCCATAGCAGTGCCATCCCCGCTGCCTCCATAACAGTGCCATCCACGCTGCCTCCATAACAGTGCCAGCCTCGCTGCCTCCATAACAGTGCCATCCACGCTGCCTCCATAACAGTGCCATCCACGCTGCCTCCATAACAGTGCCATCCACGCTGCCTCCATAACAGTGCCAGCCTCGCTGCCTCCATAACAGTGCCATCCCCGCTGCCTCCATAGCAGTGCCAGCCCCGCTGCCTCCATAACAGTGCCATCCACGCTGCCTCCATAACAGTGCCATCCACGCTGCCTCCATAACAGTGCCATCCACGCTGCCTCCATAACAGTGCCACCCACGCTGCCTCCATAACAGTGCCAGCCAGGCTGCCTCCATAA
Source organism: Phyllobates terribilis (assembly GCF_046119375.1). NCBI lineage: Eukaryota > Metazoa > Chordata > Amphibia > Anura > Dendrobatidae > Phyllobates > Phyllobates terribilis. The sequence continues at coordinate 161,467,130 of NW_027362773.1, read as the reverse complement.
CAGTGTCATCCACGCTGCCTCCATAACAGTGCCATCCACGCTGCCTCCATAACAGTGCCATCCACGCAGCCTCCATAACAGTCCCATCCACGCTGCCTCCATAACAGTCCCATCCACGCTGCCTCCATAACAGTCCCATCCACGCTGCCTCCATAACAGTGCCACCCACGCTGCCTCCATAACAGTGCCACCCACGCTGCCTCCATAACAGTGCCATACACGCTGCCTCCATAACAGTGCCACCCACGCTGCCTCCATAACAGTGCCACCCACGCTGCCTCCATAACAGTGCCATCCACGCTGCCTCCATAACAGTGCCACCCACGCTGCCTCCATAACAGTGCCACCCACGCTGCCTCCATAACAGTGCCAGCCCCGCTGCCTCCATAACAGTGCCATCCACGCTGCCTCCATAACAGTGCCAGCCACGCTGCCTCCATAACAGTGCCAGCCACTCTGCCTCTATAACAATGCCAGCCACTCTGCCTCCATAACAGTGCCAGCCACTCTGCCTCCATAACAGTGCCAGCCACGCTGCCTCCATAACAGTGCCAGCCACGCTGCCTCCATAACAGTGCCAGCCACGCTGCCTCCATAACAGTGCCAGCCACGCTGCCTCCATAACAGTGCCATCCACGCTGCCTCCATAACAGTGCCAGCCACTCTGCCTCCATAACAGTGCCAGCCACTCTGCCTCCATAACAGTGCCAGCCCCGCTGCCTCCATAACAGTGCCAGCCACGCTGCCTCCATAACAGTGCCAGCCACGCTGCCTCCATAACAGTGCCAGCCACGCTGCCTCCATAACAGTGCCAGCCACTCTGCCTCCATAACAGTGCCAGCCACTCTGCCTCCATAACAGTGCCAGCCACTCTGCCTCCATAACAGTGCCAGCCACTCTGCCTCCATAACAGTGCCAGCCACGCTGCCTCCATAACAGTGCCAGCCACGCTGCCTCCATAACAGTGCCAGCCACGCTGCCTCCATAACAGTGCCAGCCCCGCTGCCTCCATAGCAGTGCCATCCACGCTGCCTCCATAGCAGTGCCATCCACGCTGCCTCCATAACAGTGCCAGCCCCGCTACCTCCAGAACAGTGCCAGCCCCGCTGCCTCCAGAACAGTGCCAGCCCCGCTGCCTCCATAACAGTGCCAGCCACGCTGCCTCCATAACAGTGCCAGCCACGCTGCCTCCATAACAGTGCCAGCCCCGCTGCCTCCATAGCAGTGCCATCCACGCTGCCTCCATAGCAGTGCCATCCACGCTGCCTCCATAACAGTGCCAGCCTCGCTGCCTCCATAACAGTGCCATCCCCGCTGCCTCCATAACAGTGCCATCCACGCTGCCTCCATAACAGTGCCAGCCTCGCTGCCTCCATAACAGTGCCATCCCCGCTGCCTCCATAGCAGTGCCATCCACGCTGCCTCCATAACAGTGCCATCCACGCTGCCTCCATAACAGTGCCAGCCTCGCTGCCTCCATAACAGTGCCAGCCCCGCTGCCTCCATAGCAGTGCCAGCCCCGCTGCCTCCATAACAGTGCCATCCACGCTGCCTCCATAACAGTGCCATCCACGCTGCCTCCATAACAGTGCCATCCACGCTGCCTCCATAACAGTGCTAGTGACTCGCCCCCTGGGCCGTGGGGCACCTGGAACCGGGCTTCTGTACGATGCTGGGGGTAGTAGTGGCAACCCGATCCCGTGGCTCAGGGTGGTCAGACCAAATTGTGGCAGTCTATCAATCAGTGCTTTAAATGTCCGACTACGCCACCCGTGGATTGCGGTCAGAGGTAACCGCCGTTGCTAGGCAGACCGCTGAGGCTGGTGTTGGTGTGCAGCACAGGGGTAGGATAACTCCCCACGGGAAGAGTGTAGCCTCAGGGCAGTGTATAGGGAGGACGGGAGTGATGGTGCTGTCGCAGCAGAAATCCCACAGAGTCCAATGATGCAGTCCAGGGTTTTTACTCACAGTTGTTATCCAAGTCACCTCTGTCAGCAATGACTGCCCAAGTCGTGCTGCGTCCACCAGGTGAGGGGCTCGGTCAACCCCCAGACAGTCCAGGAGTATGGCACAGGACCCCCTTCTGTCCTTTCTCTGGCCTCTCGTGCCCCACCAGTGTCCTGACTTCTGTCCAGCTACCGCAGACCGTGTCGGGTAAGCGTTGGCCTTCACTTCCCGCTATCCTATATGGCGCCTTCCTAGCAGGTTTAGTGGGGGGTCGCACCATTAAACGATCACGACCTCCGGTTCTTGGCTGAGGGATGATTTACCTCCACCAACTTGGGAATCTGGTACTGTAGCACCCTGAGGACTCGGCTGCTAGAGGGGTATTGCACCTCAGCCAGAGGTGTGATATCCCACTCCCGGGTAAGGATGGTGTGTGGACCGGGACTCAGTTAGCTGCATGCACCACACACACCCCATTTCCGGGGGACAGCTCAACGGTGCTCCCATTAGTACAGTAATGCAGGCACGACAGATCGTGTCCCTGGCGGGAGGGGGGAGGAAAACCCAGTGATGTAGGAGCAGGAGGGGACGGTTTCTGGGCATAGGTGGGAGCTCATTGGTTGCTTGTCACCTGGGCTCATACACTAGGGGAAGGTATATAAGGTGGGCACCATCTTAGTTCTGGGTTCAGTTGAGTACAGTGCAGAGAGAGGAGAAGTTCACCCAGAGAGGGCTGACAGGGAGCTGTGGCTCAGTCTGGGCCCAGCTCCACGAGGCAGGCCTAGGGTGAAGGCCGGAGCCAGAAGGAAGGAACAGAAACAGAAAGGAACAGAAACAGAAAGGAACTGCAAAGAAAGAGAAATACCCAAAGTATAGAAGGGCCCAGAGACACGAAGGCAGAAGGAACCCTAAGGACCCAGGAGATTGAGGGTGACGGGTTGGCAGAACAGGGTACCGGATCCCAAGTTGGTGGAGGTGACTAATCCTTAACCAAGAACCGGTGGTCGTGATCATTTACTGGTGCAACCCCTCACTACACCTACTAGGAAGGCACACCACATAGGGTCAGGGAAGTGGACACCCAGTCCTCCCAGGAGAAGACCCGAGGCAGCTGGACAGAAGTAGTGTTACTGGTGGGGCACGGCTGACGAAAGGATAGAAGGGAGTCCTGAGCCACACTCCGGAACTACCTGGGGGTTGGCCGAGCCCCCTGCCTGGGGGACGCAGCACGGCTCGGGCGGTCCTACCTGTGCACAAGTGACCTGGATGAGAACTATGAGTAAAGAACCTGAACTGCAACACCTTGTCTCTGTGCTTTCTCACCGCGTCAGCACTACTAGTACCAGGACGCCCCGCACCACAACCACCATCATCACTCTACACTGCCCTGAGGCTATACTCCTCCCGTGGGGAGTTGTACTACACTCTGCTGCACCCACAACACCAGCCTCAGCGGTCTGCCCTGCAGCGGCGGTTCATCCTGACCGCAATCCACGGGTGGCGTAGTCGGACATTAAACCACAAAAACCCCATAAATAGACTGCCACTGGTTTGACCACCCTGAGCCACGGGACCGGGTCGCCGCCGCGGTGACTACAACCCCCAGCATCCACAAAAAGGCCCGGTTCCGGGTTCCCCACGCGGCCCAGGGGGTGCGTCAACTTTGGCGTAGTCGGCAGGATTGTTACAAACCCGCCGCAAACGGGTATTGCGCGCCTGAAAAGAGACTGTTTTATTGTATTAAAGATGGCGCCCGCCCCAGAAGAACGAGCGCCATAATGTGCACGCCAAAAGACAACAGGAAGCCACCACCCATCATGGGCCAGGTCCCCGAATGGCGCCAAAGAAGGATCCCGCCCCCAACAGCCATGAGTGCGGCTGTGGAGATGTCCATCAGCGTGGGGGGGCTGCCCCTGAAGGTGATTGTCAGCAGATGGCCCCAAGACCACCCCCAATGGGGGCGGACAGGGAAGAAAACTGTGGGGCAGGGTGCAGTCTGGATCAGTCTGGACAGACCGCACCCGGGAATGGAAGGAACACCAAACACCACCAGCACCTTGGCCCGTAGCCTGTTGCAGGCTGAACCGCCATGCAGCCTAACCGAATTGCTGGCACAGCTCCCCAGGGACCCGGAGTGTGCGCGAGCTGCGCTGGAGGATCTGGACCGGAGGATGGTCCGGGCGCAGCGGGATGTGTTTGCCGGATGGAAGGAGGAGTTGGCCCGGCAGCCTGTAGCCCACCAGCAGGAGGCGTCAACAGGGCCGAGCAGCGCGCCTGCCTCCGAGGGCGGTGAAGGTGGACCGGTGGCCGAGGACGACGCCTCGGAGGAGGCCATAAAGACCGAGGCAGGTAACGGGGACACCATCACCCCAAGCCCTGAGGCCGCAAGCCTGCCCCCGCCTCCCGTTGCGGGACCCGAAGCCCCGGGAATCGTACCTGCCACCGCGCCTCCGCTACTCCCGGCTAGGCCTCAGGCGGCAAGAGCCATGGCTACGCCCCGCGCCGTGCCCTTTAACCTCGGGCGCGGTCGAAAGACAGACGACACAGGCCTGGTCGCAAGGCCTAGTGCACCCCGGCGCCACTGCCTCACCAGCGCCTCCTGCCTTGACTGCGCCACTCCCGGGCACAATCGGAAGACCACCGGCCTGGTCGCGAGACCGAGTGCCCCCGGGCGCTGCTCCCCTACCGGGGCCCCCTGCCATACTGCCCATGGGCGCGGATCTATTCGCCCAGCACATTGGCCCGGATGGACTGCCCCGGGTATGGCCGGCCGACCTGACCAGCAGCCGCCCATGGAGAGACCAGCCCCCGCGTGAACCCCTGATACCGGCTCCGGAGCCCAGAGAGATAATCCATCCCTCACTGGAGGACGCCCAGTTCGAGTGGGACCCCACTGGAGAAAACCTGATGGGGTTCACCCACGAAACCCGGGCGGACGCAGCCCGTCGACTGGAGTCTGTAGTGCCGGCGTCCCTGCCCTCTGCTAGGCAGGGACGCTGTTCCCCTCACCGCTCTGCTCCGTGCCCGGCGTCCCTCTCCCGCTCTGCTGGCAGCGCGCGCTCCTTCCCGGCCACTGTGCTTAGGGCGCGCGCGCGCGCCCTCCCTCCCTCTTAAAGGGGCCGCGCGCGCCGTCCTAAGGAGTCCCAATGGCCGGAGGACTTTACCATATATAAGGCACCTCCTCCAAAATGGAGGTGCCCGAGCAATGTTGTTGCACCGTTCTACTCTGCTTCAGCCCTCAGGTCCCGTTGCCAGTTACCTGCCAGTTACCTGCCAGATTCCTGCCAGCTTGCTGTCCTAATCCTGCCTGATTTCCTGTTACCTGCCTGCCTGCCTGAGGTCCGACGGTCTGCCTTACAACTCCGGTCAGTCTGTCTAAGGACCAACTTGCCCGCTCACCTGGGAGCGCACATCAGCTACCTGCCTGCTTGCCTGAGGTCCGACGGTCTGCCTTACAACTCCGGTCAGTCTGTCTATGGACCAGCTTGCCCGCTCACCTGGGAGCGCTTCTCCGCTACCTGCCTGCTTGCCTGCCCGGAGGCTCCGCTGTCACGTGCTGTGACCACCTGCTATTCCAGAGACTCTCGCTTGCTCACCTGGGAGCACACATCCTCCATCTGCCTTGCTAGCCTACCTGGAGGTTCAGCCATCACAGGTCGTACCTACCCTTTACCTAGAGACTGCCCCGGTCACTTGCCGTGACCTCCAGCCCGTTCTTCCAGAGACTGCCCCGGTCACTTGCCGTGACCTCCAGCCCGTTCTTCCAGAGACTGCCCTGATCACTTGCCGTGACCTCCTGCCCGTACACCCAGAGAAGGTGGGCACCATCTTAGTTCTGGGTTCAGTTGAGTACAGTGCAGAGAGAGGAGAAGTTCACCCAGAGAGGGCTGACAGGGAGCTGTGGCTCAGTCTGGGCCCAGCTCCACGAGGCAGGCCTAGGGTGAAGGCCGGAGCCAGAAGGAAGGAACAGAAACAGAAAGGAACAGAAACAGAAAGAAACAGCAAAGAAAGAGAAATACCCAAAGTATAGAAGGGCCCAGAGACACGAAGGCAGAAGGAACCCTAAGGACCCAGGAGATTGAGGGTGACGGGTTGGCAGAACAGGGTACCGGATCCCAAGTTGGTGGAGGTGACTAATCCTTAACCAAGAACCGGTGGTCGTGATCATTTACTGGTGCAACCCCTCACTACACCTACTAGGAAGGCACACCACATAGGGTCAGGGAAGTGGACACCCAGTCCTCCCAGGAGAAGACCCGAGGCAGCTGGACAGAAGTAGTGTCACTGGTGGGGCACGGCTGACGAAAGGATAGAAGGGAGTCCTGAGCCACACTCCGGAACTACCTGGGGGTTGGCTGAGCCCCCTGCCTGGGGGATGCAGCACGGCTCGGGCGGTCCTACCTGTGCACAAGTGACCTGGATGAGAACTATGAGTAAAGAACCTGAACTGCAACACCTTGTCTCTGTGCTTTCTCACCGCGTCAGCACTACTAGTACCAGGACGCCCCGCACCACAACCACCATCATCACTCTACACTTCCCTGAGGCTATACTCCTCCCGTGGGGAGTTGTACTACACTCTGCTGCACCCACAACACCAGCCTCAGCGGTCTGCCCTGCAGCGGCGGTTCATCCTGACCGCAATCCACGGGTGGCGTAGTCGGACATTAAACCACAAAAACCCCATACATAGACTGCCACTGGTTTGACCACCCTGAGCCACGGGACCGGGTCGCCGCCACGGTGACTACAACCCCCAGCATCCACAAAAAGGCCCGGTTCCGGATTCCCCACGCGGCCCAGGGGGTGCGTCAGTACCCTTCCACAGCCTGACCCTTCACCCGATATCACGCGGGTTTGGAACGGTTGCTGTCCCTTCTGCCTTCTTGTTTCTGGAGCCCTTCCACTCCTCTGTCTCTTCTCCTTCCTTCCTTCTCCTTCTCCTCTCTGGCCCCGGCCTTTTCTCTAGGCCTGCCTCGTGGAGCTGAGCTCAGGCTGAGCCTCGGCTCCCTGTCAGTTCTGACTGACTGAACTCTGCTCTCTCTTCTCCCTTGACTTAAGATGGCTCCCACCTTTTATCTGCTTCTGTGTGTGTCTGAGCTCAGGTGACCTGCACCCAATGAGCTCCTTCCTATGCCCCAGAAACCGTCCTCTCTCTGCTCCTACACCACTGGGTTCTCTCCCCCCTCCCCACTCCAGCCAGGGACATGGTCAGTTGTGCCCGCATCTGGGAGCACCGTCGAGCTGTCCCCCGGAAATGGGGTGAGTATGTGTGTGCATGCAGCTAACTGAGCCCTGGTCCACACTCCATCCTTACCTGGGAGTGGAATATCACACCTCTGGTTGAGGTGCAATACCCCTGTAGCAACCGAGCCCTCGGGGCGCTACATTAGCCCCGCTGCCTCCATAACAGTGCCAGCCCCGCTGCCTCCATAACAGTGCCATCCACGTTGCCTCCATAACAGTGCCAGCCCCGCTGCCTCCATAACAGTGCCATCCACACTGCCTCCATAACAGTGCCATCCACGCTGCCTCCATAACTGTGCCAGCCCCGCTGCCTCCATAACAGTGCCATCCACGCTGCCTCCATAACAGTGTCATCCACGCTGCCTCCATAACAGTGATAGCCCCGCTGCCTCCATAACAGTGCCAGCCCCGTTGCCTCCATAACAGTGTCATCCACGCTGCCTCCATAACAGTGCCATCCACGCTGCCTCCATAACAGTGCCAGCCCCGCTGCCTCCAGAACAGTGCCATCCACGCTGCCTTCATAACAGTGCCAGCCCCGCTGCCTCCATAACAGTGCCAGCTCCGCTGCCTCCATAACAGTGCCAGCCCCGCTGCCTCCATAACAGTGCCAGCCAGGCTGCCTCCATAACAGTGTCATCCACTCTGCCTCCATAACAGTGCCAGCCCCGCTGCCTCCATAACAGTGCCAGCCAGGCTGCCTCCATAACAGTGTCATCCACTCTGCCTCCATAACAGTGCCAGCCACGCTGCCTCCATAACAGTGCCATCCATGCTGCCTCCAAAACAGTGCCATCCACGCTGTCTCCATAACAGTGCCAGCCCCGCTGCCTTCATAACAGTGCCAGCCCCGCTGTCTTCATAACAGTGCCATCCACGCTGCCTCCATAACAGTGCCATCCACGCTGCCTCCATAACAGTGCCAGCCCCGCTGCCTCCATAACAGTGCCATCCACGCTGCCTCCATAACAGTGCCATCCACGCTGCCTCCATAACAGTGCCATCCACGCTGCCTCCATAACAGTGCCAGCCCCGCTGCCTGCATAATAGTGCCATCCACGCTGCCTCCATAACAGTGCCAGCTCCACTGCCTCCATAACAGTGCCAGCCAGGCTGCCTCCATAACAGTGTCATCCACTCTGCCTCCATAACAGTGCCAGCCCCGCTGCCTCCATAACAGTGCCAGCCAGGCTGCCTCCATAACAGTGTCATCCACTGTGCCTCCATAACAGTGCCATCCACGCTGCCTCCATAACAGTGCCAGCCACTCTGCCTCCATAACAGTGCCATCCACACTGCCTCCATAACAGTGCAAGCCCCGCTGCCTCCATAACAGACTAAACCCCAGTGCCCACATAAGATTGCCCGGGCACTACCCTTGCCTGGTTTCCCCTTGGTCCTCTATAGCAGCCAGACCAGGGCAGCGGTGCCCAGGTTCCCTGCTTTGTTGTGCCAGAGGTTGACGTTCACACTGCCCTCGTCGTTCTGCCATTGAATACCAAAATGGAGGATGGACCAGGGTAATGCAAGGCTTTTTGCGCATATCCATTTAAAGGGATTTTGCAGTACTGAACATCACCTTATGAATGTGCCATACTTACTGATTAAAAAAATAATGCCTTATCTTACATAGTAACTTGGGGACATTCAAAAGGTGATGTCTACTAGTGGACAATCCCTTTAAGAGCAAATTTGGCTGAACTGCCCATCTTCAGCATATCAGCACTAGCCTAGCTGCCTCCAGTGGCCTCATGCCCGACCAGACCACCATGTTCACACACTGAGAACTTGCTGCAGATTTTCCTTCCGGATTTGGGGCAGATAATTTGCAGTGGATTTCAGTATCAGTAAAAACGTGCGACTAATTTTGATGCGGAAATTGAGCCGCGTTTTGGATTTTATGGTGTCAGTTCTGTGTATGAATTCTAACAGTGGATTTTACTCTTTGCAATCCACGGCAATATCTGCGACACAATTTTTCCAGCCACGTGTGAACACACCTTTACCTTGTGCTAGGAATACTTTTATATAGATCTGGGGAAGAAGAAAGATTTCACAGCAGCTTCCGTCACAATGTATCACGGCATTTTATACTTACAGGTGCATCTCACTAAATTAGAATATCATCAAAAAGTTAATTTATTTCAGTTCTTCAATACAAACAGTGAAACTCCTATATTATATAGAGTCATTACACACAGAGGGATCTATTATATAGAGTCATTACACACAGAGGGATCTATTATATAGAGTCATTACACACAGAGGGATCTATTATATAGAGTCATTACACACAGAGGGATCTATTATATAGAGTCATTACACACAGAGGGATCTATTATATAGAGTCATTACACACAGAGGGATCTATTATATAGAGTCATTACACACAGAGGGATCTATTATATAGAGTCATTACACACAGAGGGATCTATTATATAGAGTCATTACACACAGAGGGATCTATTATATAGAGTCATTACACACAGAGAGATCTATTATATAGAGTCATTACACACAGAGGGATCTATTATATAGAGTCATTACACACAGAGAGATCTATTATATAGAGTCATTACACAGAGTGATCTATTATAGTCATTACACACAGAGGGATCTATTATATAGAGACATTACACACAGAGGGATCTATTATATAGAGTCATTACACACAGAGGGATCTATTATATAGAGTCATTACACACAGAGGGATCTATTATATAGAGTCATTACACACATAGGGATCTATTTCACGTGTTTATTTCTGCTAATGTTGATTATTATGGCTTACAGCCAATGAAAACACCAAAGTCATTATCTCAGTAAATTAGAATAATTAACAGAAAAAAACCTGTAAAGGCATCCTAAGCATTTAAAAAGGTCCCTTAGTCTGTTTCAGTAGGCTCCACAATCATGGGGAAAACTGCTGACTTGACAGATGTCCAGAAGGCAGTCATTGACACTCCACAAGATCCCAGAGCTCAAATTTTATACTATCCATGTATACAAACCTGTATACATGGATTGGGCGTTGCACAAGCCCCGGAACAAATACTGGACATAAGAACCCGCGCCCAGCACTGATGGCAGCTTAGACTTTCCAGTCCTGCACTGCTTGGGGCACATCTCCATCACAGCAGGGTAACAACCAATAAAGGACACAGCAGTCCCAGACATTGGCGCAACATCCATGTCCTGTTCTTCTAAGAGGGCGCCGGATTAATTTTCAACGTCTTACAGACACACCCTGTAAACATGGAGAATAGTAAGGACTGCAATTTACAGACCAATCGGGGGGGGGGGGTCTATAGACCCTCGCTAGATGACATTTATGAGGCTGTTACTTTTGGTCAGGAGACCTGCGTCCAGTCCGGAAATCGTGGTCCCGTGCACAGGCCATCAAATGTGGACACGTGAAGCTCAACGCTCAGTTTTCAATGAATTCATTCATTTCCAGGAGGAACAACAGAGGGACAGCCCAATATAGTTTTATTAAAATGTTAGGTTTCATGAATTAAGCTTTATTTATGCTTTATAACATAATATTTGTTTGTTTTTTTCTCTAAATATTTACTAGAAGAGACCTGAGATCTGATCTTCTTCCTCTTTGTTGTCTTCATCGCTGCTCGATCCTCATGAAATGCTTCAGAAATTGTATTTTGGGCCGATTCTCACTTTCCCCTATTACTATATACTTTATATAGGTTCAATCGATCATTGCATTTCCTACAATAAGTGCATTCAAAGAACAGCAGTAATTTATACCCGGGCTGAGCAGCCCCCGAGGATGAATCCTGTGCTATTTCCCTGTATACTTCTACTGACTTTGAAAAAGGGAAATAAACCCCCCCCCTGACCTTGTGCTACTGGGGTCCCGAGGCATTTTCCCTATTGTCTGCCCCTAATGCACACAGATCATGGGCTTGTAGCAGTGCATTGCTGCAGGATATTCACTGCAAGCCCAGAAAAATCTCTCCTGTCCTGTTTGTTACAATGTATCAGTCTGAAGTCCAGAGAATTGTGCAGACTGGATACAATTGAATCAAATGCTCAGACCTGAAACAAGAAAGTTCTCATTCATTAAAGCAAGCAGAGGATATTGATCATGGTGAAGAATTTTAAAACAAAGGGCCCTATTCATTATTTGCATCAGCGTACGCTTTTTCTCTAATTTTTGGATTATTTTTGTTTTTTGATTTGCACCAAATTCTTCCTTGAATTTGCGCCTTTCTTCAGTCTATTATATATACATTCGCCTGTTTTTTTTTTTTCACGTGCACCATCGTTAACGAGGTTTTTACTTTTCATGTTGGCAGCTGATTCATCAATTGAAACTTTTTTTTAAAAAGTTGCAAAAATGTTTGTGCAAATCTAATTCCAGTCCTCCCAAGCCCCCCGTGGAGTGGTTTCTTTTAAGGAGAATCTTGTGACTCTTTCTTTTAAAAAGGAAAAAAACAGGTAAAATAAAAATAGAGCAGTTTTGATTTTGCGCAAAATTCTTGAATCTTTGTGCCCCATATTGAAGAATTTAGGGGCACAAAATATCAAAAGATAAAGCAACAAATATCAAAAGATACAAAAAAAAAAAGAGTAAAAAAACTGGCAATAAACACAATAAAGATGCGTTTCGGCTATAAGTGGCTACAATGGCATCCACCATGCTCTGCTCCATTTCTTCACCATTATTAAGATCACTGCTACCTGTCAGTAACTGTGTGACTCCTCTGTTCCTGAGAGTTGCTCCAGATTTAATAGTTTGTTCTGGAGGTTGTTCTGTTTTATATAGACAGGAATAGCTGGGGGCATGTGCCACTGCTGCCGGATGCTAGGGGGCGCCACAAGTCACTGTAATAATCAGGGTACTGCAGACAGGAATAGGTCCGGGGCAGCGCAGTATTTTATGATTCACAAAATGTTCCACAGTATAGACCGTATCCATGACAGTGTTTTTTTCCAGAGATGTGTCTGACTGTATTATAATTTCCATTACTTTTTTTGTATTTTTTACATGTTTTCCCTTTATTATATACATTTTACATCATGGGCCTGTATGTACTGTATATATGTAATGATCTGTTACATAGGCTGGACTCTGTATATTGCATTACATGTTTTCTTATAATCCTGAGTTACATCCTGCATTACAGGGGCGGACATACCATTGGTGCAACCTGGGCCCAAGAGGTAACGGGGCCCATTTCAACCTCCAAAATATGTGGAACTATACATTATGAACAGCTACTGGACTGTAAAGGGCCCATATATCATATATTACTCCTGCACACGGGCCCTCTGCAGTCTGTGTGCGCCAGTGCTGTATTAAACTCCAGAGCTGCACTCACTATTCTGCTGGTGCAGTCACTGTGTACATACATTACATTACTGATCCTGAGTTACATCCTGTATTATACCCCAGAGCTGCACTCACTATTCTGCTGGTGCAGTCACTGTGTACATACATTACATTACTGATCCTGAGTTACATCCTGTATTATACCCCAGAGCTGCACTCACTATTCTGCTGGTGCAGTCACTGGGTACATACATTACATTACTGATCCTGAGTTACATCCTGTATTATACTCCAGAGCTGCACTCACTATTCTGCTGGTGCAGTCACTGGGTACATACATTACATTACTGATCCTGAGTTACATCCTGTATTATACCCCAGAGCTGCACTCACTATTCTGCTGGTGCAGTCACTGGGTACATACATTACATTACTGATCCTGAGTTACATCCTGTATTATACTCCAGAGCTGCACTCACTATTCTGCTGGTGCAGTCACTGTGTACATACATTACATTACTGATCCTGAGTTACATCTAGTATTATACTCCAGAGCTGCACTCACTATTCTGCTGGAGCAGTCACTGTGTACATACATTACATTACTGATCCTGAGATACCTCCTGTATTATACTCCAGAGCTGCAGTCACTATTCTGCTGGTGCAGTCACTGTGTACATACATTACATTACTGATCCTGAGTTACCTCCTGTATTATACTCCAGAGCTGCACTCACTATTCTGCTGGTGCAGTCACTGTGTACATACATTACATTACTGATCCTGAGTTACATCCTGTATTATACTCCAGAGCTGCACTCACTATTCTGCTGGTGGAGTCACTGTGTAAATACATTACATTACTGATCCTGAGTTACCTCCTGTATTATACTCCAGAGCTGCACTCACTATTCTGCTGGTGCAGTCACTGTGTATGTAGCACCCCGAGGGCTCGGCTGCTACAGGGGTATTGCACCTCAGACCAGAGGTGTGATATTCCACTCCCGGGTAAGGATGGAGTGTGGACCAGGACTCAGTAAGCTGCATGCACCACACACACCCCATTTCCGAGGGACAGCTCAACGGTGCTCCCACTAGACAGAAGTGCAGGCACGACAGCATCTGTTCCTGGCTGGAGTGGGGAGGGGGAGGAAAACCCAGTGGTGTAGGAGCAGATAGGGGTGGGTCTCTGGGCATAGGTAGGAGCCCATTGGTTGCTAGTCACCTGGGCTCACACATAGAGGGAGGTATATAAGGTGGGCACCATCTTAGAACAGAGTCCAGTCCAGCCAGTTCAGTGGAGACAGTCTGAGGAGAAGACGGGAAGCAGAGCCCCTGCATGGGCTCTGCTCTGCAGGCAGGCCTTGTCAGGAGGCTGGAGCCTGAGAGAGAGAGAGAGAGAAGAAGGAACAGAAAGGAAAGTAAGAAAGGAAGCAAGGAACAGAGGAGAAAGGAAGCAAGGAACACAGAGAAAGGCCCAGAGACACGAAGGCAGAAGGAACCCCATATGCCCAGAGGAGATACTGGGTGAAGGGTTGGCAGAATAGGGTACCGGAACCCAAATTGGTGGAGGCGACTAATCCTCAGCCAAAACCGGAGGTTGTGACCACATCTTGGTGCGGCCCCTCACTACATCCACCAGAAAGGCATACTCATAGGGTCAGGGAAACCGGAGAGAGGTTTCGCCAACAGAAGGCCCGAGGAAGCTGGACAAAGGTGGGTCCCTGGTGGGGACGGCCAGAGAAAGAAAAGAGAGGGGAGCTCTGAACCACGCTCTGGAATTGCCTGGGAGTTGACCGAGTCCCTCACCTGGTGGACGCAGCACGGCTCGGGCAGTCATCGCCTGCAGCATTGACCTGAATAACAACCGTGAGTAAAGCTTTGGAAACTGCAATTACAAGTCTCTGTGATTCCTTGCTGCACCTGCACCATTAGCACTGGGACCCTCTCACCATTACTACCACCATCATCCACATTAGCTGCCCTGAGGCAATACTCCTCCCGTGGGGAGTTATCCCATACTCAGCTGCGCAACCAACATCAGCCTCAGCGGTCGGCAGCGCAGCGGCGGTCCCCACTGACCGCAATCCACGGGTGGCGTAGTCGGACACTTATTACAATACAAATAGACTGCCACTGGTTTGACCACCCTGGGCACGGACCGGGTCACCGCCACACGGAGACTACAACCCCCAGCATCTCAGCGATCCGGTTCCGGGTTCCCCTGCACAACACAGGCCCAGGGGGCGAGTCAACCTTTGGCGTAGTCGGCAGGATCATTACCAACCCGCCACAAGCGGGTATTGCGTGCCTGAAGAAAACTGCACATGTACCTTAAAAAGAAGTCTCCCGCCATTTCCAGAAGTTTCCCGCTGTCCGGAGCCGATTCCCGCCATCAGACGCCATTTTGGACCGTTTCCCGCCATCTTCATCCGTTTTTCCCGCCCTGGCAGAGCGGACGCCATTATGTGCGCACCAAAGGACAGCAGGAAGCCACCTCCCATCGTGGGCCAGGTCCCAGAGTGGCGCCAAAGAAGGAGCCCGCCCCCACCAGCCATGAATGCAGCAATGGAGATGTCCATCAACGTGGGGGGGCTGCCCCTGAAGGTGATTGTCAGCAGATGTCCCCAAGACCAACCCCCATGGGGGCGGATAGGAAAGAGAACTGAGGGGCTGGGTGCGGCCTGGATCAGTCTGGACCTGCTGCACCCGGAGATGGAGGGAGCAGAAAAATCCACCAGCACCCTGGCCCGCAGCCTGCTGCAAGCGGAGCCACCCTGCAGCCTGACAGAACTGCTGGCCCAACTGCCTAGAGACCCGGACCGTGCGCGCGCAGCGCTGGAAGATCTGAATAAAAGAATGGTCCGGGCGCAGCGGGATGTGTTTGCCGGGTGGAGAGAGGAGATGGCCCGGCAGCACGGAGGTGACCAGCAGAGGACCCCGCCGGAACCGGGCAGCGCGCTTACCACTGGGCGCGGAGAAGAGAGACCGGCAGCTGCAGATGACGCCGCGGAGGAGGCCACGGAGACCGAGGCAGGTAATGGGGACGCCACCACCCCAAGCCCGGGGAACACCAGCCTGCCCTCACCCTCCGTTGCGGGACCCGAAGCCCCGGGGACCGTACCTGACACCACGCCTCCACCGCCACCAGCTAGGCCTCAGGCAGCAAGCACCGTCGTCACGCCCCGCCCCGCGCTGTGCCCTCTGAACCCTGGCGCTGTACAGCGTGAGACGTCATGGGCCAGGACGCAAGGCCCAGCACACCCGGGCGCCGCTGCCTCACCAGCGCCCCCTTCCTTGGCGGTGCCACCCCCGGGCGCGACCAACAAGCGACCACCGGCCTGGTCGCAAGGCCGAGTGTCCCCGGGCGCTGCCACCCGTCCGAAGCCCACAGTGCCACCCTTGGGCGCGGACCTGTATGCCCAATATACCAGCCAGGACGGGCTACCCTTTGAATGGCCGTCGGAGTTCGCCAACCCCCGTCTCCGGAAAGAGCGACCCCTGAGTGAGCCTTTGATCCCGG
Organism: Phyllobates terribilis; assembly: GCF_046119375.1. Lineage (NCBI taxonomy): Eukaryota > Metazoa > Chordata > Amphibia > Anura > Dendrobatidae > Phyllobates > Phyllobates terribilis. Next base: position 161,451,120 of record NW_027362773.1, on the reverse strand, counting down.
CCCCGGAGACCGCCAACATCGCTCCACCCCTGCCGGAGGATACCCAGTTTGCATGGGACCCCACTGGCGAGAACCTCATGGGCTTCACCCAGGAGACCCGGGCGGAAGAAGCCCAGCGCCTGGTGTTATGTTCTGCTACCAAAGCTAAGGAAAGAGAGGAGATCTGTCCCTACTATAAGACTCAGCTGAATCCCTACGATGTAACAGGGAACCTGATCCTGCGATCAGACCTGCTAAAGTCCTAATCTAGTCTGTACGAAGACCTATAGATGTGGGGAGGGAATCCCTACAAGTACTAAGGACTGGGAGGAATATGGGACACCTCCTAACAGAAATAGTAGCAGACAGACGAACAAACAAAATAGATAGAACATAGAGGTCCGTAGACCAAGCAAACTAACAGAGTTAGATACAGAGCACAGGCTAGCAAGAAAGTAGATATACAATGAAGTCCAGCAAAGCCAGAAGGGCGGAGCAGGATTAAATAGGCCAACAAAGTCATGTGACCAGCAAAGGAAAAAAAACCTAACAGCAAGGTTCTAACAGTACCCCCCCTTCTAAGAGGATCCTCCGGATCCCCTAGGACCAGGCTTATCAGGAAATCTCCTGTGAAACGCTCTGATAAGTCTGGACGCGGAAACATCATCTGACCTCACCCAAGAGTTATCCTCGGGTCCGAAACCTTTCCAGGCCACAAGATACTGCAAACTACCTCTATACCGTCTAGAGTCAAGGATGCGAGAAATTTCATATTCCCCGTCCTCCACCACCGGAGGAACAGAGGCAGAGGCGTCACCATCCGACACAACAGCTTTTTTTAACAGAGAGACATGAAAGACCGGATTAATTCTCCAGGAGGTAGGAACCTCCAACCTAACAGCAGATTGGTTGACAACCTGAAGCACCTTAAAGGGCCCTACAAACTTGGGACCCAATTTCTTAGAAGGAATCCTCAACCGCAGATTCCTAGAGGACAACCAAACCATGTCACCAACAGCGAACAAAACCTCCTGTCGTTTCCTATCAAAGTAGTCTTTAGATTTTCTGTTGGCCTCCTGAAGATTACCACGCACATCCGTCCAAACTCTTTCCAAATCACCGGAAAAATTCTCCTCCTCAGGCACGGCAGATCCCAACTTGGAGAACGACCCAAACGACGGATGTCTCCCAGAACAACAAAAAAAAGGCGAACAACCAGCAGAAGAAGATGTATGATTGTTCAGAGCAAATTCGGCAAGTGGCAGAAACTCAGACCACCCCTCTTGATTGTCTGCCACAAAACAACGCAAGAACTGCTCAACATCCTGGTTTTTCCTTTCTGTCTGGCCATTAGATTCAGGATGATATCCGGACGAAAACGACAAATGAATTCCCAACCTGTCACAAAAGGCACGCCAAAAACGAGCCACGAACTGAGGACCCCTATCAGAAACAATGTCAGTAGGAACGCCATGAAGTCTGACAATTTCCTTGACAAAGGCCTTAGCGAGAGTTTTAGCGCAGGGCAGTTTGACGAAGGGAACCAAGTGACACATCTTGCTAAAACGGTCCACGACCACCCAGATGACAGTAAAACCCTCAGAGGGGGGAAGGTCAGTTATAAAGTCCATAGCCAAATGTGTCCAAGGAGCACTGGGGACCTCCAAAGGACAAAGCAACCCCGCAGCAGGAGTATGTGAGGACTTAGATCTAGCACATATAGTACATTGGCGCACCCACTTAATGACTTCCTTCTGCCATCCAGGCCACCAAAAACTGCGACCCACCAGTCTCTTGGTCTCAGAGATTCCGGGATGACCTGCCAACCGAGATTCGTGACACTCAACAAACAAATCTCTCCTAAAGGTCCCAGGCACAAACAACCTCCCATGAGGAGTGTTAGATGGGGCATTCTCCTGAGCTTTAAGAATCTCATCTTCCAAAACGGAGTCTAAAGCAGCTATCACAACACCTTCTTGTAAAATGTTTTCCTCTTTCTCAGCACCGACTATGGGAGAAAAACTGCGAGATAAGGCATCCGCCTTAACATTCTTAGTACCAGGGATGTAAGTAACGGAGAAATTAAACCGCGAGAAAAACAGTGCCCACCTAGCCTGACGGGCATTCAGGCGCTTGGCAGCATCAAGATATATCAGATTTTTATGATCCGTAAGAACCTGAACGGGAAATTCCGCACCTTCCAAGAAGTGGCGCCAGTGTTCAAATGCGAGTTTAATAGCCAATAATTCCCGATTACCAATATCGTAATTCAGTTCAGTCTCCGAAAATTTTTTTGAAAAAAGGCACAGGGATGTAATCCATCCCCGTTATCCTGAGACAATACTGCGCCAACCCCCACAGAGGAAGCATCAACCTCAACCAAAAACGGCCTAGTAACATCAGGCTGCATAAGGATGGGAGCAGAGGTGAACCTCTCCTTGAGATACACAAAAGCTTCAATGGCCTCAGAAGACCACTGAACCGCATCAGCACCTTTCCTGGTGAGATCAGTCAGAGGTTTGACAATACTAGAAAAATTTTTTATGAATTTTCTGTAGTAATTGGCGAAACCCAAAAACCTCTGTATCGATTTCAAACCAATAGGCCTAGGCCATTCCTGCACAGCCTGAACCTTAACCGGATCCATCTCAAAACCTTTGCTGGAGATAATGTAGCCCAAAAAACTAATTCTCTGTACAGCGAACTCACATTTCTCCAGCTTAGCAAAAAGCGAATTGTCCATTAATAACTGTAATACCTCACGCACGCTCCGCCAATGAGACTCCAGATCTGGCGAATAAATCAAAATGTCATCCAAATACACAACCACATTTTTACCGATCAAAGGTCTAAGGATGTCATTAATCAGATTCTGAAAAAATGCAGGAGCATTAGTGAGACCAAAAGGCATAACCAGATTCTCAAAATGACCCACAGGAGTGTTAAAAGCAGTCTTCCATTCATCACCCTCCTTCATGCGCAACAGATTGTATGCCCCCTTAAGGTCAATTTTAGAGAACCACTTGGCCCCCAATAACTGGTTAAACAGATCAGGAATCAATGGCAGTGGGTAAGGATTGCGTACAGTAATTTTGTTAATCTCACGAAAATCCAGACAAGGACGTAAACCGCCGTCCTTTTTTTTTACAAAAAAAAATCCAACCGCCACAGGAGACTTAGAGGGCCTAATGTGACCGGCGGCCAAACTTGTCTGTATGTATTCCTCCAAAGCCTTCCTCTCAGGAATGGTAAGGTTAAATAAACGACTTTTAGGAAGAGTCGCTCCAGGGACAAATTCAATAGAACAATCATAGTCTCTATGGGGAGGCAAAACCTGCGATTCCTTCTCAGAAAAAACTCTCCAAAAATCCTGAATAGGAACAGGCAATTCTCCCCTATCCAAAGCTGCAATACGCCCGTTACAACACTTGTCATAACATTTATGGCTCCAGGATTTAATTTCACTGGTAGACCAATCCAGTACAGGATTGTGAAATTTTAACCAGGGCAAACCCAATATTACTGGAGAAGGCAAGTTATTCAACACTACCAAATCCAATTTCTCAAGGTGAACACCATTAATAGTGAGAGGAAATTCACTGACCTTGAGAGTAATATTCTTCAAAGGGGAGCCATCCACAGAAACCACAGCAATGGGGGATGATAAAGGTTCAGGTTTTAAATTGAGTTTTTCCACGAATCCCCCATCAATTACATTCAGTGTAGACCCGCAATCAACAAACACCCGAAATTCCATTAATTTTTCCTGAGCAATCGTGGAAGCAGCCAAAAATATACCCTTGGAATTTAAACAGGCAATACGGGCGTGACTGACCATTTTTTTTTCTTTCTTCATCCGAAGCTCACAGCCTTTAATCAAATGACCAGATTTTCCGCAATAGAAACACAAGCCTTCTGAAAAACGACGGTCTTTTTCTTGAGAGCGAGGTGCCACCGATCCAATCTCCATCGGTTCACCACTGTTAGTACACACATTATCATAACCAGAAACTGACATAGCAGAGGATTTGCTCTCATTAACCCTAGCACGCAGTCTTCTATCCACCCGTATAGCTAATTGCATAGCCTGTTGCAAATCCTCAGGAGTAGGATAAGCAATTAGCAGGTCTTTAACCCTTTCACTGAGCCCAGCAAGAAATAGACTTTTCAGAGCAGAATCGTTCCACCCTGTTTGAGTGGACCAACGACGAAAATGTGTACAATATTTTTCCACATTACCCGATCCTTGTTTTAGACGTCTCAACTCAGTCTCAGCTGATGCGACACGGTCAGGATCATCATATAATAGTCCCAAAGCAGAAAAAAAACTATCCACTGATCTGAAGCATGAATCACTAGGTTGCAAAGAAAAGGCCCACTCCTGAGGCTCATTGCGCAAAAGTGACATTATGAACCCTACGCGCTGGGATTCATCCCCAGAGGACCTAGGTCTCAAACGAAAATACAATAAGCAAGCATTTTTAAATGAAAAAAATTCTCGGTGTTCACCAAAAAATAAATCCGGCAAACATACCTTAGGCTCCAAGAAATGTGCTCCAGGACAGTTACTCACGTGCTGACGGAGCTCGGCCACCTCCAGAGAGAGTCCCTGCAGGCGATGAGCCAAATCCTGAACCGACACCATGATGGAACAGAAAAATCTTTCCTTAGAGAATTTGCAGGCTGGACTTACTGTTATGTTCTGCTACCAAAGCTAAGGAAAGAGAGGAGATCTGTCCCTACTATAAGACTCAGCTGAATCCCTACGATGTAACAGGGAACCTGATCCTGCGATCAGACCTGCTAAAGTCCTAATCTAGTCTGTACGAAGACCTATAGATGTGGGGAGGGAATCCCTACAAGTACTAAGGACTGGGAGGAATATGGGACACCTCCTAACAGAAATAGTAGCAGACAGACGAACAAACAAAATAGATAGAACATAGAGGTCCGTAGACCAAGCAAACTAACAGAGTTAGATACAGAGCACAGGCTAGCAAGAAAGTAGATATACAATGAAGTCCAGCAAAGCCAGAAGGGCGGAGCAGGATTAAATAGGCCAACAAAGTCATGTGACCAGCAAAGGAAAAAAAACCTAACAGCAAGGTTCTAACACCTGGAGTGCTGCCGTCAGCAGCTAGCCACCTATGAAAGAGAGCGGCGGCAGAGGCGCATCAGGGAGCAGCGACTCCAGGCCAGGAGCGCGGAGCAAAAGAGGAGGGCCCGACAAGACACTCACGCCATCCACGGACCCAGAGCCACCGGGACCGTAGTCAAGTTCCAGCTGGAGCATGGCTGGGGCTTCGTCAGAGACCCGGAGGCTGACACCGACGTCTTCGTCACTAGAAGGGACGTTGAAAGCCACCTGCCAGAGGGACATCACGGACGTGACCTGTACCCCGGCGACGTGGTCACCTACACCCGGCACAAGGGCGCAAAGGGACTGTACGCCCTCCACGTTCACCGGCTCACAGAGGAGGAACTGCAGTACCGCCCAGACATGGACTACACTGAGGGTCCGGACGGACCTGAAGACTACCCGGAAGAGCGAGGAGGACACCGTTACCAGTGAATGGTAAAGTGGAACTGTGCATAGTTACCCGTCAGGGTACAAGAACTGTTGCGAATTGAAGTGTGGTCCCCGTTGGGACTAGTGTGGAACTGTTTCTTGATAAAAAGTTTCCTGTGTGCGTGTTACCCCAATATCGTTTACCAGGCTGAGGACTGTGAGCAGCCATTCCCTATTCCCACTGGCCGAGGACTGAGAGCGGCCATACCCTTGTACATAGTTGCGCTTCTTAAAGCGCCCCCTACTGGTTTTATACAAAAACCGCAACGTCTACCTCAGGAATTAAATGGACTGTTGCACCTTTACTTGGTCGCAAGTTGCACAGCGGCCAGAGCTCAAGAATGTTCTACTTGAAAAAGTTTTATATTGAAAAGTTTTATATGCTGCTAGAATAATAATGCAAATGTTTTATGTGATGTTTTATATGCTAAAAGAGTTCCAGTGGCATTAGCAAGATGTTTTATGAAAAGAAGTACCAAGTAATGTTAAAAAAGAGAATACCTCCCATAAAGGGATGAGTGAAAAGTTAATGTCTTATATACGAATGCATTCTAAAATTTTGTATGTTTAAAATTGTCTTTGCTCTTTTCCAGCCCGAGGACGTGCTGTGATTTACCAGGGGGGAATGTAGCACCCCGAGGGCTCGGCTGCTACAGGGGTATTGCACCTCAAACCAGAGGTGTGATATTCCACTCCCGGGTAAGGATGGAGTGTGGACCAGGGCTCAGTAAGCTGCATGCACCACACACACCCCATTTCCGAGGGACAGCTCAACGGTGCTCCCACTAGACAGAAGTGCAGGCACGACAGCATCTGTTCCTGGCTGGAGTGGGGAGGGGGAGGAAAACCCAGTGGTGTAGGAGCAGATAGGGGTGGGTCTCTGGGCATAGGTAGGAGCCCATTGGTTGCTAGTCACCTGGGCTCACACATAGAGGGAGGTATATAAGGTGGGCACCATCTTAGAACAGAGTCCAGTCCAGCCAGTTCAGTGGAGACAGTCTGAGGAGAAGACGGGAAGCACAGCCCCTGCATGGGCTCTGCTCTGCAGGCAGGCCTTATCAAGAGGCTGGAGCCTGAGAGAGAGAGAGAGAGAAGAAGGAACAGAAAGGAAAGTAAGAAAGGAAGCAAGGAACAGAGGAGAAAGGAAGCAAGGAACACAAAGAAAGGCCCAGAGACACGAGGACCGAAGGAACCTCATATGCCCAGGAGATACTGGGTGAAGGGTTGGCAGAATAGGGTACCAGAACCCAAATTGGTGGAGGCGACTAATCCTCAGCCAAAACCGGAGGTTGTGACCACATCTTGGTGCGACCCCTCACTACATCCACCAGAAAGGCATACTCATAGGGTCAGGGAAACCGGAGAGAGGTTTCGCCAACAGAAGGCCCGAGGAAGCTGGACAAAGGTGGGTCCCTGGTGGGGACGGCCAGTAGAAAGGAAGAGAGGGGAGCTCTGAACCACGCTCTGGAATTGCCTGGGAGTTGACCGAGTCCCTCACCTGGTGGACGCAGCACGGCTCGGGCAGTCATCGCCTGCAGCATTGACCTGAATAACAACCGTGAGTAAAGCTTTGGAAACTGCAATTACAAGTCTCTGTGATTCCTTGCCGCACCAGCACCATTAGCACTGGGACCCTCTCACCATCACTACCACCATCATCCACATTAGCTGCCCTGAGGCAATACTCCTCCCGTGGGGAGTTATCCCATACTCAGCTGCGCAACCAACATCAGCCTCAGCGGTCGGCAGCGCAGCGGCGGTCCCCACTGACCGCAATCCACGGGTGGCGTAGTCGGACACTTATTACAATACAAAAAGACTGCCACTGGTTTGACCACCCTGGGCACGGACCGGGTCACCGCAACACGGAGACTACAACCCCCAGCATCTCAGCGATCCGGTTCCGGGTTCCCCTGCACAACACAGGCCCAGGGGGCGAGTCATGTACATACATTACATTACCAATCCTGAGTTACCTCCTGTATTATACTCCAGAGCTGCAGTCACTATTCTGCTGCTGCAGTCACTGTGTACATACATTACATTACTGATCCTGAGTTACCTCCTGTATTATACTCCAGAGCTGCACTCACTATTCTGCTGGTGCAGTCACTGTGTACATACATTACATTACTGATCCTGAGTTACCTCCTGTATTATACTCCAGAGCTGAACTCACTATTCTGCTGGTGCAGTCACTGTGTGCATACATTACATTACTGATCCTGAGTTACATCCTGTATTATACCCTAGAGCTGCACTCACTATTCTGCTGGTGCAGTCACTGTGTACATACATTACATTACTGATCCTGAGTTACCTCCTGTATTATACTCCAGAGCTGCACTCACTATTCTGCTGGTGCAGTCACTGTGTACATACATTACATTACTGATCCTGAGTTATATCCTGCATTATACCCCAGAGCTGCGCTCACTATTCTGCTGGTGCAGTCACTGTGTACATACATTACATTACTGATCCTGAGTTACATCCTGTATTATACTCCAGAGCTGCACTCACTATTCTGCTGGTGCAGTCACTGTGTACATACATTACATTACTGATCCTGAGTTACCTCCTGTATTATACTCCAGAGCTGCACTCACTATTCTGCTGGTGCAGTCACTGTGTACATACATTACATTACTGATCCTGTACTGATCCTGAGTTACATCCTGAATTATACTCCAGAGCTGCACTCACTATTCTGCTGGTGCAGTCACTGTGTACATACATTACATTACTGATCCTGAGTTACCTCCTGTATTATACTCCAGAGCTGCACTCACTATTCTGCTGGTGCAGTCACTGTGTACAAACATTACTGATCCTGAGTTACCTCCTGTGTTATACTCCAGAGCTGCACTCACTATTCTGCTGGTGCAGTCACTGTGTACATACATTACATTACTGATCCTGAGTTACATCATGTATTATACCCCAGAACTGCACTCACTATTCTGCTGGTGCAGTCACTGTGTACATACATTACATTACTGATCCTGAGTTACATCCTGTATTATACTCCAGAGCTGCACTCACCATTCTGCTGGTGCAGTCACTGTGTACATACATTACATTACTGATCCTGAGTTATATCCTGTATTATACCCCAGAGCTGCACTCACTATTCTGCTGCTGCAGTCACTGTGTACATACATTACATTACTGATCCTGAGTTACATCCTGTATTATACCCCAGAGCTGCACTCACTATTCTGCTGATGCAGTCACTGTGTACATACATTACATTACTGATCCTGAGTTACATCCTGTATTATACCCCAGAGCTGCACTCACTATTCTGCTGATGCAGTCACTGTGTACATACATTACATTACTGATCCTGAGTTACATCCTGTATTATACTCCAGAGCTGCACTCACTACTCTGCTGGTGGAGTCACTGTGTACATACATTACATTACTGATCCTGAGTTACATCCTGTATTATACTCCAGAGCTGCACTCACTATTCTGCTGGTGCAGTCATTGTGTACATACATTACATTACTGATCCTGAGTTACATCCTGTATTATACTCCAGAGCTGCACTCACTAATCTGCTGGTGCAGTCACTGTGTACATACATTACATTACTGATCCTGAGTTACATCCTGTATTATACTCCAGAGCTGCACTCACTATTCTGCTGATGCAGTCACTGTGTACATACATTACATTACTGATCCTGAGTTACATCCTGTATTATACTCCAGAGCTGCACTCACTATTCTGCTGGTGCAGTCACTGGGTACATACATTACATTACTGATCCCGAGTTACATCCTGTATTATACTCCAGAGCTGCACTCACTATTCTGCTGGTGCAGTCACTGTGTACATACATTACATTACTGATCCTGAGTTACCTCCTGTATTATACTCCAGAGCTGCACTCACTATTCTGCTGGTGCAGTCACTGTGTACATACATTACATTACTGATCCCGCGTTACCTCCTGTATTATACTCCAGAGCTGCACTCACGATTCTGCTGGTGCAGTCGCTGTGTACATGCATTACATTACTGATCCTGAGTTACCTCCTGTATTATACTCCAGAGCTGCACTCACTATTCTGCTGGTGCAGTCGCTGTGTACATACATTACATTACTGATCCCGAGTTACCTCCTGTATTATACTCCAGAGCTGCACTCACTATTCTGCTGGTGGAGTCACTGTGTACATACATTACATTACTGATCCCGAGTTACATCCTGTATTATACTCCAGAGCTGCACTCACTATTCTGCTGGTGCAGTCACTGTGTACATACATTACATTACTGATCCTGAGTTACATCCTGTATTATACTCCAGAGCTGCACTCACTATTCTGCTGGTGCAGTCACTGTGTACATACATTACATTACTGATCCTGAGTTACATCCTGTATTATACTCCAGAGCTGCACTCACTATTCTGCTGGTGCAGTCACTGTGTACATACATTACATTACTAATCCTGAGTTACATCCTGTATTATACTCCAGAGCTGCAGTCATTATTCTGCTGGTGCAGTCACTGTGTACATACATTACATTACTGATCCTGAGTTACCTCCTGTATTATACTCCAGAGCAGCACTCACTATTCTGCTGGTGCAGTCACTGTGTACATACATTACATTACTGATCCTGAGTTACATCCTGTATTATACTCCAGAGCTGCACTCACTCTTCTGCTGGTGCAGTCACTGTGTACATACATTACATTACTGATCCTGAGTTACTTCCTGTATTATACTCCAGAGCTGCACTCACTATTCTGCTGGTGCAGTCACTGTGTACATACATTACATTACTGATCCTGAGTTACATCCTGTATTATACTCCAGAGCAGCACTCACTATTCTGCTGGTGCAGTCACTGTGTACATACATTACATTACTGATCCTGTATTATACTCCAGAGCTGCACACACTATTCTGCTGGTGCAGTCACGGTGTACATACATTACATTACTGATCCTGAGTTACATCCTGTATTATACTCCAGAGCTGCACTCACTATTCTGCTGGTGCAGTCACTGTGTACATACATTACTGATCCTGTACTGATCCTGAGTTACATCCTGTATTATACTCCAGAGCTGCACTCACTATTCTGCTGGTGCAGTCACTGTGTACATACATTACATTACTGATCCTGAGTTACCTCCTGTATTATACTCCAGAGCTGCACTCACTATTCTGCTGGTGCAGTCACTGTGTACATACATTACATTACTGATCCTGAGTTACATCCTGTATTATACTCCAGAGCTGCACTCACTATTCTGCTGGTGCAGTCACTGTGTACATACATTACTGATCCTGAGTTACATCCTGTAATATACTCCAGAGCTGCACTCACTATTCTGCTGGTGCAGTCACTGTGTACATACAGTACATTACTGATCCTGAGTTGCATCCTGTATTATACTCCAGAGTTGCACTCACTATTCTGCTGGTGCAGTCACTGTGTACATACATTACATTACTGATCCTGAGTTGAATCCTGTATTATACTCCAGAGCTGCACTCACTATTCTGCTGGTGCAGTCACAGTGTACATACATTACATTACTAATCCTGAGTTGCATCCTGTATTATACTCCAGAGCTGCACTCACTATTCTGCTGGTGTAGTCACTGTGTACATACATTACATTACTGATCCTGAGTTACCTCCTGTATTATACTCCAGAGCTGCACTCACTATTCTGCTGGTGCAGTCACTGTGTACATACATTACATTACTGATCCTGAGTTACATCCTGTATTATACTCCAGAGCTGCACTCACTATTCTGCTGGTGCAGTCACTGTGTACATACATTACTGATCCTGAGTTACATCCTGTAATATACTCCAGAGCTGCACTCACTATTCTGCTGGTGCAGTCACTGTGTACATACAGTACATTACTGATCCTGAGTTGCATCCTGTATTATACTCCAGAGTTGCACTCACTATTCTGCTGGTGCAGTCACTGTGTACTTACATTACATTACTGATCCTGAGTTACATCCTGTATTATACTCCAGAGCTGCTCTCACTATACTGCTGGTGCAGTCACTGTGTACATACATTACATTACTGATCCTGAGTTACATCCTGTATTATACTCCAGAGCTGCACTCACTATTCTGCTGGTGTAGTCACTGTGTACATACATTACATTACTGATCCTGAGTTACATCCTGTATTATCCTCCAGAGCTGCACTCACTATTCTGCTGGTGCAGTCACTGTGTACATACATTAAATTACTGATCCTGAGTCACCTCCTGTATTATACTCCAGAGCTGCACTCACTATTCTGGTGGTGCAGTCACTGTGTACATACATTACATTACTGATCCTGAGTTACATCCTGCATTATACTCCAGAGCTGCACTCACTATTCTGCTGGTGCAGTCACTGTGTACATACATTACATTACTGATCCTGAGTTACATCCTGTATTATACTCCAGAGCTGCACTCACTATTCTGCTGGTGCAGTCACTGTGTACATACATTACATTACTGATCCTGAGTTACATCCTGTATTATACTCCAGAGCTGCACTCACTATTCTGCTGGTGCAGTCACTGTGTATATACATTACATTACTGATCCTGAGTTACATCCTGTATTATACTCCAGAGCTGCACTCACTATTCTGCTGGTGCAGTCACTGTGTACATACATTACATTACTGATCCTGAGTTACATCCTGTATTATACTCCAGAGCTGCACTCACTATTCTGCTGGTGCAGTCACTGTGTACATACATTACATTACTGATCCTGAGTTACATCCTGTATTATACTCCAGAGCTGCTCTCACTATTCTGCTGGTGCAGTCACTGTGTATATACATTACATTACTGATCCTGAGTTACATCCTGTATTATACTCCAGAGCTGCACTCACTATTCTGCTGGTGCAGTCACTGTGTACATACATTACATTACTGATCCTGAGTTACATCCTGTATTATCCTCCAGAGCTTCACTCACTATTCTGCTGGTGCAGTCACTGTGTATATACATGACATTACTGATCCTGAGTTACATCCTGTATTATACTCCAGAGCTGCACTCACTATTCTGCTGGTGCAGTCACTGTGTATATACATTACATTACTGATCCTGAGTTACATCCTGTATTATACTCCAGAGCTGCAGTCACTATTCTGCTGGTGCAGTCACTGTGTACATACATTACATTACTGATCCTGAGTTACCTCCTGTATTATACTCCAGAGCTGCACTCACTATTCTGCTGGTGCAGTCACTGTGTACATACATTACATTACTGATCCTGAGTTACATCCTGTATTATACTCCAGAGCTGCTCTCACTATACTGCTGGTGCAGTCACTGTGTACATACATTACATTACTGATCCTGAGTTACATCCTGTATTATACTCCAGAGCTGCACTCACTATTCTGCTGGTGTAGTCACTGTGTACATACATTACATTACTGATCCTGAGTTACATCCTGTATTATCCTCCAGAGCTGCACTCACTATTCTGCTGGTGCAGTCACTGTGTACATACATTACATTACTGATCCTGAGTTACATCCTGTATTATACTCCAGAGCTGCACTCACTATTCTGCTGGTGCAGTCACTGTGTACATACATTACATTACTGATCCTGAGTTACATCCTGTATTATACTCCAGAGCTGCTCTCACTATACTGCTGGTGCAGTCACTGTGTACATACATTACATTACTGATCCTGAGTTACATCCTGTATTATACTCCAGAGCTGCACTCACTATTCTGCTGGTGCAGTCACTGTGTACATACATTACATTACTGATCCTGAGTTACATCCTGTATTATCCTCCAGAGCTGCACTCACTATTCTGCTGGTGCAGTCACTGTGTATATACATTACATTACTGATCCTGAGTTACATCCTGTATTATACTCCAGAGCTGCACTCACTATTCTGCTGGTGCAGTCACTGTGTACATACATTACATTACTGATCCTGAGTTACATCCTGTATTATACTCCAGAGCTGCACTCACTATTCTGCTGGTGCAGTCACTGTGTACATACATTACATTACTGATCCTGAGTTACATCCTGTATTATCCTCCAGAGCTTCACTCACTATTCTGCTGGTGCAGTCACTGCGCACATGTCACGCTGTCTCAGTATACTGGAGGTAGGGGGCCTAAGCTGACCCTAAGCTGGGGCCCTGACTAATCCCTCAACCTGGAGGTACTGTTAAAGGTACAGAGGTCCAGGCCGCCAGCGTAACCCCTACCTCCTGAGGATCCCTGCACCTAAGTAATCTAGTCCTGAGAAGGACCCCGATCACAACAAAAGGGGACAAGAAATAATATGCCCACACACAGTACTTAGACGAACGAGACAGTACAAGGGAAAAACCAAAACCACCTTGCATACAAAAACTACACAACTACAACAGAGGGAACACCAACGGGAAAGGAGATAAATGATAAAGCGAGGAAGGGAAAATACACTCCAAGTACACTTATCTCAGAAACTCCAAACACCACGATCCGCTCTGTAAGTCTGAATGAAATGCTTTCACCGACACTTCCCAAACAGACCAGCAGGCATTTGAAGGAGTCTCACTACAGAAGTATTGATTGCAGCTGGGCGAGGCTGGACCTCGTCTAGCACAGAGAGAGAGAGAATTAACTCCCTCACTGCCGAAAAACACAAAGCACCAACAAGTCAGCTGCGAGAAGTCAGGCTGTGTACTCGTGACGATCTTCGTGGCGACACACCCGTGACAGTAACCCCCTTCTACGAGGGGCCTCCGGACCCTCAGGGCCAGGTTTATCCGGGTGAGTCGTGTGGAAGGCCCGAACTAATCGGTCTGCGTTAATATCCGACGCAGGAACCCACATCCTCTCCTCAGGACCATACCCTTTCCAATGAACCAGGTACTGAAGGGACCGGCGATTAAAGCGTGAATCGATGACCCTCGATACCTGGAACTCCAAGTTACCATTGACCACCACTGGAGGGGGAGGTAAAGGTGACGGTACCACCGGCGCCACATACCTCTTAAGCAATGATCTGTGGAACACGTTGTGAATTTTAAACGTAGGGGGGAGGTCAAGACGGAATGCCACCGGATTAATAATAGAACTGATTCTGTACGGCCCGATGAACCTGGGACCCAGTTTCCAGGAGGGAACCTTAAGTTTAATATTCCTGGTAGACAACCATACCCGATCGTTCACACTTAGGTCCGGACCAGACACTCTCCTCCTATCAGCCATACGTTTGTATCGGTTCCCCATAGTATTCAGATTCTTCAGCACCCCTCTCCATACTGAAGCGAGTGATGAGGAAAATCGTTCCTCCTCAGGAACCCCCGAAGAGCCCCCCCTACTGAAAGTACAAAACTGGGGGTGAAAACCATATGCCCCAAAAAACGGGGACTTACCAGTGGACTCGCTCCGCCTATTATTAAGGGCAAACTCTGCCAGAGGTAAGAAAGAAGCCCAGTCCTCCTGGTTCTCTGACACAAAACACCGGAGATATGTCTCCAAGCTCTGGTTCATACGTTCCGTCTGACCATTGGTCTGAGGATGAAAAGCCGATGAGAATGACAAATGCATCCCCCGCCGTGCACAAAACGCCTTCCAGAACTTGGACACAAACTGAGACCCCCGATCAGACACCACCTCGGAGGGTACCCCGTGAAGCCTCACAATCTCCCCAATGAACACCTGCGCAAGAGTTTTAGCATTAGGGAGAGCCGGAAGAGCGATAAAATGTGCCATCTTGCTGAACCTGTCCACTACAACGAGTATGACCGTTTTACCCGAAGACGGAGGGAGGTCCGTAATAAAGTCCATAGACAGATGAGTCCAAGGACGCTCCGGGATCTTCAAAGGTAAGAGGGCCCCAGACGGACGGGTATGTGAGGTCTTAGAGCGCGCACAAACCCCACAGGACGCGACAAAAGTTACCACCTCCTTATGTAAGTTAGGCCACCAAAACCGACGCGAGAGGAGATCCACAGTTGCTTTACTCCCCGGGTGTCCTGCAAAAACTGAGTTATGGTGTGCCTCGATCACCTTTTGTCGCAACTGATCTGGAACAAACAGTCTCCCCGGAGGTCCAACAGGGGCGTCCCCCTGAGCCTCCAATACCTCCTCCTCCAGCTCAGAGCATACTGCCGAAACCACCACCCCCTCCTGAAGGATAGGAATCGGGTCGTCCGTATTCCCGGCCCCAGGGAAACTACGAGATAAGGCATCCGCCTTTACATTTTTTGACCCAGGACGATATGTAACGACAAAATTAAACCTGGTAAAAAACAATGACCATCTAGCTTGTCTGGGATTCAGACGTTTAGCGGACTCCAGATATAGCAGGTTCTTGTGATCGGTGATGACGGTGACCGGATGGACTGCCCCCTCCAAAAAATGGCGCCACTCCTCAAAAGCTAACTTAATGGCCAAGAGTTCCCTATTGCCGACATCGTAATTCCTCTCAGCGGACGACAATTTTTTAGAGAAAAAGGCGCACGGATGCCACTTACCAGGGGACGAACCCTGTGACAATACTGCTCCCACCCCTACCTCGGAAGCGTCTACCTCTACAATGAATGGCTGAGACGCATCAGGTTGAATGAGTATGGGTGCCGAGGCAAAACATTTTTTCAAAGAGGAGAATGCTTGACAAGCCTTGTCAGACCACCTAGAAAAATCCGTCCCCTTTTTAGTCATGTCTGTGAGAGGCTTAACCATGGACGAGAAATTACGAATGAACTTCCGGTAATAATTAGCAAACCCCAGGAAACGTTGTAGTGCCTTAAGATTCTCTGGCCGATCCCACTCAAGAACTGCCCGCACTTTCCCAGGGTCCATACGAAAACCGGACACTGAAACCAGGAAGCCTAAAAACTGGAGTTCCTGTACGGCGAACACACACTTTTCCCATTTGGCATACAGTTTATTATCCCGCAAGATCTGTAACACCTGCCTAACGTGCTCCTGATGAGACACCAGATCCGGCGAGTAAATTAAGATATCATCCAGATATATGACAACAAACTGTCCCACCAGGCGGCGAAAAATGTCATTAACAAAGTGTTGGAACACCGCCGGGGCATTAGTCAGACCGAATGGCATGACAAGGTTCTCATAATGCCCCTCCGGAGTGTTAAACGCCGTCTTCCACTCATCCCCCTCCTTCATCCTAATCAGATTGTACGCCCCCCTGAGATCCAACTTAGAGAACCATTTGGCGCCCACGATCTGATTAAAGAGATCGGGAATAAGTGGGAGCGGATACGGATCTCGGACCGTAATCCGATTAAGTTCACGGAAATCCAGGCAAGGGCGTAGGCCTCCATCTTTCTTCTTAACAAAGAAGAACCCCGCAGCCACCGGTGAAGATGAAGGTCTAATATGCCCCTTAGCCAGACTTTCTGAAATATAATCCTTCATGGCCTGCCTCTCAGGACCAGAAAGGTTATACAACCTAGCTTTAGGTAACTTGGCCTCAGGGAGCAGTTTTACAGAACAGTCATACTCGCGATGAGGAGGTAGTTCCTGACACCCTTTCTCCGAGAATACATCCTCAAAGTCCGCCAGAAATGGAGGTAAGACCCAAGGAGTAACCGCACCGATGACCGTGTTCATGCAGTTTTTATTACAGAATTTACTCCATTGGCTTATCTCTCTGGTTTGCCAATTAATAACCGGGTTATGCTTAGCTAACCAGGGAAGGCCCAACACTATAGGAGTGGGAAGACCCTCCAACACGTAGCAAGACAACAGTTCTTTATGTATCGCCCCCACTTGAAGTTTTACGTCATGCACAGCTTGCAAAAAACTTCCCTGACCGAGAGGCCTGGCATCGATCGAGAATATGGGGATGGGTTTAGCCAACTCACTCAATCGCATACCTTGAACCCGGGCAAACCGAGCATCAACCAGATTAGCCCCGGCCCCACTATCCAGAAGAACAGATATCCTCTCAGTTCTCGTACCCACCACCACCTCCGCCGGTACGAGAAACTGAGACGAACCTAGGGACGAAATACCTACTCCCAGATTGCCGTCCACCACACAACCTGGGATCAACAGTTTTCCGACGACTCTTCACTCTGCAAGGGACGGGATGGACACCCCCCAATAAAATGTCCCTTTCTCCCGCAGAAGAAACACCTTCCTGTCTTATGGCGCACCACCGGTCCCCTCCCCCGAAATGATGTCCCTCCTAATTGCATAGGCTCCTCTGGACTGACCAGGGGAACCACCATATGAGGGGACCTTGTAGGAGGTGGAGTCATCACAGGGGGTAGAGTTATCCCGCACCTCTCCCGAAGCCGTCTGTCAACGCGAATAGCAAGGGCCATAGCGGCTTCCAGTGACGCGGGAGAGTCATACTGTGCCAACACATCCTGTAATTTGTCGGATAAACCATGACAAAACTGGCTCCTAAGAGCCGGGTCATTCCACTGGGTGTCCGTGGCCCACCTACGGAACTCCGAACAGAATTCCTCCGCCGGACGATCTCCCTGCTGGATCCTACGTAACTTAGACTCAGCAAGGGAGATCCGATCTGGGTCATCATATACGAGTCCCAGAGCAGCGAAAAACCTATCCACTGACTGGAGAGCCGGGGAGCCCGGGGGAAGAGAGAACGCCCAAGATTGTGGGTCCCCTAGTAGGAGCGAGATGACAATTCCCACCCTTTCTTCTTCACTCCCCGATGACCGAGGCCGCAGCCGAAAGTACAACTTGCATGCCTCCCGGAAAACAAAAAACTTGTCCCGCCCCCCAGTGAACCTGTCAGGGAGAGCTACTTTAGGTTCTGGTCCGGCTTGCTCCTGAGGATGCAAAACCTTGGACCTAACGTCCGCCAGCTCCATGGACAAACTCTGCAACTGCCGAGCTAGACCGGCTACTGGATCCATGGTAGCTGGAGAAAAACTAAGTGGGTCGGTGAAAATGTCACGCTGTCTCAGTATACTGGAGGTAGGGGGCCTAAGCTGACCCTAAGCTGGGGCCCTGACTAATCCCTCAACCTGGAGGTACTGTTAAAGGTACAGAGGTCCAGGCCGCCAGCGTAACCCCTACCTCCTGAGGATCCCTGCACCTAAGTAATCTAGTCCTGAGAAGGACCCCGATCACAACAAAAGGGGACAAGAAATAATATGCCCACACACAGTACTTAGACGAACGAGACAGTACAAGGGAAAAACCAAAACCACCTTGCATACAACAACTACACAACTACAACAGAGGGAACACCAACGGGAAAGGAGATAAATGATAAAGCGAGGAAGGGAAAATACACTCCAAGTACACTTATCTCAGAAACTCCAAACACCACGATCCGCTCTGTAAGTCTGAATGAAATGCTTTCACCGACACTTCCCAAACAGACCAGCAGGCATTTGAAGGAGTCTCACTACAGAAGTATTGATTGCAGCTGGGCGAGGCTGGACCTTGTCTAGCACAGAGAGAGAGAGAATTAACTCCCTCACTGCCGAAAAACACAAAGCACCAACAAGTCAGCTGCGAGAAGTCAGGCTGTGTACTCGTGACGATCTTCGTGGCGACACACCCGTGACAGCACATACATTACATTACTGATCCTGAGTTACATCCTGTATTATACCCCAGAGCTGCACTCACTATTCTGCTGGTGCAGTCACTGTGTACATACATTACATTACTGATCCTGAGTTACATCCTGTATTATACTCCAGAGCTGCAGTCACTATTCTGCTGGTGCAGTCACTGTGTACATACATTACATTACTGATCCTGAGTTACCTCCTGTATTATACTCCAGAGCTGCACTCACTATTCTGCTGGTGCAGTCACTGGGTACATACATTACATTACTGATCCTGAGTTACATCCTGTATTATAGTCCAGAGCTGCACTCACTATTCTGCTGGTGCAGTCACTGTGTACATACATTACATTACTAATCCTGAGTTACCTCCTGTATTATACTCCAGAGCTGCAGTCACTATTCTGCTGGTGCAGTCACTGTGTACATACATTACATTACTGATCCTGAGTTACCTCCTGTATTATACTCCAGAGCTGCACTCACTATTCTGCTGGTGCAGTCACTGTGTACATACATTACATTACTGATCCTGAGTTACCTCCTGTATTATACTCCAGAGCTGCACTCACTATTCTGCTGGTGCAGTCACTGTGTACATACATTACATTACTGATCCTGAGTTACCTCCTGTATTATACTCCAGAGCTGCACTCACTATTCTGCTGGTGCAGTCGCTGTGTACATACATTACATTACTGATCCCGAGTTACCTCCT
This sequence comes from Phyllobates terribilis, assembly GCF_046119375.1. Lineage (NCBI taxonomy): Eukaryota > Metazoa > Chordata > Amphibia > Anura > Dendrobatidae > Phyllobates > Phyllobates terribilis. The sequence continues at coordinate 161,431,280 of NW_027362773.1, read as the reverse complement.
GTATTATACTCCAGAGCTGCACTCACTATTCTGCTGGTGGAGTCACTGTGTACATACATTACATTACTGATCCTGAGTTACCTCCTGTATTATACTCCAGAGCTGCATTGACTATTCTGCTGGTGGAGTCACTGTGTACATACATTACATTACTGATCCTGAGTTACCTCCTGTATTATACTCCAGAGCTGCACTCACTATTCTGCTGGTGCAGTCGCACCTGGTGGAAGTGGATGCAGCAGATATTGGTGTTTTGCACTTATTACCTACATGCAGGATCCACATAGGGAGCAGAGTCCAGTGTGACTGTTACTGTATATTGAGTATACAGTGTGACATAGTTACTGTATATGGAGTATACAGTGTGACAGTTACTGTATATGGAGTATACAGTGTGACATAGTTACTGTATATGGAGTATACAGTGTCTTTTACCCCTGTATAGACCTCAGATAACAGAGGGATGATGAATCCTCTTGGTGCTGACATCGGCCTGACCACAACTAGGCAGGATGTCAGTAAGATGGGGGGGCTGTGGCGATCTCCCCTCCGTATACCACTGCAGGCGCGTGATGTTAGCTCTCTCCGATGTGCTCACTGTGCAATATAACTCAGGGCTTGAGTAAAATCCAGCTTGTGTAACAGGACTGACTGAAAATCTGCTTCCTGTTTGGCAACTACTTAACGGCCTGTTTGCAAGAACACGAGTCCCGGGGTGAAGCGATATCTCTCTATGCACAATAGACACAAAGCAAAACTCATTGTCACCACATGCATAATATAATAAGAGACTGCATCACTAAAAAATAATCCACCGTTTAGAGTATGCAGCACACATGCATGCCTATGTGTCGATATGGTGATTTGGGGCTCATCTTTATTATCCACAGTTCAAATACACCATAGAGTGCAGCTCCTGAGGACTATGTGCCAGCATATATTACATGGGGGTCCATGTATTCAGAGATAGGGCTTAAAAAAGTCCAGTGATTCAGCATTGAAATATTGATGATTTTGTAGCACAGGATATAGGAAGATGTGATTGCACAGTGGGTGCGGAAAGTATTCAGACCCCTTTACATTTTTCACTCTTTGTTTCATTGCTGCCATTTGGTAAATTCTAAAAAGTTCATTTTTTTCTCATTAAAGTACACTCTGCACCCCATCTTCACTGAAAAAAACAGAAATGTAGAAATTTTTGCAAATTTATTAAAAAAAAAACAACTGAAATATCACATGGTCATAAGTATTCAGCCCCTTTGCTCAGACACTCATATTAAAGTCGCATGCTGTCCATTTCCTTGTGATCCTCCTTGAGATGGTTCTACTCCTTCATTGGAGTTCAGCTGTGATTAATTAAACTGATAGGACTTGATTTGGAAAGGCACATACCTGTCTATATAAGACCTCACAGCTCACAGTACATGTCAGACCAAATGAGAATCATGAGCTCAAAGGAACTGCCCAAGGAGCTCAGAGACAGAACTGTGGCAAGGCACAGATCTGGCCAAGGTTACAAAATAATTTCTGCATTACTCAAGGTTCCTAAGAGGACAGTGGCCTACATGATCCTTAAATGAAAGAAGTTTGGGACCTCCAGAAGTCTTCTTAGACCTGGCCGTCCAGCCAAACTGAGCAATCATGGGAGAAGAGCCTTGGTGAGAGAGGTAAAGAAGAACCCCAAGATCACTGTGGCTGAGCTCCAGAGATGCAGTAGGGAGATGGGAGAAAGTTCCACAAAGTCAACTATCACTGCAGCTCTCCACCAGTCGGGCCTTTATGGCAGAGTGGCCCGACGGAAGCCTCTCCTCAGTGCAAGACATGAAAGTCTGCATAGAGTTTTCTGAAAAACACAAGAAGGACTCCCCGACTATGAGAAATAAGATTCTCTGGTCTGATGAGATGAAGATAGAACTTTTTGGTGATAATTCTAAGAGGTATATGTGGAGAAAACCAGGCACTGCTCATCACCTGCCCAATACAATCCCAACTGTGAAACATGGTGGTGGCAGCATCATGCCATGGGGGTGTTTTTCAGCTACAGGGACAGGACAACTGGTTGCAATTGAAGGAAACATGAATGCGGCCAAGTACAGAGATATCCTGGATGAAAACCTCTTCCAGAGTGCTCTGGACCTCAGACTTGACCGAAGGTTCACCTTCCAACAAGACAATGACCCTAAGCAGACAGCTAAAATAACAAAGGAGTGGCTTCAGAACAACTCTGTGACCATTCTTGACTGGCCCAGCCAGAGCCCTGACCGAAACCCAATTGAGTATCTCTGGAGAGACCTGAAAATGGCTGTCCACCAACGTTCACCATCCAACCTGACGGAACTGGAGAGGATCTGCAAGGAAGAATGGCCGAGGATCCCCAAATCCAGGTGTGAAAAACTTGTTGCATCATTCCCAAGAAGACTCATGGCTGTACTAGCTCAAAAGGGTGCTTCTACTCAATACTGAGCAAAGGGTCTGAATACTTATGACCATGTGAAATTTCAGTTTTTCTTTTTTAATAAATTTGGAAAAATTTCTACATTTCTGTTTTTTTCAGTCAGGATGGGGTGCAGAGTGTACTGTAAGGAGAAAAAAATGAACTTTTTAGAATTTACCAAATGGCTACAATGAAACAAAGAGTGAAAAATGTAAAGGGGTCTGAATACTTGCCGTACCCACTGTATATCTTCCTGTTACTCACCTTCCCTGGATCCAGCGCTCTGTCCTCCGTCTGCAGCAGCCAGCTTCTTCTCTTCCTCTGCGCTCCAGGTTGCAATGTCAACCCAACTAGTTTTTATAATGTCAATCTCTGTGGCAGTGTAGATCGATTTGGGTGGCGAGATGCTGACACTAAATTCAGGTAGTACAGTGTGAAACCACTCTGACAGTTCTGATTAAAGACTATCTGACAAACCTAGCTCTGTTGAGTTTACTTTGCTATTCTGTTCTGCCAGGTCTACATGGGGATATCATAACAAACCTAGCTCTGTTACCGAGTGATTCTGCTGTACCATGGTGCCTGGTAGTGTTGAGTGAGTGTTGAGCGAGCCGAAAGAGTTAATGATACATACTCGCTCAACACTAGTGCCTGGACTCTGTGGCAAACTTAGCTTTTCTGACAAACTTAGCTCTGCTGTTGAGTTTTCCTTGCTCTTTCGCTCTGCACTTAGTGACTCCTCTGTACTGTTGTGCCACTTGCGCCTGGAGTCTGTGACCAAATCACTGCACCAATGTTTAGATCTATAGAGTGGCTGCTGGCCGACGGAGCGAGCTGGCAGAGGATGGTTAGAAAGCCCTGTCAATACCAGGAGGTCAAAAATAGAAACCGAATCATAAGGCAGAAAGACAGTCGAAATTCGGGCCGAGGTCAGAAACGTGAATCAAACAGGATGAACAAAAACTGAATAACTGGAGTGAACCAGAGCAAGTATAAACTATAACTGGCAGCTCACAGCAGTAAGCCAGGAGGGTAGTAGGTTCTGGTGCTGTCCCGTTGGTCACAGCAGGGAGCTGATCAGTCCTGCTGGACAGCAGACTTACTCATACTGCCAGACTGTCTTATTAAAGGGGACCCCCCTCTATAAACCTCATCAGAAAGGTACTAACCAGTAGTAGCTCTTGCTTCGGCAAACTCAGGCCATCCATGTACAGCACAAATGGCCATATACCTTAATGATCACCATATCATATTACATATTGTCCAGCCGAATCAGCTGCTACCATAAAAAGTATCTATAAAGAGACACAATATAGAATAAAATAAAGCTACATTATTACAATGAAGCAAAAAATAAATCCATCTCTGTGTGTCCAAATTGTTGCAACATATATATATATTACACAATCTATATAATGGCGTAACGTAACGTGTGACTGTAAGATTCCGTGTTGGGAGCCGGGGATCAGTCGCCCGCTGAGCGGACCTACCGGAGTTCCCCTGTGCAGCCGCTCTTCACGTGGTAATTATAAATGATTACTGTCTGAAGACTCAGCCACAGCTCCAGGTTCACTTCTCCACACCAGTAACACAGAAACCGAGATATATTTATACACAATCTATAAAACTAAAAGACAAGTGTCAGCTGAGAGCGGCATCAAAATCCAGTCTTGGCTCCGGCACAGCAGACACGGTGCGCATAATGATTTCCTATTGTAATGCTCCCAATCTTGTGACTACCTGAGCTGGATGATTTATTTTGGTGACTACATGGCCATGTGGTGTATGGAGGGAAAACTTAACCCTGTGACCAGAGTGTAGGAGACTGTGGCATTGCATGGCGGCAATTCATACAAATGAGCCACTAAGTCAACACACGACCGGGTTGATCCTTCCAAAGCAAAGAGCTGCTTGCAAAGATCGGCTACCATTCTGGAGGAGCAATTAATAGGCATCATGCAATACCACACTTCTCCATCAGTGGCCGTTGTAGAAGAGTGTGACCACTTGCAGTTCCAGATGTCAAACCCATGACGATCAGGTGATCGCTAGGATATACTATAGGGCTCCGATTCATCAAGCATTTTTCGCCAGTTTTCTGGCACGAACACCTACAGAAAAAACCTGAGAAGCTCAGTAAGGAGTTTGTGCTCGGCAGTAGCTTCTCTCATTTTTGGCAGTTTCACAGGGAAGGTAATCTCCCAGACAATGGCGGCTGTTCCTGGGAGATGTCCTCCTCGGAGTGCACTGCGTGTATGTCAAAACGGGACTATAGAAAATGTCGCATTTGATGTGCAGCCAATAACTATAACCATAATTACCAACAGGAGGGGGGGATGTTTAGGTCCGTCCCAAACAAAATAAGCCCCAATCTCCACCAAGGGACACCCCAAACTTAGCAGCTGCATTGTCTTCTGGGTGGGTTTTTCCCAAACCGCATCATTTAACAGTCCGGACAGCCAAGCTTTGCCAGGAATGTGTCTGAAAAATTGAGAAATTTAGGGCTGTTGGCAACTAAGGTACATTACAGGGCCAGTGCCGCAACTGAGGTCCACAGGTCTCTGTGCTCAAGTGCTCGATACCCTTAAGAGATTGTATCATCCAGCCAGAATGGGCCGCGATGATGAACTCAATGTCCCAATACCTGGAAGGTCTCCAAAACAGGACGTAGGATGGATAATGTGAACCCGTACCCCATACTTGCCTGTATTTAGGGCTGTGCTCCCAGCAGGCTCCGGAGCGTGGCGGGTGAGGCATGGTGTTGGAAATATTTCTCTAAATATGCTCCTTTTTCAGGCCATGCTCTTCCACGCCTCCACCCTGCCAAGTTTTCCACCTGCATGTGTGTTTAACGCTGGCTCTACATCAATTATGGAGCATACTGGCATTGTGCACAAGAAACCTTCCAAAAGGGCCACTTTGGTGGCTTTGGCGTGCAGAGTGGAGATATGTCATCTCTCCCAAGAAGGTCTGATTTCTTCTGGTAGATTCCTGCATATTTCAGGAGAATCGGGAAGTATGGGGTAAAGCAAAATGCCCAATTTGTGTTGCATTTTTACCCTTTCGCTTCCTCGGTTGGGAAGGACAGGCTGCGTCAAGGCTACGGGTGGCCGCCATCACTGTGAAGCCCGGTATGGACTGTGTCTGGTTATGAGTTGCCGGGTCTCGTAGTGGGGACACTGAAGGTGTTTAATGGCCAGATGTCCGGGGATTTATTTTTCTTACTGCTGAATATGAAGATAACAAAGCCGGCCGAGACCGTTTTGAGTTTACTTTCTGCATGTAGCGTTGAGTTCATTCATTCTCGGCACAAATTCACCCAAAATCAAATTTGCTGATTTATATGAAATCCATTTCTTTTTTTTCTTGGTGGTGGTGCGTCCAAAAAAAATAATCTGTATATAGCCTGAGGATATTAGAGGGGGGGGGATTCATGGGGGGGAGGACGGAGGCTTTATGACTCATCTTGCTACCCAGTTATGCAATCAGACCTTTGCCGAAAGAGGAAGAGACGTTTGGTCACAACGCAGAGAGGTTGGAATTATTGAAGCCATGGAATTTTATTCTTACTCAGTTTTACAAAGCAAAGTATAAATATATATATATATGTATATATATATATATGTGTGTGAATCATAGGGTAATGGCCCAAGGTATTAAACAACCTGATACTAAACAACGAGGAGCAAAATTCTTCTGAAGCTGATGTTGGGGGATCCATCACGTGGACACGCGTCTTGGTGAATTTGCCACATTTTTCCATTCGCCAGGAAATGAAGCACCAGCTCCGAGCTGGCGTAGATTTTAGCTATTGTGTGCTACATTGTAGTAAATTTATTGCTCAGTGGTTGTCCAAACCAACTTTTACCAAGCCCCCTTTTTGGAAAAGTGACGGTGCAAAAAAAGACAAAAAGTCTCAAATCTTTGTGAAACTCAAAGTACTCTTTGCTCCACATTTTGCAACTTTCTGACAACAGTTGGTGTAGAGACGTTCTTCCAATGTGTTTTGGTTTTCAGTGGCGATTATTGGGTTTCAGATATTTTATGCAAAAAGTAGTATGGTGTGGGAATAATATTTTATTTTTATTTTCCAAAAGCTTCTATATTAGGCTTGAAAAAGCCAAAGAGAAACATGGAGGTCCCATTGCTGGGACTTGCATCTATCTCTCCTAAGCATCGACCAATGTCCGCACATTCTCGGCCCATGCACCAAGCAGCAGATAGATATATTGGGGCCGTGCATTTGCGGTGGGTTGCACATCTGTCGGCACGCTCACTGCCTGGCCGCAGGTGGATTACACACTATTACCCATACGTGTGAGGCTGAGAATGGCTGTGGTTGTGGTCGGGTTAGCTAAGGAAGCTGCTAAATAAGATAAGACATGCAAGGATCTGCTCCAACTCCATCGTCTGTACAGAAAACCACAAAGCTTGGAATTTATCCCTTTTCACCGCACGGTAGAGTCCGGACACGTACGTGACCCTATACAATCATTGTGTATACGGAAAAAATGGAGGAATGAAATAACAAGGGCTCTGAAATTTCAAAAACATATCTCCCTTACTTTTTGAGGTATTGAACCTCTTCATGCTGACATATTGGGATCCAAAAATTATATCAAACCTGCAATAGTGAAGACTGAAGGGCGAATTTACATCAAACAAGTGCCATGGCCGACTTAATCATGGCCTAAACTAACGCCAGAAAGGGGTCCTGGTGTAATTTTTACCATGGTGGTCCCCTTTCTATGCAGTTGCCTTTCTGCTTTGTATCTGCTCGAAAACTCTACAACAAGGCATTGTATGAGATTTCCAGGACAGTACCGCTCTCGTCCACGGTCTGTGTCTCCTTGTGCATCTTGGTCCCATTCAAGTTGAAAGGGTTTTCCATGTGTGCGAAATAAAAACTCCTGAAAACAGTTTCTTCCAACTTTGTTTCAACTTTTTTTTCCAATGTATACCATCTTCCCTGTTTCGGGTTGACCGCCATTTCTTGTTTGTGACATGAAAATTACAATTCCTTCTATGTAACACACCAGGAACAAATATAATCCCCCCAGCGTCAGCTCCGTAGACCCATACACCTATACACAGGGTCTTATCCCCATGCATGCATGCAGGGGCCACTGACCACCTCCACTGCCTATTTGGAAACTCAGAGAGATCCACCATCACCGTCAGGCAATCATGACATCAATATGTTTGAGTACTCCGTCACTTACCAATGTTTCCATGTCATTGCACGGACTTGCCAGAATCTTTATCACCAGTGCTATAATCTGACTTTTACATGGAGTCTACGCATCGTTCATCCCTGATCTCCCCCCCCTACCCCAGAGATCCCGGACTTTGCATTCAGTTGGAGATGAGTTCCCTGTGTATTAGCATAGTTTAGCAGAACTAACAGCATGGAGAAGTGAATAAAGTCCTGCCGTTGTACGGTATAAAGGAAGTCCACACACTTCCCCCTTTAAATCAAATGAAAGAGTTTATCGCTCATCCCCGACATGTAGCTGGACGGGGCCCATTCATCATTGTATTGTGGTGGTCCCAAGGGAACTGGCGTGTGGATGTATGGTTTTCTACCAGGCGCCGGTGGTGGTAGGATGAATGTCCCCTGGAATATTGTATCCTGCAAGGTAAGCTCATGATATCTTACTTTCTTTGCAGGGGCTATGCACAGTCTATGCTACCAGAGACAGTCCAGGGATGTAACTATAGGAGTTTCTGGTGCCCCCCGGTACCTAGAGCCTAGGGGGACCTATATGAGATGACCAATACTATTAAAGACCCGTGGGCTCAGTTGGAGACTTTGCACTGGGGCCCATGTTTCACCTCTGAGCTAGTCAGTCTATGAATGGCATCCACCTTCAGAATATGATGGGATGAACCTTGTAGAGATGTAGGGAGTGGATGCAGATGGCCGTGTGGGTGGAAAGCGCCCACAGGGTCCCTGTATTATGATGGCACCAGTGCAATAGATGACGGCCCTGCTGTGGGTTTTGCTCGGAGCTGAAAGTTTACCCCACTGGAGTGAAGTTTCTCCCAACTTGTGCCAAGGTCTTCTAGGTTGACTTATGCTCCTTATCATCCTCCTCAATGTTCGTTCTCTGTGTATACCATCCCCCACCATCCTGAGGTCAGCCCATAGTCATGGTCATTGTATGCGTGTGTCACGGTGTGACCATGTCCTGTGTCATCACTCATCTCTGTGGGTTGTCAAACATCAAATTTCATCTTACGAAATCTGAAATATTCGCATGTTGTCGGTGATTTTGCAAATCTACGATTAAAGGGTTCTACTAAGTTTAGAATAATTGATGGTCACGGTGTCACGGTATCTGTCTAGTTCCTCTATTAGCACCCGTACACCCTAATCGCCAACAATGACACCTCCACACACATTGAAAGAAACAAATGGCTACCAGAAACCACAGGTGACCACTTAATTCTCCCAATAACAAAAAGGTTGGGTGATGAAAATCGACATGTCCAATCCTTCATTCCCTCCAGCTCAGTCAGGAGGCCCCTGTGCACATACTATGGCCGACATCAGCGAGTTCATCCAACTTTGCTCTATTGCTTATTTGCTATTTAGCCATTTATCAGCCACCGTACGGCACTTTTATGGTTAACCATAGAAAGACACCAACGTTCCAACACCCAAATGTTAACTATAAAATATACTTTTATTGAATCAATATGAAAATAGGATACAGACAATTGATGCACAGGTGGTGCAAAACACATACACTATAAAAATACATCATAGTACGGGACATGCCAAGCCCATTCTGTGAGATCAAAATAAGGCTACATAGCCATGTATACTAAGCAGTGAGTGCTCAACAAGTAAGCACTGTGGTCACATTCATATGGATCTTAGGATTTAGGTGCCCAAGGTATAGCAGCTGTTAGTACTGCCAAGTACATACTGATAGTCGATGAGTAGTGGAGCATGCAATTAAATAAATATAACAAATCAATAATATCATACCCAGGCACAGGACCACAGGATACAGGAGCTCACAGAGGGGCCAAGCGTCCACCCCAACGCGCGTTTCGGCGCTGCCTTCTTCAGAAGCAATATATATACACAAGTATACACAGAGAACGAACATTGAGGAGGATGATAAGGAGCATAAGTCAACCTAAAAGATCTTGGCACAAGTTGGTAGAAACTTCACTCCAGTGGGGTATGTATGTGTTTTGCACTACCTGTGTATCAATTGTCTGTATCCTATTTTTATATTGATTCAATAAAAGTATATTTTATAGTTAAAATTTGGGTGTTGGATCATTGGTGTCTTTCTATGGTTATGTATCTTCTGCGATTAAGCCCTTGCCATTATACTATCCATAGGCGCGATTTATTTTTTGCTACTCATTAATTACTATGGATATGCACCAGTTGAAAATGATAAATACATGCACTTTTATGGTGTCAATAGAAGATGATGGTCTCCTGTCATTAAACCCCTTTAGATGCCGTGGTTTATCCTAACTGTGGCATCCAAGGGGGTCCGATGGCAGCCAGGAGGGCTTATGAAAAAATTCTAAGTCTATGTAAAACTTTGAACCACCCTGCAAAAAAAAAAGTAATAATTAGTATAGAAAGAAAGTTACGGCTCTTGGCTACCAAAAAATGACTTTTTTTCCATAAATCAGCAAAGAAAAAACAAAACAAAAACTAAATGCTTTGGGGAAAGCTTTACAGGTGGTGGATGGGCAGCAGCTTGTATCATACTGCAACATTGCAATATCTGCAACATGATTGGGGGGTATCCACGGCAGCGTAAAGGCTGAAGCCCCCCGCATCTGTCATGTCTGTGGAGCCCAGCCTGTAATATTGCAACTTTGCAATGCATTGTACTAGTGGTCAAGTGATCACAGGTTCAAGTCCCCCGAGGAGGCTAATAAAAAATTAAAAAGGAAAATATAAAAAAAAATAATAATAATAATAATGGACTGTAAATTAAATCTAAAAAAATAACATATTTGGTCTGGCCTCGTGTGTAACTGCCCCAACTAATAAAATATCCTAACATTTATCCCGTACGGTGACCACTGAAACGAAAAATAATAAAAATTCTAAATTGTCAGAATTGCTGTTTTTTTGTCACCTCGCCTTCCCAAAAATGGGATATAAAGAAGTCAGAAAGTCGAATGGACCCCAAAATGGCAATGATAAAAACTACGGCTTGTACCGCAAAAAACGAGCTCAACCAGCCGAATAATAAAGAAGTTATAGGAAAAGCAAAAGTTGAAAGCAAAGAGGGTCACAATGGGATTATGTCACCTAAGGACTCGAATGAATCTGGAGCCGTCCCTGGGGAAACGCCTAATAGAGGTATCTGTACAAAGCTCATGGTTTCCCTCAATGGTCGCCCTATTGATTAGTGCCTCCCAGCCAAGTTGTGTCATTCCATGCCTCCAGCACAAAATAGGAAGGAACCAGAACCTGGCAGAGAAGAAGTCTATGTGTCATTCCAAATCTCCAGCACAAAATAGGAAGGAACCAGAACCTGGTGGAGAAGAAGTCGTCTATGTGTCATTCCATGCCTCCAGCACAAAATAGGAAGGAACCAGAACCTGAAGGAGAAGAAGTCTATGTGTCATTCCATGCCTCCAGCACAAAATAGGAAGGAACCAGAACCTGGAGGAGAAGAAGTCTATGTGTCATTCCATGCCTCCAGCACAAAATAGGAAGGAACCAGAACCTGGAGGAGAAAAAAGTCTATGTGTCATTCCAAGTGTCCAGCCCAAAGTAGGAAGGAACCAGAACCTGGCGGAGAAGAAGTCTATGGGTCATTCCAAGTGTCTAGCACAAAGTAGGAAGGAACCAGAACCTGGCGGAGAAGTCTATGTGTCATTCCAAGTGTCTAGCACAAAGTAGGAAGGAACCAGAACCTGGTGGAGAAGAAGTCCATGTGTCATTCCAAGTCTCCAGCACAAAATAGGAAGGAACCAGAACCTGGTGGAGAAGAAGTCTATGTGTCATTCCAAGTGTCTAGCACAAAGTAGGAAGGAACCAGAACCTGGCGGAGAAGAAGTCTATGTGTCATTCCAAGTCTCCAGCACAAAATAGGAAGGAACCAGAACCTGGTGGAGAAGAAGTCCATGTGTCATTCCAAGTCTCCAGCACAAAATAGGAAGGAACCAGAACCTGGTGGAGAAGAAGTCTATGTGTCATTCCAAGTGTCTAGCACAAAATAGGAAGGAACCAGAACCTGGTGGAGAAGTCTACGTGTAAACTGGAGTCTGAGGAAGGTAGTAAAGTCAAGGAGTCGTTGGTTCCATCAAGAATAGAAAAAGTTGATCTGTCCTTGCAGCCTGAGAAACAAAGTGAAGAGGAGACTGAAGTTGTCAGTTCAGCCATAGAAAACTTTTTCCTGGAGATTGATATTATGAAAATCCATCTGACAGAGCTGGTAGAATTGGACATGCTGCGTTTTTTTCCGCAATGATAATCCGCAGCGGAAATTTCCACAGTATGTGCACAGCACCTGCGGATTATCATTGGGGGACATAGCAGACCTTCTACCATGAGTTTTTTAAGCGTTTCAGCAGCGTTTTTGCCGCTGCGCAAACGCTTAAAAAACGCATCGTGGGCACACAGCCTATCTGTACAGTTTCTTCAGTGATTTATGTTTTTTTTTTCCTTATCTCTATTGTTGAGCTGGGCGCACTGACTTCCTCTCACTATCCTATCCAGATCCACCACAATATGGCTGCTGCATTCCTTGTCTCAGCTTTTATAGTGGCTATGATAGTCCCTCCTGATTTGCAGCTATCATATGGTATATCACAGCTAAGCAGTATGGGGAAGCCTATACATTCGCACCTGAGGTCTCTGGCTCATGCAATTCACACTAATCAATTGCTCATCTCTCATTATAACAATAGTAGGAAGAGATGGGGTTAAAAATAGCTAAAATCTTGAGCACTGAATAGCTTTTCGGACTCTGGGAGTCAAAAACAATTCAGTTTTTTTTTTTCAAATCATTTGTAATTAACCCATGATAAAAGGGTCATACTCTTTTCATAGCTCTCTGGACAGCTCTCTCTTCGTACCATACCCCATATACATGCACGCTCAGTTCTGCTGAGCTTGCTTGTGCACACAATTGGAAAAAACCTTGGTGATACCCTCCATTTCCTCTGTCCCATTCCAGACTCCCCTGCCCTCCTCCTCCAGACTCCTCTGTCACCAACAGATTTCTGTCCTCCTCCAGACCCATCTGTCCTCCTCCTATCTCCAGACTCCTGTGTCCTCTTCTTCCCTCCAGGATCCTCCCCTCTTCAGACTTCTCTGTCCTTATCCAGATTTCTCTTTCTCCTACAGATTTATTTGTCCTTCTCCAGACCTCATCTGTCTTCTTCCTCCTTCAGACTCCTCTATCCTTACAGACCCCTCTGTCCTCCTCCTTCAGACTTCCCTATGCCCCTCCAGACTCCTTTATCCCCTCCGGTCTTCTCTGTCTACTTCAAGACTCCTCTGTCCTCCTCCTCCAGACTTCCCTATGCCCCTCCAGACTCCTTTATCCCCTCCAGTCTTCTCTGTCCACTTCAAGACTCCTCTGTCCTCCTCCTGCAGACTCCTCTGTCCTCATTCTCCAGACTCCTGTCTTCCTCCTCCAGACTCCTTTATTCCCTACACTCTCTGTCCTCCTCCAGACTTCTCTATCCCCCTACAGACTCCTCTGTCCTCCTCTTCCTGACTCCTCTATCCCCTACAGTCATCTATGTCCTCCTCCCTCCAGCCTCCTTTGTCCTCCTCCAGACTCTTGTATCCCATCCATACAACTCTGTCCTCCTCCTCCAGACTCATCTGTCCTCCTCCAGACTCTTCTATCCTCTATAGACCCCTCTGTCCTCCTCCAGACCCCTCTGTTAGCCTCATCCTTATTTAATCTGTCTTTCTTCTCCCTCCAGCCTTCTCTGTCCTCCTCCAGGCACTTCTATCCTCTATAGACCCCTCTGTCCTCCTCCAGACCCCTCTGTTAGCCTCATCCTTATTTAATCTGTCCTCCTCCTCCTCCAGACTCATCTGTCCTCCTCCAGACTCTTCTATCCTCTATAGACCCCTCTGTCCTCCTCCAGACCCCTCTGTTAGCCTCATCCTTATTTAATCTGTCTTTCTTCTCCCTCCAGCCTTCTCTGTCCTCCTCCAGGCACTTCTATCCTCTATAGACCCCTCTGTCCTCCTCCAGACCCCTCTGTTAGCCTCATCCTTATTTAATCTGTCTTTCTCCTCCCTCCGGCCTTCTCTGTCCTCCTCCAGGCACTTCTATCCTCTATAGACCCCTCTGTCCTCCTCCAGACCCCTCTGTTAGCCTCATCTTTATCTAATATGTCTTTCTCCTCCCTCCAACCTCTTCTGTCCTCCTCCAGGCTCTTCTATCCCCTATAGACCCCTCTGTCCTCCTCCAGACCCCTCTGTTAGCCTCATCCTTATCTAATATGTCTTTCTCCTCCCTCCAGCCTCCTCCAGGCACTTCTATCCTCTATAGACCCCTCTGTCCTCCTCCAGACCCCTCTGTTAGCCTCATCCTTATCTAATCTGTCTTTCTTCTCCCTCCGGCCTCCTCTGTCCTCCTCCAGGCACTTCTATCCTCTATAGACCCCTCTGTCCTCCTCCAGACCCCTCTGTTAGCCTCATCCTTATTTAATCTGTCTTTCTCCTCCCTCCAGCCTTCTCTGTCCTCCTCCAGGCACTTCTATCCTCTATAGACCCCTCTGTCCTCCTCCAGACCCCTCTGTTAGCCTCATCCTTATCTAATCTGTCTTTCTCCTCCCTCCAGCCTCCTCCAGGCACTTCTATCCTCTATAGACCCCTCTGTCCTCCTCCAGACCCCTCTGTTAGCCTCATCCTTATCTAATCTGTCTTTCTTCTCCCTCCGGCTTCCTCTGTCCTCCTCCAGGCACTTCTATCCTCTATAGACCCCTCTGTCCTCCTCCAGACCCCTCTGTTAGCCTCATCCTTATCTAATCTGTCTTTCTTCTCCCTCCGGCCTCCTCTGTCCTCCTCCAGGCACTTCTATCCTCTATAGACCCCTCTGTCCTCCTCCAGACCCCTCTGTTAGCCTCATCCTTATCTAATCTGTCTTTCTTCTCCCTCCGGCCTTCTCTGTCCTCCTCCAGGCACTTCTATCCTCTATAGACCCCTCTGTCCTCCTCCAGAGTCATCTGCCCTCCTCATCTTCCCTCCATACCCCTCTATCACCTCAAGACTCCACCAGTGGCCTCTTATCCCCTTTGATTGGGGCAGGATTGTGGATCTTGTTGGTAACTATATGGATCATCAACAAGATCTAATAGGTTATTTGTGATTACCCCGTAAGAAATAGCCTTTAGTGACGAGTGATTGCTCCGAGGTCACCACCAAATGCTGTTGTCTTCTGCTGGATGTTTGCTGGCGGCACAGCGATCAGCCAGGCTGACCCTAGGAACCATTAGGACCAAATGGCGGCCAATTAATCTTCCTATATGTTTTTGGATTAAGACTCAGAGGTCACGCACCCGTTGTGTTGGGCAGGAAGGTCATATCGGTCACGCCATCTACAGGGTTTATCAGCCTGCGGGTCCTGACACCAGCGAAGGGTTCATGTTTGGAGACGCATCTGCTTCCACATCACAGGTCGCTGTTCCTATAACTAGTCTTGTTCTGTGTCATAGGGGAAGTGTGAAGAAGTCGGGGGGCTACCTGCGTTCCCTCTTCTGATTCCACTAAAGGTGAGAAAAGGAAAATGAGAAGTTGAGGCCACAAAATGATACAAAAATAAGGAACTGCTCCGGCGGAGCGGCAGCGTCCGCCCCTGTGCAGCGTCCACGTATTACTGTGCCTTTAACCCCTTCATTTATGCGGATTCGCTTTTTACACTTTTTCCATGGACTTGTTTTTCCCGGGACGAGGACGCCATAAAAATGTGCCAAAAAGCAGAAAAATTCTAAATGCGGAAAAACCAAATGCACTTATTTTATTAGTTTTATTTTATGATTTATCTGACATTATATTTAATTATTCTCATTTTAATTTTTTTTTAACTATTTTTTTTTTTTTGCAAATTTTCGTAGTCCCCCTCGGGAAATTGAATCTGCGATCACTTGATTGTATGCAAAATATGGGTAATATACAGTCATGGCAGAAAGTGTTGGCACCCTTGAAATTGTTCCAGAAAATTAAGTACTTGTCCCAGAATTATTGCAATTACACCTATTTTGTTATACACACGTTTATTTCCTTTGTGTGTATTGAAACAACACAAGAAACTGAGAAACAAAAGGAAAATTGGACATAATTTCACAAAAAAAAAAAAATTGTTGCCACCTTTTTAAAATAATTTCAAGCATGTGATGCCGTTCACACTCACCTGTGGCAAGTAACAGGTGTGGGCAATATGAAAATTACACCTGAAATCAAATGAAAAGGGGAGAAGTTGACTCAATCTTTGCATTGTGTGTCTGTGTGTGCCACACTAATTATGGAGAACAGAAAGAGGAGAAGAGAACTGTCTGAGGACTTGAGAACCAAAATAGTTGAAAAATATCACTAATCGCAAAGCTACAAGTCCATCTCCAAAGATCTTGATGTTCTTTTGTCCACGGTGCACAACATAATCAAGAAGTTTACAACCCATGGCACTGCAGCTAATCTCCCTGGACGTGGATGGCCGAGAAAAATTCATGAAAGGTTGCAACGCAGGATGGTGGATAAGCCCCAATAAAGTGCCCAAAAAATTCAAGCTGCCCTGCAGGCTCAGGGTGCATAAGTGTCAGCGTGAACTATCCATTCACGTGAATTGGCAGGAGACCCAGGAGGACCCCATTGCTGACACAGAGAAATAAAAAAATCTAGACTTCTGTTTGCCAACATGTATGTGAGTAAACCAAAATCCTTCTCGGAAAGCGTCTTTTGGACAGATGAGACCAAGATAGAGCTTTTTGGTAAAGCACATCAATCTACCGTTTATCAAAAGCGGAATGAGGTCTACAAAGGAAAGAACACAATACCTACAGCCAAATATGGTGGAGGGTCACAGATGTTTTGGGGTTCTTTTGCTGCCTCAGGCACTTGGGTCCTTGGCTGTGTGCAAGGCATCATGAAATCTGAAGATTACCACAGTATTGTGGGTGGCAATGTAGTGCCCAGTGTCAGAAAGCTGAGTTTGCGTCTTAAGTCATGGATCTTCCAGCAGGACCATGGCCTCAAACATACTTGAAGAAGCCCCCAGAAATGGATGGAAACAAAGTGCAGGAGAGTTCTGAAGTTGCAGCAATGAGTCCGGATCTAAATCCCATTGATCACCTGTGGAGAGATCTTACAATTGCTGTTGGGAGAAGACGTCTTCAGATATGGAGAGACCTAGAGCAGGTTGTAAGAAGAGTCCAAGATTCCAGCTGAGAGGAGTACGAAGCTGATGGTTGTAGGAAGCGATTGATTACAGTTATTTCATCCAAAGGACGCAACCAAATATTAAGCTGAGGAAGCCAACAATTTTGGGGATTTGTGTGAAATTATGTCCAATTTGCCTTTTTTTCTCAGCTTTTTTTTCTGTTGTACCAATACACACAAAGGAAATAAACCTGCGTATAACAAAACATGTGGAATTGTAATAATTTTCTGGGGGAAATACTTCTTTTGCTGGAACACTTTCAAGGGCGCCAACACTTTTGGCCATGACTGTATTAGCACAGAAATATATTATCAAATTGTGCTTCACAGGAAAACCCACATGGCGGAAATGACGGCCAACAATAGCGAGCACCGATCTTTGCTTCTTTTGCACTAGGAATGCATCGACCCTGCAGCTACTGAGGTGACCCCAAGGAGCTGTGACTACAATCACTGTCTATTGCAGCCGCTGATTCCCCTCCTCCTATTATCTTTCCTTCCGGAGAGATCTAATTTGCATATTTTCCCATAGTGCATTGCAAATAGGATTCCTAGTCTTCTCAATAAGCTCCATTCTCTCCTCCAAACTATGGATTTTGCAAGGAGAACTGACCATTGGGTAGTGCCAGAGGCGTAGCTAGAGTTTTGGTTCGGGGGGCGAAACTTCTGAGTGGCCCCTTACCAGGTAACCCTGATTACAGCTATTGTGGCGCACCCAGATAGTGGATGTAGGAAAACCTCAGCAGATGACGGCGCTGTTACTAAAAATAATCTCTATATAAAGACCAGCACTGATACTACCGCCATATGGTGACCATATATTGATAGATGCCAGTCCTGCAGAACATACAGGAGATACAGTACAGTTATATATAGTAACTTACAGCTGACGTTCTTTCTGATTCAATTGTTCACTTTTCCCGTCTTTTCCATCTGGCCCAGACCGACACGACGACTTCTCCATCCAGGACTCGTCTGCAGAGATCACAACAAAGACACATCTGACTTCTCACATTTCAGGCCCCGTCCCCATCTATTCCCAACCTGCTGAAACCCCTCATCCTGCTGATACCCCAAAACTGAGCCGCTGCTGCTGTATGTGTCCCTATTACGGCACCTGCTGTGTGCTCTCAAGATGGTAAAACAACCCTCTAGAATATAATAATGCCGTGTGCAGGTGTCCTAGAAAACAGTGCCCACATTGTGCCCCCTAGAAAGTAATAATGCCCTCTGTGTGCCCCTCTGACAGTCACGATAACCTGAGTTCCCCTATAACGATAAGTGCCCACTTAAATTTAATAATGTCTTGAGTCTCTCCCCATGTACAGCTCCCCCCTACACAGTATAATGCCCCCTCACTGTATAGTACCCCCCACACAGTATACTGACCCCTTAGTAGCCCCCAAACTGATGGCTCCAACATTGTATGATAGCCCCCACACTGTGCAAAGACCCCACATTATCTCCCACACTGTATGATGGCCCCCACACTATACAAAGACCCCACATTATCTCCCACACTGTATGATCGCCCCCACACTGTGCAAAGACCCCACATTATCTCCCAGGCTGTATGATGGCCCCCACACTGTGCAAAGACCCCACATTATCTCCCAGGCTGTATGATGGCCCCCACACTATACAAAGACCCCACATTATCTCCCACACTGTATGATCGCCCCCACACTATACAAAGACCCCACATTATCTCCCACACTGTATGATCGCCCCCACACTGTGCAAAGACCCCACATTATCTCCCAGGCTGTATGATGGCCCCCACACTGTGCAAAGACCCCACATTATCTCCCACACTGTATGACCCTAACTGTAATCCCCACACTGTGCAGCCTACTTATAGTATAATGCCCCCCCCATAGGCATAGTCTGTAGTATAATCCCTCCCCATAGGCAGAGTCTGTAGTATAATCCCTCCCCATAGGCAGAGTCTGTAATATAATGCCCCCCATAGGCAGAGTCTGTAGTATAATTCCCCCCCATAGGCAGAGTCTGTAGTATAATGCCCCACCATAGGCAGAATCTGTAGTATAATGCCCCCCCCCATAGGCAGAGTCTGTAGTATAATCCCTCCCCATAGGCAGAGTCTGTAGTATAATGCCCCCCATAGGCAGTGTCTGTAGTATAATCCCTTCCCATAGGCAGAGTCTGTAGTATAATGTCCCCCCATAGGCAGAGTCTGTAGTATAATCCCTCCCCATAGGCAGAGTCTGTAGTATAATCCCTCCCCATAGGCAGAGTCTGTACTATAATGACCCCCCATAGGCAGAGTTTGTAGTATAATGCCCCCCCCCATGGGCAGAGTCTGTGGTATAATGCCCCCCCACAGGCAGAGTCTGTACTATAATGCCCCCCTCTTTCCCATAGGCTGAGTCTGTAGTATAATTACCCCCCCCCCATATGCACAGTAGTATAATGTTTCCCCCATATAGGCAGAGTCTGTAGTATAATTATCCCACCCCCAGAGGCAGAGACTATAGTATAATGCCCCCCCACAGGCAGAGTCTGTAGTATAATGCTCCCCTCTTTCCCATAGGCAGAGTCTGTAGTATAATTACCCCCCCCATAGGCACAGTCTGTAGTATAATGTCCCCCCTTAGGCAGAGTCTGTAGTATAATGTCCCCCCTTAGGCAGAGTCTGTAGTATAATGCCCCCCCATAGGCAGAGTCTGTAGTATAATGCCCTCCCACAGGCAGAGTCTGTAGTATAATTATCCCACCCCCCAGAGGCAGAGACTATAGTATAATGTGCCCCCCCCCATAGGCAGAGTCTGTAGTATAATGTGGCCCCCCATTCCCCACACCCAGGCAAAAAAATGAATAAGCACGATACTCACCTCTCCTCCTTGTTCCCTCGATGCTCTGAGTGTTGCGCCCGGCCCGCACATCTTCAGCACAGCGGACCAGGCGCCAAGTGATGACGTCACTGATGTCAGACTCAGAGGGGACTGATGGGAGAGGGAGGGTCCCGCTCCCTCTCATCAGTGAACTTGCGGCTGTGATGAGCAGGGGGGCCCGATGCTGGCACCGGGGCCCCCCCTCCTGCTCAAGGGCGGCATATCAGCCGCGGGGCAGTGCAGGGACATCGAGTCTCCTTGCTCTGCACGGAATGTAACTGTATCGGCGTGCTGCGCCGGATACAGCTGCACAGCGTGGCTCCGGGTGGGCCCCCTCAGAGCGCGGGGCCCGGGGCCACCGCCCCCCTCTACCCTCTTCCCCGGTAGCTACGCCACTGTGTAGTACACATAAGGTCCGAGGCTCTCAGCGGACACTGGAGTGGAAATTGGGGGCAAAATAGGCTCTCCCTAAGCTTTGGGGGGAAGAGAATGCCTATCTCAAAGCTTTGTAGTGGTCTTCCAGTGCAGGTGGACGGGGGACATGTCTCCTTTCCTTGAGCTTTTGCTTAGACTTCTTCCATGTCCACCTCACTTTGTGATCCGCTGCACAATTTTTGCACTTGGGTGAAAAAGTCACAATCTCTGGCTCTTGAAAAAAAAAAAGTAAGTTCTGCAAGAAGAGAAGTTAATTATGGAACAATTGTGCAAAATGGTGCAAGATACAAGAGCTGCACGAACAGTATATACAGTACAGACCAAAAGTTTGGACACATCTTCTCATTTAAATATTTTTCTGTATTTTCATGACTATGAAAATTGTACATTCACACTGAAGGCATCAAAACTATGAATTACCACATGTGGAATTATATACTTAACAAAAAAGTGTGAAACAGCTGAAAATATGTCTTCTATTCTAGGTTCTTCAAAGTAGCCACCTTTTGCTTTGATGACTGCTTTGCACACTCTTGGCATTCTCTTGATGAGCTTCAAGAGGTAGTCACCGGAAATGGTCTTCCAACAATCTTGAAGGAGTTCCCAGAGATGCTTAGCGCTTGTTGGCCCTTTTGCCTTCACTCTGCGGTCCAGCTCACCCCAAACCATCTCGATTGGGTTCAGGTCTGGTGACTGTGGAGGCCAAGTCATCTGGCGTAGCCCCCCATCACTCTCCTTCTTGGTCAGATAGCCCTTACACAGCCTGGAGGTTGTTTGGGGTCATTGTCCTGTTGAAAAATAAATGATGGTCCAACTAAACGCAAACCGGATGGAATAGCATGCCGCTGCAAGATGCTGTGGTAGCCATGCTGGTTCAGTATGCCTTCAATTTTGAATAAATCCCCAACAGTGTCACCAGCAAAGCCCCCCCACACCATCACACCTCCTCCTCCATGCTTCACGGTGGGAACCAGGCATGTAGAGTCCATCCGTTCACCTTTTCTGCGTCGCACAAAGACACGGTGGTTGGAACCAAAGATCTCAAATTTGGACTCATCAGACCAAAGCACAGATTTCCACTGGTCTAATGTCCATTCCTTGTGTTCTTTAGCCCAAACAAGTCTCTTCTGCTTGTTGCCTGTCCTTAGCAGTGGTTTCCTAGCAGCTATTTTACCATGAAGGCCTGCTGCACAAAGTCTCCTCTTAACAGTTGTTGTAGAGATGTGTCTGTGGCGCCCCTGAGGGTTCAGTCGCCACAGAGGTACTGCACCTCACCCAGAGATGTGGTGTCTCCCTTCTCTCAGGTAAGGAGAGAGTGCTGCCCGGAACCCCAAACACCTGCATCCAACACTACACTGCTCCAGGCCAGCTGGAGGGGCAACATGCAGAGCGCAGCTGCTGAGCCCTGACCCTGGCTGGAGCGGGGGGAACCCAGAGGTGGGGGAACCAGTAGTGGGTGTGGATGGAGGAAGTAGTTAGAGGGAGCACTTTGGTAGGACTATAAAATAGGGAAGCCATCTTAGGGTGGTGGTTAGATAGTTCTGGAGAGCAGTTCAGAAGAACAGCTCGGGACAGTTCAGAGGAACAGTCCGGGGGCAGAGTCTCATTAGGAGCTCTGCTTCACAAGTAGGGCCTGGTCTAGAGGCCCCGGAGGGGAGCAGGGAGTAGGCTCCTTTCTACGAAAGGATCCTAGGGGGTACGGCGCGTGCAGGACGGCACCCGTACGCCCCGCATCTGTCAGAAGACAGAGGGATCACAGCCGCATTCTAGTCCCCTGAGGGTCAAGCAAGTCTGTGTAGCTCCGACGGACAGGAGGGACTTCAGAGTACCCGAACAGGATTGAGAGTGGGCAGCGCAGAGCAGGAGGGAGAGAGACCAGTGTGAAGACGGTCAAAATAGGAACATGAGAAAGTGGGGTTCTGCCAGGTATTCCAAAGCTGCCTGAGGAAGGATTGAACCCCTGCCCGGTGAACGCAGCGCGACGCGGGAGGCCTTCACCTTTACAGAGAACCTGTGGGCTTTCTAAAGAATTGTGAGTAAAACCTCGGATGACTGCACTGCACTGCCTCCGTCCATTCTTTCATCGGCGCCATTGTTCCCCCTGCACTACAACGCCCAGCGCAACTCACGCTCTCTCGCTTTACTGCCCTGAGGCCTGCTCCACCTGTGGGGAGCTGTCCCATCACAAGCTGCCCTAACATCTGCCTCAGAGGACTGTTGCAGCGCTGGTGATCCTCACCAGGCACCACAGGTGGCGTCACGAACAATCCCAAAAACCCCATATAAAAATATCCCCTTTTTGCACTGACCGCCCTGGGTCACGGACCGGGCCAGCCACCGTGATATCCCCTAACCGGCATCCAGAGGCCCGGCTGCCGAGTACCCCACGGCCCTGGGGGCGCATCATGTCTGCTGCTAGAACTCTGTGACTCGGATAAACTTATCCTCAGAAGCAGAGGTGACTCTTGGTCTTCCTTTCCTGAGGCTGTCCTCATGAGAGCCAGTTTCTTTGTAGCGCTTGATGGATTTTGCAACTGCACTTGGGGACACTTTCAAAGTTTACCCAATTTTTCGCACTGACTGACCTTCATTTCTTAAAGTAATGATGGCCACTCGTTTTTCTTTACTTAGCTGCTTTTTTCTTGCCATAATACAAATTCTAACAGTCTATTCAGTAGGACTATCAGCTGTGTATCTGTAGCGTCCCGAGGGTTCAGTCGCTACAGAGGTATTGCATCTCACCCAGAGGTGTGATATCTCACTTCCAGGTAAGGATGGAGTGTGACTCAGGACCGTAACACCCACATGCACTACACCACATTTCCGGGGGACAGGGCGACAATGCTCCCAAGAGTGAGCACAACTGCCCCTGTCCCTGGCTGGAGTGGGGGGAGGGAATACCTAGAAAGTGGGAACCCGGTAGTGTGTGGGTGGGCAGAGTAGATCCAGGGTGCACTGTAAGGAGGAGTATATAAGGTGGGCACCATCTTAGAGTTCAGACTAGTCAGAGGAGGAGAAGTGACAGAAGCAGGGGCTCTGTACGAGCTCTGCTCCGGAGGCGGGCCTAGCCAGTGAGGCCCAAGTCTGAGGAGAAGAGAGGAGAGGAGAGGAACGGAGGAGGCTCCAGGAGTGGAGTGAAGGGACCCCAGGGGTGCGGACCGGCCAGTCGCCACCGTACGCCCGCTGCTACCAGAGTAGGGGGGGTCAGGCCAAGAAAGGGAACCGGATCCCTCATCTAGTGGAGGAGAGCAACTACCCTCAGCTAGTAACCGGAGGCCTTGGCATTGTACGTGTCACGGCCCCTCACTACACCCGTTAGGAAGGCACCATATAGGACCCAGGGAAACGGAACATACGTTTGCCTGCCAATGCCCGAGGCAGCTGGACAGAAACGAGGTCACTTGTGGGGTACGACAGGCCAGAGAAAGGACACACGAAGGGGGTCCTGAAAAGCACTCCAAAGAGACCTGGGAGTTGGCCGAGCCCCTCACCTGGTGAGCACAGTACGACGCGGGCAGCCATTACCTGCAGAAGTGGCTTGGAGTGTAAAACTGTGAGTAAAGACCCTGGACTGCATCACTGGACTCTGAGTCATTACTGTTGCTCCCGCGCACCATCACCCCCACCATCTGCACTCACTGCCCTGAGGCTATACTCCTCCCGTGGGGAGTTATACTACCTGTAATGCACACGCCCGGGCTGAGCGGCGTGTGCATGTGATTCCACTGGACCGTGCCAGAGAGTGAATGCCTGGAGGGGCGTAACTAGGTATTCACCCCATCCGACCAGGGTCGCACGACGGCATACGACGCCAGTGCACCAAGGAGGAACCGAGCAGAGGGACCAGGTGCTATTCCAGGACAGACCCCGGACACGGCTGTTGACCCACACAGGGGAATACAGGAACAGACTGGTTAGGCTGGCACACAGACTGGTGGGAATAGGCAGGCATGACTGGTATGCAGGCAGGCGGGCACAGGCAAGCACGGCTAGAGTGCAGACAGGGAGGCACTAGGAACACAAGCGGGATAGGACCCAGTACACACTGGGACTCAGGAACAGAACCACAGATGTGGCGGACAAACACAGCAGAGTGAGGCCGCCCAGAGAGGTGAGCGAGAGCAGGGCAGGACGAGACCGCCTGGAGCGGTGAGCAAGAGTAGAGCAGGACGAGGCCGCCTGGAGCGGTGAGCAAGAGTAGAGCAGGACAATGCCGCCTGGAGCGGTGAGCAAGAGTAGAGAAGGACAAGGCCGCCTGGAGCGGTGAGCAAGAGTAGAGCAGGACAAGGCCGCCTGGAGAGGTGAGTGACTCGCCCCCTGGGCCGTGGGGCACTCGGATCCGGGCAGTAGGGGAACGATGGGAGTAGTAGTGGCAACCCGGTTCCGTGGCTCAGGGTGGTCAGGCCAGTGGTAGTCCGTTATGTGCTGAGGTTTATGTCCGACTACGCCACCCGTGGATTTGCGGTTATTAGGAACCGCCGCTGCATGCAGACCGCTGGGGCTGATGAGGTGTGCAGCTAGGGTAGTGTGACCCCCCACGGGAAGAGTGCGGCCCCAGGGCAGTATAGTGGATGGTGGGAGTGATGGTAGTGAGGGTCCCAGTGCCGGTAGTGCTGGAGACGCGAAGGAGCACACAGACAATAGGTTGCAGTCCAGGGTCTTTACTGAAACAGGTAAACTGACCCATAAACAGTCCCAGCTAGGAGAAACCTGGATGTCTGAGAGCAACGGGGAAATTGGCCCTGGTCAGGGTGAGGGTGTAGGCCTACCGTGCTTTCTGCGCTCCTTCTGGCTATCTCCTCCTGATAGGGTAACAGCCCACGTTTCCGAGCTTTCCGTGTATTCTCGCCTGTATGGCCTGCGACGTGGGTTCCTTTCTGCTCCCAGCCTTGTACGGCTTTACTGGTCCCTTCGGTTGTGGCAGGGCCTCCAGGCTTCTTAGGCCAAGGAATATACAGTCCCTTGCGGACTGGTTCTCTGCTGGGGGATGTGGAATCCCTCCAGCCTCAGACACCAAAGTCTGGTAAGGTCAGTCTCTGATTTGCCAAGACAGGCTCTCTTCGCCTCTCGTCTCTGGCTGGTGGCTCTCCTACTGCCACACTTCCTCTTAGGTGCAATCAACTTTCTGTCCCTTCTCCACTCTGGGACACGTCTCAGTGCTGAGACAGGCCATCCGGTTCTCTCTAACCCTGCCCCCAGCACCAGCTTTTATAGGGGCAGCCAGCTCCCCCTACTGGACTGAGACAGGAGGCATTGCATGCTAATGTTCCCCTGACTAGAGAACCTCCCCCTTGCTCTCAGACACAGCTTTAATTACACTTGTGGCATCCAGGCCAGGGTGACACATTCCCCCCTAGTGAAATTTAGTACTCCGGGACTAAGCAATAAACAAAGACAATATGCATAACAATAAAACATTAATAGACAGACGACGCACAAATTGAGTTCTTAAGGTCACAGTGTGGCCTGTGACTGGGTGTCCATATCACCAATACAACGGGGAGCCTTAACCAGGTGGGGGTCTGTCCTACCCCAAGTCCTTCACAGTCTTAGTTCATTCCTGGGTTAGGCTCCAAATGCAGTCCATACAAGGTCCCGGTTATAAAAAGTCCATAACCTGTGAGTCCTTACGGTAACTGCAAGAAACTGAAACACAGAATTACCAAACAGGCATGTAACTTGGAAAACAATTCAACATTTGGCAACAGGGTTATTTACAATTTTAGTACACTCTATATTCTCCAGCGAGTGGGTATCTGCCCCTTTGTGCTCCTGGTTGACCTACGTAGCCCACTGTCTGGTGGTGGACCAACCTGGCTTTCCCCACTAGCGTTAGGGGTACAGCTACCAGCTGGGTGTACAGGTAGGGCAGGCAGCTGTCTGCGGGTCCTTTGGCTTACCGCAGGCATGGCAGGCTCACTGTCAGCAGAGGGTTGACTCTCCTGGGCTGCTGGTACAGGCTCTTCTGCCTCTGGAACCGCTTTCTCCTCTTCACCTTCCGGCTCTGGTGTTGGTTGTTGCTGTGCCGGTTGCAGGAAATGCAGGACGGGTACCACTATGACATCATTTATGCGAGTCCAGGACTGAGGGAACTCTCCGAGAACGGTGCTGATCATTTCTTCCTTGTCCTCTGCGGCAGGGTTCCCCAACTCCAGTCCTCAAGGCCCACCAACAGGTCATGTTTTCAGGATTTCCTTAGTATTACACAGGTGATAATTGCATCACCTGCACAGGCAAAAATTCCATCACCTGTGCAATACTAAGGAAATCCTGAAAACATGACCTGTTGGTGGGCCTTGAGGACTGGAGTTGGGGAACCCTGCTCTGCGGGTTCAAGGTCACTCTGATCTTCTTCTGCACTACGGAGTTGCTCGGGGCATCTTTTGAGGTGGTCTCTGGAGACGGTGCTAGTGGTTTCTCCTCCGTCCTTGGTGATCACGCACACCTTTGGGTTGTCGTGATCAGACTGCAATACGGTGTAGGGTTCCCTTTCCCACTGGTCGTCCAACTTATGTAGCCTTCTCTTCCGCTTCAGGACTTGCTCACCAGGTTCTAGGGGACCAGCAGGGGCGTGTTGATTGAAGAGTTTTTCTTGCCTCTCTCTCACCTGGGCCAGGCTCTTCTCCACACTCTCCTGTACCTTCTTGTACTGCAGTTGCCTTTCCGTATCCCAGTCCGCATCCGGGGAGGTGTCCTCAGGTATTAGGACTCCCATCTCCAGGTCTACGGGCAGCTTACCTGGTCTAGCTCGCATCAGGTAAGCCGGGGTGCAGTTTGTAGCATTCACCGGGATATTGTTGTACAGGTCTATCAGGTCCGGCAGTTTTTCTGGCCACAGGCTGCGTTCCTCCAGGGGCAACGTCTTCAGGAGATCAATGACTATATTGTTCATCTTCTCACACATCCCGTTGGTTTGGGGGTGGTAAGGCGTTGTACGAATCTTCTTACAGCCATAGAGGTTGCAGAACTCCTGGAAGATTTCAGCCTCGAACGCTGGACCCTGGTCTGTCAGGACCTGTTCCGGATACCCGTGTGGACGGCAGAAATATTGCTGGAAGGCTCTGGCCGCTGTTTGGGCTGTCAAGTCCTTTACCGGGACCACCACTAGAAAACGGGAATAGTGGTCCACGATTGTCAGGGCATAGATGTATCCAGACCGGCTTGGAGCCAATTTGACGTGGTCCAGAGCTACCAGCTCAAGAGGCTGCGTGGTGACGATGGGCCTCAAGGGTGTCTTCTGGCTGGTGCGGTCCTTCCTCCTTAGGTGACAAGGGCCACAGTCTCTGCACCACTTTTCTACAGCTACTCTCATGCCGACCCAAAAGAACCTTCCTCTTAGTAGGAACTCCAGTTTCTTCCAACCGAAGTGTCCCGCTCTGTCATGGTAAGCCCCCAGGACCATAGCTGCATCCCGCCTTGGGACCACGACTTGCCAGGTCAGCTCGTGCGTCCGGTGGTTGACAATCCTTCTGCACAACTTGCCTTCGTAGAGGAACAGCTTGCTCTTCTCTTTCCATAGCTGCTTGGCTTCCTCTGGAGCATCCGGATCTATGCGGGCATCTTCCTGGGTCAGCAGATCTTTCACCAGGCGGATGGCAGGGTCACTGTCTTGGGTCTCAGCCCAGCTGTGGTGAGGTAGGGGGTTGATCATCACAGTTGTTAGATCCTCCTCCTTCACACGGTGAGAGTATTGAGCGGCTCCATACCGGTGAAATGCGGGGAGTTCTACCTCCTCCAGCTCTTCTGGATCTTCGTCACCTTCAGGTAAGTGAGGCATCCTTGATAGGGCGTCCGCGTTGGCATTGGTTTTGCCTGCCCGGTACTTGATCACGAAGTCATAGTTGGAGAGACGGGCCATCCACCGCTGTTCCAGGGCACCCAGTCTTGTATTGTCCAGGTGTGTCAACGGGTTGTTGTCCGTGTACACGGTGAACTTTGCGGAGGCCAGGTAATGCTTGAAGCGTTCCGTCACGGCCTACACCACCGCCAAGAATTCTAGCTTGAAGGAGCTGTAATTCTCCGGGTTCCTCTCGGTGGGCCTCAGCTTCCGGCTGGCGTACGCGATCACCCTTTCTCTGCCCTGTTGGTTTTGGGACAGTACGGCTCCCAGTCCCACATTACTGGCGTCTGTGTGGAGAATAAAAGGCTGGCCGTAATCAGGGTAGGCCAGGATCTCATCCCCCGTGAGGGCCATCTTTAGCTGGCGGAAGGACTCCTCTTCCGGTTTATCCCACTTGAAGGGTGGCTTTTGACTTCTGGACTTAGACTGTCCGATCAGGAGGTCCTGTATAGGAGCTGCCATCTTAGTGAACCCGGGGATGAACCTTCGGTAGTAGCCTACCAACCTGAGAAACTGTCTCACCTCTTTGATGTTCGAGGGGCTTGGCCAGCTCTTGATTGCCGTGACCTTGTCAGGGTCGGGGGCTACTCCTTTCGCGCTTACCACGTGCCCTAGGTACTGGACCTTTGGTTTCAGCAAGTGACACTTTGATGGTTTCACCTTCAGGCCATAGCCTGCCAGGGCTTCGAACACCTCGGCCAGGTGCTTTAGGTGGTCCTCGTAGGTCTTCGAATAGACGATCACGTCGTCCAGGTAAAGGAGAACCGTCTCGAAGTTTCGGTGCCCTAGACAGCATTCCATCAGCCGCTGGAAGGTCCCTGGTGCATTGCAGAGCCCGAAAGGCATACAGTTGAACTCACTCAGTGAAGGCGGTCTTCTCCTTGTCAGCCTCTGCCACAGGAACCTGCCAGTACCCGCTAGTAAGGTCCAAAGTAGAAAAGAAGTTAGCTGATTTTAGTGCGGCTAAAGACTCCTCTATTCTAGGCAGCGGATATGCGTCTTTGTGAGTGATACGGTTGATTTGTCTATAGTCGACGCACATTCTCATGGTGCCGTCTTTCTTTTTGACCAGAACCAAGGGGGCTGCCCAGGGGCTACAGCTGTCTCTAATGACCCCAGCTTCTTTCATCTCTCTTAGCATGCCCTTTGCGTTCTGGTAGTGTGCAGGGGGTACAGGTCTGTGCCTCTCTTTTATCGGTGGGTGGCTCCCTGTGGGGATGTGGTGTTCTATCCCCTTTACTCTGCCGAAGTCTAGCGGGTGCTTACTAAAGACTCTCTCGTACTCCTGTACCACCCGGTAGACTCCTTGTTTTTGGTGCAGGGGAGTGGAGTCAGCACCCACGTAGAGTTTCTGGCACCAGTCCTCCTTTTGTTTCTGGGAGCCATTACCCTCCGCCTGAGGAGATGGAGGCAAGGGTTCCACGGCCCTGATAGCTTTGTGTTCGACAACAAACAGTTTGGCGAGTGTAGCGTACCTGGGTAAGTGTACTTCCCTCTCCCCAATGTTGAGGATGCAGACGGGCACCCTCCCATGACGGACATCAACCACCCCCCGGGCTGTCAAAATGGTGGGCCTGCTGTCTGAGTACACGGGTTCTACCATGGCTTGGTAGTCTCTACCTCTCAACCCGATTGCAGTCCGACACCAGATCATCATTTCACTTTTGGGAGGCATGGAAATGGGGAATGGGTCACTCAGTCTTACGCTACCGATCTCACCACCAGACAGTTCTACCTGCTGCAGTCTCATCAGGGCTTTTATCTCCTTGTTGAGGACTCTCTGTTGGCTGGAACTAGCATTCACCGCCACCTGTTGTAGAATTACAATTACCTCTGAAAGACAATTTTCAATTACGTTAGTACCCACAGTTATTTTAGGGTGACTTTCACGACGGTCAATGTCCACAATAATCACTCCCTGTGCCGGTAGTTCAACTTTACCAATTTTAATGGTCATCTCCTTGAACCCCATCTGCGGCACGGGTAAGCCATTACTGGCGATGATGCTCAAGTTACTGTCTGGATACCGTGTGATATCAGCATCAGTCCAATACTGCTTAAAAAGTACATAAGGGATAGTGGTTACTTGTGACCCAGTATCCAGCAAGGCGCTCATGGGGATACCGTCCAGCACCACGGGTAAAACCGGGCGCCCCTCAACGTACTTATTACGCCAATTGTAAGGGCCTGGTGATCTTATGCCTGGGGGTTGGCCCTCTGCCCCAGGTTGGACCCGTTTAAATTACAGTACCTGGAAATGTGTCCGGGCTGGTTGCATCGACGGCAAATGGGCTGTCCATCCTCTGCGTAGCGGTCTGTGGGCCTCCCTCGGAACGACGGGATCCTCCTCTGTCGACGCCACGGGACATCCTCCGGACTTGAAGCCAGCTCGATGGGTCTTTACGGGTCCACTTGCAACGCCTGGACGCTCCTGGTCAGCTCCTGGACTTGGTGGTGCAGGTCTTTCGACGGGGCTTGGTTCAGGGCTTGTGCATCAGCCCCCACGGGGTCCATAGAGGAGGGCGCCGCCTCCTGGTGGTAGGTGAGAGCAGGGCGCCGGGGGTTTATAGCGCCACTGGTTGCAGATTCACGGAGCACCCTTATGGCCCTGTCCTTAAATTGGGCAAAGGTCAGGTCGGGGTTCTGAAAGAACATGAGGCGCAGCTGGGCCCTGTGGGCGCTGGACAGCAGACCTTCTATGAATTGTTCTGTTAGCAGTTTGTCCGTTTCCTGCACACTGCCAGGGTCAGTTTGTTGGATAGCCCTCAAGGCTTCCTGCAGATTTAGGGCATAGTCTCTGATGCTGTCCTGTGCCCGCTGCTTACACCCATAGAACCTCATTTTAATTTCAGCGGAGGTACGTGTGTCAAAGGTACCCCGCAGCCGGGCCAGAATACCCTTCACAGTTCTTTTCTCCTCAGTGGGCCATGATTTTACCTCCCTCTGGGCTGCGCCAGTTAACTGCCCTGTTAATATGCTGACCTTCTGCTCCTCTGTCAGGGGGTAAACGTGGAACAAACTGTATGGCCTTTCCTTGAAGTCAGTTAGGGCATGGGGCTCCCCTGAGTATTTGGGCAGCCAGGCTGCTCCAGGGATGTAGGGCAGGGAAAAGGGCATCACCGCTGCTGCAGCTGCGTTGGTGGTAGTGGGCGCCTCTGTGTCCGACATCTTCCTCCCCCCTAGTTAAGCGTGGCCTACCTTCCGACGATCCTCTTCTGTAGGCCGCGGCTCCGCTGCTGCTGCTCTGGACGAGGACCTTGCGTCGCGTCCTGATGACGTCAGCGTCGCTCTCTCTCCCTTCCAGGACCTTGCGCAGCGTCGGTGCGTGGGGCGGAGCTTCGGGTCTCGCGCGCTTTCGGCGTCCACGCCCCTCTTCTTCCCGCGCGGCGTCCTGAAGATGGCGTCCGATGGCGGGAAACAGCTGCGGATGGCGGGAAGACGGCAGAAGACGGCGGGAAACGGTCCAAGATGGCGTCTGATGGCGGGAATCAGCTCCGGGTGGCAGGAAACTTCGCCACAGGTAAGTTACAAAAGTCTTTTTCAGGCACGCAGTACCCGGTGGTTGCGGGCACGAAATCCTGCCGACTACGCCAAAGCTGACTCGCCCCCTGGGCCGTGGGGCACTCGGATCCGGGCAGTAGGGGAACGATGGGAGTAGTAGTGGCAACCCGGTTCCGTGGCTCAGGGTGGTCAGGCCCGTGGTAGTCCGTTATGTGCTGAGGTTTATGTCCGACTATGCCACCCGTGGATTTGCGGTTATTAGGAACCGCCGCTGCATGCAGACCGCTGGGGCTGATGAGGTGTGCAGCTAGGGTAGTGTGACTCCCCACGGGAAGAGTGCGGCCCCAGGGCAGTATAGTGGATGGTGGGAGTGATGGTAGTGAGGGTCCCAGTGCCGGTAGTGCTGGAGACGCGAAGGAGCACACAGACAATAGGTTGCAGTCCAGGGTCTTTACTGAAACAGGTAAACTGACCCATAAACAGTCCCAGCTAGGAGGGGACCTGGATGTCTGAGAGCAACGGGGAAATTGGCCCTGGTCAGGGTGAGGGTGTAGGCCTACCGTGCTTTCTGCGCTCCTTCTGGCTATCTCCTCGTTATAGGGTAACAGCCCACGTTTCCGAGCTCTCCGTGTATTCTCGCCTGTATGGCCTGCGACGTGGGTTCCTTTCTGCTCCCAGCCTTGTACGGCTTTACTGGTCCCTTCGGTTGTGGCAGGGCCTCCAGGCTTCTTAGGCCAAGGAATATACAGTCCCTTGCGGACTGGTTCTCTGCTGGGGGATGTGGAATCCTTCCAGCCTCAGACACCAAAGTCTGGTAAGGTCAGTCTCTGATTTGCCAAGACAGGCTCTCTTCGCCTCTCGTCTCTGGCTGGTGGCTCTCCTACTGCCACACTTCCTCTTAGGTGCAATCAACTTTCTGTCCCTGCTCCACTCTGGGACACGTCTCAGTGCTGAGACAGGCCATCCAGTTCTCTCTAACCCTGCCCCCAGCACCAGCTTTTATAGGGGCAGCCAGCTCCCCCTACTGGCCTGAGACAGGAGGCATTGCATGCTAATGTTCCCCTGACTAGAGAACCTCCCCCTTGCTCTCAGACACAGCTTTAATTACACTTGTGGCATCCAGGCCAGGGTGACACATGAGCATAGGGTCAGAGCTGAGCGAGACTGCCGGAGCAGTGAGCAAGGAGTCAGAGCAGAGCGAGACTGCCGGAGCGGTGAGCAAAGGCAGAGCAGGCTAGAACCGCCGGAGCGGTGAGCAAAGGCAGAGCAGGCTAGAACCTCCGGAGCGGTGAGCAAAGGCAGAGCAGGCTAGAACCGCCGGAGCGGTGAGCAAAGGCAGAGCGGGCTAGAACCGCCGGAGCGGTGAGCAAAGGCAGAGCGGGCTAGAACCGCCGGAGCGGTGAGCAAAGGCAGAGCGGGCTAGAACCGCCGGAGCGGTGAGCAAAGGCAGAGCGGGCTAGAACCGCCGGAGCGGTGAGCAAAGGCAGAGCGGGCTAGAACCGCCGGAGCGGTGAGCAAAGGCAGAGCAGGCTAGAACCGCCGGAGCGGTGAGCAAAGGCAGAGCAGGGGGGACAGGGCTCTGTTCACACGGAACAGACAGGAAGGGAAAGGCAGAACCAGATACCCACAGGGTACTTGCAGTGAAGTAGCGAGTGGACCACAAACTCACAAACGGGAGTACAGTGACAACGAGCAGGAGTTAGGTACGAGTTCAGACTCTGCAGAAAAAGGAAAGGTACGGACATAGAGAAACACGGGAAACAGGCTAGAAGAGTATACAGACAAGAACAGACACAGTAGCAAGATACAGGAGCGGGTCTAGGTAGCAGCCCCTAGAAGGCGGGAGGAACAGGCTAGGAGCGTGTTCAGACAGGACAGACAAGATACAGGAGCGGGTCTAGGTAATCGGCCCCTAGAAGGCGGGAGGAACAGGCTAGGAGCGTGTTCAGACAGGACAGACTAGATACAGGAGCGGGTCTAGGAATGCAGCCCCTAGAGGGCAGGAGGAACAGGGTAGGAGCGTGTTCAGACAGGCCTGGAAATACAGCCTCCAGGATAGGCAGACAAGAGAACACAGAAGGGACCTGGCACATACAGAGTGCAAGAGCACACTAAATGAAACACAATGCTCAGGCAGGGATTCATTGGAGCAGCTGGGTTAAATACCAGGTGACAGACAGCAATAGGCTGAGGACGCACAAGGGGTGTGCCTGCAGCAGGTACAAAAAGCAGGAAGTGATCGGGCACCGCCCTTAAGCAGCAGAAAGAGAAGCAAACAGACAGCATGGAGGGAAGCCAGAGAGACATTCTGGACTGGAGATCAAGTGTGCGCTCTTGCACAGTGGGAGATGGACCACTATGCAAGGACGCCGCCAGGTATGTTACACTACCCCCCCCCCTTGCCCTTACGCCCCCTCTTCTTCAGGCCTGCCAGAATGTTCCGCAGGGAATTCGAGGGCCAATCCTTCACTTCAAGGAGATCACTTCCACTGTCCACCGGAAAAACTTGTCTCCTCTGGGTAGCTAGGATGCTACCTCCTATCCAGCCATCCTCAGCAACAGACGAAATGGGTGGAGTACCAGGAACAGCACACAAGGAAGTCTCTCTCCATATATTTTCAGGTGGCACCCCAGAGGGTACAGGAGACAACTGTAAGTCCTCCACCGGGTTGGAGGGGAGCAGAGACTTGGGGGTAATCTCTGCTTCGAGGTACATCTTGTCAAACTCACAGGAAGGAATAGACGGGTTATCAGGTACAGGGTGAGGAAAAGTCACTGTCTCTTTGTTATCTGGTGGTACCCAGGAGGATTCAGGAAACAACTGGAGGTCCTCCGCCGGGTCAAAAGAGTGAAGAGGTTCGGGGAAAACATCTGCTTCGGAGTACACTAGGTTAGACTCACTAGGCGAAGCGAGCGAGGTATCAGATCCAGGATATAGGAAAGTCTCTGTCCATTCACCACCAGGTGGCACCCCGAAGGGTTCTGTAGACAGCTGGAGGTCCTCCGCCTGGTCGGAGGGGTGTAGAGACTCAGGAGTAACCTCTGCTTCGGAGTACGCTAGGTTGGACTCACTGGACGAAGCGAGTGAGGTATCAGGTACAGAGTATAGGAGAGTCTCTGTCCATTCACCACCAGGTGGCACCCAGAAGGGTTCTGGAGACAACTGGAGGTCCTCCGCCTGGTCGGAGGGGTGTAGAGACTCATGGGTAACCTCTGCTTCGGAGTACACTAGGTTGAACTCACTGGACGAAGTGAGCAAGGTATCAGGTACAGAGTATAGGAGAGTCTCTGTCCTTTCGCTACCTGGTAGCACCCCGAAGGGCTCAGGAGACAACTGGAGGTCCTCCGCCAGGTCGGAGGGGTGAAGAGACTCATGGGTAACCTCTGCTTCGGAGTACACTAGGTCGGACTCACTGGATGAAGCAGCCGAGGTATCAGGTACCGAGTATAGGAAAGTCTCTGTCCATTCGCTA
Organism: Phyllobates terribilis; assembly: GCF_046119375.1. Classification (NCBI taxonomy): domain Eukaryota; kingdom Metazoa; phylum Chordata; class Amphibia; order Anura; family Dendrobatidae; genus Phyllobates; species Phyllobates terribilis. Next base: position 161,396,347 of record NW_027362773.1, on the reverse strand, counting down.
CCAGGTAGCACCCCGAAGGGTTCTGGAGACAACTGGAGATCCTCTGCCTGATCGGAGGGGTGTAGAGACTCGGGGGTAACCTCTGCTTCGGGAACACTAGGTCGGACTCACTGGACGAAGCGGGCGAGGTATCAGGTACAGAGTATAGGGAAGTCTCTCTCCAATTGTCATCAAGTGGTATCCCGGGGGATTCAGGAGGCAACAGGGGGTCCTCCGGTGTGGATTCTGGGTGGGCAGCAGTCTCTTCGGGCAGGAGAACTGGTGCACTACCCACGTACATTACCCGATGGGGCTTCTCCGGGATACAGGGAGATGAAGCTTCAGTAAGGACTTCAAGGTTGGGGTCAGGAGGTCTCAGGGAGGACAGACCCTGGCGTGACGGCTTGCCTCTACGCCTAGCACGTCTGGACTGCCTCTTGAGGTTGGGAGAAGTATTCCGGAGAGCGTAGTCACCCTGTGAGGATTCTGGGTGGGCAGAAGTCTCATTGGGCTGGAGGACTATTGCGCTACCCACACACATTACCCATCGGGGCTGCTCCGGGATATTGGGAAGTGAAGCTTCAGCAGGAGCCTCCGGGTTAGGATCATCGAAGACCATTAGAAAGGCCACCAGGAAGGCCATTATGTCCAGGACGATAGGATCCTGTGCGTCCCATAGGGGGGTGATCCAATTCAAGGCATCACCCGCTAGGTAAGACATCATGAATCCCACCTTAACCCGATCTGTGGGAAAACATAGAGGGTAGAACTTGAAGTGTAGCATGCATTGCTCCACAAATGCACGACTCTGTCTTGGATCCCCATAGTAACGTGGCGGATCCGCAGGAACGAGAGCGGATAGATCCATCTGGACGGGTGCGTAATTCGCCTGGAACTCAGCTAAGGAAAAAAAAATTATTTATTTATTTTTAATGCATGTATTCGCTGGAAAACGTCTCAGAGAGCGAAGGCCGTGGGGCTCAACGGGAACCATGGCCTGAGCATGCTGTAATGCACACGCCCGGGCTGAGCGGCGTGTGCGTGTGATTCCACTGGACCGTGCCGGAGAGTGAATGCCTGGAGGGGCGTAACTAGGTATTCACCCGATCCGACCAGGGTCGCACGACGGCATACGACGCCAGTGCACCAAGGAGGAACCGGGCAGAGGGACCAGGTGCTACTCCAGGACAGACCCCGGACACGGGTGTTGACCCACACCGGGGAATACAGGAACAGACTGGTTAGGCTGGCACACAGACTGGTGGGAATAGGCAGGCACGACTGGTATGCAGGCAGGCGGGTATGCAGGCAGGCGGGTACAGGCAAGCACGGCTAGAGTGCAGACAGGGAGGCACTAGCAGGTAGGAACACAGGCGGGATAGGACCCAGTACACACTGGGACTCAGGAACAGAACCACAGATGTGGCGGACAAACACAGCAGAGTGAGGCCGCCCAGAGAGATGAGCGAGAGCAGAGCAGGACAAGGCCGCCCGGAGCGGTGAGCAAAGGCAGAGCGGGCTAGAACCGCCGGAGCGGTGAGCAAAGGCAGAGCGGCTAGAACCGCCGGAGCGGTGAGCAAAGGCAGAGCGGGCTAGAACCGCCGGAGCGGTGAGCAAAGGCAGAGCGGGCTAGAACCGCCGGAGCGGTGAGCAAAGGCAGAGCGGGCTAGAACCGCCGGAGCGGTGAGCAAAGGCAGAGCGGGCTAGAACCGCCGGAGCGGTGAGCAAAGGCAGAGCGGGCTAGAACCGCCGGAGCGGTGAGCAAAGGCAGAGCGGGCTAGAACCGCCGGAGCGGTGAGCAAAGGCAGAGCAGGGGGGACAGGGCTCTGTTCACACGGAACAGACAGGAAGGGGAAGGCAGAACCAGATACCCACAGGGTACTTGCAGTGAAGTAGCGAGTGGACCACAAACTCACAAACGGGAGTACAGTGACAACGAGCAGGAGTTAGGTACGAGTTAGGTACGAGTTCAGACTAGATACAGGAGCGGGTCTAGGAATGCAGCCCCTAGAGGGCAGGAGGAACAGGGTAGGAGCGTGTTCAGACAGGCCTGGAAATACAGCCTCCAGGATAGGCAGACAAGAGAACACAGAAGGGACCTGGCACATACAGAGTGAAAGAGCACACTAAATGAAACACAATGCTCAGGCAGGGATTGATTGGAGCAGCTGGGTTAAATACCAGGTGACAGACAGCAATAGGCTGAGGACGCACAAGGGGTGTGCCCGCAGCAGGTACAAGAAGTGATCGGGCGCCGCCCTTAAGCAGCAGAAACAGACACAAGCAGACAGCATGGAGGGAAGCCAGAGAGACATTCTGGACTGGAGATCAAGTGCGCGCTCTTGCACAGTGGGAGATGGACCACTATGCAAGGACGCCGCCAGGTATGTTACACTACCCTCTGCTGCGCACACAACATCAGCCTCAGCGGTCTGCCCCGCAGCGGCGGTTCTCAGTGACCGCAATCCACGGGTGGCGAAGTCGGACATTTAAACATTGAAAACCAAATAAACAGATCCGCCACTGGTTTGACCACCCTGAGCCACGGGACCGGGTCGCCGCCACAGAGACTACAACCCCCAGCATTACACAGAGACCCGGCTCCGGGTATTCCCCCGCACACGGCCCAGGGAGCGCGTCATATCCACCTGACTTCTGCACAACACAACTGATGGTCCCAACCCCATTTATAAGGCAAGAAATCCCACTTATTAAACCTGACAGGGCACACCTGTGAAGTGAAGACCATTTCCGGTGACTACCTCTTGAAGCTCATCAAGAGAATGCCAAGAGTGTGCAAAGCAGTCATCAAAGCAAAAGGTGGCTACTGTGAAGACCCTAGAATATAAGACATATTTTCAGTTGTTTCACACTTTTTTGTTAAGTATATAATTCCACATGTGGTAATTCATAGTTTTGATGCCTTCAGTGTGAATGTACAATTTTCATAGTCAAGAAAATACAGAAAAATCTTTAAATGAGAAGGTGTGTCCAAACTTTTGGTCTGTACTGTAAGTGAAGGGTTGGGGGGGTTTCATTGTCTCAGGGCCCCTGCTCGAGAGGGGCCCATGGTGCAAAAAGGTAATTTACAGGAATGCAAATATTGCGCTACATGGAGGCTCCTCGCTGGCGGGTGTTTCTCAGGGGCTACCAGGTGACGATTTATCCATATGTGGGGTCTGAGCAGTGACCGCCCGTGGCTTCATTGTGCTAGCACTCCCCGGTGGACCCCCACATTGACCTGTCCTGTGGTTGGGCTTTTGTGCAGGGGCCCCTGTTTCTCGGGCTATGCTTCTAAACAGTAGCTTTCTTAGCGCAGCGCTCGGTAATGTCGCCATATCAGTAGATAACGCCACTTAGAGATGTTCCAGATAAGAGTTTCGTCACTGGGGCAGAATATTCTGTAAATGTGTTTCCTGATAATAAAGCCGCATTTACCGAGTCAGAATAACACGACACGTTCAGCATTCACCTTGGTGTCTGCAGGGTCACGTACAGACGTGGTGGGGCCGAGCGGAAGATCCGTGGTTCTCCATAGGGCGACATTTATCTTATCATGATGGACACAAGGAAGCGTTAATTGATACATTCATCTCTTCTTTCTTATATCGGGCCCCCAGTAGTTACGGTGTATTCTCTAACTTCACAGCAGCCCCCATCTCCCCAGCAGTCACATCGTTCATCATCTCCCCAGTAATCACATCATTCCCCATCTCCCCAGGAATCACATCATTCCCCATTTCCCCAGGAATCACATCATTCCCCATCTCCCCAGGAATCACATCATTCCCCATCTCCCCAGTAATCACATCATTCCCCATCTCCCCAGGAATCACATCATTCCCCACCTCCCCTGGAATCACATCATTCCCCATCTCCCCAGGAATCACATCATTCCCCATCTCCCCAGGAATCACATCATTCCCCATCTCCCCAGTAATCACATCATTCCCCATCTCCCCGGGAATCACATCATTCCCCATCTCCCCAGTAATCACATCATTCCCCATCTCCCCAGGAATCACATCATTCCCCATCTCCCCAGGAATCACATCATTCCCCATCTCCTCAGGAATCACATCATTCCCCATCTCCCCAGGAATCACATCATTCCCCATCTCCCCAGGAATCACATCATTCCCCATCTCCCCAGGAATCACATCATTCCCCATCTCCCCAGGAATCACATCATTCCCCATCTCCCCAGGAATCACATCATTCCCCATCTCCCCAGGAATCACATCATTCCCCATCTCCCCAGGAATCACATCATTCCCCATCTCCCCAGGAATCACATCATTCCCCATCTCCCCAGGAATCACATCATTCCCCATCTCCCCAGGAATCACATCATTCCCCATCTCCCCAGGAATCACATCATTCCCCATCTCCTCAGGAATCACATCATTCCCCATCTCCCCAGGAATCACATCATTCCCCATCTCCTCAGGAATCACATCATTCCCCATCTCCCCAGGAATCACATCATTCCCCATCTCCCCAGGAATCACATCATTCCCCATCTCCCCAGGAATCACATCATTCCCCATCTCCCCAGGAATCACATCATTCCCCATCTCCTCAGGAATCACATCATTCCCCATCTCCCCAGGAATCACATCATTCCCCATCTCCTCAGGAATCACATCATTCTCCATCTCCCCAGGAATCACATCATTCCCCACCTCCCCAGGAATCACATCATTCCCCCCCCCCAGGAATCACATCATTCTCCATCTCCCCAGGAATCACATCATTCCCCACCTCCCCAGGAATCACATCATTCCCCATCTCCCCAGGAATCACATCATTCCCCATCTCCCCAGGAATCACATCATTCCCTATCTCCCCAGGAATCACATCATTCCCCATCTCCCCAGGAATCACATCATTCCCCATCTCCCCAGGAATCACATCATTCTCCATCTCCCCAGGAATCACATCATTCCCCACCTCCCCAGGAATCACATCATTCCCCATCTCCTCCGGAAGCACATCATTCCCCATCTCCCCAGGAATCACATCATTCCCCATCTCCCCAGGAATCACATCATTCCCCATCTCCTCCGGAATCACATCATTCCCCATCTCCCCAGTAATCACATCATTCCCCACCTCCCCAGGAATCACATCATTCCCCCCCCCAGGAATCACATCATTCCCCACCTCCCCTGGAATCACATCATTCCCCACCTCCCCAGGAATCACATCATTCCCCATCTCCTCAGGAATCACATCATTCCCCATCTCCCCAGGAATCACATCATTCCCCATCTCCCCAGGAAACACATCAATCCCCATCTCCCCAGGAATCACATCATTCCCCATCTCCCCTGGAATCACATCATTCCCCATCTCCCCAGGAATCACATCATTCCCCATCTCCCCAGGAATCACATCATTCGCCATCTCCCCAGGAATCACATCATTCCCCACCTCCCCAGGAATCACATCATTCCCCACCCCCCCAGGAATCACATCATTCCCCATCTCCTCAGGAATCACATCATTCCCCATCTCCTCAGGAATCACATCATTCCCCATCTCCCCAGGAATCACATCATTCCCCATCTCCCCAGGAATCACATCATTCCCCATCTCCCCAGGAATCACATCATTCCCCATCTCCCCAGGAATCACATCATTCCCCATCTCCCCAGAAATCACATCATTCCCCATCTCCCCAGGAATCACATCATTCCCCATCTCCCCAGGAATCACATCATTCCCCATCTCCCCAGGAATCACATCATTCCCCATCTCCTCCGGAATCACATCATTCCCCATCTCCTCAGGAATCACATCATTCCCCATCTCCCCAGTAATCACATCATTCCCCATCTCCCCAGGAATCACATCATTCCCCATCTCCCCAGGAATCACATCATTCCCCATCTCCCCAGGAATCACATCATTCCCCATCTCCTCCGGAATCACATCATTCCCCATCTCCCCAGTAATCACATCATTCCCCATCTCCTCCGGAATCACATCATTCCCCATCTCCCCAGGAATCACATCATTCCCCATCTCCCCAGGAATCACATCATTCCCCATCTCCCCAGGAATCACATCATTCCCCATCTCCCCAGGAATCACATCATTCCCCATCTCCTCAGGAATCACATCATTCCCTATCTCCTCAGGAATCACATCATTCTCCATCTCCTCAGGAATCACATCATTCTCCATCTCCCCAGGAATCACATCATTCTCCATCTCCCCTGGAATCACATCATTCCCCATCTCCCCAGGAATCACATCATTCCCCATCTCCCCAGGAATCACATCATTCCCCATCTCCTCCGGAATCACATCATTCCCCATCTCCCCAGTAATCACATCATTCCCCATCTCCTCAGAAATCACATCATTCCCCATCTCCCCAGGAATCACATCATTCCCCATCTCCTCCGGAATCACATCATTCCCCATCTCCCCAGGAATCACATCATTCCCCATCTCCCCAGGAATCACATCATTCCCCATCTCCCCAGGAATCACATCATTCCCCATCTCCCCAGGAATCACATCATTCCCCATCTCCTCAGGAATCACATCATTCCCTATCTCCTCAGGAATCACATCATTCTCCATCTCCCCAGGAATCACATCATTCTCCATCTCCCCAGGAATCACATCATTCCCCATCTCCCCAGGAATCACATCATTCCCCCCCCCCCCAGGAATCACATCATTCCCCATCTCCCCAGGAATCACATCATTCCCCATCTCCCCAGGAATCACATGATTCCCCATCTCCCCAGGAATCACATCATTCCCCATCTCCTCCGGAATCACATCATTCCCCATCTCCCCAGTAATCACATCATTCCCCATCTCCTCAGAAATCACATCATTCCCCATCTCCCCAGGAATCACATCATTCCCCATCTCCTCCGGAATCACATCATTCCCCATCTCCCCAGGAATCACATCATTCCCCATCTCCCCAGGAATCACATCATTCCCCATCTCCCCAGGAATCACATCATTCCCCATCTCCCCAGGAATCACATCATTCCCCATCTCCTCAGGAATCACATCATTCCCTATCTCCTCAGGAATCACATCATTCCCCATCTCCCCAGGAATCACATCATTCTCCATCTCCTCAGGAATCACATCATTCTCCATCTCCCCAGGAATCACATCATTCTCCATCTCCCCAGGAATCACATCATTCCCCACCTCCCCAGGAATCACATCATCCCCCCCCCCCCAGGAATCACATCATTCCCCATCTCCTCAGGAATCACATCATTCCCCATCTCCTCAGGAATCACATCATTCCCCATTTCCCCAGGAATCACATCATTCTCCATCTCCTCAGGAATCACATCATTCTCCATCTCCCCAGGAATCACATCATTCCCCATCTCCCCAGGAATCACATCATTCCCCATATCCTCAGGAATCACATCATTCTCCATCTCCCCAGGAATCACATCATTCCCCACCTCCCCAGGAATCACATCATTCCCCCCCCCCAGGAATCACATCATTCCCCATCTCCTCAGGAATCACATCATTCCCCATCTCCTCAGGAAACACATCATTCCCCATCTCCCCAGGAATCACATCATTCCCCACCTCCCCAGGAATCACATCATTCCCCATCTCCCCAGGAATCACATCATTCCCCATCTCCCCAGTAATTACATCATTCCCCATCTCCCCAGGAATCACATCATCCCCCATCTCCCCAGGAATCACATCATTCCCCATCTCCTCAGGAATCACATCATTCCCCACCTCACCTGGAATCACTTCATTCCCCATCTCCCCAGGAATCACATCATTCCCCATCTCCCCAGGAATCACATCATTCCCCATTTCCCCAGGAATCACATCATTCCCCATTTCCCCAGGAATCACATCATTCTCCATCTCCTCAGGAATCACATCATTCTCCATCTCCTCAGGAATCACATCATTCCCCATCTCCCCAGGAATCACATCATTCCCCATCTCCCCTGCAATCACATCATTCCCCATCTCCCCAGGAATCACATCATTCCCCATCTCCCCAGGAATCACATCATTCTCCATCTCCCCAGGAATCACATCATTCCCCACCTCCCCAGGAATCACATCATTCCCCACCCCCCCAGGAATCACATCATTCCCCATCTCCCCAGGAATCACATCATTCCCCATCTCCCCAGGAATCACATCATTCCCCATCTCCCCAGGAATCACATCATTCCCCATCTCCCCAGGAATCACATCATTCCCCATCTCCCCAGGAATCACATCATTCCCCATCTCCACAGGAATCACATCATTCCCCATCTCCTCAGGAATCACATCATTCTCCATCTCCCCAGTAATCACAGCAGCCCCTGTATCAGTGTCAGACGGAAGAACATTGAGCCCACCTTTCTCCCCCGCTCAAGAGCCCTATAGCAGCTGCAAGGTTTGCACTATGAGCTCTTCTGAAGGAGAAGCCAGGGCCCGCTGGAAAATTCTCCGGTTCTCTGGTGGGCCAGTCCAACCCTGCCCTCTATGCCCATTAGTCAGAAAGGCCCCCGTCTATCACAGAGGACCGCATTTAACCAGTAGTCACAGCAAGCCCCCCACTTAGAAGTCAATCAGGCACCATCCCCATCCCCTAGTAATAAGTGCAGTCCCCTTGCTTCCCCAATAGTCATAGCAGTCCAGGCTCCAGGTGGTAGGAATCTGTGTTAGGGTAGAGGTGAAGTATCCAGGCTCTCTGTTTGTACAGTACATACAGTTATGGCTGAAAGTGTTGGCACCATTGAAATTGTTATAGAAAATGAAGTATTTCTCCCAGAAAATTATTACAATTCCACATCTTTTGTTATACACATGTTTATTTCCTTTGTGTGTATTGGAACAACACAAAAAAAAAAAAAAAAAATGGGCCGAACAAAATTGTTGGCATCCTCAGCTTAATATTTGGTTGCACGCCCTTTGGAATAAATAACTGTAATCAGTCGCTTCCTATAACCATCAGCTTCTTACTCCTCTCCGCTGGAATCTTGGACTCTTCTTACAATCTGCTCCAGGTCTCTCCATATCTGAAGGAGATGTGTTAAGGCGACTTCTCCCATGACCAAGGACATAAACCCAGCTGTCTGACACTGGACACTACATTGCCACCCAATGTCCTTTGGTAGTCTTCAGATTTCATGATGCCTTGCACACAGTCAAGGCACCCAGTGCCAGAGGCAGAAGAACAACCCCAAAACATCTGTGAGTCTCCACCATATTTGACTGTAGGTACTGCGTTCTTTTCTTTGTAGGCCTCATTCCGTTTTCTGTAAATAGTAGAATGATGTGCTTTACCAAAAAGCTCTATCTTGGCTTTATCTGTTCACAAGACACTTTCTCAGAAAGATTTTGGCTTACTCACGCACATTTTGGCAAATTGTTGTCTAGCTTTTTTATGTCTCTGTCAGCAGTGGGGTCCTCCGTGGTCTCCTGCCATAGTGTTTCATTTCATTCAGATGTGGACAGATACTTTGCGCTGACACTGATGCACCCTGATCTTAAAGGACAGATTGAATTTCTTTGGACCTTGATTGGAGCTTCTTATCCACCATCCGGACTATCCAGCTTTGCAACCTTTCATCTCTTTTTCTCTGCCATCCATGTCCAGGGAAATTAGCTACAGTACCATGGGTTGTAAACTTCTTGATTATGTTGTGCACCATGGACAGGGCTGCCACCAGGAATTTTGGGGCCGCATACTTGCAAAATTTTCGTTTCCCCTTGAGACTCCGCCCAGGCTCCACCCCAGCTCCACCTTTACCCCTGGAACCTTCCACAATCCCACCGCCCACTCTTGGAAAAACTCTACTTTCTGCACCACGTCCTCACCAATCACACATTAATAGTTCCCATCGAACACCAGATCACATACATAGCCAGCAGCTTTTGTTTTGGCCAAAAGATTTTTTAAGCCGCCACCAGGACAAGGTAGACTCTTCTGGCCGGGCCCTACTCTACTCTAACCTAATAAACATTTCTTATAATATCCAATACTCTTTTTAGGTATATTTTTATTTATGGGAATGTGTCACATACATTTTTTAAAATGACCAATAATATCACATACCAGACCACATTTTACCGCCACTTAGTGACCGAATAATATCACATACAAGGGACAAATACCTCCACACCATGACCAGACCACATATTACCACCACTTAGTGACCGAATAATATCACATACAAGGGACAAATACCTCCACACCATGACCAGACCACATATTACCACCACATAGTGACTGAATAATACAACATACAAGGGACAAATACCGTCACACCATGACCGGACCAAATATTACCACCACATAGTGACCGAATAATACCACATAAAAGCGACAAATACAGCCACGCTATGACCGGACCAAATATTACCACCACATAGTGACCGAATAATACCACATAAAAGGGACAAATACCGTCACACCATGTATAGTATCAGTGTACAGACAACACACTGACTCAATGGTGACGTCTCTAGTTGAAGTTCTTCATCTTCGCTTTTCTTCTTCATCCAGTGCAGACTGCCATCACTTCCTCCAGCCAGGACAATCCCCAATTTTTCTCCAACTTCTTCACTACACCAGATGAAGAAAAAAAAAGTGACATAGTGTCGCCCTGCACAGTAACAGGAACCCCCTCACTGAAAACAGTATCCTCAACAATAAAATACATCACAGCAATAATAATTTCCATAATTAGCCCCTACAGAAATAATGTCCCACATCCTGGCCCCATGTCTCCATCCTGTCCCCATTGTTTCCATTCTGCCCCCCATGTCTCTCCATTCTGCCTCTCATGTCTCTTCATCCTGCCCCCATAGTGTCTCCATCCTGCCCCCATAGTGTCTCCATCCTGCCCCCATAGTGTCTCCATCCTGCCCCCATAGTGTCTTCATCCTGCCCCCATAGTGTCTTCATCCTGCCCCCATAGTGTCTTCATCCTGCCTCCATAGTGTCTCCATCCTGCCCCCATAGTGTCTCCATCCTGCCCCCATAGTGTCTTCATCCTGCCCCCATAGTGTCTTCATCCTGCCCCCATAGTGTCTTCATCCTGCCCACATAGTGTCTCTATCCTGCCTCCATAGTGTCTCCATCCTGCCCCCATAGTGTCTCCATCCTGCCCCCATAGTGTCTTCATCCTGCCCCCATAGTGTCTTCATCCTGCCCCCATAGTGTCTTCATCCTGCCCCCATAGTGTCTCTATCCTGCCCCCATAGTGTCTCTATCCTGCCCCCATAGTGTCTCTATCCTGCCCCCATAGTGTCTCCATCCTGCCCCCATAGTGTCTCCATCCTGCCCCCATAGTGTCTCCATCCTGCCCCCATAGTGTCTCCATCCTGCCCCCATAGTGTCTTCATCCTGCCCCCATAGTGTCTCCATCCTGCCTCCATAGTGTCTCCATCCTACCCCCATAGTGTCTCCTTCCTGCCCCCATAGTGTCTCCATCCTGCCCCCATAGTGTCTCCATCCTGCCCCCATAGTGTCTCTATCCTGCCCCCATAGTGTCTCTATCCTGCCCCCATAGTGTCTCCATCCTACCCCCATAGTGTCTCCATCCTGCCCCCATAGTGTCTCCATCCTGCCCCCATAGTGTCTCCATCCTGCCCCCATAGTGTCTTCATCCTGCCCCCATAGTGTCTTCATCCTGCCCCCATAGTGTCTCTATCCTGCCCCCATAGTGTCTCTATCCTGCCCCCATAGTGTCTCCATCCTGCCCCCATAGTGTCTCCATCCTGCCCCCATAGTGTCTCCATCCTGCCCCCATAGTGTCTTCATCCTGCCCCCATAGTGTCTCTATCCTGCCCCCATAGTGTCTCCATCCTGCCTCCATAGTGTCTCCATCCTGCCCCCATAGTGTCTCCATCCTGCCCCCATAGTGTCTCCATCCTGCCCCCATAGTGTCTTCATCCTGCCCCCATAGTGTCTTCATCCTGCCCCCATAGTGTCTCCTTTCTGCCCCCACAGTGCGGCTTTACAGAAAAAAGTAAAAAAAAAAAGTTTCTCCTTACCTTGCGGCGCCCGGCTCTCCCATCACTTGAAGCACAGTCGCTGGAGCATGACAGTGATGTCATACACCAGTGAGGTGCGCCCTGACGTCAGCTGCCGGCCTGTGATTGGCTGGCGGCTGTTAACTATTGCCCACACCTGTTACTTGCCACAGGTGAGTGTGAACGAGCATCACATGCTTGAAACAAAGCTGTTTACCCACAATTTTGGAAAGGTGCCAACAATTTTGTCAGGCCCATATTTGGGGTTTAGTGTGAAATTATATCCAATTTGCCTTTTTTTCTAATTTTTTTTGTGTTGTTCCAATATACACAAAGGAAACAAACGTGTATAACAAAAAATGTGCAATTGAAATAATGTTCTGGGAGAAATACTTCACTTTCTGGAACAATTTCAAGGGTGCCAACACTTTCGGATATGGCTGTATACAGGGCCGGCGTCAGCACCCGGCGCACCCAGGCAAATGCCGGGGCCCTGAGCAGGCGGGGGGCCCACTCACGGTCGGGCTATGGGCGGAGGAGAGCCAGCGCCTGCCCTTCTCCCCCGCTTGCTCAGGGCCCCGGCAGGCGGATACTTACCTCTCCCCGTGCCTCCGCAGATCCGCTGTCTTCCTGCTGTGCGCTCCTTGTGACGTATCAGGTAAGAGGGCACGATGACGTCTTTCCACCGCGCCCTCCCCTGAGCCGTCACAGGGAGCGCACAGCAGGAAGACGCCGGCGACGCTGAGGAGTCCGGAGCAGAGGCAGCAGGTGAGACGTGAGGTGAGTATTTGATTTTTTTTTTATTGTATGGAGGCATGGGGCATGGGGCATAATATGGGGGGTGACATCCTGCATGGGGCATAATATGGGGGGGTGACATCCTGCATGGGGCATAATATGGGGGAGTGACATCCTGCATGGGGCATTATAAAGAGAGGGGGTGACATCCTGCATGGGGCATTATATGGGGGGGTGACATCCTGCATGGGGCATTATATGGGGGGTGACATCCTGCATGGGGCATTATATAGGGGGGTGACATCCTGCATGGGGCATTATATGGGGGGGTGACATCCTGCATGGGGCATTATATGGGGGTGACATCCTGCATGGAGCATTATATGGGTGGGTGACATCCTGCATGGGGCATTATATGGGTGGGTGACATCCTGCATGGGGCATTATATGGGTGGTTGACATCCCGCATGGGGCATTATATGGGTGGGTGACATCCTGCATGGGGCATTATATGGGGGGGTGACATCCTGCATGAGGCATTATATGGGGGGTGACAACCTGCATGGGGCAGTATATGGGGGGTGACATCCTGCATGGGGCATTATATGGGGGGTGACATCCTGCATGGGGAATTATATGGGGGGTGACATCTTGCATGGGGCATTATGGGGGGGGAGTGACATCCTGCATGGGGCATTATATGGGGGGGGAGTGACATCCTCCATGGGGCATTATATGGGGGGGACATCCTGCATGGGGCATTATATGGGGGGTGACATCCTGCATGGGGCATTATATGGGGGTGACATCCGGCATGGGACATTATTTAGGGGGTGAAATCCTGTATGGAGCATTATATGGGGGCCAGTATTCTGCACGGAGCGTTATATGGGGGCCAGTATCCTGTATGGAGCATTTTATGGGGGCCAGTATTCTGTATGGAGTGTTATATGGGGGCCAGTATCCTGTATGGAGCATTTTATGGAGGCCAGTATTCTGTATGGAGCGTTATATGGGGGCCAGTATTCTGCACGGAGCGTTATTTGGGGGCCAGTATCCTGTATGGAGCGTTATATGGGGGCCAGTATCCTGTTTGGAGCATTTTATGGGGGCCAGTATCCTGTATGGAGCATTTTATGGGGGCCAGTATACTGTGTGGAGCGATTCGCCGGTTTCTGAGCTATTGTAGAATTTACAATAGATATCGCTCATGTAATGTAAGAAGTGAAATCTTTGTCTTTGTACTATATATATACAGTACAGACCACAAGTTTGGACACACCTTCTCATTTAAAGATTTTTCTGTATTTTCTTGACTATGAAAATTGTACATTCACACTGAAGGCATCAAAACTATGAATTATCACATGTGGAATTATATACTTAACAAAAACGTGTGAAAGAACTGAAAATATGTCTTATATTCTAGGTTCTTCAAAGTAGCCACCTTTTGCTTTGATGACTGCTTTGCACACTCTTGGTATTCTCTTGATGAGCTTCAAGAGGTAGTCACCGGAAATGGTCTTCCAACAATCTTGAAGGAGTTCCCAGAGATGCTTAGCACTTGTTGCCCTTTTGCCTTCACTCTGCGGTCCAGCTCACCCCAAACCATCTCGATTGGGTTCAGGTCTGGTGACTGTGGAGGCCAGGTCATCTGGCGTAGCCCCCCATCACTCTCCTTCTTGGTCAAATAGCCCTTACACAGCCTGGAGGTGTGTTTGGGGTCATTGTCCTGTTGAAAAATAAATGATGGTCCAACTAAACGCAAACCGGATGGAATAGCATGCCGCTGCAAGATGTTGTGGTAGCCATGCTGGTTCAGTATGCCTTTAATTTTGAATAAATCCCCAACAGTGTCACCAGCAAAGCCCCCCACACCATCACACCTCCTCCTCCATGCTTCACGGTGGGAACCAGGCATGTAGAGTCCATCCGTTCACCTTTTCTGCGTCGCACAAAGACTCGGTGGTTGGAACCAAAGATCTCAAATTTGGACTCATCAGACCAAAGCTCAGATTTCCACTGGTCTAATGTCCATTCCTTGTGTTCTTTAGCCCAAACAAGTCTCTTCTGCTTGTTGTCTGTTATTAGCAGTGGTTTCCTAGCAGCTATTTTACCATGAAGGCCTGCTGCACAGTCTCCTCTTAACAGTTGTTGTAGAGATGTGTCTGCTGCTAGAACTCTGTGTGGCATTGACCTGGTCTCTAATCTGAGCTGCCGTTAACCTGCAATTTCTGAGGCTGGTGACTCGGATAAACTCATGCTCAGAAGCAGAGGTGACTCTTGGTCTTCCTTTCCTGGGGCGGTCCTCATGTGAGCCAGTTTCTTTGTAGCGCTTGATGGTTTTTGGAACTGCACTTGGGGACACTTTCAAAGTTTGCCCAATTTTTCAGACTGACTGACCTTCATTTCTTAAAGTAATGATGGCCACTCGTTTTTCTTTACTTAGCTGCTTTTTTCTTGCCATAATACAAATTCTAACAGTCTATTCAGTAGGACTATCAGCTGTGTATCCACAAGACTTCTGCACAACACAACTGATGGTCCCAACCCCATTTATAAGGCAAGAAATCCCACTTATTAAACCTGACAGGGCACACCTGTGAAGTGAAAACCATTTCCGGTGACGACCTCTTGAAGCTCATCAAGAGAATGCCAAGAGTGTGCAAAGCAGTCATCAAAGCAAAAGGTGGCTACTGTGAAGAACCTAGAATATAAGACATATTTTCAGTTGTTTCACACTTTTTTGTTAAGTATATAATTCCACATGTGGTAATTCATAGTTTTGATGCCTTCAGTGTGAATGTACAATTTTCATAGTCAAGAAAATACAGAAAAATCTTTAAATGAGAAGGTGTGTCCAAACTTTTGGTCTGTACTGTGTGTGTATATATATATATATATTTCTCTGCGGTATCTGTGCATCATGAATCGTGGTATGTGTTAAAGGGGCCACTGAGACTCTTTCGCCCGGGGCCCAGAAAAACCTGGAGCCGGCCCTGGCTGTATATACAGTATACAGTATATCTGTGTGTGACCCGGTGTGACATGTGAGCTTCCTAGTTCTGAGTGCTGCGCTCCTATAACATATTTGGTTCCGGTAATTCTTACTTCTCAATGTGAAAATGAGCGGAACTTCACGTCATCTGCTGAAAATAAAAGAAAACTTTGGTCTTTACAGAACTTAATATTTGTGAAATCCCTATAGGAAACGAAAAGTCACGGTGACCTGGTTTTTATTATTTTACCATTTTTAATTACATAGCAGATGGCTTTACGCAATATTGGAGGAGGTGAGCTGTGACATCACCTATTGTGAATGGTGGATCCTGTGTTATCTACTGTATATAGAGGAGTTATCAGTCATTGTACAGGAGGAAGAGAGGGTGAGCTGTGACATCACCTATTGTGAATGGTGGATACTGTGCTATCTACTGTATATAGAGGAGTTATCAGTCATTGTACAGGAGGAGGAGGTGAGCTGTGACATCACCTCTTGTGAATGGTGGAATCTACTATATATAGAGGGTTTTTTTTCTGTCTACTTCGGTTGATAAGGAAACTGCTGAAAACTCTTCGCATGAATATAAAATAGCCTCAGTTACCAGTGCGAAAATAGCAAGATTACCAATATTGGTTTTTTTTTTAAATAAAGATCATGATATGAAAAAAAAGCATTGCACATTAATTTTTTGTTCAAAAACAGTTGTAACACAGACACATGATTATAACAACGGGTCAATTTCTGATGGTCGATTCTGCAGTATTCCTCTACTGCTGGTGCATAGTGATACACGGTGCATAGTAATACACGGTGCATAGTAATACACGGTGCATAGTGATATAAGGTGCATAGTGATACATGGTGCATAGTGATATAAGGTGCATAGTGATACACGGTGCATAGTGATATAAGGTGCATAGTGATACATGGTGCATAGTGATATAAGGTGCATAGTGATATAAGGTGCATAGTAATACACGGTGCATAGTGATATAAGGTGCATAGTAATACACGGTGCATAGTGATATAAGGTGCATAGTGATACATGGTGCATAGTGATATAAGGTGCATAGTGATACACGGTGCATAGTGATATAAGGTGCATAGTGATACACGGTGCATAGTGATACATGGTGCATAGTGATACACGGTGCATAGTGATACATGGTGCATAGTGATACATGGTGCATAGTGATACACGGTGCATAGTGATACATGGTGCATAGTGATACACGGTGCATAGTGATATAAGGTGCATAGTGATACATGGTGCATAGTGATACACGGTGCATAGTGATATAAGGTGCATAGTGATACACGGTGCATAGTGATATAAGGTGCATAGTGATACACTGTGCATAGTGATACACGGTACATAGTAATACACGGTGCATAGTGATATAAGGTGCATAGTAATACACGGTGCATAGTGATATAAGGTGCATAGTGATACACGGTGCATAGTAATACACGGTGCATAGTGATATACGGTGCATAGTGATATACGGTGCATAGTGATATAAGGTGCATAGTGATACACGGTGCATAGTGATACATGGTGCATAGTGATACACGGTGCATAGTGATACATGGTGCATAGTGATACACGGTGCATAGTGATATAAGGTGCATAGTGATACACGGTGCATAGTGATACACGGTGCATAGTGATACACGGTGCATAGTGATATAAGGTGCATAGTGATACACTGTGCATAGTGATACACGGTACATAGTAATACACGGTGCATAGTGATATAAGGTGCATAGTAATACACGGTGCATAGTGATATAAGGTGCATAGTGATACACGGTGCATAGTAATACACGGTGCATAGTGATATAAGGTGCATAGTGATACACGGTGAATAGTGATACAAGGAGCATAGTGATATAAGGTGCATACTGATACACGGTGCATAGTGATACACGGTGCATAGTGATACACGGTGCATAGTGATATAAGGTGCATAGTGATACACGATGAATAGTGATACAAGGTGCATAGTGATACATGGTGCATAGTGATACACGGTGCATAGTGATACAAGGTGCATAGTGATACATGGTGCATAGTGATACAAGGTGCATAGTGATACACGGTGCAAAGAGATATAAGGTGCATAGTGATACATAGTGCATAGTGATAGAAGGTGCATAGTGATACACGGTGAATAGTGATACACGGTGCATAGTGATGCAAGGTGCATAGTGATATAGGTGCATAGTGATACATGGTGCATAGTGATACAAGGTGCATAGTGATAGAAGGTGCATAGTGATACACGGTGCATAGTGATACACGGTGCATAGTAATACACGGTGCATAGTGATATAAGGTGAATAGTGATACACGGTGCATAGTGATACAAGGTGCATAGTGATAAAAGGTGCATAGTGATACAAGGTGCATAGTGATACAAGCTGGATAGTGATATAAGGTGCATAGTGAAACATGGTGCATAGTGATACAAGGTGCATAGTGATACACGGTGCATAGTGATACAAGGCGCATAGTGATACAAGGCGCATAGTGATACAAGCTGCATAGTGATACAAGGTGCATAGTGATACAAGGTGCATAGTGATACATGGTGCATAGTGATGCAAGGTGCATAGTGATACAAGGTGCATAGTGATACATGGTGCATAGTGATACAAGGTGCATAGTGATATGAGGTGCATAGTGATATGAGGTGCATAGTGAAACATGATGCATAGTGATATAAGATGCATAGTGAAACATGATGCATAGTGAAACATGATGCATAGTGATATAAGGTGCATAGTGATACATGGTGAATAGTGATACAAGGTGCATAGTGATACACGGTGAAAATTGATACACAGTGCATAGTGATATAAGGTGCATAGTGATGCATGATACATAGTGATACACGGTGCATAGTGATACACGGTGCATAGTGATACAAGGTGCATAATGATATAAGGTGTATAGTGATACACGGTGCATAGTGATACACGGTGCATAGTGATACATGGTGCATAGTGATACACGGTGAATAGTGATATACGGTGCATAGTGATACAAGGTGCATAGTGATACAAGGTGCATAGTGATATAAGGTGCATAGTGATACAAGGTGCATAGTGATACACGGTGCATAGTGATACAAGGCGCATAGTGATACAAGGCGCATAGTGATACATGGTGCATAGTGATACAAGGTGCATAGTGATGCAAGGTGCATAGTGATACAAGGTGCATAGTGATACACGGTGCATAGTGATATAAGGTGCATAGTGATACACGGTGCATAGTGATACACGGTGCATAGTGAGACACGGTGCATAGTGATACGCGGTGCATAGTGATATAAGGTGCATAGTGATACGAGGTGCATAGTGATACACGGTGCATAGTGATATAAGGTGCATAGTGATACAAGGTGCATAGTGATACACGGAACATAGTGATACAAGGTGCATAGTGATACGCAGTGCATAGTGATACAAGGTGCATAGTGATACATGGTGCATAGTGATACAAGGTGCATAGTGATTCATGGTGCATAGTGATTCACGGTGCATAGTGATACACGGTGCATAGTGATACACGGTGCATAGTGATACAAGGTGCATAATGATATAAGGTGCATAGTGATACACGGTGCATAGTGATACACGATGCATAGTGATACATGGTGCATAGTGATACACGGTGAATAGTGATATACGGTGCATAGTGATACAAGGTGCATAGTGATACAAGGTGCATAGTGATATAAGGTGCATAGTGATACAAGGTGCATAGTGATACAAGGTGCATAGTGATACACGGTGCATAGTGATACAAGGCGCATAGTGATACAAGGCGCATAGTGATACATGGTGCATAGTGATACAAGGTGCATAGTGATGCAAGGTGCATAGTGATACAAGGTGCATAGTGATACATGGTGCATAGTGATACACGGTGCATAGTGATATAAGGTGCATAGTGATACACGGTGCATAGTGATACACGGTGCATAGTGAGACACGGTGCATAGTGATACGCGGTGCATAGTGATATAAGATGCATAGTGATACAAGGTGCATAGTGATACACGGTGCATAGTGATATAAGGTGCATAGTGATACAAGGTGCATAGTGATACACGGAACATAGTGATACAAGGTGCATAGTGATACGCAGTGCATAGTGATACAAGGTGCATAGTGATACATGGTGCATAGTGATACAAGGTGCATAGTGATTCATGGTGCATAGTGATTCATGGTGCATAGTGATACACGGTGCATAGTGATACACGGTGCATAGTGATTCAAGGTGCATAGTGATATAAGGTGCATAGTGATACAAGGTGCATAGTGATACCTGGTGAATAGTGATACATGGTGAATAGTGATACATGGTGAATAGTGATTCATGGTGCATAGTGATACACGGTGCATAGTGATACACGGTGAATAGTGGTATAAGGTGCATAGTGATACATGGTGCATAGTGATACACGGTGCATACTGAAATAAGGTGCATAGCGATACAAGGTGCATAGTGATACACGATGCATAGTGATATAAGGTCAATAGTGATACACGGTGCATAGTGAGACATGTTGCATAGTGATACGCGGTGCATAGTGATACAAGGTGCATAGTGATACACGGTGCATAGTGATACACGGTGCATAGTGATATATGGTGCATAGTGATACACGGTGCATAGTGATACACGGTGCATAGAGATACACGGTGCATAGGGATATACGGTGCATAGGGATTCACGGTGCATAGTGATACAAGGTGCAAAGTGAGACACGGTCCATAGTGAGACACGGTGCATAGTGATACACGGTGCATAGTGATACAAGGTGCATAGTGATACAAGGTGCATAGTGATACACGGTGCATAGTGATACAAGGTGCATAGTGATACAAGGTGCATAGTGATATATGATGCATAGTGATACAAGGTGCATAGTGATACACGGTGCATAGTGATACACATTGCATAGTGATACACGGTGCATAGTGATACACATTGCATAGTGATACAAGGTAGATAGTGATACACGTGCATAGTGATACACGTGCATAGTGATACACGGTGCATACTGATGCACGGTGCATAGTGATACACGGTGCATAGTGATACAAGGTGCATAGTGATACATGATGCACAGTGATACACGGTGCATAGTGATACACGGTGCATAGTGATACACGGTGCATAGTGATACAAGGTGCATAGTGATACAAGGTGCATAGTGATACACGGTGCATAGTGATACAAGGTGCATAGTGATACAAGGTGCATAGTGATACATGATGCATAGTGATACAAGGTGCATAGTGATACACGGTGCATAGTGATACACATTGCATAGTGATACACGGTGCATAGTGATACACATTGCATAGTGATACAAGGTAGATAGTGATACACGTGCATAGTGATACACGTGCATAGTGATACACGGTGCATACTGATGCACGGTGCATAGTGATACACGGTGCATAGTGATACAAGGTGCATAGTGATACATGATGCATAGTGATACAAGGTGCATAGTGATACACGGTGCATAGTGATACACATTGCATAGTGATACACGGTGCATATTGATACACATTGCATAGTGATACAAGGTAGCTAGTGATACACGTGCATAGTGATACACGTGCACAGTGATACACGGTGCATACTGATGCACGGTGCATAGTGATACAAGGTGCATAGTGATACAAGGTGCATAGTGATATGAGGTGCATAGTGATACACGGTGCATAGTGATACAAGTTGCATAGTGATACAAGTTGCATAGTGATACATGGTGCATAGTGATGCACGGTGCACAGTGATATAAGGTGCATAGTGATACACGTGCATAGTGATACACGTGCATAGTGATACAAGGTGCATAGTGATACAAGGTGCATAGTGATACATGGTGCATAGTGATACAAGGTGCATAGTGATACCCGGTGCATAGTGATATAAGGTGAATAGTGATACACGGTGCATAGTGATACATGGTGCATAGTGATACAAGGTGCATAGTGATGCACGGTGCATAGTGATACATGGTGCATAGTGATACACGGTGCATAGTGATACAAGGTGCATAGTGCTGCACGGTGCATAGTGCTTCATGGTGCATAGTGATACATGGTGCATAGTGATACATGGTGATACAAGGTGCATAGTGATTCATCATGCATAGTGATACAAGGTGCATAGTGATACAAGGTGCATAGTGATACACGGTGCATAGTGATACATGGTGCATAGTGATACAAGGTGCATAGTGATACAAAGTGCATAGTGATACACGGTGCATAGTGATACACGGTGCATAGTGATATATGGTGCATAGTGATACACGGTGCATAGTGATACACGGTGCATAGAGATACACGGTGCATAGGGATACACGGTGCATAGGGATTCACGGTGCATAGTGATACAAGGTGCATAGTGAGACACGGTCCATAGTGAGACACGGTGCATAGTGATACACGGTGCATAGTGATACAAGGTGCATAGTGATACAAGGTGCAAAGTGATACACGGTGCATAGTGATACAAGGTGCATAGTGCTGCACGGTGCATAATGCTACATGGTGCATAGTGATACATGGTGCATAGTGATACATGGTGATACAAGGTGCATAGTGATTCATCATGCATAGTGATACAAGGTGCATAGTGATACAAGGTGCATAGTGATACACGGTGCATAGTGATACATGGTGCATAGTGATACAAGGTGCATAGTGATACAAAGTGCATAGTGATACACGGTGCATAGTGATACACGGTGCATAGTGATACACGGTGCATAGTGATATATGGTGCATAGTGATACACGGTGCATAGTGATACACGGTGCATAGAGATACACGGTGCATAGGGATACACGGTGCATAGGGATTCACGGTGCATAGTGATACAAGGTGCATAGTGATACAAGGTGCAAAGTGATACACGGTGCATAGTGATACAAGGTGCATAGTGCTGCACGGTGCATAATGCTACATGGTGCATAGTGATACATGGTGCATAGTGATACATGGTGATACAAGGTGCATAGTGATTCATCATGCATAGTGATACAAGGTGCATAGTGATACAAGGTGCATAGTGATACACGGTGCATAGTGATACATGGTGCATAGTGATACAAGGTGCATAGTGATACAAAGTGCATAGTGATACACGGTGCATAGTGATACACGGTGCATAGTGATACACGGTGCATAGTGATATATGGTGCATAGTGATACACGGTGCATAGTGATACACGGTGCATAGAGATACACGGTGCATAGGGATACACGGTGCATAGGGATTCACGGTGCATAGTGATACAAGGTGCATAGTGAGACACGGTCCATAGTGAGACACGGTGCATAGTGATACACGGTGCATAGTGATACAAGGTGCATAGTGATACAAGGTGCAAAGTGATACACGGTACATAGTGATACAAGGTGCATAGTGATACAAGGTGCATAGTGATACATGATGCATACAGATACAAGGTGCATAGTGATACACGGTGCATAGTTATACACATTGCATAGTGATACACGGTGCATAGTGATACACATTGCATAGTGATACAAGGTAGATAGTGATACACGTGCATAGTGATACACGTGCATAGTGATACACGGTGCATACTGATGCACGGTGCATAGTGATACAAGGTGCATAGTGATACATGATGCATAGTGATACAAGGTGCATAGTGATACACGGTGCATAGTGATACACATTGCATAGTGATACATGGTGCATAGTAATACACATTGCATAGTGATACAAGGTAGATAGTGATACACGTGCATAGTGATACACGTGCATAGTGATACACGTGCATAGTGATACACGGTGCATACTGATGCACGGTGCATAGTGATACAAGGTGCATAGTGATACAAGGTGCATAGTGATATGAGGTGCATAGTGATACACGGTGCATAGTGATACAAGTTG
Organism: Phyllobates terribilis; assembly: GCF_046119375.1. Classification (NCBI taxonomy): domain Eukaryota; kingdom Metazoa; phylum Chordata; class Amphibia; order Anura; family Dendrobatidae; genus Phyllobates; species Phyllobates terribilis. The sequence continues at coordinate 161,372,651 of NW_027362773.1, read as the reverse complement.
CATAGTGATACAAGTTGCATAGTGATACATGGTGCATAGTGATGCACGGTGCACAGTGATATAAGGTGCATAGTGATACACGTGCATAGTGATACACGTGCATAGTGATACAAGGTGCATAGTGATACAAGGTGCATAGTGATACACGGTGCATAGTGATACAAGGTGCATAGTGATACAAGGTGCATAGTGATACACGGTGCATAGTGATACAAGGTGCATAGTGATACACGGTGCATAGTGATACACGGTGCATAGTGATATAAGGTGAATAGTGATACACGGTGCATAGTGATACACGGTGCATAGTGATGCACGGTGCATAGTGATGCACGGTGCATAGTGATACAAGGTGCATAGTGATGCACGGTGCATAGTGCTACACGGTGCATAGTGATACATTGTGCATAGTGATACATGGTGCATAGTGATACATGGTGATACAAGGTGCATAGTGATTCATCATGCATAGTGATACAAGGTGCATAGTGATACATGGTGCATATTGATACAAGGTGCATAGTGATACACGGTGCATAGTGATACATGGTGCATAGTGGTACATGGTGCATAGTGATACAAGGTGCATAGTGATACAAAGTGCATAGTGATACACGGTGCATAGTGATACACGGTGCATAGTAATACACGGTGCATAGTGATACACGGTGCATAGTGATACACGGTGCATAGTGATACACGGTGCATAGTGATATATGGTGCATAGTGATACACGGTGCATAGTGATACACGGTGCATAGAGATACACGGTGCATAGGGATACACGATGCATAGGGATTCACGGTGCATAGTGATACAAGGTGCATAGTGAGACACGGTCCATAATGAAACACGGTGCATAGTGAGACACGGTGCATAGTGATACAAGGTGCATAGTGATACAAGGTGCATAGTGATACACGGTGCATAGTGATACAAGGTACATAGTGATATAAGGTGCATAGTGATACATGATGCATAGTGATACAAGGTGCATAGTGATACACGGTGCATAGTTATAAACATTGCATAGTTATACACATTGCATAGTGATACACGGTGCATAGTGATACACATTGCATAGTGATACAAGGTAGATAGTGATACACGTGCATAGTGATACACGTGCATAGTGATACACGGTGCATACTGATGCACGGTGCATAGTGATACACGGTGCATAGTGATACAAGGTGCATAGTGATACATGATGCATAGTGATACAAGGTGCATAGTGATACACGTTGCATAGTGATACACATTGCATAGTGATACACGGTGCATAGTGATACACATTGCATAGTGATACAAGGTAGATAGTGATACACGTGCATAGTGATACAAGGTGCATAGTGATACAAGGTGCATAGTGATATGAGGTGCATAATGATACAAGTTGCATAGTGATACAAGTTGCATAGTGATACATGGTGCATAGTGATGCATGGTGCAAAGTGATATAAGGTGCATAGAGATACAAGGTGCATAGTGATACAAGGTGCATAGTGAAACACGGCGCATAGTGATACACGGTGCATAGTGATACACGTGCATAGTGATACACGTGCATAGTGATACAAGGTGCATAGTGATACAAGGTGCATAGTGATACACGGAGCATAGTGATACACGGTGCATAGTGATATAAGGTGAATAGTGATACAAGGTGCATAGTGATACAAGGTGCATAGTGATACACGGTGCATAGTGATACATGGTGCATAGTGATACATGGTGCATAGTGATACAAGGTGCATAGTGATACAAAGTGCATAGTGATACACGGTGCATAGTGATACACGGTGCATAGTAATACACGGTGTATAGTGATACACGGTGCGTAGTGATATACGGTGCATAGTGATACACGGTGCATAGTGATACACGGTGCATAGAGATACACGGTGCATAGGGATACACGGTGCATAGGGATTCACGGTGCATAGTGATACAAGGTGCATAGTGATACAAGGTGCATAGTGATATGAGGTGCATAGTGATACACGGTGCATAGTGATACAAGTTGCATAGTGATACAAGTTGCATAGTGATACATGGTGCATAGTGATGCACGGTGCACAGTGATATAAGGTGCATAGTGATACACGTGCATAGTGATACACGTGCATAGTGATACAAGGTGCATAGTGATACAAGGTGCATAGTGATACACGGTGCATAGTGATACAAGGTGCATAGTGATACACGGTGCATAGTGATACAAGGTGCATAGTGATACAAGGTGCATAGTGATACACGGTGCATAGTGATACAAGGTGCATAGTGATACACGGTGCATAGTGATACACGGTGCATAGTGATATAAGGTGCATAGTGATACACGGTGCATAGTGATGCACGGTGCATAGTGATGCACGGTGCATAGTGCTACACGGTGCATAGTGATACATTGTGCATAGTGATACATGGTGCATAGTGATACATGGTGATACAAGGTGCATAGTGATTCATCATGCATAGTGATACAAGGTGCATAGTGATACATGGTGCATATTGATACAAGGTGCATAGTGATACACGGTGCATAGTGGTACATGGTGCATAGTGGTACATGGTGCATAGTGATACAAGGTGCATAGTGATACAAAGAGCATAGTGATACACGGTGCATAGTGATACACGGTGCATAGTAATACACGGTGCATAGTGATACACGGTGCATAGTGATACACGGTGCATAGTGATACACGGTGCATAGTGATATATGGTGCATAGTGATACACGGTGCATAGTGATACACGGTGCATAGAGATACACGGTGCATAGGGATACACGGTGCATAGGGATTCACGGTGCATAGTGATACAAGGTGCATAGTGAGACATGGTCCATAATGAGACACGGTGCATAGTGAGACACGGTGCATAGTGATACAAGGTGCATAGTGATACAAGGTGCATAGTGATACACGGTGCATAGTGATACAAGGTACATAGTGATATAAGGTGCATAGTGATACATGATGCATAGTGATACAAGGTGCATAGTGATACACGGTGCATAGTTATAAACATTGCATAGTTATACACATTGCATAGTGATACACGGTGCATAGTGATACACATTGCATAGTGATACAAGGTAGATAGTGATACACGTGCATAGTGATACACGTGCATAGTGATACACGGTGCATACTGATGCACGGTGCATAGTGATACACGGTGCATAGTGATACAAGGTGCATAGTGATACATGATGCATAGTGATACAAGGTGCATAGTGATACACGTTGCATAGTGATACACATTGCATAGTGATACACGGTGCATAGTGATACACATTGCATAGTGATACAAGGTAGATAGTGATACACGTGCATAGTGATACAAGGTGCATAGTGATACAAGGTGCATAGTGATATGAGGTGCATAGTGATACAAGTTGCATAGTGATACAAGTTGCATAGTGATACATGGTGCATAGTGATGCATGGTGCAAAGTGATATAAGGTGCATAGAGATACAAGGTGCATAGTGATACAAGGTGCATAGTGAAACACGGCGCATAGTGATACACGGTGCATAGTGATACACGTGCATAGTGATACACGTGCATAGTGATACAAGGTGCATAGTGATACAAGGTGCATAGTGATACACGGAGCATAGTGATACACGGTGCATAGTGATATAAGGTGAATAGTGATACAAGGTGCATAGTGATACAAGGTGCATAGTGATACACGGTGCATAGTGATACATGGTGCATAGTGATACATGGTGCATAGTGATACAAGGTGCATAGTGATACAAAGTGCATAGTGATACACGGTGCATAGTGATACACGGTGCATAGTAATACACGGTGTATAGTGATACACGGTGCATAGTGATATACGGTGCATAGTGATACACGGTGCATAGAGATACACGGTGCATAGGAATACACGGTGCATAGGGATTCACGGTGCATAGTGATACAAGGTGCATAGTGATACACGGTGCATAGTGATACATGGTGCATAGTGATACAAGGTGCATAGTGATACAAAGTGCATAGTGATACACGGTGCATAGTGATACACGGTGCATAGTGATATATGGTGCATAGTGATACACGGTGCATAGTGATACACGGTGCATAGAGATACACGGTGCATAGGGATACACGGTGCATAGGGATTCACGGTGCATAGTGATACAAGGTGCATAGTGAGACACGGTCCATAGTGAGACACGGTGCATAGTGATACACGGTGCATAGTGATACAAGGTGCATAGTGATACAAGGTGCAAAGTGATACACGGTGCATAGTGATACAAGGTGCATAGTGCTGCACGGTGCATAATGCTACATGGTGCATAGTGATACATGGTGCATAGTGATACATGGTGATACAAGGTGCATAGTGATTCATCATGCATAGTGATACAAGGTGCATAGTGATACAAAGTGCATAGTGATACACGGTGCATAGTGATACACGGTGCATAGTAATACACGGTGCATAGTGATACACGGTGCATAGTGATACACGGTGCATAGTGATATATGGTGCATAGTGATACACGGTGCATAGTGATACACGGTGCATAGAGATACACGGTGCATAGGGATACACGGTGCATAGGGATTCACGGTGCATAGTGATACAAGGTGCATAGTGAGACACGGTCCATAGTGAGACATGGTGCATAGTGAGACACGGTGCATAGTGATACAAGGTGCATAGTGATACAAGGTGCATAGTGATACACGGTGCATAGTGATACAAGGTACATAGTGATATAAGGTGCATAGTGATACATGATGCATAGTGATACAAGGTGCATAGTGATACACGGTGCATAGTTATAAACATTGCATAGTTATACACATTGCATAGTGATACACGGTGCATAGTGATACACATTGCATAGTGATACAAGGTAGATAGTGATACACGTGCATAGTGATACACGTGCATAGTGATACACGGTGCATACTGATGCACGGTGCATAGTGATACACGGTGCATAGTGATACAAGGTGCATAGTGATACATGATGCATAGTGATACAAGGTGCATAGTGATACACGGTGCATAGTGATACACATTGCATAGTGATACACGGTGCATAGTGATACACATTGCATAGTGATACAAGGTAGATAGTGATACACGTGCATAGTGATACAAGGTGCATAGTGATACAAGGTGCATAGTGATATGAGGTGCATAGTGATACAAGTTGCATAGTGATACAAGTTGCATAGTGATACATGGTGCATAGTGATGCACGGTGCACAGTGATATAAGGTGCATAGAGATACAAGGTGCATAGTGATACAAGGTGCATAGTGAAACACGGCGCATAGTGATACACGGTGCATAGTGATACACGTGCATAGTGATACACGTGCATAGTGATACAAGGTGCATAGTGATACACGGTGCATAGTGATACACGGTGCATAGTGATATAAGGTGAATAGTGATACATGGTGCATAGTGATACAAGGTGCATAGTGATACACGGTGCATAGTGATACATGGTGCATAGTGATACATGGTGCATAGTGATACAAGGTGCATAGTGATACAAAGTGCATAGTGATACACGGTGCATAGTGATACACGGTGCATAGTAATACACGGTGTATAGTGATACAAGGTGCATAGTGATATACGGTGCATAGTGATACACGGTGCATAGTGATACACGGTGCATAGAGATACACGGTGCATAGGGATACACGGTGCATAGGGATTCACGGTGCATAGTGATACAAGGTGCATAGTGAGACACGGTCCATAGTGAGACACGGTCCATAGTGATACACGGTGCATAGTGATATAAGGTGCATAGTGATACAAGGTGCATAGTGATACACGGTGCATAGTGATACAAGGTGCATAGTGATACATGATGCATAGTGATACAAGGTGCATAGTGATACATGGTGCATAGTTATACACATTGCATAGTTATACACATTGCATAGTGATACACGGTGCATAGTGATACACATTGCATAGTGATACAAGGTAGATAGTGATACACGTGCATAGTGATACACGTGCATAGTGATACATGGTGCATACTGATGCACGGTGCATAGTGATACAAGGTGCATAGTGATACAAGGTGCATAGTGATACATGATGCATAGTGATACAAGGTGCATAGTGATACACGGTGCATAGTGATACACATTGCATAGTGATGCACGGTGCATAGTGATACACATTGCATAGTGATACAAGTTAGATAGTGATACACGTGCATAGTGATACACGTGCATAGTGATACACGGTGCGTACTGATGCACGGTGCATAGTGATACAAGGTGCATAGTGATACAAGGTGCATAGTGATATGAGGTGCATAGTGATACAAGTTGCATAGTGATACAGGTTGCATAGTGATACATGGTGCATAGTGATGCACGGTGCACAGTGATATAAGGTGCATAGAGATACAAGGTGCATAGTGATACAAGGTGCATAGTGATACACGGCGCATAGTGATACACGGTGCATAGTGATACAAGGTGCATAGTGATACACGTGCATAGTGATACACGTGCATAGTGATACAAGGTGCATAGTGATACAAGGTGCATAGTGATACACGGTGCATAGTGATACACGGTGCATAGTGATACAAGGTGCATAGTGATACATGGTGCATAGTTATACACGGTGCATAGTGATACATGGTGATACAAGGTGCACAGTGATTCATGGTGAATAGTGATACAAGGTGCATAGTGATACAAGGTGCATAGTGATACATGATGCATAGTGATACAAGGTGCATAGTGATACACGGTGCATAGTGATACACATTGCATAGTGATACACGGTGCATAGTGATACACATTGCATAGTGATACAAGGTAGATAGTGATACATGTGCATAGTGATACACGTGCATAGTGATACACGGTGCATACTGATGCACGGTGCATAGTGATACAAGGTGCATAGTGATACAAGGTGCATAGTGATATGAGGTGCATAGTGATACAAGTTGCATAGTGATACAAGTTGCATAGTGATACATGGTGCATAGTGATGCACGGTGCACAGTGATATAAGGTGCATAGAGATACAAGGTGCATAGTGATACAAGGTGCATAGTGATACACGGCGCATAGTGATACACGGTGCATAGTGATACACGGTGCATAGTGATACACGTGCATAGTGATACACGTGCATAGTGATACAAGGTGCATAGTGATACAAGGTGCATAGAGATACACGGTGCATAGTGATACAAGGTGCATAGTGATACACGGTGCATAGTGATACACGGTGCATAGTGATATAAGGTGAATAGTGATACACGGTGCATAGTGATACAAGGTGCATAGTGATACACGGTGCATAGTGATACAAGGTGCATAGTGATACACGGTGCATAGTGATACACGGTGCATAGTGATATAAGGTGAATAGTGATACACGGTGCATTGATACACGGTGCATAGTGATACACGGTGCATAGTGATGCACGGTGCATAGTGATACACGGTGCATAGTGATACACTGTGCATAGTGATACAAGGTGCATAGTGATGCACGGTGCATAGTGCTACATGGTGCATAGTGATACATGGTGCATAGTGATACATGGTGCATAGTGATACATGGTGATACATGGTGCATAGTGATACATGGTGATACAAGGTGCATAGTGATACATGGTGCATAGTGATACATAGTGATACACGTGCATAGTGATATCAGGTGAATAGTGATACACGGTGCATAGTGATACAAGGTGCATAGTGATACAAGGTGCATAGTGATACACGGTGCATAGTGATACATGGTGCATAGTGATACAAGGTGCATAGTGATACAAGGTGCATAGTGATACAGAGTGCATAGTGATACACGGTGCATAGTGATACACGGTGCATAGTAATACACGGTGCATAGTAATACATGGTGCATAGTGATACACGGTGCATAGTGATACACGGTGCATAGTGATGCAAGGTGCATAATGATACATGGTGCATAGTTATACACGGTGCATAGTGATACATGGTGATACAAGGTGCATAGTGATTCATGGTGCATAGTGATACAAGGTGCATAGTGGTACAAGGTGCATAGTGATACACTGTGCATAGTGATACAAGGTGCATAGGGATACATGGTGCATAGTGATACACGGTGCATAGTGATACACGGTGCATAGTGATACATGGTGCATAGTGATACAAGGTGCATAGTGATACATAGTGCATAGTGATACACGGTGCATAGTGATACAAGGTGCATAGTGATACAAGGTGCATAGTGATACACGGTGCATAGTGATACACGGTGAACAGTGATACACGGTGCACAGTGATACACGGTGCATAGTGATACAAGGTGCATAGTGATACAAGGTGCATAGTGATACAAGGTGCATCGTGATACACGGTGCATAGTGATACAAGGTGCATAGTGATACACGGTGCATAGTGATACACGGTGCATAATGATACAAGGTGCATAGTGATACAAGGTGCATAGTGATACACGGTGCATAGTGATACAAGGTGCATAGTGATACACGGTGCATAGTGATACACGGTGCATAGTGATACAAGGTGCATAGTGATACACGGTGCATAGTGATACAAGGTGCAAAGTGATACAAGGTGCAAAGTGATACATGTTGAATAGTGATACACGGTGCATAGTGATACAAGGTGCATAGTGATACACGGAGCATAGTGATGCATGGTGCATAGTGATACAAGGTGCATAGTGATACAAGGTGCATAGTGATACATGTTGAATAGTTATACACGGTGCATAGTGATACAAGGTGCATAGTGATACACGGTGCATAGTGATACACGGTGCATAGTGATACAAGGTGCATAGTGATACATGTTGAATAGTGATACAAAGTGCATAGTGATACACGGTGCATAGTAATACAAGGTGCATAGTGATACAAGGTGCATAGTGATACAAGGTGCATAGTGATACATGTTGAATAGTGATACAAGGTGAATAGTGATACACGCTGCATCGTGATACACTGTGCATAGTGATACACGGTGCATAGTGATACACGGTGCATAGTGATACAAGGTGCATAGTGATACATGTTGAATAGTGATACAAGGTGCATAGTGATACACGCTGCATAGTGATACAAGGTACATAGTGATACAAGGTGCGTATTGATACAAGGTGCGTAGTGATACAAGGTGCATAGTGATACACGGTGCATAGTGATACAAGGTGCATAGTGATATAAGCTGCATAGTGATATAAGCTGCATAGTGATACACGGTGCATAGTGATACACGGTGCATAGTGATACAAGGTGCATAGTGATACAAGGTGCGTAGTGATACAAGGTGCATAATGATACACGGTGCATAGTGATACACGGTGCATAGTGATACAAGGTGCATAGTGATACACGGTGCATAGTGATACAAGGTGCATAGTGATACACGGTGCATAGTGATACAAGGTGCATAGTGATACAAGGTGCATAGTGATACATGATGCATAGTGATACAAGGTGCATAGTGATACACGGTGCATAGTGATACACATTGCATAGTGATACACGGTGCATAGTGATACACATTGCATAGTGATACAAGGTAGATAGTGATACATGTGCATAGTGATACACGTGCATAGTGATACACGGTGCATACTGATGCACGGTGCATAGTGATACAAGGTGCATAGTGATACAAGGTGCATAGTGATATGAGGTGCATAGTGATACAAGTTGCATAGTGATACAAGTTGCATAGTGATACATGGTGCATAGTGATGCACGGTGCACAGTGATATAAGGTGCATAGAGATACAAGGTGCATAGTGATACAAGGTGCATAGTGATACACGGCGCATAGTGATACACGGTGCATAGTGATACACGGTGCATAGTGATACACGTGCATAGTGATACACGTGCATAGTGATACAAGGTGCATAGTGATACAAGGTGCATAGAGATACACGGTGCATAGTGATACAAGGTGCATAGTGATACACGGTGCATAGTGATACACGGTGCATAGTGATATAAGGTGAATAGTGATACACGGTGCATAGTGATACAAGGTGCATAGTGATACACGGTGCATAGTGATACAAGGTGCATAGTGATACACGGTGCATAGTGATACACGGTGCATAGTGATATAAGGTGAATAGTGATACACGGTGCATTGATACACGGTGCATAGTGATACACGGTGCATAGTGATGCACGGTGCATAGTGATACACGGTGCATAGTGATACACTGTGCATAGTGATACAAGGTGCATAGTGATGCACGGTGCATAGTGCTACATGGTGCATAGTGATACATGGTGCATAGTGATACATGGTGCATAGTGATACATGGTGATACATGGTGCATAGTGATACATGGTGATACAAGGTGCATAGTGATACATGGTGCATAGTGATACATAGTGATACACGTGCATAGTGATATCAGGTGAATAGTGATACACGGTGCATAGTGATACAAGGTGCATAGTGATACAAGGTGCATAGTGATACACGGTGCATAGTGATACATGGTGCATAGTGATACAAGGTGCATAGTGATACAAGGTGCATAGTGATACAGAGTGCATAGTGATACACGGTGCATAGTAATACACGGTGCATAGTAATACATGGTGCATAGTGATACACGGTGCATAGTGATACACGGTGCATAGTGATGCAAGGTGCATAATGATACATGGTGCATAGTTATACACGGTGCATAGTGATACATGGTGATACAAGGTGCATAGTGATTCATGGTGCATAGTGATACAAGGTGCATAGTGGTACAAGGTGCATAGTGATACACTGTGCATAGTGATACAAGGTGCATAGGGATACACGGTGCATAGTGATACACGGTGCATAGTGATACATGGTGCATAGTGATACAAGGTGCATAGTGATACATAGTGCATAGTGATACACGGTGCATAGTGATACAAGGTGCATAGTGATACAAGGTGCATAGTGATACACGGTGCATAGTGATACACGGTGCACAGTGATACACGGTGCACAGTGATACACGGTGCACAGTGATACACGGTGCATAGTGATACAAGGTGCATAGTGATACAAGGTGCATAGTGATACAAGGTGCATCGTGATACACGGTGCATAGTGATACAAGGTGCATAGTGATACACGGTGCATAGTGATACACGGTGCATAATGATACAAGGTGCATAGTGATACAAGGTGCATAGTGATACACGGTGCATAGTGATACAAGGTGCATAGTGATACACGGTGCATAGTGATACACGGTGCATAGTGATACAAGGTGCATAGTGATACACGGTGCATAGTGATACAAGGTGCATAGTGATACAAGGTGCAAAGTGATACATGTTGAATAGTGATACACGGTGCATAGTGATACAAGGTGCATAGTGATACACGGTGCATAGTGATACACGGTGCATAGTGATACACGGTGCATCGTGATACACGGTGCATAGTGATACACGGTGCATAGTGATACAAGGTGCATAGTGATACACGGTGCATAGTGATACACGGTGCATAGTGATACACGGTGCATAGTGATGCATGGTGCATAGTGATACAAGGTGCATAGTGATACAAGGTGCATAGTGATACATGTTGAATAGTTATACACGGTGCATAGTGATACAAGGTGCATAGTGATACACGGTGCATAGTGATACACGGTGCATAGTGATACAAGGTGCATAGTGATACATGTTGAATAGTGATACAAAGTGCATAGTGATACACGGTGCATAGTAATACAAGGTGCATAGTGATACAAGGTGCATAGTGATACAAGGTGCATAGTGATACATGTTGAATAGTGATACAAGGTGAATAGTGATACACGCTGCATCGTGATACACGGTGCATAGTGATACACGGTGCATAGTGATACACGGTGCATAGTGATACAAGGTGCATAGTGATACATGTTGAATAGTGATACAAGGTGCATAGTGATACACGCTGCATAGTGATACAAGGTACATAGTGATACAAGGTGCGTAGTGATACAAGGTGCGTAGTGATACAAGGTGCATAGTGATACACGGTGCATAGTGATACAAGGTGCATAGTGATATAAGCTGCATAGTGATATAAGCTGCATAGTGATACACGGTGCATAGTGATACACGGTGCATAGTGATACAAGGTGCATAGTGATACAAGGTGCGTAGTGATACAAGGTGCATAATGATACACGGTGCATAGTGATACACGGTGCATAGTGATACAAGGTGCATAGTGATACACGGTGCATAGTGATACAAGGTGCATAGTGATACACGGTGCATACTGATACACGGTGCATAGTGATACATGGTGCATAGTGATACAAGGTGCATAGTGATACAAGGTGCATAGTGATACACGGTGCATAGAGATACAAGGTGCATAGTGATACACGGTGCATAGTGATACAAGGTGCATAGTGATACACGGTGCATAGTGATTCACGGTGAATAGTGATACACGGTGCATAGTGATACATGTTGAATAGTGATACATGGTGCATAGTGATACAAGGTGCATAGTGATACACGGTGCATAGTGATACAAGGTGCATAGTGATACAAAATGCATAGTGATACAAGGTGCATAGTGATACACGGTGAATAGTGATACAAGGTGCATAGTGATACAAGGTGCATAGTGATACACGGTGCATAGTGATACATGTTGAATAGTGATACATGGTGCATAGTGATACATGGTGCATAGTGATGCATGGTGCATAGTGATACACGGTGAATAGTGATACACGGTGCATAGTGATACACGGTGCATAGTGATACAAGGTGCATAGTGATACAAGGTGCATAGTGATACACGGTGCATAGTGATACAAGGTGCATAGTGATACACGGTGCATAGTGATACAAGGTGCATAGTGATACAAGGTGCATAGTGATACACGGTGCATAGTGATACACGGTGCATAGTGATACATGGTGCATAGTGATACAAGGTGCATAGTGATACAAGGTGCAAAGTGATACATGTTGAATAGTGATACACGGTGAATAGTGATACAAGCTGCATAGTGATACAAGGTGCATAGTGATACACGGTGCATAGTGATACACGGTGCATAGTGATACAAGGTGCATAGTAATACATGGTGCATAGTGATTCAAGGTGCATAGTGATACACGGTGCATAGTGATACACGGTGCATAGGGATACAAGGTGCATAGTGATACAAGGTGCATAGTGATACAAGTTGCATAGTGATACATGGTGCATAGTGATACACGGTGCATAGTGATACACGGTGCATCGTGATACACGGTGCATAGTGATACACCGTGCATAGTGATACATGGTGCATAGTGATACAAGGTGCATAGTGATACACGGTGCATAGTGATACACGGTGCATAGTGATACACGGTGCATAGTGATACAAGGTGCATAGTGATACAAGGTGCATAGTGATACATGTTGAATAGTGATACAAGGTGCATAGTGATACACGGTGCATAGTGATACAAGGTGCATAGTGATACAAGGTGCATAGTGATACATGTTGAATAGTGATACAAGGTGAATAGTGATACACGTTGCATAGTGATACACGATGCATAGTGATACACGGTGCATAGTGATACAAGGTGCATAGTGATACATGTTGCATAGTGATACACGTTGCATCGTGATACACGGTGCATAGTGATACACGGTGCATAGTGATACACGGTGCATAGTGATACAAGGTGCATAGTGATACAAGGTTCATAGTGATACATGTTGAATAGTGATACAAGGTGCATAGTGATACAAGGTGCGTAGTGATACAAGGTGCGTAGTGATACACGGTGCATAGTGATACAAGGTGCATAGTGATATAAGCTGCATAGTGATATAAGCTGCATAGTGATACACGGTGCATAGTGATACAAGGTGCATAGTGATACACGGTGCATAATGATACAAGGTGCATAGTGATACAAGGTGCATAGTGATACAAGGTGCGTAGTGATACAAGGTGCGTATTGATACACGGTGCATAGTGATACAAGGTGCATAGTGATACACGGTGCATAGTGATACACGGTGCATAGTGATACACGGTGCATAGTGATACAAGGTGCATAGTGATACAAGGTGCATAGTGATACAAGGTGCATAGTGATACACGGTGCATAGTGATACATGGTGCATAGTGATACAAGGTGCATAGTGATACACGGTGCATAGTGATACACGGTGCATAGTGATACAAGGTGCATAGTGATACACGGTGCATAGTGATACACGGTGAATAGTGATACACGGTGCATAGTGATACATGGTGCATAGTGATACATGGTGCATAGTGATATAAGGTGCATAGTGATACACGGTGCATGGTGATACAAGGTGCATAGTGATACAAGGTGCATAGTGATACACGGTGAATAGTGATACAAGGTGCATAGTGATACATGTTGAATAGTGATACAAGGTGCATAGTGATACAAGGTGCATAGTGATACATGGTGCATAGTGATACACGGTGAATAGTGATACACGGTGCATAGTGATACAAGGTGCATAGTGATACACGGTGCATAGTGATACACGGTGCATAGTGATACACGGTGCATAGTGATACAAGGTGCATAGTGATACACGGTGCATAGTGATACACGGTGCATAGTGATACAAGGTGCATAGTGATACAAGGTGCATAGTGATACATGTTGAATAGTGATACATGGTGCATAGTGATACAAGGTGCATAGTGATACATGGTGCATAGTGATACACGGTGCATAGTGATACAAGGTGCATAGTGATACAAGGTGCATAGTGATACATGTTGAATAGTGATACATGGTGCATAGTGATACAAGGTGCATAGTGATACATGGTGCATAGTGATACATGGTGCATAGTGATACACGGTGAATAGTGATACACGGTGCATAGTGATACAAGGTGCATAGTGATACACGGTGCATAGTGATACAAGGTGCATAGTGATACATGTTGAATAGTGATACATGGTGCATAGTGATACAAGGTGCATAGTGATACACGGTGCATAGTGATACACGGTGCATAGTGATACAAGGTGCATAGTGATACACGGTGCATAGTGATACAAGGTGCATAGTGATACACGGTGCATAGTGATACAAGGTGCATAGTGATATACGGTGCATAGTGATACAAGGTGTATAGTGATACAAGGTGCATAGTGATACACGGTGCATAGTGATACAAGGTGCATAGTGATACAAGGTGCATAGTGATACACGGTGCATAGTGATACACGGTGCATAGTGATACAAGGTGCATAGTGATACATGGTGAATAGTGATACAAGGTGCATAGTGATACACGGTGCATAGTGATACACGGTGCAACGTGATACAAGGTGCATAGTGATACACGTGCATAGTGATAAACGGTGCATAGTGATACAAGGTGCATAGTGATACACGGTGCATAGTGATACAAGGTGCATAGTGATACATGTTGAATAGTGATACATGGTGCATAGTGATACAAGGTGCATAGTGATACACGGTGCATAGTGATACAAGGTGCACAGTGATACAAGGTGCATAGTAATACAAGGTGCATAGTGATACAAGGTGCATAGTGATACAAGGTGCATAGTGATACACGTTGCATAGTGATACACGGTGAATAGTGATACACGGTGCATAGTGATACAAGGTGCATAGTGATACACGGTGCATAGTGATACAAGGTGCATAGTGATACAAGGTGCATAGTGATACATGTTGAATAGTGATACATGGTGCATAGTGATACAAGGTGCATAGTGATACATGGTGCATAGTGCTACACGGTGAATAGTGATACACGGTGCATTGTGATACAAGGTGCATAGTGATACACGGTGCATAGTGATACAAGGTGCATAGTGATACATGTTGAATAGTGATACATGGTGCATAGTGATACAAGGTGCATAGTGATACACGGTGCATAGTGATTCAAGGTGCATAGTGATACATGTTGAATAGTGATACATGGTGCATAGTGATACACGGTGCATAGTGATACACGGTGCATAGTGATACAAGGTGCTTAGTGATACAAGGTGCATAGTGATACACGGTGCATAGTGATACATGTTGAATAGTGATACATGGTGCATAGTGATACACGGTGCATAGTGATACACGGTGCATAGTGATACAAGGTGCATAGTGATACATGTTGAATAGTGATACACGGTGCATAGTGATACAAGGTGCATAGTGATACACGGTGCATAGTGATACACGGTGCATAGGGATACATGGTGCATAGTGATACAAGGTGCATAGTGATACACGGTGCATAGTGATACACGGTGCATAGTGATACAAGGTGCATAGTGATACACGGTGCATAGTGATACAAGGTGCATAGTGATACACGGTGCATAGTGATACACGGTGCATAGTGATACAAGGTGCATAGTGATACAAGGTGCATAGTGATACATGTGGAATAGTGATACACGGTGCATAGTGATACACGGTGCATAGTGATACAAGGTGCATAGTGATACATGTTGAATAGTGATACATGGTGCATAGTGATACACGGTGCATAGTGATACAAGGTGCATAGTGATACATGTTGAATAGTGATACATGGTGCATAGTGATACACGGTACATAGTGATACACGGTGCATAGTGATACAAGGTGCATAGTGATACAAGGTGCATAGTGATACACGGTGCATATTGATACATGTTGAATAGTGATACATGGTGCATAGTGATACACGGTGCATAGTGATACACGGTGCATAGTGATACAAGGTGCATAGTGATACATGTTGAATAGTGATACACGGTGCATAGTGATACAAGGTGCATAGTGATACACGGTGCATAGTGATACACAGTGCATAGGGATACATGGTGCATAGTGATACAAGGTGCATAGTGATACACGGTGCATAGTGATACACGGTGCATAGGGATACATGGTGCATAGTGATACACGGTGCATAGTGATACACGGTGCATAGTGATACACGGTGAATAGTGATACACGGTGCATAGTGATGCAAGGTGCATAGTGATACACGGTGCATAGTGATACAAGGTGCATAGTGATACAAGGTGCATAGTGATACATGTTGAATAGTGATACATGGTGCATAGTGATACAAGGTGCATAGTGATACACGGTGCATAGTGATACAAGGTGCATAGTGATACAAGGTGCATAGTGATACATGTTGAATAGTGATACATGGTGCATAGTGATACATGGTGCATAGTGATACACGGTGAATAGTGATACACGGTGCATAGTGATACAAGGTGCATAGTGATACACGGTGTATAGTGATACAAGGTGCATAGTGATACAAGGTGCATAGTGATACATGTTGAATAGTGATACATGGTGCATAGTGATACAAGGTGCATAGTGATACACGGTGCATAGTGATACACGGTGCATAGTGATACAAGGTGCATAGTGATACACGTTGCATAGTAATACAATGTGCATAGTGATACACGGTGCATAGTGATACACGGTGCATAGTAATACAAGGTGCATAGTGATACAAGGTGCATAGTGATACACGGTGCATAGTGATACAAGGTGCATAGTGATACAAGGTGCATAGTGATACACGGTGCATAGTGATACATGGTGCATAGTGATACACGGTGCATAGTGATACAAGGTGCATAGTGATACAAGGTGCATAGTGATACATGGTGAATAGTGATACAAGGTGCATAGTGATACACGGTGCATAGTGATACACGGTGCATAGTGATACAAGGTGCATAGTGATACACGGTGCATAGTGATACACGGTGCATAGTGATACACGGTGCATAGTGATACAAGGTGCATAGTGATACATGGTGCATAGTGATACAAGGTGCATAGTGATACACGGTGCATAGTGATACAAGGTGCATAGTGATACAAGGTGCATAGTAATACAAGGTGCATAGTGATACAAGGTGCATAGTGATACACGGTGCATAGTGATACACGTGCATAGTGATACACGGTGAATAGTGATACACGGTGCATAGTGATACAAGGTGCATAGTGATACACGGTGCATAGTGATACACGGTGCATAATGATACAAGGTGCATAGTGATACAAGGTGCATAGTGATACACGGTGCATAGTGATACACGGTGCATAGTGATACATGGTGCATAGTGATACAAGGTGCATAGTGATGCAAGGTGCATAGTGATACACGGTGCATAGTGATACATGGTGCATAGTGATACATGGTGCATAGTGATACAAGGTGCATAGTGATGCAAGGTGCATAGTGATACACGGTGCATAGTGATACAAGGTGCATAGTGATACACGGTGCATAGTGATACATGGTGAATAGTGATACAAGGTGCATAGTGATGCAAGGTGCATAGTGATACACGGTGCATAGTGATACAAGGTGCATAGTGATACACGGTGCATAGTGATACACGGTGCATAGTGATACACGGTGAATAGTGATACACGGTGCATAGTGATACATGTTGAATAGTGATACATGGTGCATAGTGATACAAGGTGCATAGTGATACACGGTGCATAGTGATACAAGGTGCATAGTGATACAAGGTGCATAGTGATACATGGTGAATAGTGATACAAGGCGCATAGTGATACACGGTGCATAGTGATACAAGGTGCATAGTGATACAAGGTGCATAGTGATACATGTTGAATAGTGATACATGGTGCATAGTGATACAAGGTGCATAGTGATACATGGTGCATAGTGATACACGGTGAATAGTGATACACGGTGCATAGTGATACACGGTGCATAGTGATACACGGTGCATAGTGATACAAGGTGCATAGTGATACACGGTGCATAGTGATACAAGGTGCATAGTGATACAAGGTGCATAGTGATACACGGTGCATAGTGATACAAGGTGCATAGTGATACAAGGTGCATAGTGATACATGTTGAATAGTGATACATGGTGCATAGTGATACAAGGTGCATAGTGATACATGGTGCATAGTGATACACGGTGCATAGTGATACAAGGTGCATAGTGATACAAGGTGCATAGTGATACATGTTGAATAGTGATACATGGTGCATAGTGATACAAGGTGCATAGTGATACACGGTGCATAGTGATACACGGTGAATAGTGATACACGGTGCATAGTGATAAAAGGTGCATAGTGATACACGGTGCATAGTGATACAAGGTGCATAGTGATACAAGGTGCATAGTGATACATGTTGAATAGTGATACATGGTGCATAGTGATACACGGTGCATAGTGATACACGGTGCATAGTGATACAAGGTGCATAGTGATACATGCTGAATAGTGATACATGGTGCATAGTGATACATGGTGCATAGTGATACACGGTGAATAGTGATACACGGTGCATAGTGATACAAGGTGCATAGTGATACACGGTGCATAGTGATACAAGGTGCATAGTGATGCAAGGTGCATAGTGATACATGTTGAATAGTGATACATGGTGCATAGTGATACAAGGTGCATAGTGATACACGGTGCATAGTGATACACGGTGCATAGTGATACAAGGTGCATAGTGATACACGGTGCATAGTAATACAAGGTGCATAGTGATACACGGTGCATAGTGATACAAGGTGCATAGTGATACACGGTGCATAGTGATACAAGGTGCATAGTGATACAAGGTGCATAGTGATACACGGTGCATAGTGATACAAGGTGCATAGTGATACAAGGTGCATAGTGATACACGGTGCATAGTGATACACGGTGCATAGTGATACACGGTGCATAGTGATACAAGGTGCATAGTGATACAAGGTGCATAGTGATACATGGTGAATAGTGATACAAGGTGCATAGTGATACACGGTGCATAGTGATACACGGTGCATAGTGATACACGGTGCATAGTGATACACGGTGCATAGTGATACAAGGTGCATAGTGATACACGGTGCATAGTGATACAAGGTGCATAGTGATACATGTTGAATAGTGATACATGGTGCATAGTGATACAAGGTGCATAGTGATACACGGTGCATAGTAATACACGGTGCATAGTGATACAAGGTGCATAGTGATACAAGGTGCATAGTGATACATGTTGAATAGTGATACATGGTGCATAGTGATACAAGGTGCATAGTGATACATGGTGCATAGTGATACACGGTGAATAGTGATACACGGTGCATAGTGATAAAAGGTGCATAGTGATACACGGTGCATAGTGATACAAGGTGCATAGTGATACATGTTGAATAGTGATACATGGTGCATAGTGATACATGGTGCATAGTGATACACGGTGCATAGTGATACACGGTGCATAGTGATACAAGGTGCATAGTGATACATGTTGAATAGTGATACATGGTGCATAGTGATACATGGTGCATAGTGATACACGGTGAATAGTGATACACGGTGCATAGTGATACAAGGTGCATAGTGATACACGGTGCATAGTGATACAAGGTGCATACTGATACAAGGTGCATAGTGATACATGTTGAATAGTGATACATGGTGCATAGTGATACAAGGTGCATAGTGATACACGGTGCATAGTGATACACGGTGCATAGTGATACAAGGTGCATAGTGATACACGGTGCATAGTAATACAAGGTGCATAGTGATACACGGTGCATAGTGATACAAGGTGCATAGTGATACACGGTGCATAGTGATACAAGGTGCATAGTGATACAAGGTGCATAGTGATACACGGTGCATAGTGATACAAGGTGCATAGTGATACAAGGTGCATAGTGATACACGGTGCATAGTGATACATGGTGCATAGTGATACACGGTGCATAGTGATACAAGGTGCATAGTGATACAAGGTGCATAGTGATACATGGTGAATAGTGATACAAGGTGCATAGTGATACACGGTGCATAGTGATACACGGTGCATAGTGATACAAGGTGCATAGTGATACACGGTGCATAGTGATACACGGTGCATAGTGATACAAGGTGCATAGTGATACACGGTGCATAGTGATACAAGGTGCATAGTGATACATGTTGAATAGTGATACATGGTGCATAGTGATACAAGGTGCATAGTGATACACGGTGCATAGTGATACAAGGTGCATAGTGATACAAGGTGCATAGTAATACAAGGTGCATAGTGATACAAGGTGCATAGTGATACAAGGTGCATAGTGATACACGGTGCATAGTGATACACGTGCATAGTGATACACGGTGAATAGTGATACACGGTGCATAGTGATACAAGGTGCATAGTGATACACGGTGCATAGTGATACAAGGTGCATAGTGATACAAGGTGCATAGTGATACATGTTGAATAGTGATACATGGTGCATAGTGATACAAGGTGCATAGTGATACATGGTGCATAGTGCTACACGGTGAATAGTGATACACGGTGCATTGTGATACAAGGTGCATAGTGATACACGGTGCATAGTGATACAAGGTGCATAGTGATACATGTTGAATAGTGATACATGGTGCATAGTGATACACGGTGCATAGTGATACACGGTGCATAGTGATACAAGGTGCATAGTGATACAAGGTGCATAGTGATACACGGTGCATAGTGATACATGTTGAATAGTGATACATGGTGCATAGTGATACACGGTGCATAGTGATACACGGTGCATAGTGATACAAGGTGCATAGTGATACATGTTGAATAGTGATACACGGTGCATAGTGATACAAGGTGCATAGTGATACACGGTGCATAGTGATACACGGTGCATAGGGATACATGGTGCATAGTGATACAAGGTGCATAGTGATACACGGTGCATAGTGATACACGGTGCATAGGGATACATGGTGCATAGTGATACACGGTGCATAGTGATACACGGTGCATAGTGATACAAGGTGCATAGTGATACACGGTGCATAGTGATACAAGGTGCATAGTGATACACGGTGCATAGTGATACAAGGTGCATAGTGATACAAGGCGCATAGTGATACACGGTGCATAGTGATACATGTTGAATAGTGATACACGGTGCATAGTGATACACGGTGCATAGTGATACAAGGTGCATAGTGATACATGTTGAATAGTGATGCATGGTGCATAGTGATACAAGGTGCATAGTGATACACGGTGCATAGTGATACAAGGTGCATAGTGATACATGTTGAATAGTGATACATGGTGCATAGTGATACACGGTGCATAGTGATACACGGTGCATAGTGATACAAGGTGCATAGTGATACAAGGTGCATAGTGATACACGGTGCATAGTGATACATGTTGAATAGTGATACATGGTGCATTGTGATACACGGTGCATAGTGATACACGGTGCATAGTGATACAA
The DNA here is from genome assembly GCF_046119375.1 of Phyllobates terribilis. Lineage (NCBI taxonomy): Eukaryota > Metazoa > Chordata > Amphibia > Anura > Dendrobatidae > Phyllobates > Phyllobates terribilis. Next base: position 161,350,324 of record NW_027362773.1, on the reverse strand, counting down.
GGTGCATAGTGATACATGTTGAATAGTGATACACGGTGCATAGTGATACAAGGTGCATAGTGATACACGGTGCATAGTGATACACAGTGCATAGGGATACATGGTGCATAGTGATACAAGGTGCATAGTGATACACGGTGCATAGTGATACACGGTGCATAGGGATACATGGTGCATAGTGATACATGGTGCATAGTGATACACGGTGCATAGTGATACACGGTGAATAGTGATACACGGTGCATAGTGATACAAGGTGCATAGTGATACACGGTGCATAGTGATACAAGGTGCATAGTGATACAAGGTGCATAGTGATACATGTTGAATAGTGATACATGGTGCATAGTGATACATGGTGCATAGTGATACACGGTGCATAGTGATACAAGGTGCATAGTGATACAAGGTGCATAGTGATACATGTTGAATAGTGATACATGGTGCATAGTGATACATGGTGCATAGTGATACACAGTGAATAGTGATACACGGTGCATAGTGATACAAGGTGCATAGTGATACACGGTGCATAGTGATACAAGGTGCATAGTGATACAAGGTGCATAGTGATACATGTTGAATAGTGATACATGGTGCATAGTGATACAAGGTGCATAGTGATACACGGTGCATAGTGATACACGGTGCATAGTGATACAAGGTGCATAGTGATACACGTTGCATAGTAATACAAGGTGCATAGTGATACACGGTGCATAGTGATACAAGGTGCATAGTGATACAAGGTGCATAGTGATACACGGTGCATAGTGATACAAGGTGCATAGTGATACAAGGTGCATAGTGATACACGGTGCATAGTGATACATGGTGCATAGTGATACACGGTGCATAGTGATACAAGGTGCATAGTGATACAAGGTGCATAGTGATACATGGTTAATAGTGATACAAGGTGCATAGTGATACACGGTGCATAGTGATACACGGTGCATAGTGATACAAGGTGCATAGTGATACACGGTGCATAGTGATACACGGTGCATAGTGATACAAGGTGCATAGTGATATACGGTGCATAGTGATACAAGGTGCATAGTGATACATGTTGAATAGTGATACATGGTGCATAGTGATACAAGGTGCATAGTGATACACGGTGCATAGTGATACAAGGTGCATAGTGATACAAGGTGCATAGTAATACAAGGTGCATAGTGATACAAGGTGCATAGTGATACAAGGTGCATAGTGATACACGGTGCATAGTGATACACGTGCATAGTGATACACGGTGAATAGTGATACACGGTGCATAGTGATACAAGGTGCATAGTGATACACGGTGCATAGTGATACAAGGTGCATAGTGATACAAGGTGCATAGTGATACATGTTGAATAGTGATACATGGTGCATAGTGATACAAGGTGCATAGTGATACATGGTGCATAGTGCTACACGGTGAATAGTGATACACGGTGCATTGTGATACAAGGTGCATAGTGATACACGGTGCATAGTGATACAAGGTGCCTAGTGATACATGTTGAATAGTGATACATGGTGCATAGTGATACAAGGTGCATAGTGATACACGGTGCATAGTGATACAAGGTGCATAGTGATACATGTTGAATAGTGATACATGGTGCATAGTGATACACGGTGCATAGTGATACAAGGTGCATAGTGATACAAGGTGCATAGTGATACACGGTGCATAGTGATACATGTTGAATAGTGATACATGGTGCATAGTGATACACGGTGCATAGTGATACACGGTGCATAGTGATACAAGGTGCATAGTGATACATGTTGAATAGTGATACACGGTGCATAGTGATACAAGGTGCATAGTGATACACGGTGCATAGTGATACACGGTGCATAGGGATACATGGTGCATAGTGATACAAGGTGCATAGTGATACACGGTGCATAGTGATACAAGGTGCATAGTGATACACGGTGCATAGTGATACACGGTGCATAGTGATACACGGTGCATAGTGATACAAGGTGCATAGTGATACAAGGTGCATAGTGATACATGGTGAATAGTGATACAAGGTGCATAGTGATACACGGTGCATAGTGATACACGGTGCATAGTGATACACGGTGCATAGTGATACAAGGTGCATAGTGATACACGGTGCATAGTGATACAAGGTGCATAGTGATACATGTTGAATAGTGATACATGGTGCATAGTGATACAAGGTGCATAGTGATACACGGTGCATAGTGATACACGGTGCATAGTGATACAAGGTGCATAGTGATACAAGGTGCATAGTGATACATGTTGAATAGTGATACATGGTGCATAGTGATACAAGGTGCATAGTGATACATGGTGCATAGTGATACACGGTGAATAGTGATACACGGTGCATAGTGATAAAAGGTGCATAGTGATACACGGTGCATAGTGATACAAGGTGCATAGTGATACATGTTGAATAGTGATACATGGTGCATAGTGATACATGGTGCATAGTGATACACGGTGCATAGTGATACACGGTGCATAGTGATACAAGGTGCATAGTGATACATGTTGAATAGTGATACATGGTGCATAGTGATACATGGTGCATAGTGATACACGGTGAATAGTGATACACGGTGCATAGTGATACAAGGTGCATAGTGATACACGGTGCATAGTGATACAAGGTGCATACTGATACAAGGTGCATAGTGATACATTTTGAATAGTGATACATGGTGCATAGTGATACAAGGTGCATAGTGATACACGGTGCATAGTGATACACGGTGCATAGTGATACAAGGTGCATAGTGATACACGGTGCATAGTAATACAAGGTGCATAGTGATACACGGTGCATAGTGATACAAGGTGCATAGTGATACACGGTGCATAGTGATACAAGGTGCATAGTGATACAAGGTGCATAGTGATACACGGTGCATAGTGATACAAGGTGCATAGTGATACAAGGTGCATAGTGATACACGGTGCATAGTGATACATGGTGCATAGTGATACACGGTGCATAGTGATACAAGGTGCATAGTGATACAAGGTGCATAGTGATACATGGTGAATAGTGATACAAGGTGCATAGTGATACACGGTGCATAGTGATACACGGTGCATAGTGATACAAGGTGCATAGTGATACACGGTGCATAGTGATACACGGTGCATAGTGATACAAGGTGCATAGTGATACACGGTGCATAGTGATACAAGGTGCATAGTGATACATGTTGAATAGTGATACATGGTGCATAGTGATACAAGGTGCATAGTGATACACGGTGCATAGTGATACAAGGTGCATAGTGATACAAGGTGCATAGTAATACAAGGTGCATAGTGATACAAGGTGCATAGTGATACAAGGTGCATAGTGATACACGGTGCATAGTGATACACGTGCATAGTGATACACGGTGAATAGTGATACACGGTGCATAGTGATACAAGGTGCATAGTGATACACGGTGCATAGTGATACAAGGTGCATAGTGATACAAGGTGCATAGTGATACATGTTGAATAGTGATACATGGTGCATAGTGATACAAGGTGCATAGTGATACATGGTGCATAGTGCTACACGGTGAATAGTGATACACGGTGCATTGTGATACAAGGTGCATAGTGATACACGGTGCATAGTGATACAAGGTGCATAGTGATACATGTTGAATAGTGATACATGGTGCATAGTGATACACGGTGCATAGTGATACACGGTGCATAGTGATACAAGGTGCATAGTGATACAAGGTGCATAGTGATACACGGTGCATAGTGATACATGTTGAATAGTGATACATGGTGCATAGTGATACACGGTGCATAGTGATACACGGTGCATAGTGATACAAGGTGCATAGTGATACATGTTGAATAGTGATACACGGTGCATAGTGATACAAGGTGCATAGTGATACACGGTGCATAGTGATACACGGTGCATAGGGATACATGGTGCATAGTGATACAAGGTGCATAGTGATACACGGTGCATAGTGATACACGGTGCATAGGGATACATGGTGCATAGTGATACACGGTGCATAGTGATACACGGTGCATAGTGATACAAGGTGCATAGTGATACACGGTGCATAGTGATACAAGGTGCATAGTGATACACGGTGCATAGTGATACAAGGTGCATAGTGATACAAGGTGCATAGTGATACACGGTGCATAGTGATACATGTTGAATAGTGATACACGGTGCATAGTGATACACGGTGCATAGTGATACAAGGTGCATAGTGATACATGTTGAATAGTGATGCATGGTGCATAGTGATACAAGGTGCATAGTGATACACGGTGCATAGTGATACAAGGTGCATAGTGATACATGTTGAATAGTGATACATGGTGCATAGTGATACACGGTGCATAGTGATACACGGTGCATAGTGATACAAGGTGCATAGTGATACAAGGTGCATAGTGATACACGGTGCATAGTGATACATGTTGAATAGTGATACATGGTGCATTGTGATACACGGTGCATAGTGATACACGGTGCATAGTGATACAAGGTGCATAGTGATACATGTTGAATAGTGATACACGGTGCATAGTGATACAAGGTGCATAGTGATACACGGTGCATAGTGATACACAGTGCATAGGGATACATGGTGCATAGTGATACAAGGTGCATAGTGATACACGGTGCATAGTGATACACGGTGCATAGGGATACATGGTGCATAGTGATACATGGTGCATAGTGATACACGGTGCATAGTGATACACGGTGAATAGTGATACACGGTGCATAGTGATACAAGGTGCATAGTGATACACGGTGCATAGTGATACAAGGTGCATAGTGATACAAGGTGCATAGTGATACATGTTGAATAGTGATACATGGTGCATAGTGATACATGGTGCATAGTGATACACGGTGCATAGTGATACAAGGTGCATAGTGATACAAGGTGCATAGTGATACATGTTGAATAGTGATACATGGTGCATAGTGATACATGGTGCATAGTGATACACAGTGAATAGTGATACACGGTGCATAGTGATACAAGGTGCATAGTGATACACGGTGCATAGTGATACAAGGTGCATAGTGATACAAGGTGCATAGTGATACATGTTGAATAGTGATACATGGTGCATAGTGATACAAGGTGCATAGTGATACACGGTGCATAGTGATACACGGTGCATAGTGATACAAGGTGCATAGTGATACACGTTGCATAGTAATACAAGGTGCATAGTGATACACGGTGCATAGTGATACAAGGTGCATAGTGATACAAGGTGCATAGTGATACACGGTGCATAGTGATACAAGGTGCATAGTGATACAAGGTGCATAGTGATACACGGTGCATAGTGATACATGGTGCATAGTGATACACGGTGCATAGTGATACAAGGTGCATAGTGATACAAGGTGCATAGTGATACATGGTTAATAGTGATACAAGGTGCATAGTGATACACGGTGCATAGTGATACACGGTGCATAGTGATACAAGGTGCATAGTGATACACGGTGCATAGTGATACACGGTGCATAGTGATACAAGGTGCATAGTGATATACGGTGCATAGTGATACAAGGTGCATAGTGATACATGTTGAATAGTGATACATGGTGCATAGTGATACAAGGTGCATAGTGATACACGGTGCATAGTGATACAAGGTGCATAGTGATACAAGGTGCATAGTAATACAAGGTGCATAGTGATACAAGGTGCATAGTGATACAAGGTGCATAGTGATACACGGTGCATAGTGATACACGTGCATAGTGATACACGGTGAATAGTGATACACGGTGCATAGTGATACAAGGTGCATAGTGATACACGGTGCATAGTGATACAAGGTGCATAGTGATACAAGGTGCATAGTGATACATGTTGAATAGTGATACATGGTGCATAGTGATACAAGGTGCATAGTGATACATGGTGCATAGTGCTACACGGTGAATAGTGATACACGGTGCATTGTGATACAAGGTGCATAGTGATACACGGTGCATAGTGATACAAGGTGCCTAGTGATACATGTTGAATAGTGATACATGGTGCATAGTGATACAAGGTGCATAGTGATACACGGTGCATAGTGATACAAGGTGCATAGTGATACATGTTGAATAGTGATACATGGTGCATAGTGATACACGGTGCATAGTGATACAAGGTGCATAGTGATACAAGGTGCATAGTGATACACGGTGCATAGTGATACATGTTGAATAGTGATACATGGTGCATAGTGATACACGGTGCATAGTGATACACGGTGCATAGTGATACAAGGTGCATAGTGATACATGTTGAATAGTGATACACGGTGCATAGTGATACAAGGTGCATAGTGATACACGGTGCATAGTGATACACGGTGCATAGGGATACATGGTGCATAGTGATACAAGGTGCATAGTGATACACGGTGCATAGTGATACACGGTGCATAGGGATACATGGTGCATAGTGATACATGATGCATAGTGATACACGGTGCATAGTGATACAAGGTGCATAGTGATACACGGTGCATAGTGATACAAGGTGCATAGTGATACACGGTGCATAGGCTCGTGAACATGGCAGCCAGTTACTGCCACACATCTAGACATTGGAATAGTAGAAACACAATCCTACATCTAACTGTTGGCCCAGGCAAAATGAAGAGATGTATGCTGATGATAAAAAATGTGCATCTTTATTAAACTGAATTATAATGAAAACAAAACATACGGTAACAATTTAAACAAGAAACTGCTTAAAATCAAGCCTCAGGGCCAACAAATCATGTAAAATGGAGGGAAAGCTGAAATACCCATAATATGGGAGAAAGATCACACACAGAAGCCAAGGGCAGTCACCATTAAGACCAACTATGGAAAAGGGAATATCAGGATTGTTAAAGACAAACAAATCAATGGGCTACTAGGCAATAATACCAATATTAAAACCTAATATTGCACCTGATCCAATTCACAGTAAATAGGTGAACATATGGCTGGTGATTCCGTGCACAAAGAAATCGGAATTATGATATTGCACATAGCCCTGTTTGCATTAGAATATAATCAAAATCCACATGATCCCAAGTGTAAAGACGGGTGCCATCATATTGCACATAGCCCTGTTTGCTTCAGAGTTTAGTCAAAGTCCGCATGGTCCGACGGGCGCCCCTCTGGGAAAAAACACTTTTGCGAAACTGCGTCCTCGGGGTAGATCCTTGGACGTACGGACCAGCGTCTATATGTAAGTACACTCTAGATACATTGTTTACATGGGGAGTCCAATATTTCATGTCCCATTTCCCTTCTAAAATGCATGGGATCATGCAGACTTTGACTAAACTCTGAAGCCTGGGACTAACTATAATTACATTGGAATAGTAGCCAAGAACTGGCTATTGGTTTAAGGGGGTGACTGTATGGTGCTAGCACTGTGCAATTACAAATCTCCTTTGCAGCGGCTTTAAAGCGACCTTGCACCTGCTGGATTTAAAGCTTTACTGGATTATTGGGTTGTCTTGATCTTGAATGGGAGCTTCCATAAAGAAGTGAAAAAAATTGCAAATAGAGGCTTCACCTTTAAACGATCACTGGTTCGGTCTGCTAAGCCTCATGGATGGGTGGTCCAGGCATTAGGGTAGATGCCCTTGGCTAGTAGGAGACCACAGTCAGCTGCAATTTTGAGTGATAGACAAGACTGACATTGTGCTAACTGAATTCTGCTGTATTATTACTATGACGGTTTGGGATAGGCCAAGGGACCATGACCATTATTACCCGGATCAACGTCAGTGCCCCCCTGGCCTGATAAAATTCCAGGTCCAGATTATTAGAATTTTGGCGGGTAGGAGATGTCAGACTACAGTGTGTTAACTTCTATGGTGTTACTGATAGATAAAACATTGCTCATCCTTCACATCTATATGGCCTGTGCCTGTGGCGGCAAATGTAAGCTATGGATATCTATAAAAGCTCTTCACTTCTGATGTTAGAGGTGACATTGGTCATATATAGCAATGATATGAGAGGGCATATTCATAGGAGACATCACCTGTTCCATCACATCTATGAAGTAGTACTGGAGCACCAATCTCGAATGTAAACTACCCCCGAATATCAGTATTGTCTGGTACTATGGCAGGATCTACAGAAGTGAAGTGTACCTTGACGGATTTCTTCTTTTTATAGCCAGGATCTGGAGGAAGGATTGGTTGGCCACAATCACACAGGACACGTTTCCTGTGACGTCCCCATAAGATTTATGCAGTGAAGTGTTACGCATATATGACCGACTCCCTAAACTTCAAATCAGGAACTTGTATTGAGAAAGAAAGAAAAACTTCATTGTCAGTGGTAGTGTGCGATCTCCGCTGGTCACACATACACGGGGGGTCACCAACATTGCACTTCTCCTTTGTCCACTGTGTCGCTCTCAGGGTTGTCGAGAGTCAATTTAAAGGGCAATTGAGTATAGAGGAAGGTCCTGGCTCCAGATCTGTGGATGGTGCCGTCTAGCAGGATGGATGGGTATACCCTAATCACGGTGAGTTGGCTATTCCTTCTAGACTTCTTGGACCACTCTTGGGCTTGGTTCTCAAGAAGATACCAGAACGAGGTATTTGGAAACCCCCAAAACAGATAATGGTTGGCTTTTATGGTCTTAGTCAGTAGACTCAAGGGGCTTTTAGACCATTGCTAAACTAATTGTCCTGGTCTTCATCATCTAAAAATTATTATTTTTTGGTACTTTATGAGTACAAAAGTTTGATTTTTTTTTTATTTTTTGGCATGATCTATTACTATGGATACTCTTCTAGTACTAACTATAAAGTCAAAAAGCTTTAGGAAGATGTAAGAAGGCGATAAGGTTGACCACTTTGATCTATTAAGCTGGTAGCAAAATACTTTGCTAAAACTGTTCTTCTAGGTAATATATCATAACTATCAATAGTAAGTGATTGGAGTAATACCCCCATTGGTTTCTCTGGTCTAAAAATGTATAAATTATGGTGACCGAAATGTTTTATTTAAGGTCAATGGAAAGAGAGGAAATATCAGTTTTTAGAATGATAGAATGAACTAGAATATTGTGATCACATCGGTGGTGGGATTAATAGGAGACTCGTATATTAATAATCTATGGACAGATGGGGAATATATAATAGCACAGTATATGAATGTACAGAAGTGTCAATCAAGGAATGAAGGTCTATAAATTCTGTATAAATTCTGGAGAGCAAATTCTACTCACATAAGCAAATATCTAAAGATACAAAGTGTCCTAGGAAGTATCAACAATGTATCGATGCTAATCACAGAAAAGTCTGAAGATCCCGATTATGGACGGAAACAAAAAGTGCAACAATCGTACAAACAAATATAATAAACAGAAACTGTAGAACAGAGAATGTAGTCATAAGTGTATATTTCTCTAAAAATGTATTATGTATTTTAGTTAAAATCTGACAAAATGATGGATATTCGGCCCCCGCAGAGGAGACGCTGTACGGGTTTAGAGGTAGCGGCCATATTCACTGCACACGCAGGATCCATAGACCCCTCTGCCCGAAAACCCGGGTTATAAAGGGCACGTGGTAGATGAGGCCTCTGGGTGACGCTTCTGCCCCCAAAAACAAGTGCTAGGGCTTTTTTGGACTGTAAGGAATTGTTTATTTCATTATTTTTACCAAGATTATCTATTTATCTATCATCTACGTATCTGTTATCTATCGTATCTATCTATTATCTTCTATCATCTATTATCTATTTATTATCTATCATCTATCTATCATCTATCTATTATCTATTTATTATCTATTATCTATCATCTATTATCTATCATCTATTATCTATCATCTATCTATTATTATCTATTATCTATTTATTATCTATTATCTATCATCTATCTATTATTATCTATTATCTATTTATTATCTATTATCTATTATCTATCTATTATCTATTATCTATCTATTATCTATTTATTATCTATTATCTATCTATTATCTATCATCTATCTATTATCTATCTATTATCTATCATCTATCTATCATCTATCTATCATCTATCTATTATCTATCAATTATCTATCATCTATCTATTATTTATCTATTATCTGTTATCTATTATCTATCTATTATCTATCTATTATCTATCTATTATCTATCTATTATCTATCATCTATCTATTATCTATCATCTATCTATTATCTATCTATTATCTATCTATTATCTATCATCTATCTATCATCTATCTATTATCTATCTATCATCTATCAATTATCTATCATCTATCATCTATTATCTGTTATCTATTATCTATCTATTATCTATCATCTATCTATTATCTATCTATTATCTATCATCTATCTATTATCTATCTATCATCTATCTATCATCTATCTATCATCTATCTATTATCTATAATCTATCTATTATCTATCTATTATCTATCTATTATCTATCATCTATCTATTATCTATCATCTATCTATCTATCTATCATCTATCTATTATCTATCTATCTATCATCTATCTATTATCTATCTATCATCTATCTATTATCTATCATATATCTATCTATTATCTATCATCTATCTATCATCTATCTATTATCTATCATATATCTATCATCTATCTATTATCTATCATATATCTATCTATTATCTATCATCTATCTATTATCTATCTATCATCTATCTATTATCTATCTATTATCTATCATCTATCTATTATCTATCTATCATCTATCTATTATCTATCATATATCTATCTATTATCTATCATCTATCTATCATCTATCTATCATCTATCTATCATCTATCTATTATCTATCATCTATCTATTATCTATCTATCATCTATTATCTATCTATCTATTATCTATCTATCATCTATCTATCATCTATCTATCATCTATCTATCTATCATCTATCTATTATCTATTATCTATCTATTATCTATCATCTATTATCTATCATCTATCTATTATCTATCATCTATCTATTATCTATCTATTATCTATCATCTATCTATTATCTATCTATTATCTATCTATTATCTATCTATCTATCTATTATCTATCTATTATCTATCATCTATCTATCTATCATCTATCTATTATCTATTATCTATCTATTATCTATCTATTATCTATCATCTATCTATTATCTATCTATCATCTATCTATTATCTATCATATATCTATCTATTATCTATCATCTATCTATCATCTATCTATCATCTATCTATCATCTATCTATTATCTATCATCTATCTATTATCTATCTATCATCTATTATCTATCTATCTATTATCTATCTATCATCTATCTATCATCTATCTATCATCTATCTATCTATCATCTATCTATTATCTATTATCTATCTATTATCTATCATCTATTATCTATCATCTATCTATTATCTATCATCTATCTATTATCTATCTATTATCTATCATCTATCTATTATCTATCTATTATCTATCTATTATCTATCTATCTATCTATTATCTATCTATTATCTATCATCTATCTATCTATCATCTATCTATTATCTATTATCTATCTATTATCTATCATCTATTATCTATCATCTATTATCTATCATCTATCTATTATCTATCTATTATCTATCATCTATCTATTATCTATCTATTATCTATCATCTATCTATTATCTATCATCTATCTATTATCTATCTATTATCTATCTATTATCTATCTATTATCTATCATCTATCTATTATCTATCTATCATCTATCTATTATCTATCATCTATCTATTATCTATCTATTATCTATCTATTATCTATCATCTATCTATTATCTATCTATTATCTATCATCTATTATCTATCATCTATCTATTATCTATCTATTATCTATCATCTATCTATTATCTATTATCTATCTATCATCTATCTATTATCTATCTATTATCTATCTATTATCTATTTATCTAACCCAGCTGAATACTAATATCTGACAGACTCCTATGCTCTATCAGAAGTAATATTATTTCCAGGATTATACAAACATGGTTGTTCTCTTACAAAACAGCGCCACCCCTGCTTACAGGTTGTGTTTGACATTGCAGCTACATTGAGGTGAATGGGTCTGAGCTGTAATACCACACACAACCTGTGGACAGGGGTGGCGCTGCTTTTAGAAGACAGCAGTCATCTTTCTATAATCTGGGAAAATTCCTTTTACATTTTCCTCCGGACTTTAAGTATATTTATTGCCTGTGTTCCAAGTCCGGCTCCTATAGCTTTGTACAGATCTGAGCGGTGTCTCACAGAGGCGCCATATGGCAGCATTAATCACCTGTAGTTATGAGGGCGTCACTACAAGGAAACCAGCTGACAGCACACAGCCCGGCCAGCAATTACTGCAGATGGCTGACATCATTATCTGCCGCCTCCTGGCATTGAGTGTTAAGAAGTGATATTGGTCCGGTGTAATAAATCATGTCCTGCCCCCGAGGTGTCTATATGTCAGGATGACAAGTCTCATCATCCTCATCATCCTTAATGTGAATGTAGAGCAATGGTGCCGGGATAATTCTCATCATCCAATTAATATGTAGGGGACTATTATACCGTATGTAACGTATAGGAGACTATTGTACTGTATGTAACGTATAGGAGACTATTGTACAGTATATAACATATAGGAGACTATTATACCGTATGTAACATATAGGAGACTATTATACCGTATGTAACATATAGGAGACTATTGTACTGTATGTAACGTATAGGAGACTATTATACGTATGTAACATATAGGAGACTATTATACCGTATGTAACATATAGGAGACTATTATTCCATATGTAACGTATAGGAGACTATTGTACTGTATGTAACGTATAGGAGACTATTGTGCCGTATGTAACGTATAGGAGACTATTGTACCGTATGTAACATATAGGGGACTATTATACCGTATGTAATGTATAGGAGACTATTATACCGTATGTAACACATAGGGGACTATTATACCATATGTAACGTATAGGAGACTATTATTCCATATGTAACGTATAGGAGACTATTGTACCGTATATAAAATATAGGGGACTATTATACCGTATGCAACATATAGGAGACTATTATTCTGTATGTAACATATAGGAGACTATTATATCGTATGTAACATATAGGAGACTATTATACCATATGTAATATATAAGAGACTATTATACTGTATGTAACATATAGAAGACTATTTTACTGTATGTAACATATAGGAGACTATTGTACCGTATATAACATATAGGAGACTATTATACCATATGTAACATATAGGAGACTATTATACCATATGTAACATATAGGAGACTATTATACCGTATGTAATGTATAGGAGACTATTATACCGTATGTAACGTATAGGAGACTATTTTACTGTATGTAACATATAGGAGACTATTGTACCGTATATAACATATAGGAGACTATTGTACCGTATGTAACATATAGGAGACTATTGTACTGTATATAACATATAGGAGACTATTATATCGTATGTAACATATAGGAGACTATTATACCATATGTAACATATAGGAGACTATTATACCGTATGTAATGTATAGGAGACTATTATACCGTATGTAACATATAGGAGACTATTATACCATATGTAACATATAGGAGACTATTATACCGTATGTAATGTATAGGAGACTATTGTACCGTATATAACATATAGGAGACTATTATATCGTATGTAACATATAGGAGACTATTGTACCGTATGTAACATATAGGAGACTATTGTACCGTATATAACATATAGGAGACTATTATATCGTATGTAACATATAGGAGACTATTATACCATATGTAACATATAGGAGACTATTATACCGTATGTAATGTATAGGAGACTATTATATCGTATGTAACATATAGGAGACTATTATACCATATGTAACATATAGGAGACTATTATACCGTATGTAATGTATAGGAGACTATTATACCGTATGTAATATATAAGAGACTATTATACTGTATGTAACATATAGGAGACTATTATACCGTATGTAATGTATAGGAGACTATTATACCGTATGTAACGTATAGGAGACTATTATACCGCATGTAACGTATAGGAGACTATTTTACTGTATGTAACATATAGGAGACTATTGTACCGTATATAACATATAGGAGACTATTGTACCGTATATAACATATAGGAGACTATTGTACCGTATGTAACATATAGGAGACTATTGTACCATATATAACATATAGGAGACTATTATATCGTATGTAACATATAGGAGACTATTATACCATATGTAACATATAGGAGACTATTATACCGTATGTAATGTATAGGAGACTATTATACCGTATGTAATATATAAGAGACTATTATACTGTATGTAACATATAGGAGACTATTATACCGTATGTAATGTATAGGAGACTATTATACCGTATGTAACATATAGGAGACTATTATACCGTATGTAATGTATAGGAGACTATTATACCGTATGTAACATATAGGAGACTATTATACCGCATGTAACGTATAGGAGACTATTGTACCGTATATAACATATAGGAGACTATTGTACCGTATATAACATATAGGAGACTATTATATCGTATGTAACATATAGGAGACTATTATACCATATGTAACATATAGGAGACTATTATACCGTATGTAATGTATAGGAGACTATTATACCGCATGTAACGTATAGGAGACTATTTTACTGTATGTAACATATAGGAGACTATTATACCGTATGTAACATATAGGAGACTATTATATTATATATAACATATAGTGGCTTTTATACTGTATATAACATATAGGAGACTATTATACCATATGTAACATATAGGAGACTATTATACCGTATGTAATGTATAGGAGACTATTATACCGTATGTAATATATAAGAGACTATTATACTGTATGTAACATATAGGAGACTATTATACCGTATGTAATGTATAGGAGACTATTATACTGTATGTAACATATAGGAGACTATTATACCGCATGTAACGTATAGGAGACTATTTTACTGTATGTAACATATAGGAGACTATTATACCGTATATAACATATAGGAGACTATTATATTATATATAACATATAGTGGCTTTTATACTGTATATAACATATAGGGGACTATTATACCATATGTAACATATAGGAGACTATTATATTATATATAACATATAGGACATTATTATATTATATATAACTTATAGGGGGCTTTTATACTGTATATAACATATAGGAGACTATAATACCATATATAAATATAGGAGACATATTATATATAACATATAGTGGCTTTTATACTGTATATAACATATAGGAGACTATTATACTGTATATAACATATAGGAGACATATTATATATAACATATAGGGGATTTTATACTGTATATAACATATAGGGGACTATTATATGGTATATAACATATAGGAGACTGTCATACTATATATAACATATAGAGGACTATTATACCGTATATAAATATAGCAGACTATTATACTGTATGTAACATATAGGAGACTATTATATTATATATAACATAGCCGGGCATTAACAGTAGGGACGTCTCCATGGAGGAATCTCCTGATCCACCTCCGATCAGTTCCACAATCATTTTTTTTTTAGACCTACTTTTTTCTTTTTCAGTCGCCATTGCCGTATAGTCATATCCACCATAGCTGTATAGTCATATCCGCCATTGCTGTATAGTCATATCCACCATTGCCGTATAGTCATATCCGCCATTGCTGTATAGTCATATCCACCATTGCTGTATAGTCATATCCACCATTGCCGTATAGTCATATCCGCCATTGCCATATAGTCATATCCGCCATTGCTGTATAGTCATATCCACCATTGCTGTATAGTCATATCCACCATTGCCATATAGTCATATCCACCATTGCCATATAGTCATATCCGCCATTGCTGTATAGTCATATCCACCATTGCTGTATAGTCATATCCACCATTGCCGTATAGTCATATCCGCCATTGCCGTATAGTCATATCCACCATTGCCGTATAGTCATATCCGCCATTGCTGTATAGTCATATCCACCATTGCTGTATAGTCATATCCACCATTGCCGTATAGTCATATCCGCCATTGCCATATAGTCATATCCACCATTGCCATATAGTCATATCCGCCATTGCTGTATAGTCATATCCACCATTGCCATATAGTCATATCCGCCATTGCTGTATAGTCATATCCACCATTGCTGTATAGTCATATCCACCATTGCCGTATAGTCATATCCACCATTGCTGTATAGTCATATCCACCATTGCCGTATAGTCATATCCGCCATTGCCATATAGTCATATCCACCATTGCCATATAGTCATATCCGCCATTGCTGTATAGTCATATCCACCATTGCCATATAGTCATATCCGCCATTGCCATATAGTCATATCCACCATTGCCATATAGTCATATCCGCCATTGCTGTATAGTCATATCCACCATTGCTGTATAGTCATATCCACCATTGCCGTATAGTCATATCCACCATTGCCATATAGTCATATCCGCCATTGCTGTATAGTCATATCCACCATTGCTGTATAGTCATATCCACCATTGCCGTATAGTCATATCCGCCATTGCCATATAGTCATATCCACCATTGCCATATAGTCATATCCGCCATTGCTGTATAGTCATATCCACCATTGCCATATAGTCATATCCGCCATTGCCATATAGTCATATCCACCATTGCCATATAGTCATATCCGCCATTGCTGTATAGTCATATCCACCATTGCTGTATAGTCATATCCACCATTGCCGTATAGTCATATCCACCATTGCTGTATAGTCATATCCACCATTGCCGTATAGTCATATCCACCATTGCCGTATAGTCATATCCACCATTGCCGTATAGTCATATCCACCATTGCTTTTCTATTTAGTTTAGTTTTTATTCCCATCACCGTGCAGTAAAAAATAACTTCATTCTGCTGATCAGTTCGATACCAAATTTATTTAGTTTATTTTCACTTTTACCGCTTTAAAATAATATAATTTTTTTTATAAATATTGTCTTGTGTCGCCGTATGGAGACGCTTATTCTTACTTTTCCCCAGTGGGGTGCGAGCTTTGTTCTCGTGGGATGAGTTGTGCTTATATTGGTGTGTTTGTTACATTCCGATTTTTCATTGTTTAGTTATTTATTTTTATGCGCGTGGGGGGTGGGGGGACCGCAAAACAGCAACTCTGACACTTTGTCGTGGAGTTCACGCTCCAAGGGACGGATAATGTGATATTTTAATAGTTCCGACCGTCACGGACGCAGTGATACCAAATATGTTCATATTTTTTATTATTTGTATTTTTGTAAATAATGTAACAAATAGTAACATTGTGGATGATTATTCAAACTTGAATGCGTGATTTTTTTAAAAATTTTAACTGTTTTTTTTAAAATTTCAAACATTTGATCAATCCCGGAAGGCGAGTCCCTCCCTCCTGCTCAGTTGCAGCAGGTGCCGCCCTCCCTGGTCACTGCTGGCACCTGATGTGTATCCTGAGCCCCCTCTATACACTTCAGCTTCAAAAGAGGCGTCAACCTGGCAGGGATTGGAGGGAATAGTGGTTAATATTGGAGGGCAAAGTGTAGCATTGGGGCATTGTTATCAGTGACGCGCCCCCTGGGCCATATTCTTTAGTGGGAATATCCGGAGCCGGATCAGATGGGGGTTGTAGTCTTCCGAGTGGCTGTGACCCGGTCCGTGCCCAGGGTGTCAAACTCAGTTGTATGTGGCAGTCCTACAGATGTTATAAGTTCTTTATTGTCGACTACGCCACCCGTTGTGTTGCGGTCACTATGGCCGCCGCTGCAGCAGGGTCCGCTGAGGCTGATGGTGTAGGTGCAGCTTTTGATGGTATAACCCCCAACGGGTGGGGTATAGCCTCAGGGGGTCAGGTGCAGAGGATGGGGGTTGTGGTGGTGCAGCATAGGTGTAAATGAAGACAGAGTCGGGTTGTGCAGTTTAGGGTATTTACTCACTGCTGATGTTCCGGTCACTCCAGCTTCAAGTGACCACCCGAGCCGTGCTGCATCCACCAGGTCCTGGATCCAGCCAACCCCCAAGCAAGTCCGGAGCGTGACCCTGAGCTCTCCTTCTGTCCTTTCTCTGGCCGTCCCCACTAGTGATCCACCCAGGTCCAGCTCCCTCGGGCCTTCTGTTGGGAGACCCTTGGCCTTGGGTTCCCTGACCCTCCACGTGGTATGCCTTCGTGGTGGATATGGTGGGTGGCCGTGGCAGACGCTGCCCACGGCCTCCGGTCTCTGGCTGGGGTGTGTTTTTGCCCCCACCAGCTTGGGTTCCGGTACCCTGATGCCGACTCTTCACCCGTGGATTGGATTTGGGGTCTTAGAGTCCTCTCTTTGTCCCCTCTGGGTCTCTCTTTCTTTCTCCTCTCTCTCTCTTTGGATCTGCTCTGCTCCTCTTCCTGTGACTCCTCTGCAAAGGCTGACTGACTGACTGACCCTGTTCTTTGATGGTGCCCACCTTATATACACCCTCTATGTGTGAGCTCAGGTGACCAGCACCCAATGAGCTCCTATCTTTACCCAGGCTGCTCCCCCTATCTGCCCCTACACTACTTGGGATGTACCACCCCCCTCCCACTCCAGCCAGGAACAGACTCGGTCGTACCTGCACATTTCTAAGTGGGAGTACCGTCGGCCTGCTCCTCGGAAATGGGATGTGTGTAGTGCATGCAGCCTACCGAGCTCAGTTCCACACTCCATCC
The DNA here is from genome assembly GCF_046119375.1 of Phyllobates terribilis. NCBI lineage: Eukaryota > Metazoa > Chordata > Amphibia > Anura > Dendrobatidae > Phyllobates > Phyllobates terribilis. The sequence continues at coordinate 161,331,502 of NW_027362773.1, read as the reverse complement.
TTACCCGGGAGTGGAATATCACACCTCTGGATTGAGGTGCAATACCCCTGTAGCAGCCGAATCCTCAGGGTGCTACATCAGCATGCGTGCAGCTTTAGCTGCCGCCACTTGTAAAGATCTGAGGTTGTGGGTTGTAAGTAATCACCTAGGCAGGTTAACGATGCAACAATATTTTATTGATCACAGCCATGGTAGTAAAGCAATTCCAGGTAAATGGCCAAAATACAGTTCTCTCAGTCCTCCAGTTCCCAATCTGGGTTCAGTAGTTCCACTGGCTTTGTATAAGGCCATACTCACTGTCTCCCAACTTTTGGTTGGCCCACAGATTTCGTATCTCCAGCCAGTATAGTCTGTAGCCACAGTCCATGATCATCTAGACGGCAGATAAAACGATGAAAGCACATGTATCCAGTAGCCGCAGTCCTTTTAAGAAAATTTAAATCCAACCGACATAATCCATAATGGTAACATGTTTATCCATCCATCCTTCCAAGTCCACGGTCTCCATTCTCTTCCTTCAATCCTTCCACACAACTTTTACTAAAACATGTCTCTGTAGCGCCGGCGTCCCTGCCCTCTGCTAGGCAGGGACGCTGTTCCCCTCACCTCTCTGCTCCGTGCCCGGCGTCCTCCTCCCGCTCTGCTGGCAGCGCGCGCTCCTTCCCGGCCACTGTGCTTAGGGCGCGCGCGCTCTCCCTCCCTCTTAAAGGGGCCGCGCGCGCCGTCCTAAGGAGTCCCCGGCCAATGGCCGGAGGACTTCACCATATATAAGGCACCTCCTCCAAAATGGAGGTGCCCGAGCAATGTTGTTGCACTGTTCACTACTCTGCTTCAGCCCTCAGGTCCCGTTGCCAGTTACCTGCCAGATTCCTGCCAGCTTGCTGTCTTATTCCTGCCTGATATTCTGCTACCTGCCTGCTAGCCTGAGGTCCGACGGTCTGCCTTACTACTCCTGTCAGTCTGTCTAAGGATCAGCTTGCCCGCTCACCTGGGAGCGCACATCAACTACCTGCCTGCTTGCCTGAGGTCCGACGGTCTGCCTTCCAACTCTTGTCAGTCTGTCTATGGACCAGCTTGCCCGCTCACCTGGGAGCGCACATCTGCTACCTGCCTGCTAGCCTACCTGGAGGCTCTGCCGTCACGTGCTGTGACCACCTGCCTGTCCAGTGACTCCTGCCCGCTCACCTGGGAGCGCTCATCTGCTGCCTGTCTGCTAGCCTACCTGGAGGCTCCGCCGTCACGTGCTGTGACCACCCGCCTGTCCAGAGACTTCTGCCCGCTCACCTGGGAGCGCTCATCTGCCGCCTGTCTGTTGGTCTTCCTGGAGGCTCCGCCGTCACATGCTGTGACCACCCGTTTATCCACAGACTCTCGCCTGCTCACCTGGGAGCTCACGTCTACCATCAGCCGCCACAGGTCGTACCAACCCTTTACCCAGAGACTGCCCCGGTCACTTGCCGTGACCATCTGCCCGTTCACCCAGAGACTGCCCCGGTCACTTGCCGTGACCATCTGCCCGTTCACCCAGAGACTGCCCCGGTCACTTGCCGTGACCATCTGCCCGTTCATCCAGAGACTGCCCCGGTCACTTGCCGTGACCTCCTGCCCGTTCTTCTAGAGACTGTCCCGGTCACCTGCTGTGACTGCCTGCCTGGTCGCCACCCGCTCCCTTACAAGGACCGCCCCCTTGTATAGTAGCTCAGAGGTTCCGCCTCCCAGACCCGTTACAGTTTGCTCGGGCCATGGAACCCGGTGGCACCCAAGCTCCCTCGCTCTCGGACCTGTGTCATGAACTGTCCCGTCAGAGGTCCCAACAGGAGTCCATCCTGGGTCACCTGCGGAATGTCAATTCTCGCCTGGACACTCTGACTGCTCCGCCAGCAACCTCCGCCAGTGCCATGACTCGCAATCCGGCAGCTCCGCTGCCCACTAATACCATGGTATCCTACCCCGGACCCCGGCTTTCTGCACCTCCTCGCTTCGGAGGCGACTCCGCCCAGGCTCGGGGCTTCATAAATCAGTGCACCCTGCACTTTGAACTATTGTCCCACCAGTTTAACTCCGACCGGGCCAAAATTGCCTTCATCATGTCCCATCTCACCGGGGAGGCCCTGGCCTGGCTAAATCCTCTATGGGAGAGAGGAGACCCCCTGGTGTCCGACTTGCCTGCCTTTCTCACGGCTTTCCGGAAAGTCTTCGACGAACCCGGACGGAAGACCTCATCCGCATCATCTCTGCTACGCCTCCATCAGGGAAGTCTCACCGTGGGCCAATATGCCATACGGTTCCGTACCCTTGCCTCGGAGCTGGCCTGGGATAACGACGCTCTGGTATCCGTCTTCTGGGAGGGTCTGTCCGGCCGTATTAAAGATGAACTTGCCGGTCGGGACATTCCTACCACTCTCGATGACCTAATAACTCTTGCCACCCGGATTGACCTACGGTTCCAGGAGCGTGCCAAAGAGGTCACCCGTGAGAGGAGGTTTCCACGTCTAGCTCCTACTTTTCAGAAACCCGTCACTCCCTCCGTCTCTCCCCAGGTACACTCTCCTGTGCCTATGCAGGTCGACCAGACCAAGATGGTCAAAACCCGTCAGGACTTACGCCGTGCCGAGGGGAGCTGCTTCTACTGTGGCAGTAAGGAGCACCGGATCCGTGCCTGCCCGGAGAGGTCGGGAAACGCCTGTGTCTAGGTTCGCTCAGAGAGGTCGACCTAGACAAGAATAAATCCTCTCCATCTCTGCTGCTGTCAGTCTCAATCGTCTGCGGGGAGAACTGTTATTTCGAACTAGCCCAACTTGACTCTGGAGCAGCCGGGAATCTTATTTCACAGTCCCTGGTAGAGAAATACCGCATCCCCACCAAACCTCTGGCTGTACCCTTGTCTGTTGCTGCCGTGGATGGGGGTCTCTTACCACGCCCCATCCAACTCATCACCGAATCCATTACTCTGCAGGTGGGAATGCTGCATTCTGAGAGTATCTCCTTTCATGTTCTGCCTGGACTCTCTCACGCCCTCTTGCTAGGTCTACCTTGGCTCCAGAGACATGCACCCGTGCTTGACTGGCAGACCGGAGAGGTCCTTCGCTGGGGACAGGACTGCCATAAGACCTGTCTGGTTCCCGTCCATCCCGTCCGTCCTTCTCCTACCCCAGCTAATCTACCTGGACTTCCGATTCCTTATTGGTCTTATGCTGATGTCTTTAATAAAAAGGAGGCAGAGACATTACCCCCTCATAGACCATACGACTGCCCTATCGACCTGTTACCCGGTACTACTCCTCCCCGTGGGCGTATTTATCCATTATCCGCTGCTGAGACCCGGTCGATGTCCGAATATATTGAGGAGAATCTGGCTAGGGGATTCATCCGGAAATCTACCTCCCCGGTGGGAGCAGGCTTCTTTTTCGTCAAAAAGAAGGACGGCTCTCTCCGTCCCTGTATAGACTATAGAGGCCTTAACCAGATCACGGTGAAGAATAAGTACCCCCTTCCGCTCATTCCGGAGATATTTGATCGTCTGAGGGGGGCTAGAATCTTCACCAAACTGGACCTCCGTGGGGCGTACAACCTGGTTCGTATCCGTCAGGGGGATGAATGGAAGACGGCATTCAACACCCGGGACGGCCACTATGAATATCTGGTAATGCCCTTTGGTCTCTGTAACGCTCCTGCCGTCTTTCAAGAGTTGGTCAATGACATCTTCTGGGACCTTCTCTACTCCTGCGTAGTGGTGTACCTGGACGACATCTTGGTCTTCTCTCCGGATCTCCAGACTCACCGGAGGGACGTTCGTCAGGTTCTGCTCAGGCTCAGGCAGAATCACCTCTTCGCTAAATACGAGAAGTGCCTCTTTGAGCAGACCTCGCTTCCGTTTTTGGGCTACATTATTTCTCAGACCGGCCTACGAATGGATCCAGAGAAACTGTCTGCCATCGAGAAATGGCCTCGACCGGAGGGGTTGAAGGCCATTCAGCGGTTCCTGGGCTTCGCCAACTACTACCGCCTCTTCATACCACACTTCTCTTCCCGGACTGCCCCAATTTCCGCGCTCACCCGTAAGGGTACTAATCCCAAAGAGTGGCCGCCCGAAGCAGAGGAGGCCTTTCTTTCTTTAAAACAGGCCTTCTCTTCCGCCCCGGTGCTGCATCGCCCGGACGGCAACAAGCAGTTCTTCCTGGAAGTTGATGCCTCCTCCTCTGGAGCCGGAGCGGTACTTACTCAAAAATCATCTTCCGGGAGGATGGTAACTTGCGGCTTCTTCTCTAAACTCTTCTCCTCCTCAGAGCGCAATTATTCCATAGGAGACCGAGAGTTATTGGCCATCAAACTGGCATTGGAGGAGTGGCGTTACCTGCTCGAGGGGGCTCTTCACCTGGTAATAATTTACACTGACCACAAGAACTTGGCTTACCTCCAGCATGCCCAGAGACTTAACCCGCGCCAAGCCCGGTGGTCCTTGTTTTTTGCTCGCTTTGATTTTGTTCTTCATTTTCGCCCGGCTGACAAAAACGTCAAGGCGGACGCCTTGTCTCGATCCTTTCTGGTGTCTGATCTCGAGGAAGATCCGAAACACATCATCGATCACGCCAGAGTAATGCAGGTGGCTCCCGTGAGTCTAAATCGTCTCCCTCCCGGAAAGACGTTCGTATCAGTACCTAATCGGGAGAAGATCCTTCACTGGGGTCACTCGTCTAAACTGGCTGGCCATGCCGGTCAGAAAAAGACCCTCCAGCTTATTACCCGGCACTACTGGTGGCCTACCCTGCACAAGGACGTAATAGACTTTGTTTCTGCCTGTGTGTCCTGCGCCCGCAACAAGGTTCCGAGACATCTGCCAGCCGGTCGCCTCCTTCCGCTTTCTGTACCTGCTGCCCCCTGGCAGCATATAGCAATGGACTTTATAACTGACCTCCCAGTCTCTGCCGGTTGTACGGTCATTTGGGTGGTCGCTGACCGCTTCTCCAAGATGGCTCATTTCGTTCCCCTGCCAGGCCTCCCGTCTGCACCCGAGCTAGCTAAAGACTTTATTCGTCACATCTTTCGTCTTCATGGCCTGCCCCTCCACATCGTGTCGGATCGTGGGGTACAGTTCACCTCACGCTTCTGGAGAGCCACTTGTAAACTGCTAGACGTCACCCTGGACTTCTCTTCCGCTTACCACCCACAGTCCAATGGTCAAGTGGAGCGGATCAATCAGAACCTGACCAGTTACCTCCGGCACTTCGTTAATGCCCATCATTCAGACTGGGTGGATCTCCTACCATGGGCCGAGTTCTCTTATAACAATCACGAGAGCGAATCCTCCTCCAAATCCCCGTTTTTTGTAGTCTTCGGTCAGCATCCTCGGATTCCTTTTCCTGTCTCCACCTCTGTGGACAACCCGGCTGCGGAATCTCTCGTTAGCAAATTTTCCTCCATTTGGGAGAGTACCCGATCCGCACTCCTTCAGTCGTCCGAACGGATGAAAAGACACGCTGACAAAAAACGTCTGGATCCTCCACAATTTCGTCCTGGAGATAAAGTCTGGCTCTCATCTAAATATGTCCGACTCAAGATACCTTCTTACAAGTTAGGGCCTCGGTTCATCGGTCCTCTGGAGGTCATCAGTCTGATCAACCCGGTGGCCTATAAATTGAAACTCCCGGCCAACTTACAGATCCCTAACTCCTTCCATGTATCTCTCCTCAAACCTGTGGTACTTAACTCTTTTTCCAAGTCTACAGGTACGCCTCCTGCTCCGGTTTCTGCTGAGGACGAGTTTGAGGTAGAGAACATTCTTGCCACCAAAAGGGTAAGAGGAAAGACCTTTTTTCTAGTAGATTGGAAGGGGTTTGGTCCTGAGGAGAGAACGTGGGAGCCCCGGGAGAACATCCATGCCCTGCTCATCCTTGCTAAATTTCTGTCTGGCCTAAAAAAGGGGGGGCCTAAAGGGGGGGGGGGTACTGTAGCGTCGGCGTCCCTGCCCTCTGCTAGGCAGGGACGCTGTTCCCCTCACCTCTCTGCTCCGTGCCCGGCGTCCTCCTCCCGCTCTGCTGGCAGCGCGCGCTCCTTCCCGGCCACTGTGCTTAGGGCGCGCGCGTGCGCTCTCCCTCCCTCTTAAAGGGGCCGCGCGCGCCGTCCTAAGGAGTCCCCGGCCAATGGCCGGAGGACTTCACCATATATAAGGCACCTCCTCCAAAATGGAGGTGCCCGAGCAATGTTGTTGCACTGTTCACTACTCTGCTTCAGCCCTCAGGTCCCGTTGCCAGTTACCTGCCAGATACCTGCCAGATTCCTGCCAGCTTGCTGTCTTATTCCTGCCTGATATTCTGCTACCTGCCTGCTAGCCTGAGGTCCGACGGTCTGCCTTACTACTCCTGTCAGTCTGTCTAAGGACCAGCTTGCCCGCTCACCTGGGAGCGCACATCAACTACCTGCCTGCTTGCCTGAGGTCCGACGGTCTGCCTTCCAACTCTTGTCAGTCTGTCTATGGACCAGCTTGCCCGCTCACCTGGGAGCGCACATCTGCTACCTGCCTGCTAGTGTGGCACCCCAGGGGTCTGGTTTCCACAGTAATGTAATGTTATGTCTGAGAGCAGGTGGGAGGTCCTTTGGTCAGGGATCCTGTGCATGCCACACCTCCTGCCCAGTCTTGGGAGGGGAAGGACTTCCCCTATATAGACCTGGGGCTGAGGCAGGGTTAGTGAGTTCTGAGAGGAGAAGACAGGGAGCAGAGCTGCTCTATGGGCTCTGCTCCACAGGCAGGCCCTGTCCAGGGGCCTGAGCCTGGAGTTAAGAAGAGTAGCGAAGAGAAGCAGCTTAGGAAGAAACAGCAGAAGCAGTAATACAAGGAGTCAGGGGCTGGCAGCTGCAGAGCTCGCCCTGACTGAGAAGATTTCTTACCGGACCCGGAGTCCGAGGCTGTGGGGACTAACTCCTACCCAGCAGCAGAATCCGTCAGGCAGGGGATTTCAGGTCCTCTGGCCAAGAAGCCCGAAGGCACGGTCACACGCGTGGGACCAGCACCGCCACCGTGGAGCGGAAGCCACTAGAAGGCCCCGAGTCCCCGGCCATACGGGTGAGCACCACACGGTTCACTCAGGGACGTGGGCTACTTATACCCGCTTCTAGCAAGGTAGCCAGAAGAGTACAGTTAGTTTGGGAGGCCTACAACTCCGCCTGGCCAGGGGAGATCCCATCTGCTCAAGGACTGACCAGGCCCCAATTGCTAGCCAGTACTCCGGGAGGGTCTATCGTTGTCACCAGTAAAGACCCTGAACTACACCGCATCGTCTCTGAGTGGTTCCTGCTACCCCCATCATCCACATCTGCTGCCCTGAGGCCATACCCCTCCCGTTGGGGGTTATACCATCTACGCTGCACCATCCATCCACCGGCCTCAGCGGACTGTCCTGCAGCGGCAGCTCCATAGCTGCATTCAACGGGTGGCGTAGTCGTACAACATCTACCGCTGATACGTCGCCGCTCAGTTTGACTCCCTGGGCACGGACCGGGTCACCGCCACGAGACTACAACCCTCAAGAGATCCGGCTCCGGGTAAGCTCCCGCGTGCGCAACGCAGCGCGACACAGGCCCAGGGGCGCGTCACTAGCCTACCTGGAGGCTCTGCCGTTACGTGCTGTGACCACCTGCCTGTCCAGTGACTCCTGCCCGCTCACCTGGGAGCGCTCATCTGCCGCCTGTCTGTTGGTCTTCCTGGAGGCTCCGCCGTCACGTGCTGCGACCACCCGCCTGTCCAGAGACTTCTGCCCGCTCACCTGGGAGCGCTCATCTGCCGCCTGTCTGTTGGTCTTCCTGGAGGCTCCGCCGTCACATGCTGTGACCACCCGTTTATCCAGAGACTCTCGCCTGCTCACCTGGGAGCTCACGTCTACCATCAGCCGCCACAGGTCGTACCAACCCTTTACCCAGAGACTGCCCCGGTCACTTGCCGTGACCATCTGCCCGTTCACCCAGAGACTGCCCCGGTCACTTGCCGTGACCATCTGCCCGTTCACCCAGAGACTGCCCCGGTCACTTGCCGTGACCATCTGCCCGTTCATCCAGAGACTGCCCCGGTCACTTGCCGTGACCTCCTGCCCGTTCTTCTAGAGACTGTCCCGGTCACCTGCTGTGACTGCCTGCCTGGTCGCCACCCGCTCCCTTACAAGGACCGCCCCCTTGTATAGTAGCTCAGAGGTTCCGCCTCCCAGACCCGTTACAGTCTCTCCTTTCTTCCACTGAGATCAGTCCCCTCCCAGGTCAGAAGTGATCACCCTCCTCCTTAAACATTCACTGTTAGCTAAAACAATGAAGAATATTCTAGAAGCCTTCATCTGAGACTGCATGTAAGACCCCCTGTGGTGACGGCTCCACTGTATCTACAATCTACACACACATAATGAGATTATTGGCTGTTGAAACAACGGTTAGATACTCCTGAGATAAAGATATCCTGAGATACAGATTAGTGGAATGCTGGACATTTTACAAGTGAATCTAGTGCACATACTGACAAGTAAGCAGAACTATATAAAACATAACAAGTAAATCACTAATAAAACACAATAATAATATTGACAAAAATGGTGGTCCGTTGCTGGAAAAGTATCATAGTCTTTAGTAAGTGGGCAGCTCCTCACAGGGTGCGATAGATATACCCGGCCCTGGTAACCAATATTTGTAATTATTCTGCATGCTATTCCCTAACATGTGACCGGCTCAATGTGTTAATAATTTATGAATATTTAGTATTGTAACCACAAATGTGAGTCATAAGAAGTATCATAAGACCCCAAGACTATTTCACGCACAAACCTAAATGTCCCAGAGGTTTCATAATGATGGATCGGCTACGTGTCTGTATAAATTGTGTTTTGTTTTAGAAAGAAAGAAAGATAGATAATAGATAGATGATAGATGATAGATAATAGATAGATGATAGATAGATGATAGATAATAGATAGATGATAGATAATAGATAGATAATAGATAGATGATAGATAGATGATAGATAGATAGATGATAGATAATAGATAGATGATAGATGATAGATAATAGATAGATAATAGATAGATAATAGATAGATGATAGATAATAGATAGATGATAGATAATAGATAGATAATAGATAGATAATAGATGATAGATAATAGATAATAGATAGATGATAGATGATAGATAATAGATAGATGATAGATAATAGATAGATGATAGATAGATAATAGATAGATAGATAATAGATAGATAGATGATAGATAATAGATAGATAATAGATAGATAATAGATAGATGATAGATAGATAATAGATAGATAATAGATAGATAATGGATAGATAGATAATAGATAGATAGATGATAGATAATAGATAGATAATAGATAGATGATAGATAATAGATAGATAATAGATAGATGATAGATAATACAAAGATAATAGATGATAGATAGCTAATAGATAGGTGATAGATAATAGATGATAGATAATAGATAGATAATAGATAGATAATATATAAATGATAGATAATAGATAGATGATAGATGATAGATGATAGATAGATAGATAGATGATAGATAGATAGATGATAGATAGATAGTAGTCATATATTATCAGGGACATTTTGAAAGTCTTTTTTTAAATTATTATTTAGAAATACATTGAAAGTCATTGCGTTTTGCACTAAATGTCGCACGTTTGATAATTTGGTCCATATATCAGCAAAATGCTTCTTTCCAGAAATGTTCCTCTAGTTTTTATGCCGCCCCCTGCTGGAATGAGTTTGCAACTTTGCAATTGGAAAATTTGTGTAAAAACATCTGGAGCATTCGCAATAGAAGTAATATTATTATGAGCACCATCATCTCTATCTACGGGAGCTGGGAGCATCTACAAAGAGCATTTCTCCACCTGGAGGCGCCGTTGTTCCCATGCGTTACATGGACAGCTTATGGGGGGGGTCACGTATTACTACTTTTAGGCTACATCTCCACAATGAGGATTTGGTGAGTTTTTGATGTTGTAGATTTTCTGCACCTACTAGATAAATTCAGGTTACTTGCGGGCTTTTTTACATGCGTTTTTCTTCCGTTTCTGACCCTGCGGTTTTTGTCCTTTTTTTGGTTTGAGGTTTTAAATGACTTTAGCTTTGACAAAACCCTATGAATGCGGCCATCTGAGGATTAAATGCATCATTTACCTGCGGATTTTCCGCTTCTAATGCAATTGTACGGGGATAATCTGCACATAAAACGCCGCGTATTCGCAAGAGGAATTGACATGTTGTGGACCTCAGTCACCCACCGCAGGTCACTTTATGTCATGTGTGTGGGGGGGAGGGGGGTTTTGACAAAAAAAAGATACGGTTTAGCACTCCAGATTTTTGGGGACAAATTCAACAATAGCACCATTAAAAAAAAAGAGTTGTAAACTGATGATAATAATACGATTCATAATAAATTCAATGGACTCTGTGTAATACTTTGTTTCTCCTGTGGGAGTGCTGTTGGGAAATGGAACACTTGCCGGCAAACAGATTACCGCTGATCGCTGAGGATCCCAGCGGCGGGTCGACCTGTGATCAGTCTATATTCATGGGACTCCTCTAAAACAAAGGGATTGTCCAAAGTGAAAAAATGCAGATAGATTGATTTGCAATATATTTTACAATATTGTCAAACTTGCAGAATCGCATAATGGGTGACATGAAAAAATATATTTTTTAAAAAGCCTAGACGCTTAAAAGAAAAAAATACTAGCGCATTTAATAAGGGAGATGTCTCAAACATGGAGCAATTGCAGACAGTAACCAAGGATTGTCTCTAAAAATAAGAGCTGGAATCTATAACTGCCGCACTAACTTGGATCAAGGTGGCTTCTATGGCAGCTGCCTGTAAATCTCTCCTGCAGCGGCCACTGTAGGGGAAATGTGGTATTACATGCTGAAAATTAAAATGATTGGTTGACCATGTAATATAAAGTGGTCAGGGTCACAAGAGAGAAAGCTGCTCTTTGTTGTTAGCACCGCTCTCTGCAGCAGGTTAGTTTCTGATTGGTTGGTGATGTCATAGAGGGAGCACAGTGCAGTCACACAGTCTCTGCAGCAGGTTAGTTTCTGATTGGTTGGTGATGTCATAGAGAGAGCACAGTGCAGTCACACAGTCTCTGCAGCAGGTTAGTTTCTGATTGGTTGGTGATGTCATAGAGGGAGCACAGTGCAGTCACACAGTCTCTGCAGCAGGTTAGTTTCTGATTGGTTGGTGATGTCATAGAGGGAGCACAGTGCAGTCACACAGTCTTTGTAGCAGGTTAGTTTCTGGTTGGTTGGTGATGTCATAGAGGGAGCACAGTGCAGTCACACAGTCTCTGCAGCAGGTTAGTTTCTGATTGGTTGGTGATGTAATAGAGAGAGCACAGTGTAGTCACACAGTCTCTGTAGCAGGTTAGTTTCTGATTGGTTGGTGATGTCATAGAGGGAGCACAGTGCAGTCACACAGTCTCTGCAGCAGGTTAGTTTCTGATTGGTTGGTGATGTCATAGAGGGAGCACAGTGCAGTCACACAGTCTTTGTAGCAGGTTAGTTTCTGGTTGGTTGGTGATGTCATAGAGGGAGCACAGTGCAGTCACACAGTCTCTGCAGCAGGTTAGTTTCTGATTGGTTGGTGATGTCATAGAGGGAGCACAGTGCAGTCACACAGTCTCTGCAGCAGGTTAGTTTCTGATTGGTTGGTGATGTCATAGAGGGAGCACAGTGCAGTCACACAGTCTCTGCAGCAGGTTAGTTTCTGATTGGTTGGTGATGTCATAGAGGGAGCACAGTGCAGTCACACAGTCTCTGCAGCAGGTTAGTTTCTGATTGGTTGGTGATGTCATAGAGGGAGCACAGTGCAGTCACACAGTCTTTGTAGCAGGTTAGTTTCTGGTTGGTTGGTGATGTCATAGAGGGAGCACAGTGCAGTCACACAGTCTCTGCAGCAGGTTAGTTTCTGATTGGTTGGTGATGTCATAGAGAGAGCACAGTGTAGTCACACAGTCTCTGTAGCAGGTTAGTTTCTGGTTGGTTGGTGATGTCATAGAGGGAGCACAGTGCAGTCACACAGTCTCTGCAGCAGGTTAGTTTCTGATTGGTTGGTGATGTCATAGAGGGAGCACAGTGCAGTCACACAGTCTTTGTAGCAGGTTAGTTTCTGGTTGGTTGGTGATGTCATAGAGGGAGCACAGTGCAGTCACACAGTCTCTGCAGCAGGTTAGTTTCTGATTGGTTGGTGATGCCATAGAGAGAGCACAGTGCAGTCACACAGTCTCTGTAGCAGGTTAGTTTCTGATTGGTTGGTGATGTCATAGAGGGAGCACAGTGCAGTCACACAGTCTCTGTAGCAGGTTAGTTTCTGATTGGTTGGTGATGTCATAGAGGGAGCACAGTGCAGTCACACAGTCTTTGTAGCAGGTTAGTTTCTGGTTGGTTGGTGATGTCATAGAGGGAGCACAGTGCAGTCACACAGTCTCTGCAGCAGGTTAGTTTCTGATTGGTTGGTGATGTCATAGAGAGAGCACAGTGTAGTCACACAGTCTCTGTAGCAGGTTAGTTTCTGGTTGGTTGGTGATGTCATAGAGGGAGCACAGTGCAGTCACACAGTCTCTGCAGCAGGTTAGTTTCTGATTGGTTGGTGATGTCATAGAGGGAGCACAGTGCAGTCACACAGTCTTTGTAGCAGGTTAGTTTCTGGTTGGTTGGTGATGTCATAGAGGGAGCACAGTGCAGTCACACAGTCTCTGCAGCAGGTTAGTTTCTGATTGGTTGGTGATGCCATAGAGAGAGCACAGTGCAGTCACACAGTCTCTGTAGCAGGTTAGTTTCTGATTGGTTGGTGATGTCATAGAGGGAGCACAGTGCAGTCACACAGTCTCTGTAGCAGGTTAGTTTCTGATTGGTTGGTGATGTCATAGAGGGAGCACAGTGCAGTCACACAGTCTCTGTAGCAGGTTAGTTTCTGATTGGTTGGTGATGTCATAGAGGGAGCACAGTGCAGTCACACAGTCTCTGCAGCAGGTTAGTTTCTGATTGGTTGGTGATGTCATAGAGGGAGCACAGTGCAGTCACACAGTCTCTGCAGCAGGTTAGTTTCTGATTGGTTGGTGATGTCATAGAGGGAGCACAGTGCAGTCACACAGTCTCTGCAGCAGGTTAGTTTCTGACTGGTAAGTAAGTGATGTCATAGAGGGAGCACAGTGCAGTCACACAGTCTCTGTAGCAGGTTAGTTTCTCATTGGTTGGTGATGTCATAGAGGGAGCACAGTGCAGTCACACAGTCTCTGCAGCAGGTTAGTTTCTCATTGGTTGGTGATGTCATAGAGGGAGCACAGTGCAGTCACACAGTCTCTGCAGCAGGTTAGTTTCTGACTGGTTAGTAAGTGATGTCATAGAGAGAGCACAGTGCAGTCACACAGTCTCTGTAGCAGGTTAGTTTCTCATTGGTTGGTGATGTCATAGAGGGAGCACAGTGCAGTCACACAGTCTCTGCAGCAGGTTAGTTTCTGATTGGTTGGTGATGTCATAGAGAGAGCACAGTGCAGTCACACAGTCTCTGCAGCAGGTTAGTTTCTGATTGGTTGGTGATGTCATAGAGAGAGCACAGTGCAGTCACACAGTCTCTGTAGCAGGTTAGTTTCTCATTGGTTGGTGATGTCATAGAGGGAGCACAGTGCAGTCACACAGTCTCTGCAGCAGGTTAGTTTCTGATTGGTTGGTGATGTCATAGAGGGAGCACAGTGCAGTCACACAGTCTCTGCAGCAGGCGAAGAGGAAGACCAACAACCCGATGGCTTTATACCATCAAGATAATGGTGGAGAAGACCCTGGTGGACCCATCTAGGCTTGCACAAGATTAATATTCCTACAGAGCGTTCATCCATCAAGTCGCCATGGCTCGAAATCGAGCCAAAGGCCGTTAAAAAAACAAAACTAACTCTAGGATAAAGGTAACAAGAGATTTCACGAGAAAAATTAGTCCGCGTTGTAGCCCACGTTGTGGTGCAATGTGGCCTGTGCCAACTTTCTAATGTGCTTTAAGAAAATTTTATGACACTTACGAAAGAGAATATGGCTAAAAGGAGTAAAAAAAATGTGCCCCATTATTCATGGTACATGAATGAGAACTTTAGGAAAGTATTGAGAAATGCTACTAATAGATAAGTCCAACAAAACAAGGATATATGTGCCATAGAGAAAGCTGATGATGGAACGGTGAGGACGACACAGTCAGGCTGGACCTATTCCCTTTCCTCATTGGTGGTGGGTGCCCTATAATTGCTCTGGATCCTACAATATTAGCAAAACTAGAAGGCGTTTTTCTGAGTCCTTCTACCCTGATAAGGGATCTGCCCGGACTCTTCTGCTGGTGTACTGGTGGTGGTAGAATGGAGCTACATTGTGATTTCTGCTCTGGAGCACCCCTTTTATGTCTATTCATCCCCTGTGACTGATATGATCCAGTTTACCATCTATAGGCCTACCCAACTTAACATTTACGGTATGGCCTGTTATTCCCAGTTATCGTTGATTTGGGATCCATTGGTGGGTTCCCAAACACAGTCACACAGTCTTTGTAGCAGGTTAGTTTCTGGTTGGTTGGTGATGTCATAGAGGGAGCACAGTGCAGTCACACAGTCTCTGCAGCAGGTTAGTTTCTGATTGGTTGGTGATGTCATAGAGGGAGCACAGTGCAGTCACACAGTCTCTGCAGCAGGTTAGTTTCTGATTGGTTGGTGATGTCATAGAGGGAGCACAGTGCAGTCACACAGTCTCTGCAGCAGGTTAGTTTCTGATTGGTTGGTGATGTCATAGAGGGAGCACAGTGCAGTCACACAGTCTCTGCAGCAGGTTAGTTTCTGATTGGTTGGTGATGTCATAGAGGGAGCACAGTGCAGTCACACAGTCTTTGTAGCAGGTTAGTTTCTGGTTGGTTGGTGATGTCATAGAGGGAGCACAGTGCAGTCACACAGTCTCTGCAGCAGGTTAGTTTCTGATTGGTTGGTGATGCCATAGAGAGAGCACAGTGCAGTCACACAGTCTCTGTAGCAGGTTAGTTTCTGATTGGTTGGTGATGTCATAGAGGGAGCACAGTGCAGTCACACAGTCTCTGTAGCAGGTTAGTTTCTGATTGGTTGGTGATGTCATAGAGGGAGCACAGTGCAGTCACACAGTCTCTGTAGCAGGTTAGTTTCTGATTGGTTGGTGATGTCATAGAGGGAGCACAGTGCAGTCACACAGTCTCTGCAGCAGGTTAGTTTCTGATTGGTTGGTGATGTCATAGAGGGAGCACAGTGCAGTCACACAGTCTCTGCAGCAGGTTAGTTTCTGATTGGTTGGTGATGTCATAGAGGGAGCACAGTGCAGTCACACAGTCTCTGCAGCAGGTTAGTTTCTGACTGGTTAGTAAGTGATGTCATAGAGGGAGCACAGTGCAGTCACACAGTCTCTGTAGCAGGTTAGTTTCTCATTGGTTGGTGATGTCATAGAGGGAGCACAGTGCAGTCACACAGTCTCTGCAGCAGGTTAGTTTCTCATTGGTTGGTGATGTCATAGAGGGAGCACAGTGCAGTCACACAGTCTCTGCAGCAGGTTAGTTTCTGACTGGTTAGTAAGTGATGTCATAGAGAGAGCACAGTGCAGTCACACAGTCTCTGTAGCAGGTTAGTTTCTCATTGGTTGGTGATGTCATAGAGGGAGCACAGTGCAGTCACACAGTCTCTGCAGCAGGTTAGTTTCTGATTGGTTGGTGATGTCATAGAGAGAGCACAGTGCAGTCACACAGTCTCTGCAGCAGGTTAGTTTCTGATTGGTTGGTGATGTCATAGAGAGAGCACAGTGCAGTCACACAGTCTCTGTAGCAGGTTAGTTTCTCATTGGTTGGTGATGTCATAGAGGGAGCACAGTGCAGTCACACAGTCTCTGCAGCAGGTTAGTTTCTGATTGGTTGGTGATGTCATAGAGGGAGCACAGTGCAGTCACACAGTCTCTGCAGCAGGTTAGTTTCTGATTGGTTGGTGATGTCATAGAGGGAGCACAGTGCAGTCACACAGTCTCTGCAGCAGGTTAGTTTCTGATTGGTTGGTGATGTCATAGAGGGAGCACAGTGCAGTCACACAGTCTCTGCAGCAGGTTAGTTTCTGACTGGTTAGTAAGTGATGTCATAGAGGGAGCACAGTGCAGTCACACAGTCTCTGTAGCAGGTTAGTTTCTCATTGGTTGGTGATGTCATAGAGGGAGCACAGTGCAGTCACACAGTCTCTGCAGCAGGTTAGTTTCTCATTGGTTGGTGATGTCATAGAGGGAGCACAGTGCAGTCACACAGTCTCTGCAGCAGGTTAGTTTCTGACTGGTTAGTAAGTGATGTCATAGAGAGAGCACAGTGCAGTCACACAGTCTCTGTAGCAGGTTAGTTTCTCATTGGTTGGTGATGTCATAGAGGGAGCACAGTGCAGTCACACAGTCTCTGCAGCAGGTTAGTTTCTGATTGGTTGGTGATGTCATAGAGAGAGCACAGTGCAGTCACACAGTCTCTGCAGCAGGTTAGTTTCTGATTGGTTGGTGATGTCATAGAGAGAGCACAGTGCAGTCACACAGTCTCTGTAGCAGGTTAGTTTCTCATTGGTTGGTGATGTCATAGAGGGAGCACAGTGCA
This sequence comes from Phyllobates terribilis, assembly GCF_046119375.1. Classification (NCBI taxonomy): domain Eukaryota; kingdom Metazoa; phylum Chordata; class Amphibia; order Anura; family Dendrobatidae; genus Phyllobates; species Phyllobates terribilis. Next base: position 161,314,844 of record NW_027362773.1, on the reverse strand, counting down.
GTCACACAGTCTCTGCAGCAGGTTAGTTTCTGATTGGTTGGTGATGTCATAGAGGGAGCACAGTGCAGTCACACAGTCTCTGCAGCAGGTTAGTTTCTGACTGGTTAGTAAGTGATGTCACAGATGGCGCAGAATATGTGAAATTGCTTCCCTTCCAATCTTTTGTAATCCTATAATAACAGGAACTCTAGAATTACATCAAAATATATTCCTTCCTTATTGACTTCTGAAATCTAAATATAATGTTATCTTTCACCACTTTAGGTTTGCTAAAGAAGGACTCCAGCGATTTATTTTTCCCTTCACCCCACATATTATTGTCTCTTATACTCTGCACTTCTTTTAAGTATATTGCATTTTTCTACGTGTATTTTAGTATTTTCTGATCCGACTCCATCTTGGACTTCGGAATTGATTTTGCTTTCTTTCTCTCGGTGCTGGGTTTACGTATCGAGCTAAGCCCGGTCCTTTATAAGGTTGTTTAGGTAAGAAAAACAATTTTCCTACATCCTATAGATCAGAGAGTAGTTACATTGAGCTCCTTCTGGTCCCGAGGACTTGTCCTGCATTATTCAGACATCTCATTGATGCGATCAACACTGTGTAATGCTTTATTCCCCTTGTTGGGGCGCTGCAGGGAAATTAAACACTTACTACCAGGATCCCATATTGATTACAGCTGATTATTGAGGGTCCCAACAGGAGGAGTCTAGGAGATCAGTCTATTGTCAAGAACACCTTCTATCAAGTAGGGATCATTCAAAGCAGAGAACCCCTTTAATGCTAATCACCAAGTTTACGATAAAAGGAGGACATTCTGTAGCTCTAGATGGAATGAAGGACTTATTACAGAGTGCCAAAATGGAAAAGCTCAAATATGGGACTGCTACTCAACACAAGACAAAGATATTGACTACCGGCAGGTACGACCGGGACACATTTATGATGGACGGTGATAAACTGGAAGCTGTAAAGGACTTCAATCTACTTGAATCAACGATAACTCAAGAAGATGCAGCGACGACACCAGAAGTCAACAGGAGACTGGACAAGGTCTTCAAATGGAGGAACTCTCCACTGGTGACGAAGACATAGTTTGGTCTTTTCTGTAGTAACAAACGGATGAGAAATCTGGATGATAAAGAAACAAGACAGAAGAAGAATCGACGCCTTCGAATTGTGATGCTGGAGAAGGACGTTATCAATACCATGGATGGCAAGGGGACAAACAAATCAATTTTGGAACAAATCAAGCCAGACATGTTACTCGAAGCAAGGATCACCAAGCTACGACTTGACTACTTTGGACACATCATAGGAAGAGAGCAATCACTGGAGAAGGACATCATGGTCGGAAGAATAGAAGCAACAAGGCGAAGAGGAAGACCAACAACCCGATGGCTTTATACCATCAAGATAATGGTGGAGAAGACCCTGGTGGACCCATCTAGGCTTGCACAAGATTAATATTCCTACAGAGCGTTCATCCATCAAGTCGCCATGGCTCGAAATCGAGCCAAAGGCCGTTAAAAAAACAAAACTAACTCTAGGATAAAGGTAACAAGAGATTTCACGAGAAAAATTAGTCCGCGTTGTAGCCCACGTTGTGGTGCAATGTGGCCTGTGCCAACTTTCTAATGTGCTTTAAGAAAATTTTATGACACTTACGAAAGAGAATATGGCTAAAAGGAGTAAAAAAAATGTGCCCCATTATTCATGGATACATGAATGAGAACTTTAGGAAAGTATTGAGAAATGCTACTAATAGATAAGTCCAACAAAACAAGGATATATGTGCCATAGAGAAAGCTGATGATGGAACGGTGGGGACGACACAGTCCGGCTGGACCTATTCCCTTTCCTCATTGGTGGTGGGTGCCCTATAATTGCTCTGGATCCTACAATATTAGCAAAACTAGAAGGCGTTTTTCTGAGTCCTTCTAACCTGATAAGGGATCTGCCCGGACTCTTCTGCTGGTGTACTGGTGGTGGTAGAATGGAGCTACATTGTGATTTCTGCTCTGGAGCACCCCTTTTATGTCTATTCATCCCCCGTGACTGATATGATCCAGTTTACCATCTATAGGCCTACCCAACTTAACATTTACGGTATGGCCTGTTATTCCCAGTTATCGTTGATTTGGGATCCATTGGTGGGTTCCCAAACATCCTGCAAAGGCTTCTTTTCTTCTCGTCATCCAGTTCAGAAGGACAATTTTTGCACTGAGCCCTAAACTATTCTGGTTCGCCAACAAAGTAGGAATTTTGGGATGATCAGTCCCTTGACAGCGACCCGCAATCAGTTAGTGGAAAAGTTTTGACTTTGAGACTTAACTGGAAAGACTCAGGGTCCAGAATGTTAGGAGCGATGACCCAATCTGAGGGCGTCTGAAGCATTTCTGACCGTTAATGACCTTTTATTAACTCTTTTTTATCCTTCTCTTTCAGACTCATCCAGAAGAGCTGGTTCCCTATGAGCCGGAGGTGTACCGTCCACCCCCTGAATATTACCAGTACCTCAGTGACAGTGAAAGCCATGGTAATTATTTCATAAGTTTGTGAAAATGAAGGCGTGGATCTGAATATGTCAAAGAAAGCAAGAATAAAGAAATAGAGAAATGCTGCATTTTTGCCTGAGTTTTCTAGTATAGTTTTCATATAGTAATAGTTATGTATGTGGAATTGCAGCTCAGCCCTGTCCACTTCTAATGTGAACAGGTGTGGTGCTTCATCTAGGAAAAAGCAGCCATGTTTTTTTTTTAATTCTGCACTTTTCCTTTAAATGCTGTGGAGATCTCTGACATGGAAACTTTTTTTTTTCATGCATGTTAGTGGTTGCCTTTGTTTTAAAACGTTTCACTAAGTTGCATTCTGCAATCTTCATTCCTTCTCAGACTCCTGATATTTAGCTTACCACCTGCTCCGAGTTTAAGACTTTTCTTTTGACAATGATTTTCCCATAGTAATAATACAGGATGGACATGAAATTTGTGCTCCTCACAGTTACACATGCTGCATGTGAGGTCTGTGTGTCCTCCCGGTAATACAGGCTGGATGTGAGGTCTGTGTGTCCCTCCCAGTAATACAGGCTGCATGTGAGGTCTGTGTGTCCTCCCGGTAATACAGGCTGCATGTGAGGTCTGTGTGTCCTCCCGGTAATACAGGCTGGATGTGAGGTCTGTGTGTCCTCCCGGTAATATAGGCTGCATGTGAGGTCTGTGTGTCCTCCCGGTAATACAGGCTGGATGTGAGGTCTGTGTGTCCCTCCCAGTAATACAGGCTGCATGTGAGGTCTGTGTGTCATCCCGGTAATACAGGCTGCATATGAGGTCTGTGTGTCCTCCCGGTAATACAGGCTGCATATGAGGTCTGTGTGTCCTCCCGGTAATACAGGCTGCATATGAGGTCTGTGTGTCCTCCCGGTAATACAGGCTGGATGTGAGGTCTGTGTGTCCTCCCGGTAATACAGGCTGCATATGAGGTCTGTGTGTCCTCCCGGTAATACAGGCTGGATGTGAGGTCTGTGTGTCCTCCCGGTAATACAGGCTGGATGTGAGGTCTGTGTGTCCCTCCCAGTAATACAGGCTGCATGTGAGGTCTGTGTGTCCTCCCGGTAATACTGGCTGGATGTGAGGTCTGTGTGTCTCTCCGGGGTAATATAGGCTGGATGTGAGGTCTGTGTGTCCCTCCCAGTAATACAGGCTGGATGTGAGGTCTGTGTGTCCTCTCAGGAATACAGGCTGGATGTGAGGACTGTGTGTCTCTCCCAGTAATACAGGCTGGATGTGAGGACTGTGTGTCTCTCCCAGTAATATAGGCTGGATGTGAGGACTGTGTGTCTCTCCCAGTAATATAGGCTGGATTTGAGGTCTGTGTGTCCCTCCCAGTAATACAGGCTGGATGTGAGGTCTGTGTATCCCTCCCAGTAATACAGGCTTGATGTGAGGTCTGTGTGTCTCTCTCAGTAATATAGGCTGGATGTGAGGACTGTGTGTCTCTCCCAGTAATACAGGCTGGATGTGAGGTCTGTGTGTCCTCGCAGGAATATAGGCTGGATGTGAGCTATGTGTGTCTCTCCCAGTAATATAGGCTGGATGTGAGGTCTGTGTGTCCTCCCAGTAATACAGGCTGGATGTGAGGTCTGTGTGTCTCTCCGGGGTAATATAGGCTGGATGTGAGGTCTGTGTGTCCTCGCAGGAATACAGGCTGTATGTGAGGTCTGTGTGTCCTCTCAGTAATACAGGCTGGATGTGAGGTCTGTGTGTCCTCCCAGTAATACAGACTGGATGTGAGGTCTGTGTGTCTCTCCCAGTAATACAGGTTGGATGTGAGGTCTGTCTGTCCTCCCAGTAATACAGGCTGTATGTGAGGTCTGTGTGTCCTCTCAGTAATACAGGTTGGATGTGAGGTCTGTGTGTCCTCCCAGTAATACAGGCTGCATGTGAGGTCTGTGTGTCTCTCCCAGTAATATTGGCTGGATGTGAGGTTGGTGTGTCTCCCCCCAGTAATACAGGCTGGATGTGAGGTCTGTGTGTCCTCCCAGTAATACAAGTTGGATGTGAGGTCTGTGTGTTCTCCCAATAATACAGGCTGGATGTGAGGTCTGTGTGTCCTCCCAATAATACAGGCTGGATGTGAGGTCTGTGTGTCCTCCCAATAATACAGGCTGGATGTGATGGATGTGGCCCCTTACACACACTTTCTAAATAATACATGGATGTGGGGCCTATGTGTCCTGCCAGTAATACATGCTGGATATGAGCTCTGTTTGTCCTCCCAGTAATACAGGCTGGATGTGAGGTCTGTGTGTCGCTCCCAGTAATACAGGCTGGATGTGATGGATGTGGCCCCTTACACACACACTCTAAGTAATACATGGATGTGGGGCCTATGTGTCCTCCCAGTAATACAGGCTGGATATGAGCTCTGTGTGTCCCCCCAGTAACACAGGCTGGATGTGAGGTCTGTGTGTCCTCCCAGTAATACAGGCTGGATGTGAGGCCTGTGTGTCCTCCCAGTAATACAGGCTGGATTTGAGGTCTGTGTGTCCTCCCAGTAATACAGGCTGGATGTGAGGCCTGTGTGTCCTCCCTGTAATACAGGCTGGATTTGAGGTCTGTGTGTCCTCCCAGTAATACAGGATGGATGTGATGGATGTGGCCCCTTACACACACACGCTAAGTAATACATGGAGGTGGGGCCTATGTGTCCTCCCAGTAATACAGGCTGGATATGAGCTCTGTGCGTCCTCCCAGTAATACAGGCTGGATGCGAGATCTGTGTGTCCCTCCCAGTAATACAGGCTGGATGTGAGATCTGTGTGTCTGTCACAGTGATACCGTAACAGATAAGGGCTAGAAGACTGCGGTTTCTAGTTTCATGAATTCCTGCACTGGTTAGAAGTATGTCACCATCTTCTTAAACAGTATAGGTTTTTCCTTGCTAGTGATGCAAGGGTGAAACTGTTCAGTTGAAGCTCCTGGAGCTTTCTGACCTAGATTGTCTCAGCTGTTCAGTGTTGGCCACTCCCCTCTGCTATATATTCTCGCTTCTGGCACTTAGTGATTGCCAGTGTTCGTTCTTGCTGCCTAATTCTGGAGTTAGAGGTGTAGTTCATGGTTGGAGTAGGCTTTTGGAGATTTGTTCAGGAGACTGTTGCTTGGGGTTTGTCTGTGTACACATCCTCATCCTCTCCTACTTAGTTTCTCCTTTCTTTAACTCCCCTGTATGCCACTCTGTTGTTTGGTGAGTGTATTTTGTATGGTTGGTATTTTCATTTATCCCTGTCCGTCTTCCCTTGTTTGTCTAGTTAGTGTGCTTCTATACACTGATGCTTCCCACAACCCTGAGTGGGAGAAGGGACAGATAAGGGTTGACCCAAGAGTATAGAAAGGCATGTAAACTTGGCGTCTAGCCCTTCAGGAGTAATCTGGGGATAGATATAGACTAGGGCACCCCTAGTTGTAGGGACCTGGTTAGCACCCATAGTCCCATAGTCACTGCATGATAGTGTCCTTCCAGTAATACATGCTGGATGTGAGATCTGTGTGTCCTCCCAGTAATACAGGCTGGATGTGAGATCTGTGTGTTCTCCCAGTAATACAGGCTGGATGTGAGATCTGTGTGTCTGTCACAGCGATACGGTGACAGATAAGGGCTAGAAGACTGCGGTTTCTAGTTCCACGAACGCCCGCACTGGTTAGAAGTATGTCACCATCTTCTTAAACATTGTAGGTTTTTCCTTGCTAGTGGTGCAAGGGTTAAAGTGTTCAGTTGAAGCTCCTGGAGCTTTCTGACCTAGATTGTCTCAGCAGTTCAGTGTTGGCCACTCCCCACTGCTATATATTCTCTCTTCTGGCACTTAGTGATTGCCAGTGTTCGTTCTTGCTGCCTGATTCTGGAGTTAGAGGTGTAGTTCATGGTTGGAGTAGGCTTTTGGAGATTTGTCCAGGAGACTGTTGCTTGGAGTTTGTCTTGGGAGTTTGACCCAAGAGTATAGCGAGGTAAGTAAACCCGCGTCTAGCCCTTCAGGAGTAATCTGGGGACAGAGATAGACTAGGGCGCCCCTAGTTGTAGGGACCTGGTTAGCGCCCATAGTCCCATAGTCACTGCATGATAATGTCCTTCCAGTAATACATGCTGGATGTGAGGTCTGTGTGTCCTCCCAGTAATACAGGGTGGATGTGAGGGCTGTGTGTCCTCCCAGTAATACAGGTTGGATGTGAGGGCTGTGTGTCCTCCCAGTAATACAGACTGGATGTGAGGTCTGAGCATCCCCCTGTAATGCAGGCTGGATGTGAGGTCTGTGTGTCCCTCCAGTAATACAGGCTGGATATCAGATCTGTGTGGCTCTCCCAATAATACAGGCTGGATGTGAGGTCTGCTTCTCTCCAGCATTAAATACTGGATGTCAGGTCTGTGGTCTCCCCAGTAATACAGGCTGGATGTGAGGTCTGTGTGTCCCCCTGTTATACAGGCTGGATGTGAGGTCTCTGTCCCCCAGTAATACATCCTAGATGAGAGGTCTGTGTGCCTTTCCCACCAGTAATACATGCTGGATGTGGGTTTTGGTCTGTGTGTCCACCTGTAATACAGGCTGTATATTATGTCTGTGTATCTCTCCCAGTAATACATGCTGAGCGTGAGAGCTTTATCTCCCCAGTAATAAATACTGGATGTTAGGTCTGTGTCCTTCCAGGAATACATGCTGGATGTGAGGTCTGTGTGTGCCTTCCCAGTATTACATTCTGGATGTCAGGTCCGTGTGTCTCCCCAGTAATACCAGCTGGATGAGAGGTCTGTGTGTCCTCCCAGTAATACAGACTGGATGTGAGCTCTGTGTGTCTCTCCCAGTAATATAGGCTGGATGTGAGGTCTGTGTGTCCCTCCCAGTAATACAGGCTGGATGTGAGCTCTGTGTGTCTCTCCCAGTAATATAGGCTGGATGTGAGGTCTGTGTGTCCTCCCAGTAATACAGACTGGATGTGAGGTCTGTGTGTCCCTCCCAGTAATACAGGCTGGATGTGAGGTCTGTGTGTTATTCCAGTAATAAAGGCTGGATGTGAGGTCTGTGTGTCCCTCCCAGTAATACAGACTGGATGTGAGGTCTGTGTGTCCTCCCAGTAATACAGGTTGGATGTGAGGTCTGAGCATCCCCCTGTAATGCAGGCTGGATGTGAGGTCTGTGTGTCCCTCCAGTAATACAGGCTGCATATCAGATCTGTGTGGCTCTCCCAATAATACAGGCTGCATGTGAGGTCTGCGTCTCTCCAGCATTAAATACTGGATGTCAGGTCTGTGGTCTCCCCAGTAAAACAGGCTGGATGTGAGGTCTGTGTGTCCTCTCAGTAGTACAGACTGGATGTGAGGTCTGTGTGTCCCTCCCAGTAATACAGGCTGGATGTGAGGTCTGTGTGTTATTCCAGTAATACAGGCTGGATGTGAGGTCTGTGTGTCCCTCCCAGTAATACAGACTGGATGTGAGGTCTGTGTGTCCTCCCAGTAATACAGGTTGGATGTGAGGTCTGAGCATCCCCCTGTAATGCAGGCTGGATGTGAGGTCTGTGTGTCCCTCTAGTAATACAGGCTGGATATCAGATCTGTGTGTCTCTCTGAATAATACAGGCTGGATGTGAGGTCTGCGTCTCTCCAGCATTAAATACTGGATGTCAGGTCTGTGGTCTCCCCAGTAATACAGGCTGGATGTGAGGTCTGTGTGTCCCCCTGTTATACAGGCTGGACGTGAGGTCTCTGTCCCCCAGTAATACATCCTGGATGAGAGGTCTGTGTGCCTTTCCCACCAGTAATACATGCTGGATGTGGGTTTTGTGTCCTCCCAGTAATACAGGCTGGATGTGAGGTCTGTGTGTCCACCTGTAATACAGGCTGTATATTATGTCTGTGTATCTCTCCCAGTAATACATGCTGAGCGTGAGAGCTTTATCTCCCCAGTAATAAATACTGGATGTTAGGTCTGTGTCCTTCCAGGAATACATGCTGGATGTGACGTCTGTGTGTGCCTTCCCAGTATTACATTCTGGATGTCAGGTCCGTGTGTCTCCCCAGTAATACCAGCTGGATGAGAGGTCTGTGTGTCCTCCCAGTAATACAGACTGGATATGAGGTCTGTGTGTCCTCCCAGTAATACAGGCTGGATGTGAGCTCTGTGTGTCTCTCCCAGTAATATAGGCTGGATGTGAGGTCTGTGTGTCCTCCCAGTAATACAGACTGGATGTGAGGTCTGTGTGTCCCTCCCAGTAATACAGGCTGGATGTGAGGTCTGTGTGTTATTCCAGTAATACAGACTGGATGTGAGGTCTGTGTGTCCTCCCAGTAATACAGACTGGATGTGAGGTCTGTGTGTCCTCCCAGTAATATAAGCTGGATGTGAGGTCTCTGTGTTATTCCAGTAATACAGGCTGGATGTGAGCTCTGTGTGTCTCTCCCAGTAATACAGGCTGGATGTGAGCTCTGTGTGTCCTCCCAGTAATACAGGTTGGATGTGAGGTCTGTGTGTCCCTCCCAGTAATACAGGCTGGATGTGAGGTCTGTGTGTTATTCCAGTAATACAGGCTGGATGTGAGGTCTGTGTGTCTCTCCCAGTAATACAGACTGGATATGACGTCTGTGTGTACTCCCAGTAATATAGGTTGAATGTGAGGTCTGTGTGTCCTCCCAGTAATACAGGCTGGATGTGAGGTCTGTGTGTCCTCCCCTGTAATACAGGCTGGATGTGAGGTCTGTGTGTCCTCCCAGTAATACAGGCTGGATGTGAGGTCTGTGTGTCCCTCCCAGTAATACAGGCTGGTTGTGAGGTCTGTGTGTCCCTCCCAGTAATATAGGCTGGATGTGAGGTCTGTGTGTCCCTCCCAGTAATACAGGCTGGTTGTGAGGTCTGTGTGTCCCTCCCAGTAATATAGGCTGGATGTGAGGTCTGCGCGGTATGTCACAAAACTGTAGTATAGGCTGGATGTGAAGTCTTTGTGTCCTCCCCTGTAATACAAGCTGTTTGTGAGGTCTGTGTTTCTCCACAGTAATACAGGCTGTACGTGAGATCTGTGTGTCCATCTACGCAATACAGGCTGTATAATAATAATTTTTATTTCTATAGCGGCAACATATTCCGCAGCACTTTACATTTCAGAGGGAACTTGTACAGGCAATAAAGACATTAGAGTAACACATAATTCAACAAATACCAAGAGGAGTGAGGGCCCTGCTTGAAAGCTTACAATCTATGAGGAAATAGTGGAGGTCTGTGTATCTATTTATCCCAGTAATACAGGCTGGATGTGAGGTCTTTCTGTGCAGGATGCTGCTGTCTTCAGTGATGTGCCTGACCTGTTTTCTCTGCCCTCCCTGAGAATGTAAATGCTTTCACTCTCTAGACTGTAAAAACTCTGACATTCCAGGTACAACCTGTCCGTTGCTTCTGGGAAAAATGTGTCTATAGTCTTTTAAATATTATTAATTTCCAAAAAAAAGAACATAAAAATAGGAAGAAAGATCAAGAAAACAACTTATGGAATAACTGATGACTAATCCTGCCTTAGCTTCCATCCTAGAACATTACTGGGAGTACCCCCCTCACCTACATGGAGATCTTGATGGATTCCCCGATTCACAGCTCACAGAGCTGCAAAGTGTTCAACCCCCCCAGCTGCAACAGTTGTACCGACACATGGAGATTGAACAAATGCACGTCCTGGATCCTACAATGACGACAGCGCATTCGCACTTACCATTGACGCACCAGGTATTATATCGCGACCATACTACAAAACTATTTACCAGCTCCGGTTATATCAACTTCTAGGAGTCTCCAGGAAAAATGGGAATTTCACCTTTTGTTTCATTGTTTTTTCTAGTATTCTTCAGGAGAGCTGCCTAAAATGTAAAACTTATACTTGCCAATATATCACAGGTATAGTTTTTGTTCTCTTCAAGGTGTCCTATGTCCCTCGCATATGTCTGCCGTACCCATCTCCTGCGCCCCCCAGCTCGGAAGAAGATGACCACGAAAGGCGAAGCCCTCCTTTGGAAGTGTCAGACGGAGAGATGGATCCGCGAGACCCTGGTTATGGGATGCTTCTTGGAGAATCAGGTCAGGATCTCCTTTCTGCTCACACTTTTGGAGTCATAAATGTATTTATCCACTTCTAAAAGTTTCCAACAATGGAAAGTTCTCAAAGTCTAACCTATATGGGTTATCCCATATTTAACTAACTAAAGCGTAGGTGATAAATGTATGACTGGTGTGTGTCCGACTGTTGGGACCTCCAAAGATTACGAGAATGGGGTTCTTGTATCTCCCCGTGTGATTGGAGTGACGTGACCACTACTTTAGCTACAGTCTAACACAAATAGTCCCAGATAAGGCATTATATGTGTGAACACTTTTGGGGGGGGCACAGCCGGATTATACCGATTGTACACCCTCGTCAAACTCCATATATAACATTCATTAATTAGGAGAAAAGATGCGGAGTTTTATAGACTTAAAATCCAGATTTATTAGAAATATATTAAAATGCACATAAATTCATGAATAAACAGACAGGACAAACAAAAGTACATCGAATGGTGTGCAGCACTACATGTGACCATTAAATTTGTTTAATAGGATCATGCCAGACCCAGGATAAATGATTTGAAATATATAATACCGAAATGGTCAACCAAAACTTGAGTAATAAAGTATCACATGCAAATGATAAGTCACAGCCAGTGTATCAAATACAATAGACAAAACACAATCATAGAAAAAATACGTTCATTAAGTAAACACATTGTTACAGTGTCAGTCCAGCATAGTGTTTATGGCTTACTCAGGTGGCAAGATAGCGAAAAGTGCAAGAGGCTAGCACACACAAAGACCCCCTAGGAGACCCCTACGCGCGTTTCGCTTCTGGTATTCACTGCTTCATCATGGGGGATCTAGTTACAGTCTATAGGAGCGATGGTAAGACATGCACACTATGGCACCTATAGACCCATAAAAGTTAACAGATCGGCGCCTACGCACCACCACTGCATTCGCATCGAGCATTCAGACCTCCTTCTTGGGATTGGTGTAGACCCCAGCAGGTTCATACATTTATCACTTATCCTCTTTTGTGGGATAACCCCTTTTAGTCTCTCGATTGCTGTTTTCTTACAACCCTTCATCTTCTTCTATTTACAGGAAGTAAGAAGAAGATCCGTCTATACCAGTTCCTTCTAGAGCTACTGCACAATGGAGACATGAAAGAGAGCATTTGGTGGGTGGATAAAGACAAAGGAACCTTCCAATTTTCCTCAAAACACAAAGAAGCTCTTGCCCATCGTTGGGGTATTCAAAAAGGCAACCGCAAGAAGATGACCTATCAGAAAATGGCCAGGGCGTTGCGCAACTACGGCAAGACGGGAGAAGTCAGGAAGGTGAAGAAGAAGTTGACGTATCAGTTCAGTGGTGAGGTTCTACACAAGATGTACAGCGGGAGGAAGCACTTCCATCATTGAGATTCATACGTCTTACTCCATCCACAGCCCGGAGAGGCTCTTACCCAATCCTTTGGTACGAAAGACTCTATATGTAAAAGTAACATTCCTCTGTAAATATCAATATTATAGTAATTATTTTTTTATTTGGCCGGCGAGTGTTACCCTAGAAGGTGGAGACATTCCGAATATCAGAAGATCCAGATTTTCAGCATTATTACAAAAAAAAAATATTACCATGTACAATGTCTCACCCGAGAATCCAAAAATATCAAGACAACTTTTTTTACTCAGAGTTAATAAAATATTTCCAATTCCTTCAAAAGAGAAAGTTTTAGTCCTAAGATTATTGGTATTAGTACTTTATGACGATAGCAAAAGATTTGGCTTTTTAAGGGAAAATACAAAAATTGTGATATTGGGGGGGGGCATAATATAACATTTTCAGGTCCATTTGGACCTTCAGTTTGCTATTCTGTTACATATGTCAGCAAGACCATTTGCAGAACCATTATTAGTTTCTAGGGTCTGTCAGGCAACAATGGGGTCCTTTGTATGACAGATCTAAGATTATGCTTTCTGGTACACAAACAGGTCGGTCTATTTGGACGATGGCTGAAGGCCACTTGGTGAGTGACATTAGATCCATCTTGTTCTGTTCTTTGTGGTGTACTAAAATCTGCCATAGTTTATGATCATCTGTCCTAGTAATATCTTTCCATTGAAACCCTAGACTCCAGCTTGGATGATGGCTGTAGACCACTTAATGGGTTGCGTTAGCTCCATCTTGTTCTGTTCCTTGAGGTCACCTGAAATTTGTCATGGTTTATGGTCATCCGACTTAGTGATATCTTTCTTTTGACGCTATATAACCCTAAGCTCCAGCTTTTTTCGGGGTGAACGATGTTAGAACAACCTCTAACCTCAGGTAGCGTTATTTCTAGCTAGTCCTGTTCTTGAGGTTCTCTGAAATATACCATAGTTCATGGCCACCTGTCATGGTGACATCTTATTTTTAGGCTCCTGCTCTTATTTGGATGATGGTAGGATAGGATTTAATCCATTGAGTTAACTCCTGCCAGATCTGCTCTTTTGGGGTCTTCTGTGATATGCCTTCATTTATCCCGACCGGACACGTTCCATTGGAGCTTCCTTAGGCTTTGACTCCAGACACCATCTATATAACTGTGGCCATTTTTCACTTTTTTTGTTCAGTCCAATAAGATAACAGTTGTATTCACATAGACATTAAAATGTCATTGCTGTAGACGCTGTTCTTAAACATTGCTTCTATCTCTCTCTTGTAACGTCTCTTGCCATAAAAAATAATTACTTCACCATTCTGAAAAAGCCAAAGGAAGTTACAACAGACGCGTGCTCCTCTTACAGCCGCTGACGTGTCGCGGTTTAATGGACAGGTCTTCTGGATGTATAAACACGAAGAGGACAAGATGGTCTTGACGTGCCCCCTGGGGCCGTGGGGTACTCGGTAGCCGGGCCGGTCGGTTCTATAGGTTTAGTCACGGCGGCGGTGACTCGGTCCGTGGCCCAGGGCGGTCAATAAGAAAAGAAAAAGGAGGGTAATAAAGTTTTGGGGATAAAGTTTTGTGACGCCACCCGTGGTATGTGGCTATAGATGGCCGCCGCTGTGGTGCAGATCCACTGGAGCTGTTGGTGACGCAGCAGAGATGGTTCAGCTCTCCACGGGTAGAGCTAAGCTCCAGGGCTGTTAAATAGGAGAATTTAGTTGTTGGTGTTGTGGTGCAAGGCAGGTGACGCAGCAATTAAGTCAAGGACACAGCGGGGTGCAGTCTTCAAGTGTTTACTCACAGTTTTTTGAGTGTTCCAGATTACAACGGCTAGCCAGGCTATAACGGCCCACCGAGTCCTGTGTCCTCCAGGGAAGTGATCCAGACAACTCTCAGATAATTTGGGTGCACTTGATCGGGACCCCCTTCTTGTGTACCTTCCCAGGTCGTCTCTCTGCGCTGGCTCTCGCCCTCCTGCCCTGCACCTCACACACAGTGTCCCGAGCCACTGACCCCAGGCCTTGTCGGGCGACGTCCTCTCTGTCCCCTTGGTCCTATATGGCCACCTTTTCAGGGAATGTGTGTGGTTTTTGCTGCGGTACTTAGAGATACCGCAACCTCGGGTATGCTAGCTGAGTCTTGTAGTCATCCACTAGTCTGGGGCCTGATCCCTTCACGGTCAGCGTGAACTCGGGCGCACGGGTGGACTCCGCACTTCCCGTGCCCCTAAGATCCTTTCTTTGTCTTTGGAGCCTTTCTCACTGCTCCGGTCTTCTGTCTTCACTCCCTGTGACACTGACTGCTCTGACTGACTAACTCTCTTTCTTCCACGGTCTTCTCTCACTGCGCTCTTGCTCCTAGGACCCCCTTCTCGATCTTTCTACCTTTCCTTTTATACTCTGTCTTGTGACCCACGTCACCAACTGTCACTCTATGTGGTCCCCTTTACCTTCAGTCCTTCCTTCAGTGCTCCCCTAAACTACTTCTGACGCGCCCCCTGGGCCATATTCTTTAGGGGAATACCCGGAGCCGGATCAGATGGGGGTTGTAGTCTCCGAGTGGCTGTGACCCGGTCCGTGCCCAGGGTGTCAAACTCAGTTGTATGTGGCAGTCCTACAGATGTTATTAAGTTCTTAATGTCGACTACGCCACCCGTAGTATTGCGGTCACTATGGCCGCCGCTGCAGCAGGGTCCGCTGAGGCTGATGGTGTTGATGCAGCTTTTGGTGGTATAACCCCCAACGGGTGGGGTATAGCCTCAGGGGGTCAGGTGCAGAGGATGGGGGTTGTGGTGGTGCAGCATAGGTGTTAAAGGAAGACAGAGTCGGGTTGTGCAGTTTAGGGTATTTACTCACTGCTGATGTTCCGGTCACTCCAGCTTCAAGTGACCTCCCGAGCCGTGCTGCATCCACCAGGTCCTGGATCCAGCCAACCCCCAAGCGAGTCCGGAGCGTGACCCTGAGCTCTCCTTCTGTCCTTTCTCTGGCCGTCCCCACTAGTGATCCACCCAGGTCCAGCTCCCTCGGGCCTTCTGTTGGGAGACCCTTGGCCTTGGGTTCCCTGACCCTCCACGTGGTATGCCTTCGTGGTGGATGTGGTGGGTGGCCGTGGCAGACGCTGCCCACGGCCTCCGGTCTCTGGCTGGGGTGTGTTTTTGCCCCCACCAGCTTGGGTTCCGGTACCCTGATGCCAACTCTTCACCCGCTGATGGACTTTGGGTTCTCAGAGTTCCTTTTCTGTTTTCCCCTCTGGGTCTTTCTGGCTTTCTCCTCTCTCTCTCTGGGGCTTCTCTGCTCCTCTTCCTCTGACTTCTCTGCAAAGACTCACAGACTGACTGACTGTGGCTGACTGACCCTGTTCTTTGATGGTGCCCACCTTATATACACCCTCTATGTGTGAGCTCAGGTGACCAGCACCCAATGAGCTCCTATCTTTACCCAGGCTGCTCCCCCTATCTGCCCCTACACTACTTGGGATGTACCACCCCCCTCCCACTCCAGCCAGGAACAGACTCGGTCGTACCTGCACATTTCTAAGTGGGAGTACCGTCGGCCTGTTCCCCGGAAATGGGATGTGTGTAGTGCATGCAGCCTACCGAGCTCAGTTCCACACTCCATCCTTACCCGGGAGTGGAATATCACACCTCTGGGTTGAGGTGCAATACCCCTGTAGCAGCCGAATCCTCAGGGTGCTACATTCCCCCCTGGTAAATCACAGCACGTCCTCGGGCTGTAAGACAAAACACCAAAACATACAAATTTTTGCATAAACATATAAAACATATAAAACATTATATATATATATTTCAATTTAAAACATTCTCGTCGCCACTGGCTCCTCCTCCGGTCACTGTGCAACATGTGACCGGGTAAAGTGCGACAGTCTCTCTGGAAAAACTGGTTTTCCTATAAAACCGGTAGGGGGCGCTTTAGGACGCGCAACTATATACAAGGATATGGCCGCTCTCAGTCCTCGGCCAAGTATTAGGGAGGAATGACCGCTCTCAGTCCTCGGTCAGTGGGAATTAAGGGAAATACGGGTAAACAGTTCACACATGCTGGTCCCAACGGGGACTATATTAGCAACAACAGTTTCAGTTTCAGTTTCAGTTTCACGGTTTCAGTTTCAGTTTACTGTGCCCCAACGGGCAACTATATACAGCTTCTGCTTCGCTGTCCTTAGCGACGGCGTCCTCCTGCTCTTGCTTTATGGTTACCTTTGGCTCTAGTTTCAGACCCGTCCGGGTCCTCTTGTTCTTCCTCCTCACACCGCAGCTCTTCCTCCGTCAGGCGATGCACATGGAGGGCGTAAGGTCCTTTGGCACACTTGTGCCGGGTGAAGGTGACCTCGTCCCCGATGTAAAGGTCACGACCTCTGTGTCCCTCCGGTAGGTGGGACTCAACGTCTCTCCTGGTTACGAAGACGTCGCCTAGGGTGTGGTGGTCTCGGATGAAGCCCCACCCATGCTGCAGGTTAAACTTTATCACAGTCCCGGTGGTGCGGGGACTATGCGCTGCACGGGGGTCTCTCCTGGCCCGGCTCTTCTGCTCCGCGCTCTTTACTTGAGCTAGCTGTTCCCGGACCCGCCTCTCTCTCCGCTCCCTCTCGAAGTCCTCGAGCTGTTGGCGGCAGCACTCAGCACGCTCCGCTGCAGCTGCCCGAGTCTCTTGAGTGAACCCCATAAGATCTTCTCCGGTGGGGTCCCACTCAAACTGTGCTTCCGCTAGCGGGGGCGAGATCCTCTTTACGGGCTTTGGAGCCGGGATCAGGGGTTCATCCAGGGGTCTCTCTCTCCGGAGTCGGGGATGGTGGAACTCCGGTGGCCATATAAATGGCTGCCCATCCGGGCACGTATGCTGGGCGTACAGGTCCTCTCCCAGATGCGGCACTCTTGGTCTTATGGGCGCGGTGGTGTTAGCGCCCGGGTTGCCCGGGCCTTGCGGCCAGGCCTGGGGTATCTGGAAGGTGAAGGGCACCGTAAGGACGGCGGCGCCCTGGGCTACTTGGCCCTGCGACCAGGCCGGGGGCTCCGCGGAGGTAGGGGGCGCTGTTGGTATTGCGGCGCCCGGGGGTACTAGGCCTTGCGACCAGGCTGGTGGTACTTCCTGCTTGGTCACGCTCGGGGTCGAGGCGTGTGACGTCACAGGGGTCGCGGCTCCCGTTTGAGGCCTAGTCTGCGGCGGTGACGTTGCAGCGACGGGCACGGCAGAATAGACTTCGGGCTCTGCGACGGGGAGCTGGGGCAGGTACGCGGTTTCCCGGTCTGGGGTATAGACGTCCCCTTTACCTGCCTCCACACGTTCGGCTCCCTTCTCGGCGCCGTCTCCGGCCTTCAGTCCTCCCGCACCATCCTCAGAGGCGGTCTGTCTTCTCGTCTCGGGTGGCATGCTCCGCTGACAGGTCTCGATCTGCTGGGCCATCTCACGGCTCCACTCCGCCAACGTCTCTCGCTGCACCCGGGCCATCCTCCTTGCGAGGCCCTCCAGAGCGGTCTGTGCACACTCCCGGTCTCGGGGGAGCTGTGCTAGGACCTCCACTAGGCCTAGTGGGGTCGTTGTTTCCAGCAGGCTCCTGACCAACGGGTCGGTGCTGCTCTGCTCTCCTACAGTCGTCTCCAGCAGGCTCCTGGCCAGCGGGCCGGTGCTGCTCTGCTCTCCCTCCTCTGTTTCTAGCAGGCTCCTGGCCAACGGGCCGGTGCTGCTCTGCTTTCTCGCCATCTCCGGGTAAGCTCCTCCGATATTCTTCTCCAGGCTTCTTGCCTCCGGGTGCGCTCGCTCTAGACTGCTCCAGGCGGCACCCATCTTTGTTCTCTCCTTTCGTCTCCTCCCACCTCGAGGGCGGTCCCGGGGCCACTTGGTGATTGTCAGCTCCAGGGGCAGTTCTTTCACGCTGACAGACACCTCTAGCATCACAGTCTCTGTTGGTGGGGGCGGTTTCCACTTTTGGCGCCATTTTCGGTCCTGGCCCACGATGGGAGGTGGCCTCTCGCCACCCTCTGGCACGCCCATAATGGCGTCCGCTCTTCCAAGGCGGGAAACCTTTGGAAATGGCGGGAATCGCTTCCCAGTGGCGGGAAACTCTGCAGATGGCGGGAAAACGCTGTTAATGGCGGACAACCGGCTGGAATCGACTGGTGATGGGGTCCGATGGCGGGGACCCTCCGGAACCGGCAGGAGACTTCTTTTTGAGGTAAACTCGTTCTTTTCTTCAGGCACGCAGTACCCGGTTGTTGCGGGCACGTAATCCTGCCGACTACGCCAAAGTTGACGCGCCCCCTGGGCCATATTCTTTAGGGGAATACCCGGAGCCGGATCAGATGGGGGTTGTAGTCTCCGAGTGGCTGTGACCCGGTCCGTGCCCAGGGTGTCAAACTCAGTTGTATGTGGCAGTCCTACAGATGTTATTAAGTTCTTAATGTCGACTACGCCACCCGTAGTATTGCGGTCACTATGGCCGCCGCTGCAGCAGGGTCCGCTGAGGCTGATGGTGTTGGTGCAGCTTTTGGTGGTATAACCCCCAACGGGTGGGGTATAGCCTCAGGGGGTCAGGTGCAGAGGATGGGGGTTGTGGTGGTGCAGCATAGGTGTTAAAGGAAGACAGAGTCGGGTTATGCAGTTTAGGGTATTTACTCACTGCTGATGTTCCGGTCACTCCAGCTTCAAGTGACCTCCCGAGCCGTGCTGCATCCACCAGGTCCTGGATCCAGCCAACCCCCAAGCGAGTCCGGAGCGTGACCCTGAGCTCTCCTTCTGTCCTTTCTCTGGCCGTCCCCACTAGTGATCCACCCAGGTCCAGCTCCCTCGGGCCTTCTGTTGGGAGACCCTTGGCCTTGGGTTCCCTGACCCTCCACGTGGTATGCCTTCGTGGTGGATGTGGTGGGTGGCCGTGGCAGACGCTGCCCACGGCCTCCGGTCTCTGGCTGGGGTGTGTTTTTGCCCCCACCAGCTTGGGTTCCGGTACCCTGATGCCAACTCTTCACCCGCTGATGGACTTTGGGTTCTCAGAGTTCCTTTTCTGTTTTCCCCTCTGCGTCTTTCTGGCTTTCTCCTCTCTCTCTCTGGGGCTTCTCTGCTCCTCTTCCTCTGACTTCTCTGCAAAGACTCACAGACTGACTGACTGTGGCTGACTGACCCTGTTCTTTGATGGTGCCCACCTTATATACACCCTCTATGTGTGAGCTCAGGTGACCAGCACCCAATGAGCTCCTATCTTTACCCAGGCTGCTCCCCCTATCTGCCCCTACACTACTTGGGATGTACCACCCCCCTCCCACTCCAGCCAGGAACAGACTCGGTCGTACCTGCACATTTCTAAGTGGGAGTACCGTCGGCCTGTTCCCCGGAAATGGGATGTGTGTAGTGCATGCAGCCTACCGAGCTCAGTTCCACACTCCATCCTTACCCGGGAGTGGAATATCACACCTCTGGGTTGAGGTGCAATACCCCTGTAGCAGCCGAATCCTCAGGGTGCTACATTCTCCACCCACCTCCTCTACTTAGTTCCATCCTCCAGACATGGACAGGGACTGTGCTCTCCCTCAGGAGAAATCTCGCCCTTCCCTAATGGAGTGGTGTTGTGTTGGATGTGAGTGTGTGGGTCCCGGGTAGTGCGCCCTCCTTACCTGAGAGTGGGGTACCACACCTCTGGCTGAGATGCAGTACCTCTGTGGCGACTGGACCCGCAGGGGCGCCACACTCTAACGTCTCTATGGGGTTAGATGATTGGATTTTATCATTTATATTAGAGTAGAGCAATATGATTCTCAGGACCCTGGCCAGTGCCCATGTTTGTAGTCTGTGGCCACCCTATGAATCTTCTACCTTCTGGCATCCCTTGCTTTTCTTTTAATCGGGAGGTCTGGCGCTATGTAAACATTTTGGCATGAAGTATGCATGAAATGTCACCAGGATTAGTAATCAGAAGGAGAGCTGGGAATGCCGGTAGCTCGGAGAAGATTTGCAAGGCTCTGGTCTGGCACCCTTTGGACTACCAACGTGGCCACTGAACCAGAGTCCTGGGAATCACTTTGCTGATCTCTCACGTCCATCACAAGTCATTGACGGTTATGATCACAGGGGCCAAAAAATAAGGATGCTACGAAAATTGTCATTCTCCTTCCTCCACAAATAATTAGTAAAACCACCTCACTGCCACTTTTACATAACCATTGACCACTGGAGAAGGTACCCCATGACTAGCATTGAAAGGCCACCAACCACATGGTCTTCTTACAGTTTTTCTTCCACATGTACAGCAAGAGTCAAGACTATTTCAGATTCCCAACTAACCTAGGAGGCTTCTCATCTCGCAATGAAGGACATTAAAGACTTCTTGATTTATAGACTATCATAATTCATATATCTCATTTACATCACATCCTAAAAACCCCAATTTTATGAAAGGAGGAACTGTGACTTTCTATAGTGACTTTTGACTCTTTATCACCATTAACTTCAATTTTTATTAATCTGAATTTATCCAAAATGATGGATTTCTTAATCCATTTTACTCAATTTTACTGACACCACAGTCCCTCTGTAGCCATAGCTGATACATTTCAGGTGGTCTGCAGCCACCACTAGGGGGAGCACAGGAGCTGACTGCATACCCCTCCCTGCATACAGGCGTCACGGTGTTTCCACATAGGGTGTTCTTACTGCAATAGATGTACAGTTGCATCCAGTGGACGGCACCGGCACAGGAGCAGCGCGAGAGCCATCAGTAGGGTCCGCCTTTATTGAGTGATTGACAAGCAGTACTGCTTTAGGATGCAGAATATTCCAGAACATCATATCAGCAGATCGCATTGTGAACTTCCCTAGTAGGACTAAAATCAATAATTTAATTAAATTTAATAAAGTTTATTAAAAAAAAAAAAAAAAAATGTTCATTGTTAAATTAAAAAAAAAAAAATTCTATAAAAAGTGGTTTTACTTTGCAAAAGTGTTAAAAAATATAATTTTTTTTTTTCATTGCATCATGACCTAATAAATAGGAAAGAACTAAATTACAGAATTACTATTCTTTTTGTCTGCCCTGTCAAAAGTTGAACAATAAGTGATATGAGATGATCCACAAGAAAGAAACAAAAAAAAATGTAAAAACAAATCCTTGTACGGTTGCATTCACAGAATACTGAAAACGTTCTGGCTCTCCCAAAAATATAATTTTTTCTATAACATGCAAAAGTAGCAAACGGAATGAAAAATACACACCGAAATTGTACTGACCCATAGAACAAGTTATTTATGACTCAGGGCGCATGGCATGAAAAAGGAGCAATCGCTGCACAAAAAGTTTAATGAAAGTTAACAAGTTATGCGGAATATACCCCAATATGGTGCAAAAAAAATACAGTTCTCCAAATAGGATGATGCAAAATTTAAAATATTCATGTTTTTTTATACGGCCAAACTGGGTTCACTAATTAAGGGGTTAATGGTTCTCTAATTACGGTTCACAATGTATAGGAGATGGGGCTGTTGTAGCTGCATAGGAGGCGATAGCTCTTCGCTGCAGCATGTTCCGCAGACGTGAGGGCTTGAGGTTGCGATGTTTGCACAGGGTCTGGATCTTTCACAATCCTTCTTGAGACATCTGGAAATTTTGAGCACATTAAGCAATTTCCCCACCACCCACATGTCATTATTATTCTCCGGCATAGCAACGTTGATCGCGGGTCAGCCTGTGATTCACCGAGATGTTTTTAAGTATCACCCAAAGATCTACATGAACCACGGTGACAATTTTTTGGCCTCTTTCCCGGGATTGAGTGGGGGGCCCAACTGGCAAAGATCTGTGGTCTTAGATGGAAATAGATGGCAAAAAAATGTCCTAAAGATTCAAAAATAAATTTTTCTCTTTTTGTGTAGATGAAAAAATCTGCCAAATGTAGGAGCCAAAATGTCTCTGAATTCTCAGAAAACGTCGGGATTATTGTAGGGTAATACTACCCTTGCCAGATCCTAAAAATGTGCTTCAAATCCATATTTTTCACTTTCAAAGAAGCTAAAGGGCGGAGGGTCCCTTAGTAAACAATATGAGATCAATTCATAAAACATTTTACGCTAGAAAATTAAATAAAAAAGCCCTTGCACAGTCGTGCAAAATTTTTTAACTTTTTGTCAGTTTTACAAAAAGTCGGCGGAGTTGGCGTAAAGTGGTCAGAGCTTAGGGGAAGGGGCATTGTCTAGCGCAGTCCAGCAGATTTACTATAATTTACGCCGCAAAAGTGGTATAAATGATAGCAGAAATGTTCTCCAGTTTACGACAGGTTATACATTTCTGTCTGTCCTAAGAGATGATTTGAAGGCCCATCACCAGCAATTTTTTTTTGTAAATTCTTTTATTATTATTGCCCTTTTGGGCAAAACGCTTTCCTGTTACCCTCAAATAGTGTTGTCCTTAGCTGGACCTCATAGACTCTTTGGGTCCTGCGATGGGCTCAGCAGCTGAGCCCATCGCAGGACCCTCATGTACTCTGATGGGTCATTCTGACCCTCGGTGTAAAGGCAGGGGGTAGCTGAAAGCAGCAGCTCATCAGTTATATTGTCTGGACCAGACACCGGGAATGAAAGTGCTCATCTACTAATCTACAATATAATGGGGGGGTCTAATATTCAGTCCTAGGTCAGATTCAGTATCATGGCCCCAGATCTGGGTTCACCATTCTGTACGGCCTTATTTTAGTGTCCATCTATACCATCATCAAAACCCCCTGCAATTCTACTGAACTGAAGTTAAAGGGGTTTTCCAATATTTTGAGGCTTCTTGGAAGATACTCTGATTGCATTGCCCTTCACTCTTAAAAGCCTTTATTTCAATTTTGCAGTCGGTTCTTGAATATTTTTGGGTGTACTGGTGCCAACCTGTTTTTTATTCTTATGCCACACTTCCAGCTCACAGTTTGTTGCTCTTGTAATTTAGGAGGCCCCCGTTATTCCCACTACAACTATCTACCAGATAGCACGCCCCCTTACCCCTCCTCTAGGCATTTGTGGCATTTGTACGTGATATAAGCTATGGCGATCCTGGAAGGAAATCGTTCAGAAGAATGGATGGACATCCCAATGTGGATGAGGAGATGCAGTGCCTAGGACAACTGGTGTCCTGGAAAGAGGAAAGTACCGTCCAGCCTTGTTTTTTTCACATCATGGCATCACTTGTAGTACAAAAAGTCTCTGCTTTGGTACTTGGTTAATGCAGCTAAGGCCTTAATTCAGCACGTGGAGCATCCTCTGTGCCACCATGTGCATGGAGGACCTCATGGAGGACCTCCTCTGGCAGCTCTGAGCTGTCCCACTGTACTAATCTAGCTGGTGCTAGGGGGTACTGGCGAGAAACTGGCAAAATCATGCAGTACTGGTGAGATTAAGTAATGGTTACAGTTGGGTAATCCAATGTTAAAGGAGAACACGGAGTAAGGCAGTCAGCGTGGAAATCTAAAGGAGACCCAAAGACCTGTCAGCAAAGAGGTTAGTTAGGTCAGCAACCGAAGCACCTGGTGTACCAGCAGTGCGATTAACAAAGACTGGGCTGCTCCAACTTACCAAAGACCAGATCTGACCCGTGACTGTGTCAATGAAGTTGCAAGCTCAGGTAGTTTAAAAAAAAGACCAGGTACTTGGGGTCAATTTTGTTTCTGTTCTCAAAACTGTTAAGGGTCAAGGGTTGGGTTGTCCTTTTGATTATGATAGTCACAAAAGAACCCTGTAAAGGGGGGTCTTAATAGACGAAAAACTCCTGAATGCCACTAATATTAAAAACACTGCTATACAGTATGGAGACCTGTTACGGATCCAGGTGGTGGAACCTCTGTGCTGTGATACAAGGAGGGACCAGAGGGGCGTAACTAAGTGCCTACCCAAACCGAACCTGGCCACACGGCAGCTTAGTCGACTCCGTGAACCAAGGAGGGACCGGGAAGGTGAACCAGGTGCCACTCTGGGACCGACCTTGTGTTCTCGAGAGCAGGCGACTTCCACGGGACTGATGGCCGAGGCCGACAGGCACAGCAGATGAGCACGGCTGATAGACAGGCAGGTGATGCGGGTAGACAGGCACGGCCGATAGGCAGGCTGGTGGGCAGGCGGGTACGGCTGACAGACAGGCTGGCAGGCATGGCTGAAAGACAAGCTGGCGGGCACTGGAACCTGAGGACTGAGGAGAGTGTTAGCACACAAACAACAATCTTGCACAGGCACCTCCATTTTGGAGGAGGTGCCTTATATAGGGGGAAGTCCTCCGGCCATTGGCCGGGGACTCTTTAGGACGGCGCGCGTGGCCCTTTTAAGAGGGAGGGAGCGCACATGCGCGCGCCCTAAGCACAGTGCCCGGGGAACTGCGGAGGGGAGCCGGAGGACGCTGGACCGGGACTGCGGCTGTGAGGAGATTGGCGTCTCTGCCCGGCAGGAGGCAGAGACGCCGAGGCTACAGTACCCCCCCTTTAAGTCCTCTCTTCTTTAGGCCCGCGAGAAATTTTTCTAGAAGACGAGGGGCATGAATGTTCACCCTGGGCTCCCAAGACCTCTCCTCAGGACCAAACCCCTTCCAATCCACAAGAAAGAAAGTCTTTCCTCTTACCCTCTTGATGGCCAAAATATTCTCTACCTCAAAGACGTCCTCAGCGGAGACTGGAGCTGGAGCGGTACCTGGATCGTCAGAGAAAGGATTAAGGACAACAGGCTTGAGGAGAGACATTGGGAATCCGTAAAAAGGCAGGGAGTTTCAGCTTGTACGCCACTGGATTTATTTGGTTCAAAATCTCGAAAGGACCAATCAACTGCGGGCCCAACTTGTATGATGGTATCTTGAGACGGACATATTTGGAGGAAAGCCAGACCTTGTCTCCCAGACGAAACAGAGGCGGATCCTGACGTCTCTTATCAGCATGCTTCTTCACCCGCTCTGAGGACTGAAGAAGCGCAGATCTAGTGTCTTCCCAAATCACCGAAAAGTCACTGACGAGAGACTCCGCGGCAGGATTGTCCACTGAAAAAGAGACGGAATTCGGGGGTGTCGACCATAAACCACAAAGAACGGGGACTTAGCAGAGGACTCACACACATGGTTGTTATAAGAAAACTTGGCCCAAGGCAGAAGTTCTACCCAATCGCTATGGTGAGCGTTGACAAAGTGCCGAAGAAAACTGATAAGGATCTGATTAATACGTTTCACCTGACCATTGGACTGAGGATGATAGGCTGAAGAAAAGTCCAAAGAGACATCCAGCAGCTTTTACGTGGCTTTCCAGAAGCGAGAAGTGAACTGAAATCCTCTGTCTCCTCTGAGACAATGTGGAGGGGTAAGCCGTGGAGACGAAAGATGTGACGGATGAAGTCCTTAGCCAGCACAGGTGCGGACGGAAGACCAGGCAAAGGAATGAAGTGAGCCATCTTGGAGAAGCGGTCAGCGATCACCCATATGACGGTAGAACCGGCAGATACCGGAAGATCAGTGATGAAGTCCATAGCAATGTGTTGCCAAGGAGCAGAAGGCACGGGGAGAGGAAGAAGACGACCAGCTGGAAGGTGCCTAGGTATCTTGTTACGGGCATAGGAGGAACAAGCCGCGACAAAATCCGCAACATCCTTGCGCAGAGTGGGCCACCAATAATGTCGGACAATGAGCAGAAGCGTCTTCCTCTGGCCGGCATGACCAGCCAGTTTGGACGAATGACCCCAGAGTAAGACCCTCTTCCGATCCTGAGCCGCTACAAAGGTCTTACCAGGAGGTAGATTAGACAGGTCAAACGGAGCAACAGTCATTATTCTGGAGGGGTCAATAAAGTGTAGAGGCTCCTCCTCTTGGTCGGTAGACAGGAAAGAGTGGGATAGAGCGTCAGCTTTAATATTCTTGTCTGCCGGGCGGTAATGGAGAGTGAAACTGAAACGAGCAAAGAACAAAGACCATCTGGCCTGACGTTGGTTTAGTCTTAGGGAGGTCTGCAAGTAAGTGAGGTTTTTATGGTCAGTGTAGATGACCACCAAGTGCAGAGCCCCCTGAAGCAAGTAGCGCCACTCCTCTAGCGCTAATTTGATGGCAAGCAATTCTCAATCTCCTATGGAGTAATTGCGCTTGGACGGAGAAAAGAGTTTGTAGAAGAAGCCGCAGATCACCATTCGCCCGGACGAGGATTTCTGGGTGAGCACTGCTCCGGCCCCGGAGGAAGAAGCATCAACCTCCAGAAAGAACTGTTTATTGCAATCTGGATGATGTAGCACTGGAGCGGAGGAGAAGGCTTGTTTAAGAGAGACAAAGGCACTTTCAGCCTCGGATGTCCACTCCCTGGGATTTGCTCCTTTACGGGTTAGAGCAGAGATGGGAGCAGTCCAGGAGGAGAAATGAGGAATGAAGAAGCGGTAATAGTTAGCGAATCCCAGAAACCGCTGAATAGCCTTCAACCCCTCAGGTCGGGGCCACTTTAAAACAGCAGACACCTTCTCGGGATCCATCCACAGTCCGGTCTCAGAGATGATATACCCCAAAAATGGCAGGGTGGTCTGCTCAAAGAGGCATTTCTCGTACTTGGCATACAGGCGATTCTTCCGGAGCCTCAGCAGTACCTGACAAACATCTCTCTGGTGAGAGGGCTGATCAGGGAAGAACACCAAGATATCGTCCAGGTACACCACCACGCAGGAATACAGGAGATCTCAGAAGATGTCGTTCAATAACTCCTGGAAGACAGCTGGAGCATTACAGAGACCGAAAGGCATCACGCGGCACTCGTAGTGACCATCCCAAGTGTTGAATGCCGTCTTCCACTCGTCTCCCTGGCTATTCCGGACCAGATTGTATGCCCCACGAAGATCGAGCTTAGTGAAAATCTTCGCGCCTTTTAGGCGGTCAAACAGCTCCGAGATGAGAGGCAGGGGGTACTTATTTTTTATGGTAATCTGGTTTAGACCCCTATAGTCAATACATGGACGAAGAGAGCCGTCTTTCTTCTTGACGAAGAAGAATCCTGCTCCAGCCGGAGAGGTGGATTTCTGGATAAATCCCCTAGCAAGATTCTCCTCTATGTATTCAGACATAGCACGGGTCTCGGCCAGCGACAAGGGGTAGATTCGCCCGTGAGGAGGTGAAGCACCAGGTATTAGGTCGATGGGGCAATCATATGGCCTATAAGGTGGTAGTGTCTCTGCCTCCTTTTTATAAAAGACGCATATGACCAGTAGGGTGCCGGCAGGCCAGGTAGGTTAGCAGGAGTAGACGGGGTCTAGCAGGACGAACCGGAACCAGACAGGACTTATGACATTCCTGACCCCAACGGAACTCCTCACCTGAGCTCCAATTCAGGATGGGCTCATGTCTCTGTAACCAAGGCAGACCAAGTAAAAGGGGATGAGAGATACCGGAGAGTACGTAAAAGGAGATCCTCTCCAAATGTAGCATTCCCACCTGAAGAGTTACAGGCTTAGTGACAAACAAGATGGTCTCAGAGAGAAGTGTAGCGCCCCGAGGGTTCGGTCGCTACAGAGGTATTGCATCTCACCCAGAGGTGTGATATCTCACTTACAGGTAAGGATGGAGTGTGGCTCAGGACCTTAACACCCACATGCACTACACCACATTTTCGGGGGACAGGGCGACAATGCTCCCAGGAGTGAGCACAACTGCCCCTGTCCCTGGCTGGAGTGGGGGGAGGGAACACCTAGAAAAGGGGGAACCCGGTAGTGTGTGGGTGGGGAGAGTAGATCCTGGGTGCACTAATGAGAGAGGTATAAAAGGTGGGAGCCATATTAGAGACAGTGTTCAGTCAGAGGGAAGAAGTGACAGAGCAGGGCCTCTGTGGAGCTCTGCTCCGGAGGCGGGCCTAGCCTGTGAGGCCCTGCCAGGACTGAGAGGAGAGAGCAGAGAGAGAAGGAGACTGGGAGCAGGGGCTCTGCACGGGCTCTGCTCCGCAGGCAGGCCAAGTCTTAAGGCCTGGGCCTGGAGGAGAAGAAAGGAGAGGAGAGGAACGGA
This sequence comes from Phyllobates terribilis, assembly GCF_046119375.1. Lineage (NCBI taxonomy): Eukaryota > Metazoa > Chordata > Amphibia > Anura > Dendrobatidae > Phyllobates > Phyllobates terribilis. The sequence continues at coordinate 161,286,870 of NW_027362773.1, read as the reverse complement.
GGAGGCTCCAGGAGTGGAGTGAAGGGACCCCAGGGGTGCGGACCGGCCAGCCGCCACCGCACGCCCGCCGCTACCAGAGTAGGGGGGTCAGGCCAAGAAAGGGAACCGGATCCCTCATCTAGTGGAGGAGAGCAACTACCCTCAACTAGTAACCGGAGGCCGTGGCATTGTACGTGTACGGCCCCTCACTACACCCGTTAGGAAGGCACCATATAGGACCCAGGGAAACGGAACATACGTTTGCCCGCCAAGGCCCGAGGCAGCTGGACAGAAACGTGGTCAATTGTGGGGTACGACAGGCCAGAGAAAGGACACACGAAGGGGGTCCTGAAAAGCATTCTAAAAGGTACCTGGGAGTTGGCCGAGCCCCTCACCTGGTGAGCACAGCACGACGTGGGCAGCCATTACCTGTAGAAGTGGCTTGGAGTGTAAAACTGTGAGTAAAGACCCTGGACTGCATCACTGGACTCTGAGTCATTACTGTTGCTCCCGCGCACCATCACCCCCACCATCTGCGCGCACTGCCCTGAGGCTATACTCCTCCCGTGGGGAGTTATACTACCCTCGGCTGTGCACACAACATCAGCCTCAGCGGTCTGCCCCGCAGCAGCGGTTCTCAGTGACCGCAATCCACGGGTGGCGTAGTCGGACATTTAAACATTACAAAACCAAAGAAACAGATCCGCCACTGGTTTGACCACCCTGAGCCACGGGACCGGGTCACCGCCACGGAGACTACAACCCCTAGCATTACACAGAGGCCCTGCTCCAGGTATTCCCCTACACACACGGCCCAGGGGGCGCGTCAGAAGCTTTCCATCCACAGAGGAAACAGCTAAAGGATCAGCCAGAAGAATGGTAGGAATCTGATATCACTCCACAACGGCCTGTTGAATGAGGTTCCCAGCGGCTCCGGAATCCAGATAGGCAGTCTCGAAGAACTGGATCTCACCACAGGTAACTGAAACAGACAGAGTCAAGGGCGAAGAGGAAGAACTTTTGCCTAGGACGACCTCTCCGAGAGGTCCTAGACACTGGAGTTTCCCGGTCTCACCGGACAGGAGCGGATAAGATGCTCTGTACTGCCACAGTAGAATCAACTCCCCTTGGCGCGGCGGATCTCCTGGCGAGACTTGACCATCTTAACTTGGTCTATTTGCATAGACATTGGAGAAGACACCGGAGGGGATGCTGGTTGCGAGACTGGCCTTTGGAAGGTTGGTGCGAGGCGCAGGGGTCTTCTCTCACGGGTCGCCTCCTTAGAACGCTCCTGAAAACGGATGTCAGTCCACGTAGCTAATGACACCAGGTAGTCCAGAGAGGGAGGTATGTCACGACCGGCTAGCTCATCCTTGATCCGTCCAGAAAGGCCCACCCAAAAGGTGGACACCAGAGCCTCGTTGTTCCAGGCAAGTTCAGATGCGAGGGTGCAGAAACGCACGGCATACTGTCCCACAGAGAGACTCCCTTGGCAGAGTGGGGGAAGAGAGGAGGCAGTCGAAGATTTTCGTCCAGGCTCATTGAACACTTTCCGGAAAGCCGCGAGTAAGGCCTGGAGATCGGACACCAGAGGATCCCCTCTCTCCCACAGAGGGTTTAGCCACGCCAACGCCTCTCCGGTGAGATGAGACATGATGAATGCTACCTTGGACCGGTCGGAGGTGAACTGGTGTGCCAGGAGCTCAAAGTGCAGCGTGCACTGATTTATGAAGCCACGACATAGGGCAGGGTCACCACCAAAACGGGGAGGCGCAGAAAGCCGGGGTCCAAAGCCGGATGCCACAGCGCCACTGGGCTGAGGTGTCGCTGGTTAGAGGCGGACACAGTCGGGGGGGGACAGTGCGTCCAGGCGGGAGTCGACTGTTTGCAGATAGGAGAGGATGGTATCCTGTTGGAATCTCTGGCGAGAGACCTCTTGGTACAGGTCTGAGAGCGAAGGAGCCTGGGAGCCACCGGATTTCATGGCCTGTGCAAACTGTTACGCATCCAGGTGGTGGAACCTCTGTGCTGTGATACAAGGAGGGACCAGAGGGGCGTAACTAAGTGCCTACCCGGACCGACCCTGGCCACACGGCGGCTTGGTCGACTCCGTGAACCAAGGGGGTACCGGGAACGTGAACCAGGTGCCACTCTGGGACGGACCTTGTGTGAGAGCAGGCAACTTCCACGGGACTGATGGCCGAGGCCGACAGGCACGGCCGATAGGCAGGCTGGTGGGCACGGCAGATAGACAGGCAGGCGGGCACAGCTAATAGGCTGGTGGGCACGGCTGATAGACAGACTGGTGGGCACTGCTGAGAGACAGGCTGGCAGGCACTGGAACCTGAGGACTGAGGAGAGTGTTAGCGCACAAACAACAATCTTGCACAGGCACTTCCATTTTGGAGGATGTGCCTTATATAGGGGAAGTCCTCCGGCCATTGGCCGGAGACTCTTTAGGAAAGCATGCGGCACTTTAAAGAGGGAGTGAGCGCACGCACGCCCTAAGCACAGTGCTCGGGGAACTGCGCACCCCAGGCAGATGCAGGAGGGGAGCCGGAGAACGCCGGACCGGGACCGCGGCAGTGAGGGGATCGGCGTCTCTGCCCGACAGGAGGCAGAGACGCCGACGCTACAAGACCCTTTGAGACTTAGTGACAGAAGAGGTGTGAGGAGTGGCCAAGAAGATTGGAGACCAAAATGGCAGTGAAAGTGGAATGTGAGATGAAATTAAGTTTTACAACAGGTGGATAGAATTTCGTTCACCATTCCAACGATTTTGCTGAATGGGGGACATCACTTTGGTCTGGAGTAACAAGCGAAGACATTTTTCCATTACGTGCACTAAACGGCATGTCCTCCAATGTATAAGTGTGAAACTAGGGGCATTTTTCAAAGTGGAGATTTCTTACTTTGCACTTCTCGTCCATGCAATGAAGCCTCCTTTTTTGCCTTTCCCTTGATGATGATGCCTAGAAGACTTCCTGTTGTGACCGCCTGCCTAAGAACAATAAAAGAAGACAGCTGTGGCTACAAATAAAGACGCCCAACAATCACTTGCACACAGTTTCCTTCTTATTGCATGGTAATCATTTAAGTTCCAAGACAGGAATATGTAAAAAGCAAGCATTTTCTTCATGACCTCAATAGAGTTGACATTCATTGCAGGGCAGAGACCACTCTACCACTCTCGTAGTTACCAGGGCTATGGAGTTGGAGTCGTGGAGACGGAGTCGGTATAAAATGGACAGACTCAGACTCCTAAAATATATAATAAATTGGGTACAGTAGTTCAATACAGTTTGTGGGGAATATTTTTTCCTAAGAATTTGGGGAAGTTATGAAATGTCCTATAAATGTCTATCCTATTCCTGATCTCAGGGTCTAGACTTTTAGCTGAGAAAAATGTGTCCTACCGTAAATTTATCACTTAAATATGAGCTGTGTATGAGGGAGTCGGAGTCGTGGGGTCGGTGTCACGGAAATTGAGGAGTTGGAGTCGAAGGTTTGGCTTACCGACTCCACAGCCCTGGTTGTTACAGATAGTAATTTTATATGATCGCTGTTGTTTCAGCAAACTTTGCATAAATGAAGAGTACATGAAAGTATAAGAAACTTTGTAATATATCTTATCAGTGAAATCTGCTTATTTCCCCATTTACAGTGGGTACGGAAAGTATTCAGACCCCTTTACATTTTTTCACTCTTTGTTTCATTGCAGCCATTTGGTAAATTCTAAAAAGTTCATTTTTTTTTCTCATTAAAGTGCACTCTGCACCCCATCTTGACTGAAAAAAAAACCTGAAATGTAGAAATTTTTGCAAATTTATTAAAAAAGAAAAACTGAAATCTCACATGGTCATAAGTATTCAGACCCTTTGTTCAGTATAGAGTAGAAGCCCCCTTTTGAGCTAGTACAGCCATGAGTCTTCTTGGGAATGATGCAACAAGTTTTTCACACCTGGATTTGGGGATCCTCGGCCATTCTTCCTTGCAGATCCTCTCCAGTTCCGTCAGGTTGGATGGTGAACGTTGGTGGACGGCCATTTTCAGGTCTCTCCAGAGATACTCAATTGGGTTTAGGTCAGGGCTCTGGCTGGGCCAGTCAAGAATGGTAACAGAGTTGTTCTGAAGCCACTCATTTGTTATTTTAGCTGTGTGCTTAGGGTCATTGTCTTGTTGGAATATGAACCTTCGGCCATGTCTGAGGTCCAGAGCACTCTGGTAGAGGTTTTCATCCAGGATATCTCTGTACTTGGCCACATTCATGTTTCCTTCAATTGCAACCAGTCATCCTGTCCCTGCAGCTGAAAAACACCCCCATAGCATGATGCTGCCACCACCATGTTTCACTGTTGGGATTGTATTGGGCAGGTGATGAGCAGTGCTGGTTTTCTCCACACATACCGCTTAGAATTATCACCAAAAATTTCTATCTTCATCTCATCAGACCAGAGAATCTTATTTCTCATAGTCTGGGAGTCCTTCATGTGTTTTTGAGCAAACTCTATGCGAGCTTTCATATGTCTTGCACTGAGGAGAGGCTTCCGTAGGGCCACTCTGCCATAAAGGCCCGACTGGTGGAGGGCTGCAGTGATAGTTGACTTTGTGGAACTTTCTCCCATCTTCCTACTGCATCTCTTGAGCTCAGCCACAGTGATCTTGGGGTTCTTCTTTACCTATCTCACCAAGGCTCTTCTCCCACGATTGCTCAGTTTTGGCTGGACGGCCAGGTCTAGGAAGACTTCTGGAGGTCCCAAACGTCTTCCATTTAAGGATTATGGAGGCCACTGTGCTCTTAGGAACCTTGAGTAATGCAGAAATTCTTTTGTAACCTTGGCCAGATCTGTGCCTTGCCACAATTCTGTCTCTGAGCTCCTTGGGCAGTTCCTTTGAGCTCATGATTCTCATTTGGTCTGACATGCACTGTGAGCTGTGAGGTCTTATATAGACAGGTGTGTGCCTTTCCAAATCAAGTCCTATCAGTTTAATTAAACACAGCTGGACTCCAATAAAGGAGTAGAACCATCTCAAGGAGGATCACAAGGAAATGGACAGCATGTGACTTTAATTTGAGTGTCTGAGCAAAGGGTCTGAATACTTATGACCATGTGAGATTTCAATTTTTCTTTTATAATAAATTTGCAAAAATTTCTACATTTCTGGGTTTTTTTCAGTCAAGATGGGGTGCAGAGTGGACTTTAATGAGAAAAAAAATGAACTTTTTAGAGTTTACCAAATGGCTGCAATGAAACAAAGAGTGAAAAATGTAAAGGGGTCTGAATACTTTCCGTACCTACTGTATAAGATAATCCCCCCCACCTTCTACCCTACCACCGCCTGAACTCATCATTCACTCTGAAATACTGCCAAAATCCCTCCCACTCGAGACAAGATGGACTGCAAGTTCACTGAGGGGTCAGATTACTTCTGCTTATGTACAGGAACATAGGGAGGAATTAGCACAGAAACAAATTGTGCTGCAGATTTTAGTAACTGTTTTATCTCACACAGAGCTGGATTCACATCTACACTGCTCAGTATTGCTGTATAATGCCCATCATTCTTCTCCTGCTGTCTCACCTTAGTGCAGGATTCACAACTAAACTGCCCAGCACTACGGTATAATGACCTTCATGCTGTTGGGGAGATCAGTCTGTGCCATTAGGCATCCGTTCAGTTAAACTATTAGCCACAGGCCAATGGCATCGGCTTAATGGATAGTTTATCATGCCATCTCTGTGGGAACGAAGCAATATGTGCACAATTCCCCTGCAGCACCTCCGCAGGACAAATGAAGCATTGCATTTTCTCAATGAGCTATTTTTGTGATGCATGGATACGCTTGAAAGACTCCGATAGTAGCCGCTCTCCACTTAGGCTAATTAATGAAGAAGATGAATAAGGCACTATCACTACTAAATCACGCACGAAACCTTAAGTTTAGGCAGAATTACCCTTTAAAAATCACTCATCTAATAATTCAATTAACAATATGCCTCAACTAAATTCCCAGCGCACTCGTAGTCAACCCTCCTTTGCTGGAGTTCTCCTTTAAGATTTTTATTGTGAAGTTTCTATGCTATAAAGTTAAATCTATATATTAAAAAAATTAAATAGAAAAAAATAAAAATAAAAAATAAAAAAAAAAAATATATATATATATATATATATATATATATATATATATATATGACCAGGGGCTGGACGCTGTCAGCCATCTGTTCCCCCTATGCGAGCACAGCGAGCTTTCTATATGAGGAAGCGGGATAGTGTGTCGCGGGAGCTATGGTCAGTTTATTTTACAGAATCCAGGATTGCAGCTTAGATCCAGCCACCATTCTCGAGTCATCACATGTCGCAGGGAGGGGACGTGCGCTCCCTACTTGGCAAGCTGAAAATATTCCAGGCCGCAGTTGGAGCTGTGAGCTGAGGCCTAAATATAGAGGCCATAAGTCAGTCCTTAGGGAGCTGCCCGCTGCCACTGAAAGATGGCCGTTCGTGCCGGGGATGCCAGTGTCAGGTGCTCCTTGATTCTCTTCTGATGCCACATTAATCCCGATGCATAACTCATTAACCGCAGGCTAACTCCGGCTTCTCGAAACACTTGTGCATGGAGTCCGTCCAAGGCTGACTTCCGCTTCACAAAGAATGAACTCGCAGATTATATATGGCAGGGAATAAGGAATACATGTCTTTATACAACTAAACCAGGAATTAGAGGCCTGGAGGTTCAGATTACACATGTAAGGCTGGAGAATGGAGGCCGGGAAATTCAATGTACTCCTATATAGAAGATGTGCATTCACCGACCAGCTGTACCTATAAAGCACTGAGGGGAAGGAGAGGGGAAAAACAGGGATTATCTGGTGACCATGCCACCCGTCAGGAACAAAGGGGACGGATGAGGGAGAAAATCAGCAGTCAGTTCTTAAGTAGATGAGTTGGAAGCAGGAAAGTGGGAAAGAGTAATGATGTGAGCGACTTTGAGAATGGCCAACTTGTGATGTCTAGAAGTCTTGTTCAGGGCATCTCCAAAATGTCTTGGTCTTGAGTCATAGCTTTGGTATACTGGGCATTTTATGAGGTGTTCTTGGTATATGACAGGACTTGTGGGGTGTTCTCAGTAAACAGCAGGTCTTGTGGGGTGTTCCCAGTATACTGCAGGTCTTGTGGGGTGTTCCCAGTATACGGCAGGTCTTGTGGGGTGTTCCCAGTATGCAGCAGGTCTTGTGGGGTGCTCTTGGTATATGACAGGCCTTGTGGGGTGTTCTCAGTATACAGCAGGTCTTGTGCGGTGTTCCCGGTATATGGCAGGTCTTGTGGGGTGTTCTCAGTATACAGCAGGTCTTGTGGGGTGTTCCCAGTATATGGCAGGTCTTGTGGGGTGTTCTCAGTATACTGCAGGTCTTGTGGGGTGCTCCCAGTATATGGCAGGTCTTGTGGGGCGTTCTCAGTATACTGCAGGTCTTGTGGGGTGTTCTCAGTATACGGCAGGTCTTGTGGGGTGCTCTTGGTATATGACAGGCCTTGTGGGGTGTTCCCAGTATACGGCGGATCTTGTGGGGCGTGCCTGGTATACAGCAGGTCTTGTGGGGTGTTCCCGGTATACAGCAGGCCTTGTGGGGTGTTTCCAGTATACGGCAGGTCTTGTGGGGTGTTCTCAGTATACAGCAGGTCTTGTGGGGTGCTCTTGGTATATGACAGGCCTTGTGGGGTGTTTCCAGTATACGGCAGGTCTTGTGGGGTGTTCCCAGTATATGGCAGGTCTTGTGGGGTGTTCTTGGTATATGACAGGCCTTGTGGGGTGTTCCCAGTATATGGCAGGTCTTGTGGGGTGTTCTTGGTATATGACAGGCCTTGTGCGGTGTTCCCAGTATACGGCAGGTCTTGTGGGATGTTCCCAGTATATGGCAGGTCTTGTGGGGTGTTCTTGGTATATGACAGGCCTTGTGGGGTGTTCCTAGTATACGGCAGATCTTGGGGGTGTTCCCAGTATACGGTGGGTTTTTGGGGGGCTCCCAATATGCAATGGTTAGCCCTTACCAAAATTAATCTAAAAGGAAAGCAACATGGTAGCTTGCTGTGTAGGGGGCTGCTCTTACTCCAATCTTGTCCACAATGGCCACATGAGCATCAGAACTGGACTGTGGAGCAATGGAAGAAGGGCGCCTGGTCTGATGAATTACGTTTTCCACTATGAGCATGGGAGGGTGCGTGTGACTTGTCTGAAAATTTCCCCAACCTCTGTCAGATCGATCATGTGTGGAATCTGCTGGAAAAACAAGCCCAAGCCATGAAGGCCAGCAAGTAACTTACAGGATATGCTGCTAATGTCTTGGTACCAGTGGTTTTGTGAAGTCCATCCGTACACACACATGTAATATCTTCCTCAGCAGGCACAATGACGCGCGACAGGAGCCAGTAATAGAGCTTAGGTCACAGATACCATTCATGGCCTGTGTGAGTTACAATGAGGAGACACTGACATGTTAATGAACTGCAGGTCCAACACATATTACATTATGAAGACAGAGCAGCACATGGAAAACCTGCGTGCTGATATATGTCGTCTGACCTTGGCCGACTGCTGTGCGGCAATGAAAAGGTGATGTCTTCAGATCTCTCACAAGTTGGTGCCATCTGTGCCACTTTAATCCACACTTGCTAACTCTCAGGAATGCCGGTCTGGGAAGAAACTTTTCTCCACCATCAGACCCCATTTTTTCAGGCCATGTCTTTTCCACTCCTCTACCATGCCACCTGAATGTGCATTTGTGCCCTCTGAGCTCCACCGTCAGACAGAGCATCCCATCAGCATGCCCAGGACACCATCAGACAGAGCATCCCACCAGCATGCCCAGGACACCATCAGACAGAGCATCCCATCAGCATGCCCAGGACACCATCAGACAGAGCATCCCATCCGCATGCCCAGGACACCATCAGACAGAGCATCCCACCAGCATGCCCAGGACACCATCAGACAGAGCATCCCATCAGCATGCCCAGGACACCATCAGACAGAGCATCCCATCCGCATGCCCAGGACACCATCAGACAGAGCATCCCACCAGCATGCCCAGGACACCATCAGACAGAGCATCCCACCAGCATGCCCAGGACACCATCAGACAGAGCATCCCATCAGCATGCCCAGGACACCATCAGACAGAGCATCCCATCCGCATGCCCAGGACACCATCAGACAGAGCATCCCACCAGCATGCCCAGGACACCATCAGACAGAGCATCCCATCAGCATGCCCAGGACACCATCAGACAGAGCATCCCATCCGCATGCCCAGGACACCATCAGACAGAGCATCCCACCAGCATGCCCAGGACACCATCAGACAGAGCATCCCATCAGCATGCCCAGGACACCATCAGACAGAGCATCCCATCCGCATGCCCAGGACACCATCAAACAGAGCATCCCACCAGCATGCCCAGGACACCATCAGACAGAGCATCCCATCAGCATGCCCAGGACACCATCAGACAGAGCATCCCATCCGCATGCCCAGGACACCATCAGACAGAGCATCCCACCAGCATGCCCAGGACACCATCAGACAGAGCATCCCATCAGCATGCCCAGGACACCATCAGACAGAGCATCCCATCTGCATGCCCAGGACACCATCAGACAGAGCATCCCATCAGCATGCCCAGGACACCATCAGACAGAGCATCCCATCAGCATGCCCAGGACACCATCAGACAGAGCATCCCATCCGCATGCCCAGGACACCATCAAACAGAGCATCCCACCAGCATGCCCAGGACACCATCAGACAGAGCATCCCATCAGCATGCCCAGGACACCATCAGACAGAGCATCCCATCCGCATGCCCAGGACACCATCAGACAGAGCATCCCACCAGCATGCCCAGGACACCATCAGACAGAGCATCCCATCAGCATGTCCAGGACACCATCAGACAGAGCATCCCATCCGCATGCCCAGGACACCATCAGACAGAGCATCCCATCAGCATGCCCAGGACACCATCAGACAGAGCATCCCATCAGCATGCCCAGGACACCATCAGACAGAGCATCCCATCAGCATGCCCAGGACACCATCAGACAGAGCATCCCATCAGCATGCCCAGTACACCATCAGACAGAGCATCCCATCAGCATGCCCAGGACACCGTCAGACAGAGCATCCCATCAGCATGCCCAGGACACCATCAGACAGAGCATCCCATCCGCATGCCCAGGACACCATCAGACAGAGCATCCCACCAGCATGCCCAGGACACCGTCAGACAGAGCATCCCATCAGCATGCCCAGGACACCATCAGACAGAGCATCCCACCAGCATGCCCAGGACACCATCAGACAGAGCATCCCATCAGCATGCCCAGGACACCATCAGACAGAGCATCCCATCCGCATGCCCAGGACACCATCAGACAGAGCATCCCACCAGCATGCCCAGGACACCATCAGACAGAGCATCCCATCAGCATGCCCAGGATACCATCAGACAGAGCATCTCATCCACATGCCCAGGACACCCTCAGACAGAGCATCCCATCAGCATGCCCAGGACACCATCAGACAGAGCATCCCATCAGCACGCCCAGGACACCATCAGACAGAGCATCCCATCAGCACGCCCAGGACACCATCAGACAGAGCATCCCACCAGCATGCCCAGGACACCATCAGACAGAGCATCCCACCAGCATGCCCAGGACACCATCAGACAGAGCATCCCATCAGCATGCCCAGGACACCATCAGACAGAGCATCCCATCAGCACGCTCAGGACACCATCAGCCAGAGCATCCCATCAGCACGCCCAGGACATCATCAGACAGAGCATCCCACCAGCACGCCCAGGACACCATCAGACAGAGCATCCCATCAGCATGCCCAGGACACCGTCAGACAGAGCATCCCATCAGCATGCCCAGGACACCATCAGACAGAGCATCCCACCAGCATGCCCAGGACACCATCAGACAGAGCATCCCATCAGCATGCCCAGGACACCATCAGACAGAGCATCCCATCAGCATGCCCAGGACACCATCAGACAGAGCATCCCACCAGCATGCCCAGGACACCGTCAGACAGAGCATCCCATCAGCATGCCCAGGACACCATCAGACAGAGCATCCCATCAGCATGCCCAGGACACCATCAGACAGAGCATCCCATCAGCATGCCCAGGACACCATCAGACAGAGCATCCCATCAGCATGCCCAGGACACCATCAGACAGAGCATCCCATCAGCATGCCCAGGACACCATCAGACAGAGCATCCCATCCGCATGCCCAGGACACCATCAGACAGAGCATCCCACCAGCATGCCCAGGACACCATCAGACAGAGCATCCCATCAGCATGCCCAGGACACCATCAGACAGAGCATCCCACCAGCATGCCCAGGACACCGTCAGACAGAGCATCCCATCAGCATGCCCAGGACACCATCAGACAGAGCATCCCATCAGCATGCCCAGGACACCGTCAGACAGAGCATCCCATCAGCATGCCCAGGACACCATCAGACAGAGCATCCCATCAGCATGCCCAGGACACCATCAGACAGAGCATACCATCAGCATGCCCAGGACACCATCAGACAGAGCATCCCATCATCATGCCCAGGACACCATCAGACAGAGCATCCCACCAGCATGCCCAGGACACCATCAGACAGAGCATCCCACCAGCATGCCCAGGACACCATCAGACAGAGCATCCCATCAGCATGCCCAGGACACCATCAGACAGAGCATCCCACCAGCATGCCCAGGACACCATCAGACAGAGCATCCCATCATCATGCCCAGGACACCATCTAGAAGCAGGAGAAGTTGGGACATTTCGGGAGGATTCTGTGGCATTTCAGAGATTTTCCAACTCTTCCAGAGGTTTGTGAGGTTTTAACCTTTTTTTTTTAGAAGTGTCCCTATGTCTTTCACAGGGACAAGGAAGTCCAAGTTACATGCCACCCTTTTGAAACCAAAAGTACTGGTAGATGGTGCCATCTTTCCATTGTCTTCTTTATATTTTGGATGCCTCTAAAAGGGGTTTATGAGATTAGAACAACATAGCTGCTTTCTTCCAGACACAGTTGCATTCTTGTCCATGGGTTGTGTTGTCCAATACTGTATTCTCTCCAATGGGGCTGAATTGCAATATCTGGCAGTCCGTGTAGTGGTGACCAATCTGGAAGAAAGAGGATCGTAATACAAACTAGACTCCGTAGAGCATATTTGCCAACTCTCCCGGGAAGAGTCCCTGTAAAATAGGAGGCACTGGCAAATATCCTGGGCACCTGAGAAGCCTTCAGGAAACATGCATTTCCCAAAATGCTTTCATGGCACATGGCATTAAGATGCTGCATCATCAGACATCGCCCCAAAGTCCAAACTCACATTCAGGAGACAGAAACATGGTGTGGAAAAGTGTATGGCGTGCAATAAGGACATGTTTATGCTTTACAAAAATGTGGTTTTTATGTTGCAGACAGTCTCTAACAGTTAGAAAATATGTCAGAGGAAGAAGCCTCCTGAAATTTGTACTACTGTTTTGCCCTATGAGCACCACCCCCTTGCCTACATCTCTAGGAAAAAAAACACTCAGGGGAGCAAAAGCTGGCCACTTTCTGACCTGGTGAAAGGTCCTCTTTAATGGGGTGGTCCACCTCCTTTTTTACTGAGCCTAGTAGTGTTTAAAAATAAATATAACTCAGCAGCAGTGACCAAAGCAACCACTGATTGCCTGGAGAGGGCAAATGGTGTCCCACCAGAGGAAGAAGCAAGGAGACCAGTGGCATTGGTAGGAGAGTATCATTTTTTATTCTATATTTTTATAGCACGCCAGGACTATTTAGAAGAAAGGGGAGGACAATTCCTTTAATATTGCGTCTCAACCTAGGACATCTCAACATCTGGAGACGATTTTCTAAACGTAACTCTAAGTCATAATTATTACTCCATTTAAAAAAAAAAAAAAAAAAAAAAGAATCCTTGCTCCAACTCTCTTTATTTTATGGGCTCTGCCTCTAGAGTTTCCTGTCTGTTGTCAAAACTTTTCTATTCTTAGGTTGAAGACCTTTTAAAGTTTCTCATATTCCACTTTTACTTACCCTCTCCTGGAGTTACGATTCTCTGCGCAAATTCAAACGCCACCTGTTTTACATACGACACCAGAAGAAGAAAACGAGCAGATAATTATCATTAGAGACGAGGAGACAAAGTGTGATAGTAGATGTGACATCCACCTGATAAAATAAACTTAAAGTGATTGTCCTATGTATAAAATGTATAATCTTTCCACAGGATAAGTGATAAATGTATGACCACTGGGGTCCGGCTGCTGAGAACCCCCTACCTGAGAATGGAGCCTCTATGTCCCCTGTGTGAATAGAGTGGAAGTGAGCATGTGCGACCACTCTCCTAACAGACAGTGAATGGAACAGTGGTCGCACATGCTCACTACTTTCTCATTCACTGTTGGCCGCACATGCTCACTACTTTCTCATTCACTGTTGGCCGCACATGCTCACTACTTTCTCATTCACTGTTGGTCGCACATGCTCACTACTTTCTCATTCACTGTTGGTCGCACATGCTCACTACTTTCTCATTCACTGTTGGCCGCACATGCTCACAACTTTCTCATTCACTGTTGGTCGCACATGCTCACTACTTTCTCATTCACTGTTGGCCGCAAATGCTCACTACTTTCTCATTCACTGTTGGCCGCACATGCTCACTACTTTCTCATTCACTGTTGGTCGCACATGCTCAGTACTTTCTCATTCACTGTTGGTCGCACATGCTCACTACTTTCTCATTCACTGTTGGTCGCACATGCTCAGTACTTTCTCATTCACTGTTGGCCGCACATGCTCACTACTTTCTCGTTCACTGTTGGCCGCACATGCTCACTACTTTCTCATTCACTGTTGGTCGCACATGCTCACTACTTTCTCGTTCACTGTTAGCCGCACATGCTCACTACTTTCTCATTCACTGTTGGCCGCAAATGCTCACTACTTTCTCATTCACTGTTGGCCGCACATGCTCACTACTTTCTCATTCACTGTTGGTCGCACATGCTCAGTACTTTCTCATTCACTGTTGGTCGCACATGCTCACTACTTTCTCGTTCACTGTTAGCCGCACATGCTCACTACTTTCTCATTCACTGTTGGTCGCACATGCTCAGTACTTTCTCATTCACTGTTGGCCGCACATGCTCACTACTTTCTCGTTCACTGTTGGCCGCACATGCTCACTACTTTCTCATTCACTGTTGGTCGCACATGCTCACTACTTTCTCGTTCACTGTTAGCCGCACATGCTCACTACTTTCTCATTCACTGTTGGTCGCACATGCTCACTACTTTCTCGTTCACTGTTGGTCGCACAAGCTCACTACTTTCTCCTTCATTGTTGGTCGCACATGCTCACTACTGCTCCATTTGCACAGGGGACTTTGAGACCCCAGTGCCCTTACCCACAAAGGTCCAATAAATAGGAAATGTATGTTATTTAATGGACATCATCTTTTATTTCTCAGCAAGGCTTACAGAATCGTGCACTGGGGAACAATTGGTATTGATCTACATATTGTACATCAGGCAGTTTCTAAACAATGCCACTACATAGAATCCATATAATGTTGCCAAATATTGGTCACTAATAGAGCCATTCAATGCTCATATTACACTTTGATTATGTATCAAACTGAAAATACCAAACGATGCCTAAATATTACAGCCACATAGTATCCAAAAAATATTACCGCAAAGTGCTACATTAGGGGATAATGGTAAGTTCAGGTTGGTCTTGGGCTCTCCGAGAAAACAGTGGCCTTACGCAACCGCACAGTTTGCCAACTCCTAAAACTGGTCCTGTCCTGGAAAAATCTATCTCTGCAAGTCCCATAAGACAAAGAATGGAGCGACATCATGCATGAACGACTGGTGTGCCAATTAAATGAGGGACACAGGACCTCGTTCTTAAGATTGGTGGGGTCTGAGCAATCAGACACTTATCCTTTGAATAGGCTGTAATTTTTGGAGTACCCCTTTAAGTCATACTTATCAACTATCTATATATAGCCCCTTTAAGTCACACTTGTCAACTATCCCTGGAATGTCCAGAAGAGTCACAGACTCCTGGAACAGCGGGCAGATCTCCCAGGAATTATGTCCTCACCTCTGCAGGCAATGCATAGACAGAAAAGGGGGCTTCGTTATTGAAATGAGTAGTTAGCCAGCCCCCTACACACACAGATCCGGTCACATGCCAAAGAAAAAGTGTCCACCAGGAGAGGACCGATCAGGAAGGCAGCTCGTAGCTAACGATCAGGACATCTTTTAGACGTCAATTATATCAGCAGTTTGCATAACTTACTGATTCAGGAAGATTTAAGGACATTTATTTAAGTGGAAAACCCCTTTAAGTCCTCAAAAATTCAAAGAAATATAAAAGCGCAAAAGGATATAAATGATGTGAAGGTGGAGAAGCTGACCGAGTAGACCATGCCAGGTCTAACCCAGAGGTGACATCCCATCAGCTGTGAACATTAGCTCATGACATCTATCACCGCACTGCTCATTTTCTATCGACAGCAGTGGAACGTGTTTGAAGTTCTTCTGGAGACTCGCTGGGTTCCCCGGAAATATGGCCGCAAGGGGAACATTCCTCATTACTGCGCTGTCAGGCAGGGGAACATCTGAGGAGCAACACCATTGATTAGATCGGATTCTTATCAAACAACTTTCTGTGACATCATTTCATCGGTGGACTTTCTGCTCAGTTGCTTGTGTGTCACCCAGGGGGAATATAGGGGACTCGGTACCCAGGCCTTTTACCTTGTTTAGGAGGTCACGGCAGTTGGCTCCCGGGCCCGTACTCTGGGTCTCTCTTTAAAAAGGGGTTTTAGTATACAGTTTGTCTCGTGACGCCACCTGTGGTTTCCGGTAATGGTTACCGGCGCTGCTGCAGATCTCTGGGGGGTGATGGGATGGCAGCTGGGATGTTTCTGCTCCCCACAGGTGGAGCGAGCCCCCGGGGCAGTGTAGGTGCAAATGGTGGTAATGCTTGGGCTTGCAGTGCAGGAGAGATGGCGCAGCAGGAGTAACTGACAGAGACAGGGGATTCACTTCAGTACCTTTACTGGTGCGGATGTCAGGTATGGTCCACGGTACTCGGTAGGAAGGGTGTACTTCAGGACTTCTCCCCAGTGAGCGGGTTTAAGGCCTCCTGGTCCGTGTCTCCCTTTCTCTAAGCTCCTGGCCAGCCTGCAACTGGGCCTAGCTTCTGTGTCGTGCTGTTCCTTCACCTGTCGCTTGGTAGTAGGACCTTTTTCTGGCAACCACTATCCCTGGACGCCGGGGCCTTCGTAGTTCCTAGTCCTGTCAAGGGTTTAGCTTCAGGTCGACCAGGCACTTGTAGTCCTCCTGGTATGCCGGTGATCCCTACTGGGTATAAAGGACCCTGTAGGCGCGGACCCGGTGTCCGGTTCATGTCTTGGGGTGAGCCTATGATGCTCCTCTGCCCCCTCAACTCGTCTCTCCTCTCCTCCTTGCCTCCGGCCACACTCGGGGCCCTCAATACAGCAGAAGACGTGCGGCGTCTTCACTGCTCTCAGTGGCAGCACTCTCTCTGACTAAACTCTCTCTCAGACTGACTGCCTGGCTCCACCCTCCATTTATATATCCCTAACGTGCTCCCTCTGGTGGTATGAGGTGGAAGGGTGGAGGTGTATGTTTGTAACGAGGGCCTCTTGTGGAGAAGTCCATCCATGCACCCTTTTGGGTCCTGTGGTACCTGTGAACAGCAGGGTGCCACATTCCCTCCTAGTACAATTCAGTACTCCTGGACTGAAGCATTTTGTAACAGGCTACAACAATAACAATAATTATAATAACAATAATTAAGTTACAAGAAGTCCCGTAACCAGGTGTCCATTTCACAGATGAAAGTGCAAAATGAGTAACATGAGGGACCCGCCTGAAAACCCTCAACGTAGGCCCTGGGCGTGGCTACAGGGCATAAGTGATCCAGGTGTTGGACCACGTCTTTGGCCACGCCAAACGGGTTTTTGTTCAGTGGTCAAATAAGGGGGCACTTTTGATGATTGCAACTATTTACAAAGACAGTTTTTGGCTGCTCACAGTCCTCAGCCTACAAGTCTCTGTACCCTGACGGGTAACTACAGGGACACATTAATTTCAGTTTACACAATAAACAATAGGCAATACCCAACTGGGTAACTATTTATACTTTAGGCATTTTGTATTTTAATCCCTAAACCTGGCAGGGATTTGTCCTTGTGTTCTGCGTGTGGACCTTCGTAGCACTGGGGTGATACTGGTGTCTCTGCATGCACTCTCTGTTAACCTGTCAGGTGTACGTGCTGGTAGATTATAAAACTGCCTCAATCTCTCTATGGGACTGGCAAGTGCACTGATTACTGGGCCTTCAGGCTCTGCTTCAACGGGTGATCCTCCTCTGACTGGGGACTCTTCCTGTTCCTGAGCAGGTTCCTCTAGGGCGCCCACAGGTTCTTCTTGTGGTTGATAGAAGTGTATTACTGGTATAATAACTGCTCCATCAAGTTGAGGCCAGTCCGCAGGGAAATCTCCTAGAACTGTGTGAAGCACATCTTCCTTGGGTTCTTCCAGTGCTATAGGAGGTACTTCTTCCTCCGTTGTCTTCAGTAGACCTGGGCACACCTTCAAGTGGTCTCTTGAGACTGTTGCGGTTATCTTACCTCCATCCTTACTAATCAGGCAGGTTTTACTGTTGTCAAATCTGGAGTTTAACACTGTGTAGGGCTCTCTTTCCCACTGGTCATCGAGCTTGTGACCTTTTCTTTTCCGCTTTAGCACTATCTCTCCAGGTACCAAGGGTTCTGCTGGTGCATGTTTGTTATACTGCTCTTTCTGTCTTTCCCTCACCTTGTTTAGACTGTCTTCGACACAGGCCTCTACCTTCCTGTACTGCTCTTGCCGACTTGTGTCCCAGTCTTCAGTGGACGTATCTGCAGCAGGTTCTACCACTCCGAGCTCCAGGTCCATGGACAATTTTCCAGGTCTTGCTGTCATGAGGTACGCTGGGGTACAATTAGTAGAACTCACAGGTATGTGGTTATACAGGTTCACTAGGTCAGGTAGTTTTTCTGGCCACTGGTTCCTTTCTTCTAAAGGTAGGGTTTTCAACAGGTCTATAACGATGTTGTTCATTTTCTCGCACATACTGTTAGTTTGAGGATAATATGGCGTAGTCCGGATCTTCTTGCATCCATACAGGTGGCAGAATTCCTTGAATAGCTCAGCTTCAAAAGCAGGGCCTTGTTCTGTGAGCACCTTTTCCGGATATCCATGGGGTCTGCAGAAGTAGGCTTGGAACGTTCTTGCTGCAGTTTCTGCTGTCAGGTCCTTGACAGGGGCTACCACTAGGAACCGGGAATAGTGATCCACCATGGTCAGGGCATAGGAGTAACCTGATCTGCTGGGTGACAGTTTGACGTGATCCAGAGCCACAATCTCCAGGGGTTGGGTTGTTTTGATGGACTGCAAGGGTGCTTTCTGGCTGCCGTAGTCTTTCCTCTTGAGGCTACAGGACCCACAATTCAGGCACCACCTTACTATGGAACTCCGCATTCCAACCCAATAGAACCGGTTCTTCAGCAGGGTTACCAGCTTCTTCCAGCCAAAGTGACCTGCCTGGTCGTGGTAGGCCTCTAACACTATCTGGATGTCTGTCCTAGGTACAACAATCTGCCACACCATTTCATGGGTCTTGGGGTTGACATACCTTCTGCACAGCTTCTCTCTGTAGATGAACAGCCAGCTTCTCTCATTCCACAGGTGTGTGGCTTGTGGAGGAGCATCCTTCTCCAGGTGAGAACCTTCTTGGGTTATCAGTCTTTTGATGAGGCTGATAACTGGGTCACTGTCCTGGGTCTCCTTCCAGCTGTGATGAGGTAGCGGGTTTGACATCCTACCATGACATCTTCTGGAGGCGTGCTGCTTGTGGACCATTCCATTTCTGTGGAAAGCAGGTAGTTCAATTTCTTCGAGATCATCCACTTCTTCCTCGGTGTCCGACTGGTGGGGCATTCTCGACAAGGCATCAGCATTGGTATTCTTGTGACCTGCCCGGTACTTGATTGTGAACTGATAATTCGACAGTCTGGCCACCCAACGCTGTTCCATAGCTCCCAACCTGGCTGTCTCCAGGTGTGTCAAGGGATTATTGTTGGTAAAAGCTGTGAATTTGGTTGAGGCTAGGTAATGCTTGAATCTTTCAGTGATAGCCCAGACCAAGGCCAGGAACTCCAGCTTGAAGGAACTGTAATTCTCCAGGTTCCTCTCAGTAGGGCGAAGCTTCCTACTGGCATAGGCAATTACCTTCTCTCTGCCATTTTGCTTCTGGGACAACACAGCTCCCAGTCCCTCGTTGCTGGCGTCGGTGTACAACAGGAAAGGCTGGCTGCAGTCAGGGTAAGCCAGGAATTCTTCACCAGTTAGGACTTCCTTCATTTCTGCAAAGGATTCAGCCTGTTCCTTACCCCACTGGAATGGGGGACTTTTACCTCTCTTGGACTGTCCTACCAGGAGATCTTGTAAAGGTGCTGCCTTTTTGGTGTAATCCTTTATGAACCTCCTGTAGTACCCGACCAGTCCCAGGAATTGCTGTACTTCTTTGATGCTTCTCGGTTCAGGCCACTTCTGTATGGCAGTGACCTTCTCTGGGTCTGTGTTAGGCTCGAGCCCAGACTGACTGGCCTGAGCGTGATTAGTGATCCCACTGTACCATGAACCGAGGAGTGCCTGGAGGGGCGTAACTAAGTATCAACCCAATCCGACCAAGGTCACACGGCGGCTCAGTCGACTCCGTGAACCAGGGAGGAACCAAGCAGAGGGACCAGGTGCTACTCCAGGTCAGACCCCGGTCACAGCTGTTGACCCACACCGGGGAATGCAGGAACAGGCAGGTTAGCTGGTATGCAGACAGGTGGGCACTGGCAGGCACGACTGGTATGAAGGCAGGTGGGTACTAGCAGGTACGGCTGGTATGAAGGCAGGCGGGTGCTGACAGGCACGGCTGGAATGCAGACAGGCAGATACTGGCAGGTATGAACGCAGGCTGGATAGGGACCAGTACAGACTGGGATACAGGAACTGAGCCGCAGGTGCGGTGGACTAGCAGAGCAAAACCGCAGGAACGGTGAACAAGCAGAGCGGAGCAAAACCGCAGGTGCAGTGAACAAGCAGAGTGGAGCAAAATCGTAGGTGCGGTGAACAAGCAGAGCGGAGCAAAACCGCAGGTGCGGTGAACAAGCAGAGTGGAGCAAAACCGCAGGTGCAGTAAACAAGCAGAGCAGAGCGGAACCGCAGGTGTGGTAAACAAGCGGAGCAGAGCGGAACCGCCGGAGCGGTGAACAAGCAGAGGAGAGCAGAACCGCAGGTGCGGTAAACAAGTGAAGCAGAGCGGAACCGCCAGAGCGGTGAGCAAGCAGAGCAGAAGGTGAAGGCAGACAGGACAGGGCTCTGTTCACATGGAACAGACTGGAAGATACTGGAAGATAGCTAGAACACAGGAGGTAAATACGGAGGCAGGGAAACAGAACGAGCAGAACCAGATACACACAAGGTACTTACAATGAAGTAGCGAGGGGACACAAAACTCACAAACAGAAGTACAGAGACAATGAGTTGGAGTTAGGTGCAGGTTCAGACACTGCAGGAAAAGGGAAGGTACAAACATGGAAACAAACAAGAAACGGGCTAGGACACTGTTCAGACAGGAACTGAAAGAGAAACAAGATACAGAAACGAGCCTGGGAACTCAGCCCCCAGGGTGGCGGAAACAGACAGGTAACAGGCCTGGGTATACAGCCCCCAGGGTGGCAGAATAGACAGGTAACAGGCCTGGGTATACAGCCCCCAGGGTGGCGGAACAGACTAGATACAGGACAGGACCTGGCAATTCAGTCGCAAAGGACAAACTGAGAGAAAGTGTTGCTCAGGCACCTCCTACTGGGTGGAGGGGGTTTAAGTATCCAGTGACTCACAGCAATAGGCTGGGGATGCATTAGAACTGTGCACACAGTAGCTGTAAGAAACAAGCAGAAAGCCGCGCCGACGCCATAAGCAATCAGACAAGAGACATGGACAGAGCAGGTACTGGAGCAAAGACTGCAGCATGGACTGACAGGTAAGATTGCGGTCTTGCATGGTGGGAGGTGGTGCACTATGCAAGCACGCCGCCAGGGATGTTACACTCTGGTGCTACTCCCTCGGAGCTGACTACATGTCCCAGGTACTGAACCTTCTGCTTGAGCAGGTGGCACTTAGAAGGTTTCAGTTTCATCCCATACCGGGACAATGCTTCAAATACCTCCGCCAGGTGCTTCAGATGGTTTTCATACGTCCTCGAGTACACGATAACGTCATCCAGGTACAGCAGCACCGTCTCAAAGTTCCGGTGTCCCAAGCAACACTCCATCAACCTCTGGAACGTTCCGGGTGCGTTGCAGAGTCCAAACGGCATACTGTTGAACTCGCATAATCACATCGTGGTGGTGAAAGCTGTCTTCTCCTGGTCTTCCTCAGCAACAGAGACTTGCCAGTACCCGCTAGTGAGATCCAATGTGGAGAAGTAATTGGCAGATTTTAGTGGAGCCAGGGATTCCTCTATACGGGGCAAAGGGTATGCATCTTTATGTATTATTCGATTAATTTGTCTATAATCTACACACATCCTCATGCTACCGTCCTTCTTTCTGACCAGGACCAGGGGAGCTGCCCAGGGGCTACAGCTATCCCTTACTACCCCTGCCTTTTTCATGTCATGCAACATTTCCTTGGCTTTTTGGTAATGTGCTGGTGGTACGGGTCTGTAACGCTCCTTAATGGGTGGATGGTTACCGGTGGGTATGTGGTGTTGTACCCCTTTAACCCTTCCAAAATCAAGTGGATGCTTACTAAACACTTGTTCGTATTCCTGAACCACCCTGTAAACACTGTGTTTCTGATGGACAGGGGTGGCGTTAGTCCCAACCTGGAGCTGTTGACACCAATCCTCCAGCTGAGCTTCGGAGTCATTGTCCTCCACTGTGTCTGGTGGGGTCAAGGATTCCACTGTGTGTATGGCATCATCATTCACAGTATACAATCTGGCAACAGTGGCGTACCTTGGCAATTTGACTTCCTCCTCCCCACAATTTAGGAGAAGTACAGGTACCCTCCCATTGCGTAAATCAACTACCCCTCTAGCAGTTAGGAGTGTAGGTCTGTGCTCTGAGCTAATGGGCTCCACTACCGCCTGGTAGTTCTGTCCCTTGAGACCTATTGCTGCCCTACACCAAATCAGCATTTCACTCATCGGGGGAATCACAATGGGTATCGGGTCGGTCACCCGTACATTACCAATCTCACCACCTGTTAGTTTTACCTGTTGCTGGTACAGGAGGGCTCGAATTTCTTTCTGGAGCACCTTCCTCTGCCCTGGTTTGGCGATGTCAGCAATCTGTTGGAGTAAAAACAACACTTCTCCCAAACAGTTACCGACAATATTTGTACCAAGTATCATATGCAAGTCTGTATCACCAGGGTTAGATTCCACTACAATCAGCCCTTGGTCCTTTAGTTCCGCTCTCCCCACCTTCACTGTCACGTCCTTAACCCCTACTCGGTTAAGAGGAAGGCCATTGGATGCATAAACAGAGAGATTTGGGGCTGGCGGATGGAGCTCATCTACGGACCAGTACCTTTTGTAGAGGACATCAGGTATGATGGTTACTTGTGAGCCGGTGTCCAGTAATGCAGGTGTTGCTATGCCATCCAGCACGATGGACAGGAAAGGCCTTCCTCCTACCAACCGGTCGAACCAGCTTGATGGGCCTGGTTGATTTACTCCTGGGTGTCGGCCATTGGCCCCAGGGTTTGCCCGTTTAAAGGACAGTTCCGCGCGATGTGGCCGGCCTTGTGGCAACGGTAGCAGATGAAGTCTCCTGGAGGGCGACGTTGGTCGTTGGTCCTCCCACGAGGTGGCGTTGTCCTTCTTCTCCTCATGCAGGGGACATCCTCAGGACTGTCGGCGAGCAGGATCCTTCCTTCCGCCTGTAGCTGCAGGGCGCTCAGGATAGTGGTCAGGGTTTTACTTAGCTGACGCACTTCAGAGAGCAGGCTGTCCAGCTCGCTAGGGGGCACTGTTTGCATCTTTGTTTCAGCCGTTAATGAAGGAGCAGTGGGTGCTGCGGGCACTGGGGTGGCCCCACCCTGGTAACGCTGAATAGCAGTATCTGATGGTTCCAGGGGCTGCAGACCCTTAATAGCCATGTCCTTCAGAGCATCAAAGGTGGCATTTGGATGATCTAAGGCCCACCACCGTAAGGTTCTGCTCTCCTCCTGAAACCTCAACCCCCTGATGAACTGTTCTGTCAGCATTTTGTCCTCACCATGTATGCTGGCTGGACTAACCTGTTTCAGGGCCCGCAGGGCCTCTTGTAGATGCCAGGCGTAGTCCCGGATACTGTCCTCAGATTTCTGGGTACAGTGGTAGAACCTCATCCGGAGATCTGCCTCAGTGCGGTTTTCAAGCACAGTTTGCAGTCTCTTAAAGATAATGGAAACTGATTCCTGGCCTGTGGCTGGCCAGGTTTCAACTTCCCGCTCTGCGGCACCAGTCAATTGTCCCAGCACAACAGCGGCTCTCTGCTTACCAGTCATTGAGTACATATCCAGTACACCGCATATTTTCCTTTTGAATCCAGACAGGGTGTCTGGTTTGCCGTCATATTGGGGAAGCCATTTTGCTCAAGGGATATACGGCAGGGCCATGGGTATTAATGGAGTCACGACCCCTGCTGGTGGGGCGGCCGCTCCAGCCTGTGCAGCGCCGGGCGCAAGTTGAGCATCAGGAGCGTTATCCGGTGCCCCAGAGTTTTGCTGGTCGTCGGCCATGGTTGCGCCCCCCTAGTGAACCGTAGCCTACCTCCTGTTTCTATTTCGGGTAGGCCGCAGCTCCGCAGACGACGGTCTCCTTCCAGGACCTGACGCTTCCTGGTGCTGCGTCAGAGCGCAAGGCGGGGCTTGAGCTTCGCGTGCTTCCTACGGTCATGCCTCTCTGGTTCCCGCGGTTACGCCCCTCTTCTTCCCGCGCGGCGACGCGGTAATGGCGGCGATGTTCACCACAGTACAAACACAGTTCAAATATGGCACACAGTCCCCGGTGGCATCAGGCACGAAATCCTGTTCGTGACGCCAGGAAAGAGAGATGTGTCACCCAGGGGGAATATAGGGGACTCGGTACCCGGGCCTTTTATCTTGTTTAGGATGTCACGGCAGTCGGCTCCCGGGCCCGTACTCTGGGTCTCTCTTTAAAAAGGGGTTTTAGTGTACAGTTTGTCTCGTGACGCCACCTGTGGTTTCCGGTAATGGTTACCGGCGCTGCTGCAGACCTCCGGGGGGTGATGGGATGGCAGATGGGATGTTTCTGCTCCCCACAGGCGGAGCGAGCCCCCGGGGCAGTGTAGGTGCAAATGGTGGTGATGCTGGGGCTTGCAGTGCAGGAGAGATGGCGCAGCAGGAGTAACTGACAGAGACAGGAGATTCACTTCAGTACCTTTACTGGTGCGGATGTCAGGTACGGTCCAGGGTACTCGGTAGGTAGGGTGCACTTCAGGACTTTTCCCCAGTGAGCGGGTTTAAGGCCTCCTGGTCCGTGTCTCCCTTTCTCTAAGCTCCTGGCCAGCCTGCAACTGGGCCTAGCTTCTGTGTCGTGCTGTTCCTTCACCTGTCGCTTGGTAGTAGGACCTTTTTCTGGCAACCACTATCCCTGGACTCCTGGGCCTTCGTGGTTCCTAGTCCTGTCAAGGGTTTAGCTTCAGGTCGACCAGGCACTTGTAGTCCTCCTGGTATGCCGGTAATCCCTACTGGGTAGAAAGGACCCTGTAGGCGCGGACCCGGTGTCCGGTTCGTGTCTTGGGGTGAGCCTATGATGCTCCTCTGCCCCCTCAACTCCTCTCCTCCTTGCCTCCGGCCACACTCGGGGCCCTCAATACAGCAGAAGACATGCGGCGTCTTCACTGCTCTCAGTGGCAGCACACTCTCTGACTAAACTCTCTCTCAGACTGACTGCCTGGCTCCACCCTCCATTTATATATCCCTAACGTGCTCCCTCTGGTGGTATGAGGTGGAAGGGTGGAGGTGTTTGTTTGTAACGAGGGCCTCTTGTGGAGAAGTCCATCCATGCACTCTTTTGGGTCCTGTGGTACCTGTGAACAGCAGGGTGCCACACTTGAGATTGAAAATATTTAAAGGGGTCTTCTAGATTAAAAAATCCTGTTTAGGATCTTCACCTGTTGGCAGCTACAATGAGCGTCTCTTCCTCTGGAGGACCCGTCCTGTCCTACATTACTCAGACAACCCAGTTATATAAATGTCCACTGTGTAATGCTTTATTTACCCTGTGGGGGCACTGCAGGGAAATGTAACACTTGCAAGTTTCCCCACAGATTACAGTTGATCTCTGAGAATCCCAGCAGGAGGACACTTTGTGCTCACATTTTTTTTAAATTACCTTTCCAACTAGTAGGGATTAATTCAAAGATCAAAGATGAGCATTAACTTTTTTGGTTATTATCAACTAGGAGCCCAGATATTTGCTTCCATCAGTACTGAGGATAATACTACGTTTTCTTCCCACAATGGATGTTGATCGCAATTAAGATGCTGTAGCTAAAGGGAAGAGTAAGGTTCACAAAACTGCTGCATCACCCCAGGGTAAAGTAGTGAAGGAAGGATACCACCTGAAAAGTAGAAGTACAGAGACCTAAGGTCCAGAAACTTGACTTGCCCCCTTAAGAAATGTCAAAGCGGTGGCCAGAAGGCAATGATATGTACAATGCAATGAAGAGAGACAGACTAGCGTCCAACTGACAAGCCTCCTGTGAGAGATGGAGACAAAAGGCAAAGTACTACTGTTACTTCTGGTAGTAACTCCATGATGGAGTGGGTAACAACAGATGTGCTGTCAGATCATTGCTATTTCTAGTTAACCATGAGTTTTGCATTTAAAGAGAACAGTAACCAACTATTCAAAGTATCGGCCAGGACCGGATAACGCCGAGAGAGTGTGAGGGTCAAAACTGTCTGCCACCATTGTAACCATCATGCCTGGTGCCTCTTGTAATACCATTGCAACCATCATGCCTGGTGCCTCTTGTAATACCATTGTAACCATCATGCCTGGTGCCTCTTGTAATATCATTGTAACCATCATGCCTGGTGCCTCTTGTAATAACATTGTAACCATCATGCCTGGTGTCTCTAGTAATATCATTGTAACCATCATGCCTGGTGCCTCTTGTAATATCATTGTAACCATCATGCCTGGTGCCTCTTGTACTACCATTGTAACCATCATGCCTGGTGCCTCTTGTACTACCATTGTAACCATCATGCCTGGTGCCTCTTGTAATAACATTGTAACCATCATGCCTGGTGCCTCTTGTAATATCATTGTAACCATCATGCCTGGTGCCTCTTGTAATATCATTGTAACCATCATACCTGGTGCCTCTTGTAATATCATTGTAACCATCATACCTGGTGCCTCTTGTAATATCATTGTAACCATCATGCCTGGTGCCTCTTGTAATATCATTGTAACCATCATGCCTGGTGCCTCTTGTAATACCATTGTAACCATCATACCTGGTGCCTCTAGTAATATCATTGTAACCATCATGCCTGGTGCCTCTTGTACTACCATTGTAACCATCATGCCTGGTGCCTCTTGTAATACCATTGTAACCATCATGCCTGGTGCCTCTTGTAATAACATTGTAACCATCATGCCTGGTGTCTCTAGTAATATCATTGTAACCATCATGCCTGGTGCCTCTTGTAATACCATTGTACCCATCATGCCTGGTGCTTCTTGTAATACCATTGTACCATCATGACTGGTGCCTCTTGTACTACCATTGTAACCATCATGCCTGGTGCCTCTTGTAATAACATTGTAACCATCATGCCTGGTGCCTCTTGTAATATCATTGTAACCATCATGCCTGGTGCCTCTTGTAATATCATTGTAACCATCATACCTGGTGCCTCTTGTAATATCATTGTAACCATCATACCTGGTGCCTCTTGTAATATCATTGTAACCATCATGCCTGGTGCCTCTTGTAATACCATTGTAACCATCATACCTGGTGCCTCTTGTACTACCATTGTAACCATCATGCCTGGTGCCTCTTGTAATACCATTGTAACCATCATGCCTGGTGCCTCTTGTAATAACATTGTAACCATCATGCCTGGTGTCTCTAGTAATATCACTGTAACCATCATGCCTGGTGCCTCTTGTAATATCATTGTAACCATCATGCCTGGTGCCTCTCGTAATACCATTGTAACCATCATGCCTGGTGCCTCTTGTAATACCATTGTACCATCATGCCTGGTGCCTCTTGTAATACCATTGTAACCATCATGCCTGGTGCCTCTTGTAATACCATTGTAACCATCATGCCTGGTGCCTCTTGTAATACCATTGTAACCATCATGCCTGGTGCCTCTTGTAATATCATTGTAACCATCATGCCTGGTGCCTCTTGTAATATCATTGCAACCATCATGCCTGGTGCCTCTTGTAATACCATTGTAACCATCATGCCTGGTGCTTCTTGTAATACCATTGCAACCATCATGCCTGGTGCCTCTTGTAAGACCATTGTAACCATCATGCCTGGTGCCTCTTGTAATATCATTGTAACCATCATACCTGGTGCTTCTTGTAATACCATAGTAACCATCATGCCTGGTGCCTCTTGTGAGACCATTGTAGCCATCATGCCTGGTGCCTCTTGTAATACCATTGTAACCATCATGCCTGGTGCCTCTTGTAATACCATTGTAACCATCATGCCTGGTGCCTCTTGTAATACCATTGTAACCATCATGCCTGGTGCCTCTTGTAATATCATTGTAACCATCATGCCTGGTGCCTCTTGTAATACCATTGCAACCATCATGCCTGGTGCTTCTTGTAATATCATTGTAACCATCATGCCTGGGGCTTCTTATAATATCATTGTAACCATCATGCCTGGTGCCTCTTGTAATACCATTGTAACCATCATGCCTGGTGCTTCTTGTAATATCATTGTAACCATCATGGCTGGTGCTTCTTGTAATATCATTGTAACCATCATGCCTGGTGCCTCTTGTAATACCATTGTAACCATCATGCCTGGTGCTTCTTGTAATATCATTGTAACCATCATGCCTGGTGCCTCTTGTAATACCATTGTAACCATCATGCCTGGTGCCTCTTGTAATACCATTGTAACCATCATGCCTGGTGCCTCTTGTAATATCATTGTAACCATCATGCCTGGTGCTTCTTGTAATACCATTGCAACCATCATGCCTGGTGCCTCTTGTAAGACCATTGTAACCATCATGCCTGGTGCCTCTTGTAATATCATTGTAACCATCATGCCTGGTGCTTCTTGTAATACCATAGTAACCATCATGCCTGGTGCCTCTTGTGAGACCATTGCAACCATCATGCCTGGTGCCTCTTGTAATACCATTGCAACCATCATGCCTGGTGCCTCTTGTAAGACCATTGTAACCATCATGCCTGGTGCCTCTTGTAATATCATTGTAACCATCATGCCTGGTGCTTCTTGTAAGACCATTGGAACCATCATGCCTGGTGCCTCTTGTAAGACCATTGGAACCATCATGCCTGGTGCCTTTTGTAACACCACTGTAACCATCATACCTGGTGTCTCTTGTAATACCACTGTAACCATCATGCCTGGTGCCTCTTGTAATGCCACTGTAACCATCATGCCTGGTGCCTCTTGTAATAACATTGTAACCATCATGCCTGGTGCCTCTTGTAATAACATTGTAACCATCATGCCTGGTGCCTCTTGTAATATCATTGTAACCATCATGCCTGGTGCCTCTTGTAAGACCATTGGAACCATCATGCCTGGTGCCTCTTGTAAGACCATTGGAACCATCATGCCTGGTGCCTTTTGTAACACCACTGTAACCATCATACCTGGTGCCTCTTGTAACACCACTGTAACCATCATGCCTGGTGCCTCTTGTAATACCATTGTACCCATCATGCCTGGTGCTTCTTGTAATACCATTGTACCATCATGACTGGTGCCTCTTGTACTACCATTGTAACCATCATGCCTGGTGCCTATTGTAATAACATTGTAACCATCATGCCTGGTGCCTCTTGTAATATCATTGTAACCATCATGCCTGGTGCCTCTTGTAATATCATTGTAACCATCATACCTGGTGCCTCTTGTAATATCATTGTAACCATCATACCTGGTGCCTCTTGTAATATCATTGTAACCATCATGCCTGGTGCCTCTTGTAATACCATTGTAACCATCATACCTGGTGC
Organism: Phyllobates terribilis; assembly: GCF_046119375.1. Taxonomy (NCBI): domain Eukaryota; kingdom Metazoa; phylum Chordata; class Amphibia; order Anura; family Dendrobatidae; genus Phyllobates; species Phyllobates terribilis. The sequence goes on along the minus strand of NW_027362773.1, from coordinate 161,257,427 downwards.
CTCTAGTAATATCATTGTAACCATCATGCCTGGTGCCTCTTGTACTACCATTGTAACCATCATGCCTGGTGCCTCTTGTAATAACATTGTAACCATCATGCCTGGTGTCTCTAGTAATATCACTGTAACCATCATGCCTGGTGCCTCTTGTAATATCATTGTAACCATCATGCCTGGTGCCTCTCGTAATACCATTGTAACCATCATGCCTGGTGCCTCTTGTAATACCATTGTACCATCATGCCTGGTGCCTCTTGTAATACCATTGTAACCATCATGCCTGGTGCCTCTTGTAATACCATTGTAACCATCATGCCTGGTGCCTCTTGTAATACCATTGTAACCATCATGCCTGGTGCCTCTTGTAATATCATTGTAACCATCATGCCTGGTGCCTCTTGTAATATCATTGCAACCATCATGCCTGGTGCCTCTTGTAATACCATTGTAACCATCATGCCTGGTGCTTCTTGTAATACCATTGCAACCATCATGCCTGGTGCCTCTTGTAAGACCATTGTAACCATCATGCCTGGTGCCTCTTGTAATATCATTGTAACCATCATGCCTGGTGCTTCTTGTAATACCATAGTAACCATCATGCCTGGTGCCTCTTGTGAGACCATTGTAACCATCATGCCTGGTGCCTCTTGTAATACCATTGTAACCATCATGCCTGGTGCCTCTTGTAATACCATTGTAACCATCATGCCTGGTGCCTCTTGTAATACCATTGTAACCATCATGCCTGGTGCCTCTTGTAATACCATTGTAACCATCATGCCTGGTGCCTCTTGTAATACCATTGTAACCATCATGCCTGGTGCCTCTTGTAATATCATTGTAACCATCATGCCTAGTGCTTCTTGTAATACCATTGCAACCATCATGCCTGGTGCCTCTTGTAAGACCATTGTAACCATCATGCCTGGTGCCTCTTGTAATATCATTGTAACCATCATGCCTGGTGCTTCTTGTAATACCATAGTAACCATCATGCCTGGTGCCTCTTGTGAGACCATTGCAACCATCATGCCTGGTGCCTCTTGTAATACCATTGCAACCATCATGCCTGGTGCCTCTTGTAAGACCATTGTAACCATCATGCCTGGTGCCTCTTGTAATATCATTGTAACCATCATGCCTGGTGCTTCTTGTAAGACCATTGGAACCATCATGCCTGGTGCCTCTTGTAAGACCACTGGAACCATCATGCCTGGTGCCTTTTGTAACACCACTGTAACCATCATACCTGGTGTCTCTTGTAATACCACTGTAACCATCATGCCTGGTGCCTCTTGTAATGCCACTGTAACCATCATGCCTGGTGCCTCTTGTAATAACATTGTAACCATCATGCCTGGTGCCTCTTGTAATAACATTGTAACCATCATGCCTAGTGCCTCTTGTAATATCATTGTAACCATCATGCCTGGTGCCTCTTGTAAGACCATTGGAACCATCATGCCTGGTGCCTCTTGTAAGACCATTGGAACCATCATGCCTGGTGCCTTTTGTAACACCACTGTAACCATCATACCTGGTGCCTCTTGTAACACCACTGTAACCATCATGCCTGGTGCCTCTTGTAATACCACTGTAACCATCATGCCTGGTGCCTCTTGTAATAACATTGTAACCATCATGCCTGGTGCCTCTTGTAATAACATTGTAACCATCATGCCTGGTGCCTCTTGTAATACCATTGTAACCATCATACCTGGTGCCTCTTGTAATATCATTGTAACCATCATGCCTGGTGCCTCTTGTAATATCATTGTAACCATCATGCCTGGTGCCTCTTGTAAGACCATTGTAACCATCATGCCTGGTGCCTCTTGTAATATCATTGTAACCATCATGCCTGGTGCCTCTTGTAAGACCATTGTAACCATCATGCCTGGTGCCTCTTGTAATAACATTGTAACCATCATGCCTGGTGCCTCTTGTAATACCATTGTAACCATCATACCTGGTGCCTCTTGTATTATCATTGTAACCATCATGCCTGGTGCCTCTTGTAATATCATTGTAACCATCATGCCTGGTGCCTCTTGTAATACCATTGTAACCATCATGCCTGGTGCCTCTTGTAATACCATTGTAACCATCATGCCTGGTGCCTCTTGTAATATCATTGTAACCATCATGCCTGGTGCCTCTTGTAATACCATTGTAACCATCATGCCTGGTGCCTCTTGTAATATCATTGTAACCATCATGCATGGTGCCTCTTGTAATACCATTATAAGCATCATGCCTGGTGCCTCTTGTAATACCATTGTAACCATCATGCCTGGTGCCTCTTGTAATATCATTGTAACCATCATGCATGGTGCCTCTTGTAATACAATTATAAGCATCATGCCTGGTGCCTCCTGTAATACTATAATGACCATCATGCCTGCAGACTGCGATGGAGTCAGGTCTTACTATAATTTATTGACCCTGTGAGCAAAGTCTCAGATGCATACTTTTAACTAAAATTTTGACATGGTCGTATTATGTGGCTTTTATGAGATTTTGTTTGTCAAAAGTGAAAATTACCCATGAGCTAGAAATCATAGGACCCGAGTATAAATAGCATTGGTAAGAACACATTGGGCACATAAACACATCAACACCAGAAATGATTAATAAGACGCCCGAAATGTATCAGCTGTTGTTATACATCTTTAACAAAAAAAAACAAAAACTAAGAAAGACGATCAAAGGTCGTTTTGTAAAACTACAATAATCTTTATTAGTAACAATAATCAATCACAGGGCATGGAAGTAAGAAGAACACAGTGCAAATGGCTATGGATAAGGAGGCGCAGCAGTGAAGAACATACATAGTAAGAGCAATAAGTTAAAGAGTATAATTTGTATATACAGTACATGTGGAATTATATACTTAACAAAAAAGTGTGAAACAACTGAAAATATGTCTTATATTCTAGGTTCTTCACAGTAGCCCCCTTTTGCTTTGATGGCTGCTTTGCACACTCTTGGCATTCTCTTGATGAGCTTGATGGTTAATCATTATAGGGTAAATTGATTGTAGGGCAAATACTGCAAACACTGGCCCAAATTTATACCCATATACTTACCTATATCAACAAGATGACCAATACGAGGGGATGGGTGTATACTTCCAAGCTACCGCGCTATTGTGCTACAAATCTTGATAAATAGGAGTTCGTAAAAGAGATCTAGAATGATTTACCCCTGTACATATATTAGGACACAGAAGTGCACAGTAGGCATTTTAAGAACTTTCCTCCAAGGAGGCATTGAGCTTGATGGTTTCAATACTCTTAAGTGAGCAAACAGTTTAGCTTTAACGGAGGTAGATAGCTACCGATTGGGGCAATTTGCTGATATTTTCCTCCTATTTCTGCCGTAGATTTCAGTTTCCGCTGCAGTGCATTAGTTCCAGGCAGCGGCAAAAGTTAGTGCAGAAGTTTTCTGATGGATGTGAACAGAGTCATGAAAACCCCGTTCACGTGCATGAGATATGGAACCAACCTTGAAATCTGAGCCAAATACAAATTATGTGAACATGGCCTTACAATTCCACCATTTATAAATCCCAGATCAATGAACTTTACAATGTCCGGTAGTAATAGTGAAGAATGGTGTTGATGTGCTATGGGCGCAATGTGTCCCTGTCAATGCTATTTATACAGTATATCCAGGTTAGACATTTATCTGCCCCATGAATATCATGCATTAACTGTGCACATTATTAATAAATGTATCCCTTTTTATTGGCACTTGAGGTTGTTGTAAAAAGTGCCCAGAACACGTATAACCGCCATATACACGTTTTGTGTCCCCGGTAGCTGGTCCCGCTTTCCCTTTGGCTTCCTCTGGGTCAGCACAGAACATTACTGTTTCCCACTGGTCGGGCTTCATTAACCTTTCTGTTTGTCTTTTGACATTAGCAAAGTATCTACTTACAAAGAGAGGGGATTAGTGACACACACTGGATGATTAATGAAGCCAAGGAGCACAAGAAGGAATCCAACATGTGTCTGATTGACAGCAGCAGTATTATACCGCCTCAAAAACGCAACATTATGGTAGCGCCTCTGTATATGCATCCTGTAAAGGGGTCTCCAGCTTCGAAAAAAAAAAACATTTTTATTCATCCTATTGGGGCACTGTAAGTTAAAGGGGTTGTCCACTCGTCTGACAAGACAACTCCTTCTCAATTGCTATATTCTATAGTATAAAATAAGAATAGTCTATACTCACCTCCGGAGCCATTGCCATTCCTGGCACGTCGTCACATGGTCCACCAGGTCTCGCGTTACTTTATTATGCCACTTGAGCCCTGCCCCCAATTAGCGGTGGCTTCACTGTCATGTCCTTCGGCAAAAACTGACACCCGGAAGAAACAAGAATTGCTGCTGCTCTCTGACTCCAGAAGTCAGCTACATCCCAAGGAACCGAGAGTAAAGCGGCCGCTGATTGGCTGCAGGGCTCACATGGCATAAAGTTATGCGAGCCCCGGGAGACCCAGCTCTGACATTGCAGGAATGGCATCAGAGGTGAGTGCAGGCTGTTTTCATTTTATACGGCGAAATATAACAATTGGGAAGGGGTTGTCCAAGTAGTGGACAACCCCTGTAATGGAGATGTCCTCTGTTTAGGATCCTCATCTCTTGGCTAGAGTGTACATAGAGTATTTCTAGTTCTGGAGGACCCATCCTGTGCTCAACTACACAGATAACCCATTGATAGGAATGGACATAGTGATCGCTGAGGATATCAAGAAGAGGAAAACCTTTGATTACTGTTAACAGATCCATCTAACAAGATCGGATTGTCCAATGCAGAAAACTCTTTTAAAGCACTTTAGTTTGTGGACTTGATAAAGGAACTTTGTGAACTTCTATTTTTACAATTTACAAATATATTATTTAAGAAAAAAAACTGTTTAGTTCTCGTGGTTTGTCTGTTTTATTAAATACTAAACAATTCTAGAAGATTTCTACCTTGCACCATTCTTCTATTATTCCTCCTGAACAGGGGCAGACATAGTGTACTATATGTGCAGCTGAACAGGACACATGGGGGAGGGGGACTCAGCTGATATTTCAACTATACATTATCCCAAAGTAATCAGAGTTCACCGTCCTCTCGGCTATGTCTTCTCTGATGGCTCAGGACATTGGGGGCTGCTCCTCTTGTCATCTGACTGTGCTCAGTAGATGCCACTATGTATTTAATTATTGATTTGCTTTTTCCTTTAAGCCGGTATTACCCAGGATACAAACTCAGGGCTTGTAGCATGAAAGGCAGAAACATACATTGCAGTGTTATGCATTGCCATATATAGCAGTACATCTCTTTATTACTATACATTGTGGTTAAAAAGAATAAAGATGAAAAGTCAAAACCAAAGATTTTTTTTTTTTCTCATAAAATTACTAAAAACCCATGTCAAATGTATTCCAAAGCGAACGTCTTAAAAAAATAGTAACAGGCATTGCACATCAATATTTTAGACATAATACACTGCCCAAAGAGGGAATCACATACGTGCAAGATAATCCTTCTAAAAAAATATCTTTATTTGAAAGATTTTTATCAAACATTTTGTAAGTCACATACTGAATAAAAGGGAACACAGCGGATGTCAGCCTACATCTCATTGTTCTCCTTCTACCCCTCTGAGGAGCCAGCAACACAGAACTAAATGGATTATTCTTTTTGTCGGCAGCACCCTGCTTCTCCTCAGTCCTGCATCCTCCTGCCCCTGCTCTCATGTGCTTCTTAATAGAGATAGATCCCAAATGGGCAATTTTTATTGATATGGATAACGTGACCATTGATAATTGTGAATGTGGTGACTGTGATCTACTATTTGACTAATATGGGGATCTTCAAAGCATGATCATGCTTCCCCCCTTCATACATAGTAAAGCTGAGCATAGAATAGCTGAGCTGTTTTAAAACACGGCTATCAGGGCAATGAGGACGCCATTAGACGATCTGGGGCATCTTCTATTAGACTAGATCATAGGGGCATCTGTTGTTCATGAATTAGACAAGGTCATTAGATGTATCTGGACTTGGTACCAATAGGATCTTCAGCATAGCATAACTGAGCTGTGCTTACAACCTAGCTATCAGATGTTTTATTACAAAGGACATTAGGTGCATCTGTCTCATATGAATTAGACAGGGTCATTAGATGAAAATGCAGCTGGTATCAGTGGGATCTCATAGTTGAGTTGTGCTTACAACCCTGCTGTCCGATGTTTTATTAGACAGGGTCATTAGGTGCATCTGTTTTTCATGAATTAGAAAGGGTCATTAGATGCATCTGCAGTTGGTATTAATGGGATCTTCAGTGTAGCATAGCTGAACTTACAACTTAGCTATCAGATGTTTTATTACAAAGGATATTAAGTTCATCTGTCTCATATTAATTAGACAGGATCATTAGATGCAAATGCAGCTGGAACCAGTGGGATCCCATATCTGAGTTGCGCTTATAACCCTAATGTCCGATGTTTTATTAGACAGGGTCATTAGGTGCATCTGAGCATGCTTGACCGACAGCATTAGAATTATTGGAGGATGGATTCAGTGGCAATGGGGGGCAAAGAGAGCTTTAGAGGGTCATCATTAGGGAGGAGGCAATAACTTAAAACTAGTGCAGATTTAAATATGAGCACACCTGATTAATTCTGTATGTACAGAAAACTGAGACCACATAATGATATTGGGAATAATCCTGTAAAAAAAAAAAAGTACAACCATCAAGTACCAAACTAGCATATACTCCCATTATAAAGGCTGGACGGCTGTGCGTTTCTGCACCATGACGCGCGTTTCACCCTGCTTTGTTTCCAACATTGTCCCATCAACAGAAACTTGTATACAAGTCCTCATGGAATAAGATACACTAAACTGGAGAAAAAAAACAGAGATAAAGCAGGATGACTGTGTTAGAAAGAGATGACAGGATTCTCTTCGTATTGGTATGTGCTCGAAATTACAGAGCAACGGCTCTGAAGTACAAACAGCTGCTCTACGAAGAGAAAAACTGAGAAGAGTTGAATGGTCACAAGTACGGTAAGGGCACAGATCCTGTTGTGGGATGCTCTATAATTAAACTACATGCTACGGATGTCATAGATTTGGATGGCCGCATGTCACGGATAGCTTCTGATAAACTTCTACCACTACATAAATAACGAGTAGCTTCTCTGCGAGTACCGCATACTTATATCATGTTCCTATACAATGACGGTGTACACAGGCGAACATGTAATTGGTCTCTGGATGCCTCTGTCCTAACATCAGCCATTCCTTGACATAGTAATTCTCTTTCTTGCAAATCTTTTATTAATTTACAGATCAAAGCAAAGGATCAATGGCAAATTCTATAATCTCCCGAGCTTGCAATGCTTCTGAGCGTCGCAATGTGCCTGGCAGCTCAATGTAACATGCCACCGGCGTAAACTGCCTAATCCGCCTAAGTACCAGAACATTTAGAAATCTAGGCTGGCATGATCACTAATCACACTGTGTAATCTGGGTGATCCTGTGACAGCCCTCTCAATCCACAGTCACCTAACGGTCGTCATTTACAGTTATCGGCTGTCGTGTATAAGCACCAGGCTGGCTTCATATTATTCGTAAGGAAAATCCGAAAAACAAAGCCGTAAAATATGAGGCGAGCGGAGCTTTAATCCGTCACTGACAGTCACTCCCGCTTCATCGTTCTATTTGGGATCAGTTCAGTCTCAGATCTCAAAGTTACGAAAAGGTCACGAAGGACATGGAGAGAATGTGAGCGGAGATAAGCTTCAAGAGTTCTGGGTAGTTGTACTTCTGATTGGACTGTTAAAGTTAAAGGGATTCTACATGAACAAGTAATTGAGCTCATTGGTATGGGGCCCAGGAAGTACTGGGGCGAAGGGTTAAATTTAAAATTCCCAACTGCTGTCCGCGAAGTGCGGTGTGCACCATTGAAAATGTTTACCCATAACCATGACCCTTCCATGTCTCACTTCCAACCACTTCAATTTTGCAGTTTCACGTCAGGGCTCCGTCTTCTTATAGAGCATCCCTGCATCACACACAAATACCTGACGGAAGCAATGGATTCCTGAAGTTTTCAGAAGGCGTTGGCGGTGCCAACTGGTCCAGGAGGTTTCCCCTTTTTCCAGGATTCTCCTGTATGTTCCTGAAGAGTTGGTACGTATAGGTGAGCCTCACGTTGCTGAACTGAAACTCCTTCATTATAACTTTTATAACTTGGAAAGGAGCATTCAGTTCAGTGCAACTCCCTACTCGTAATTGTTACACGCATGCCGCCTAAGTTCAGATAGGGGCGAGACCGGTTACATGAATTCGTTAGAATTCTGGGGGAACCGTTACTCAGGGCGACCATAGGCTGCAGCTTCTCTCAGGCACACGATAGATTCAGTTGCTGACCAGACACATCTGACAAGAGTCTTCATAAACGGTAGAACAGTAACATTTAATGAGGCACGGCCAGTGCAATGCAAATGTCTCTTTGAGCAACAGGCTCCAGTAATAACAGCACAGTCTCCTTTGCAGCACAGCAGTACACAGTCTATTATCTGGTAGCACAGTACAAAACAGTTTTAATGCATACACAACCACAGGCTTTTTCTCAATTGTACACAGTATTCTTTATCATGCATGGAGATGGAGGGGGAGGAAGGGTGTGAAGAGGGGGATGATCTCTATGACAGGCTTTCTTCCAGTCCTTATCTTCCTGGCCAATAATACTCCACACTGTTGGCTCAGGGAGTCTAGCTGACCTTTGATTAGCTTCCCTCCTGACCTGAATTCTGTTCCCTTGCCTTCTGTGAGATACAGATCATACACACACCATCTTTCTCTTCGGCTCCAGACAGACAGTAAACAACTTCCCCACCATTCCCCTGGGACTCTGCTAAAATACTCCCCTTCTTCTGTGACTGTGTTAACCCCTCTAGTTGCTGGATGCTTCTGGAGCAAAACACTTCCTGTCTCCTGTGCTTGTGTTACTTCTAATAGTTGCTGAATGCTTTTAAAGCAACAGCACTACTTCTGCATGTCACATAACTTTCTCCCAAGAACTGTAGGGCAGAAAATGTGGTGGCTTGCCCAGGTAGGTGCATCACAGAGGCCACCATGGGATAGCTATGGTGCCCGTTGAACGAGAGACCTATTCCAAATCAATTTTTGTCCCTACACATTCACCACTAGACAAGCAAACTAATCTAAGGGAGAATAAAGGGTGGTAGGCCCAGCATCACCACCCAGCAAGATCGGGACCCACTGGAGTGCCCAGTCCTGATCTCTGCTGTACATTAATTGTCCTGTGCACTGTTTCTTCACCAGAGAAGGAAAATCTACACAGGACACTGCTGTATCCCTATGTCTAGTTTAGATTCTCCTACATAGGCCACGGCCCCACTATCAGTATTTGGTCAGTATTCGGTCAGTATTTTTTCTCAGGAGTGGGAGCCAAAAACAGGAGTGGGTGATAAATGCAGAATTGGTGACTTGTTTCTACACTGTGCTCCAAATTATTATGCAAATAATATTTTCTCAGATTTTCCCAAATTACCTATATGAATTGCAGTCATTGTAATTTTCCAGTCAAATAACTATTAGAGTACAATTGAAAGGTTTTTGTACAAACTGCCTATGATAACAGTATATTTTTTAAAAAATAAAAAACTCAAACTGCACTCAAAATGCATGTTCCAAATTATTATGCACAGCAGAGTTTTCAACCTTTTCATTTTAATAAAGAACAAAAAAATGGTCATTTTTGAAATTATAAGCATTAGCAGGTTATTACACACTGAAATCAACTCAAAACTTTATTCTAGGTGATGTTACATTTGCACATAGGACCGCTTGTTGGAAAGGAGCTTCTGAACTCTCTCGTCCATTGAATTTGTCAGGTTTTGGATGGTTTCTGCTTTAATTGTTTTGCATGAGGACAGAATACCCTCCCAGAGCTGTTGCTTAGATGTGAACTGCCTCCCGCCATCATAGACACTCCTTTTGATGATGCTCCAGAGGTTCTCAATGGGGTTGAGGTCAGGGGAGCATGGGGGCCACACCATAAGTTTGTCCCCTTTTATGCCCATAGCAGCCAGAGATGCAGATGTGTTATGTGCAGCATGAGACGGTGCATTATCATGCATGAAAATGATCTTGCTGCGGAATGCACGGTTCTTCTTCTTGAACCATGGCAGGAAGTGCTGTTTGAGAAACTCCACATACATTATGGAGTTCATCTTTACCCCTTCAGGGATCCTACAAGGGGCCGACAATCTCTGTCCCCATGATTCCAGCCCTAAACATTACTCCACCTCCTCCTTGTTGGCGCCGTAGCCGTGTTTGCATGAGGTGTCCATCAACCAGCCATCCTCCACTCCATCCATCTGGACCATCGAGCGTTGCACGGCACTCATCGGTGAACAAAACAGTTTTGAAGTCAGTCTTCATGTATTGTTTGGCCCACTGGAGCCGTTTCTGCTTGTGTGCAGTGGATAGAGGAGGTCGACAGGATGGCTTACGCACAGCTGCAAACCTCTGAAGGACCCTGCATCTTGTTGTTCGGGGGACGTTGGAGGCACCAGCAGCTTCAAAAACTTGTCTGCTGCTATGACAAGGCTTTTTTGCCGCTGCTCTTATAACCTGACGTAATTGCCTGTAGGAAAGAGTCTTCAATTTTCCCTTATCAGCACGCACACGTGTGTACTGTGAATCAGCTACATACTTCTTGATTGTGCGATGATCAGGATGAAGTGTCTTGGCAATGTTGATTGTAGTCATGCCTTGACCTAAACACTCCAAAATTTGTTGCTTCTCAGCAGCCGACACATCCTTTTTCTTTCCCATTTTGGCAGAAAATGTAGGCTGCTTAATAATGTGGGACAGCCTTCTTAAGCAGTCTTGCCTTTCATTGGACACACCTACCAAACTAATTAGCACAGGTGTCTGCAATTGCTTACAGTGATATAAAGAGCCCTGACACACATCACCATCAATGAGTTTAACTGACAAACAAACAAATTCTTCCCTTATCACTCCTAAACACTTTTTCCATAATAATTTGCAACACAGTGTATATGTATATACTGAGGGACATAGTGTGTCTATATATATGTATATACTGAGGGGCATAGTGTGTCTATATATGTGTATATACTGAGGGGCATAGTGTGGCTATATATATGTGACGCGCCCCCAGGGCCGTGGGGTACTCAGAGGCCCGGCTGCCGGTTGGCGGGGAATATCACAGTGGCTGGCCCGGTCCGTGATCCAGGGCGGTCTGTGCAAAAAGAGGTTATTTTTAGAAAGTTCGTGGCCTGGGGTAGTGTAGTGTTGGATGCAGGTGTTGGGGTTCCGTGCAGCACTCCCTCCTTACCTGAGAGAAGGGAGACACCACACCTCTGGGTGAGGTGCAGTACCTCTGTGGCGACTGAACCCTCAGGGGTGCCACATATGTATATACTGAGGGGCATAGTGTGTCTATATATGTGTATATACTGAGGTGCAGAGTGTGGACACGTATATACTGAGGGGCATAGTGTGTCTATATATATGTATATACTGAGGGGCATAGTGTGTCTATATATGTGTATATGTGGCGCCCCTGAGGGTTCGGTCGCCACAGAGGTACTGCTCCTCACCCAGAGGTGTGGTGTCTCCCTTCTCTCAGGTAAGGAGGGAGTGCTGCATGGAACCCCAACACCTACATCCAACATTACACTACCCCAGGCCAGCAGGAGGGGCAAGACGCAATGTAGTTTTCTGCTGAGCTCTGACCCTGGCTGGGGTAGGGGGAACCCAAAGGTATGGGGAACCAGTAGTGGGTGTGGGTGGAGGAAGTAGTTTATGGGAGCACTCATACAGTAGATATAAAAGGTAGACATCTTAACAGCAGGAGTAGTGAGAGTGTGGTTCAGAGGAACAGTCTGGGAGCAGAGTCTCTGTAGGAGCTCTGCTCCACTACAAGGGCCCAGGACTGAGGCCCAGGAGGGGAGCAGGGAGTAAGCTCTGTTCAGTAGAAGGGATCCTACGGGAGTACGGCGAGTGCAGGCGGCACCCGTACACCCCGAACCTGCCAAGTGTCAGGAGGATCTAGGCCGCAAGAAGGGGACCGGCCCCTGGTCCAGTCGTGCAGCTTCAAGCCGAGGCTGGAAAAACCGGAGGCTTCTGACTTCTATAGCCAGAAGCCAAACCCCCGCTCCAATCCAAGTAAGGTCAAGCAGGTCTGTGCAACTCCGACGGACAGGGGGGACCTCGCAGCACCCGAACAGGATTCACAGTGGGAAGCGCAGGGCAGGAGGGAGTAAGACCCAGCGTGAAGTCGGTCTAGAGAGGTACATAAGAAAGTGGGGTTCTGCCAGGTACACCCGAGCTGCCTGAGGAAGGACTGAACCCCTGCCCGGTAAACGCAGTGCGACGCGGGAGGCTTGCACCAGTACAGTGCACCTGTGGACTGTCTAAGAATTGTGAGTAAATCTTGGATGACTGCACTGAGTTGCCTCCGCTCCTTTCTTTCGCCGGTGCCATTTCCCTCCCTGCACTACAACGCCCAGCGCACCTCCATTCATCTACACTGCCCTGAGGCCTGCTCCACCTGTGGGGAGCCGTTCCATCTCAAGCTGCCCTAACACCTGCCTCAGAGGACTGTCGCAGCGCTAGTGATCCTCACCAGACACCACAGGTGGCGTCACGACAAATCCCCTATAGATATTCTCCACTTTTTGGGTGACTGCCCTGGGCCACGGACCGAGCCAGCCACCGTGATATCCCCTGGCGACCGGAGGCCCGGCTGCCGAGTACCCCACGGCCCTGGGGCGCGTCATCTTCTGGCGTCACAAACAGGATTCATGATCAGCTCGTTATCAGCGGGTATTGTGTGCCTAAGGACTGTTTTACTACATTGAATGTGGCGCCCGCCCCAGAAGAACGGGCGCCATTATGTGCGTGATCAAAGACAACAACATGGAACCTCCCATCGTGGGCCGGGTCCCAGAATGGCGCCAAAAGTGTACCCTGCCCCTTGCAACAGTGACTGTCCGCATAGATTTGTCCGTCAAGGCAGGAAGGCCGTCACGGGGAGTGACCGACAGCAAATTGCCATGGCACCGCCCCCAAAAGAGGAGGAGGAGAAAAAGAATGGAGACAGGGTGTGGTCTCAACCCGTCTAGCCAGTCCGCACCCGGCAGCCAGGATGGAAGGAAGCAAGAGTCCAGCCTCCGCCTCTGGCCTGCCGCAGCACCAAGTCACCCCCCTCACTATGGAGGGAGATATAGAGAAGTTGTCCCCGAAGGACGTGGAGTTCCTCGAGAGCGAGGTCCTCGAGCTGGGCCAGCAGGTGGAGCGAGCCCAGCAGGCAGCGGTTGCCCGATGGAAAAGCGAGCTGCTGGAAAAGTTAGCGGCACGACGGAAAGTGAAACCGGATGCCAGCAGCCGCCCACCAGCCCCGATGGAGCTCGTGAAGAACCAGGAGGCCGTATGGAGTACAGGAGCAGGTAGGAGAGAATCCCCAGCCCCGGGCGCTGCCAGCGCCGACCTGCTCCTGGGCCTCTTCCCCCAGCCCTTGCCGTATGCTGTCACGCCCTGGCCAAAACCGTTGTGCAGCCCGTAACCTCCACCCCCGGGCGCGGAACCACAGAACCTCCCACCTAGAGCCTTCCCGGAACCACCACCTCCGAGCGCAGCACCGGAGGAACGCTTATACAGTGTCCTTCCGGAACCTCAGATCCCGGGCGCTGAAGCTGCGGGCCTACTGCTGGGAGCGCTCAAGCCACCTCCACCTCCGGCACTAGAGTGGCTCTACGGCGCCCCGGTCTTTGACTGGTCCGCCCGCTTTGAGGACCAGCAGCCGTGCCCGCTCCTTCCAATACCAGCGCCCCCGGTTGCCAGCCCCGGCGGAGAAGAGTTATGCTGGGACAACCGGGGAGGGGGACCTGATGGGGTTCTCCCAAGAAACCGAGGCCGCCGCCCAGCAGAGGAAAGAGTTCTGCAGGCGGGAGCTCCGGCAATTGGAAAGGGAGCGACGCGTGCGGGAAGCGCGCAGTGAATGCCTGGAGGCCCGTGACAAGGCCGCCAAGGTGCAAGTACGCCAGGCGGAGACAGCCCACCCCAGCTCCCGAGAGGAAGGCCTCATTGTTAAATTTAATTTAAAGGCTGGGTGGGGCTTCATCCGCAGTCCCGAATTTAACAGGGACATATTCGTTAACCGGCGGGATGTGGAGCCCGAGTTGGAAGAAGGCCATCCCGACCGGAACCTGTATCCGGGAGACCATGTTACGTTCACCCGGCACCATGGTGAACGTGGCTGGTATGCCCTGCATGTGTACCATGCCAACAAGGACGCACCGCTGCAGGAAGTCTCTCGTGACCCGGCCGGGTCAAGGAAAAATGAGGAATACCCCAGGAGGGGTCCCCAGTACTAGGCGTAGTATTGGGACTAAACATAAATGTATATAGTCACCCGTCCAGGTGCAGTATTGCAGTATTGAACATGTTGTTCTTATAGTGTGTTTTCTTAGATACCCGTAAGGGTATAGAGACAGTAGGGAAGAGGACAGTGATCTCCCTAAAAAACTTTCCATTATAAATAGTTTAGCACTTCTTAAAGTGCACCCTATTGGTTTTATAAGTAACGACCATTACCTCAGAACAAAAACCCGTTTGGCGTGGCGGAAGACGAGGTCCAGGATTGGATCATCTATGCCCTGCAGCCATGCCCAAGGCCTACGTTGAGGGTTTGCGGACCGGTCCCTCATTCTGCTGCTGTTGCACCCTGGTGCAGGAACTTTCTTGAAAAATGTTTTATACAAAGAGTATTTTATAATGTAACGTTTAAAATGATGTGCCTCCCAAAAAGGGAAGAAATGTTGTGTTTATAATCTTATATGCGGATGCATCTTAAAAATTTGCATGTCATTTATGCCATGTTTTGCTTTGTTCCAGCCCGCGGACGTGCTGTGTTTTACCGGGGTGGAATGTGGTGCCCCTGAGGGTTCAGTCGCCACAGAGGTACTGCACCTCACCCAGAGGTGTGGTGTCTCCCTTCTCTCAGGTAAGGAGGGAGTGCTGCACGGAACCCCAACACCTACATCCAACACTACACTGCTCCAGGCCAGCAGGAGGGGCAAGACGCAATGTAGTTTTCTGCTGAGCTCTGACCCTGGCTGGGGTGGGGGGAACCCAAAGGTAGAGGGAACCAGTAGTGGGTGTGGGTGGAGGAAGTAGTTTATGGGAGCACTCATACAGTAGATATAAAAGGTAGACATCTTAACAGCAGGAGTAGTGAGAGTGTGGTTCGGAGGAACAGTCTGGGAGCAGAGTCTCTGTAGGAGCACTGCTCCATTACAAGGGCCCAGGAGTGAGGCCCAGGAGGGGAGCAGGGAGTAAGCTCTGTTCTGCAGAAGGGATCCTAGGGGAGTACGGTGAGTGCAGGCGGCACCCGTACACCCCGAACCTGCCAAGTGTCAGGAGGATCTAGGCCGCAAGAAGGGGACCGTGCAGCTTCAAGCCTTGGCTGGAAAAACCGGAGGCTTCTGACTTCTATAGCCAGAAGCCAAACCCCTGCTCCAATCCAAGTAAGGTCAAGCAGGTCTGTGCAACTCTGACGGACAGGGGGGACCTCGCAGCACCCGAACAGGATTCACAGTGGGAAGCGCAGGGCAGGAGGGAGTAAGACCCAGCGTGAAGTTGGTCTAGAGAGGTACATAAGAAAGTGGGGCTCTGCCAGGTACACCTGAGCTCCCTGAGGAAGGACTGAACCCCTGCCCGGTGAACGCAGTGCGACGCAGGAGGCTTGCACCAGTACAGTGCACCTGTGGACTGTCTAAGAACTGTGAGTAAATCTTGGATGACTGCACTGAGCTGCCTCCGCTCCTTTCTTTCGCCGGTGCCATTTCCCTCCCTGCACTACAACGCCCAGCGCACCTCCATTCATCTACACTGCCCTGAGGCCTGCTCCACCTGTGGGGAGCCGTTCCATCTCAAGCTGCCCTAACACCTGCCTCAGAGGACTGTCGCAGCGCTAGTGATCCTCACCAGACACCACAGGTGGCGTCACGACAAAATCGACGGAATCGCTGGTCGCTCACAGGCATCACATGACCCCCGGCTGCAGCTGGCTCTGACATCCGCTGATGTCACGGCAAGTTCCGGGCTGCAGCCTGGCGTGACTCAGTGCTGCGGTCCACGGTGAGTGATGGACTGTGGGTGGTTTACACCGCGCATCACACCCAGCATCCACCGCACGCTCTCCCTCTCCTCATTCCCCCGCCCACAGCCCGGCATCCAATGCGGGGACCGCGCCACTGATGTCACGCCTCACTTGACGTGACCTCAGTGGAAGAAAAAGCGGGCTGCCGCCGGGGGTCACGTGATGCCTGTGAGCGGCCAGCGATAGCGCCGCTCGCAGGCAAAAAAAGACTACCAAAGGTAATTACAAAAACACTTATGAGCACATGCTAAATACTTTGGAGCAATTGAAAAAGGTCCTGGACAACTCATTTAACTCTTTGGTTGTTCGCATTACATTAAACATGTATAACTAGAAGAGAATATGGCAGCACTTGGGACTTTTACTATTTCTGTCTCTGGCGCAGCCGATGTTGAAATGTCTCTATAGGCCGTGTATGTATACAAGGTCACCTGCAAACGACAGGAGCTTTCAGCGAGTCCACTGGTGATACTGCTCATAGAGGGCAGCGATAGAGCTCGTAGTGCCATGGGCAAGATATGTGCTACCTGCCCAGCCTGGCAAGAGGCTCGTCTGGCATAGACTTCAAAACTGTATGAAAACCCCAGGATCATTGGGCAAACAACAAGGCACTGGCAGCTCATCTATATATATCCCAGCTGATATGTCCTGTCAAGTGAGGTCTGCTGCCTGGAAGGTGACAGCACTGTGTGACAACAGGACCGAGTGTCGGGGGGTGGAGACGCTTTCTCCTTATCTTACTTTTTTAAGGGGGTCTGTAAAATCCAGCAGCTTCATACCAGTCGTGACCGCAAACTGGATAAGTTCTGCTGCAGCTTGCAAACTTCTTGTGGGACTTTAGTTTTTTTTCCCAGGTTGAGTCGGGATGCCTGAGCCTGTTAAGAAAACAGGTACATGGGACTCGTGGTGGGGCGACCATGCGGCAATGGGGGGGAGCGCATGTAGATGCAATGCATGGGATATAATGCACGGGAAGTCAACGCATCTTGGCTTTTGAGGATGCAGATTGAATTGGACATTGGAGTCCGGACTGTGGTGGGATGAGTGACCTTGATATGACTTTCTAGGTTAACAGGAATGCCAGGGCTTGGGCTCCTCTCATTTATCTCTCACGTATAAATAAAACATATATACGGACCGACTAGATTGTAATTAGCATGTTATTCTGAGCAGTCAGTCATCACTAAACTTTAAGTTGAATGCTAAGATTTGGAATGCTATGAGGACCGTTGAAAGAAAATAAGATTTGAGCACAATTTTTTGTAGAAATTTTTACCGTTGTCCAAGAAATAGAATTATCAGAGTTGTAAAAATGTGGTTACTATAGACACATAAAACTTGAAACAAAGAGGTGGCACTACTGAAAACATGGATCAGAGCCTTTATGTTCTAAAACTTGGTGGTTAGTATGGCACATTTACAACCATTCATGCTTCTTTAACAGACCCACGTAGGATTCAACATGAATTTATATTGATATTTGTCAGTGGTAACTTTCTTCTGGTTGACTTTTGTAATGACTTTGGCTCTGATAAAATTAGCGCTTTTCAATTTTTATCAGGTGTTCTATATTTGATGACAAGAATAGTGGTACCCCAATGGGCACCTAATAGACCCCATAGTTGACAGTTCCCATCATAATTCATTAGATATATTACTGATCATCACAGCAGTCCCAGGTATGAACAGAAGCCATGAGACTGGTGTAAATGGCTTGTTAACCAATTTTGGGGGGCATTTTTTATACTGTTTTTAGGTAGTTATAATTTGGCTTCTAATTTAACCCATTAAGATTGGAAATGTATTTCTCTAGTCCCTGTCAACCATGAAATTATTTAATTGTCAACTAGAGAACTATTTTTTTGTGTGCTGGTAATATGTTGTATTCTTCATGTGTAATTGGTTCAGGTCGTATTGGTTATGGGACAGGTTGCATTTTAATTATTTGTCAGTCAAATATGGATTATTTTTAGTTGATTTTGGTTTTAGAAGCAGGAACCAAATATGAAAAATATGATCTAAATAGACTTGATAGGTGTGTATATTGGGCTTTTATTACAGCTCGATGCCGGAGCATAACATTTAGGACAGGTTGGAATACAATCAGTCCTTGGGAAAAGCTTTCATGATGTTCCAGGACGGGGATCTGATTTTGTCCTTGTCACTAAATGTACAGCTCACGCACAGAGCTGTAATACGACCATATGCACCGAGACGTCATTTCAAGGTTTACCCCCAGTATTCAGCCAAGGGGCAAACATGAATCTGGGCTCCTGAGCATTAGAGGTCAGATTTATACTATAGATGTAACAATCAATGAATGTCATTTATGATATGAGCATTAAGGGGTAAGTCCCCCCAAAAATCAAATTATCCCTTATCCATATGTTAGAGGATAATTTGCTGATTGCTGGTGTCTAACTGCATGGACCATCTGGAGGTAGCGGCTCTGGAATCCTGAGAACAGAGCTCTGCGGCCGCATTCTGAATGGCGCGGAGGTGTGTATGCTTGGCCATTGTCTATGGGGCTCAGCAATGTCCGCATACAATGAATGGATCGGAGCTCAAGCATGCGCACCTCTGCTCCATTCAAGATAGGGCAGAAAAGCCCCATTCTCAGGGTTCCAGATCCCCTATCTAGGGATTGCTGTGGTTCCAGAGCTCAGACCCCCAGTGATCAACAAGTTATACCCTATCCTTTGGCATAATTATTTAATTAAACTTATGGGAATTTTTGGGTCAATTTTAAACTTTATTGAACATCACATTTGACTGACAGTCTATGGATCTATTTTGGCCATGGCTCCTCGGTCACTTCTTTAGTGCATGAATGGTCAGTCCACCCTTGACTTGGCTCATAAACGCCAAGAAATGATAATTTTTATTTCTAATTTTTGGAATTGATAATGTCTCTTTAGCATTCAGCTTTGCACATAAGGTAACTTCAGATGACTTTAGGGGAGTATATGGTCCGAGGCATCATATGAAGGCAGATGAAGTGTCGACAGGTGATTAATACAGACCCCATACAGATCCCATGTGTAGCCCTGCTGGGTTTTCACATGTGGCAGTGCCGTATGCATGGACCTATAATTGGAAGGCAGGCCAGTAGACCAGATCATATTGCAGTTCAATGATGGGGTGGGATTGTGACAACCTTTTAGTTTTCTCCAATTAAGAGAGGTTGTCATGCAATGTCGTTGGATCGTATAATAAAAGTCTCATGAAAAGTTAACAGTTGCAACCTCAAACTAAAAGCAGAACTAAGTATTTTGGATAAAACATTTCTTTCTTTCTTTTTTCCTGACATTTACAGTAGTCACAATGCAGAAAAAAAAATCAAAGTTTCTTCTGAACAAGTGTTTTACATACAGACACATACAGCTGGGAACAGAAAGTATGTGAACCCTGCGGAAAGATCTGGATCATTCTAAGTGATCTCATCTTCATCGAAGTCAACAAAATGACCATTATATACTGTAACAAACTCGTGTTGGCTCAAATTATCAAGGTCATTGGTTAAAAAAAAAGTTTGTGAACCTTTACCTTTAGAAAATTAGAAATCTCCTTTTTGGCCAAGACCGAAGCTAAAATCTTTCTGTTATTAAAATCTGTAAAAAAAAAAAATGTCAGAGATAGATAATACTGCAAACTGATCAATGGGGGGAAAGGGTGACTTATTAATACCATCTTAAAGGGTGTTTCCAGGATTTAGAAAAATTCAAGGGAATACCTTCGATTAAAAAAAAAAACACCACTCCAGTGGACACCTCTCAAGTCTCTGCTCAAAACAATTAGGTGCCAAACATCTTCATGGGACTGCTGCAGCCAATCATTGGCCTCGGAGGTCAAATGCCGTACGTGCAAGCATCCCTGCTAAGACCAGTGATTGGCTGCAGTGGTCATTGGACTGATGTTCACTGCTGAAAGGTAGCAGAAACCAGCAGGGACCTCTTGAGTTAATACTAGGATCATTTTCGACAATCTTTCCTAGGGTCATGCCGGTGAATGTCTACGGGTCAGAGGTCAGGACTTGATTTTTGCAATTTTTACACTATCCAGCCTCTGGTGAGGCCATGAGATGACATAGGATACCCACACGACTTCACCCTCCGCCACGCAGGAGAACGTACAGGGTCGGTTTATGATCTAATCTCCATGAATGACACATATCCTGCAATGTGTATCCAGATCATATTGAAATATAAGTTCCAGTTGTTAAATTTGACTATGAGATGTGAAAGCAACGCATTTTGGGCTGGCCCAGTATTTTTCTTCAGTCTCCGTACCTGTACTGTGGATATCAGTACATACTTAGATATCCCAAAACACCCAGGTTTTACAGGTAGTTTTATTCTACGATCAAATGAACGTAATCTAAAGCTCCGAAACGCGTTACATTCACACAACATAATAAAGCTATTATAATAACCAGATTTAATATTTGATATAGGAATCACTTCTGGTATCAATTACTCTCATTCCATAGGGTCCAACAATGGCAGCGCCACAATGTCTGCTCTTTTATTTTACATAATGTATTTCCTAAGGATTGGCAAAGTGGGAAATTACTATTATTTCAAGTCAGTTCCCATCAGCTTCTATGCCATTTTCGTAACCATTTCAATCCTTAAAAATTGTGCATCTACTCTTAGGCCTTTTTGCATTTCTCCTTTTTGCTTTGTGGATCTGTGAGGTTTTTTTTCCCTTACAAACATCCCCAAACTTTATTTGACTACCTATTGGTTGGGTGTAAAAGGGGCCTAAGCATAATCGACACTTATCAACTGACAACAGACTGCTGGGGGTCTCACCAATCAAAAGAACGGAGGAATGGACTGGTGGTCCACATGTCTAAAGGGTACATTTAGCTGCCATTCTGCTCTGTGTATGAGCAGGGGTGTTCATAGGAGAGAGGAGACCCCATAATAAAGATCAAATAGGTCACCCGTTATAACGTTGCGTTGGGTGTTTTTTGACCGTTGAACCAATTCCAAATACATCTCCTTGATAGAGAGTTGATTGAGGCTGGTACATGTTGGTACAGAGGAGGGTTCTGCACAAGTTCTAACCAATCAATAGGAATGGGATACAATAATGGCCGAGCTCCCTTTTTCCGAAGACCCTAATGAAGCCACATGGTTTGCCTCTAAAATATGTATAACCTTGTGTATAGGACACGGAGAAAAATTCTTGTGATTCTTTATTGTAATATACGGGTGGGCCCACACCATACTTGGAGATCTCAGTTTTCCTAATGTTTGATGGCCATCTTGTATGACAAGATGAAGATAAGCACATTCATGATACTTCCAAAGGGTTCCCGAGGTCTTTCTCTCAACGATAGATTATTGTATGCTTCCAGAGTATTACTGTACTACTTTTTGCTCAATTTTGTTGCACAGCTTTTACCAAGAAGCCAAAATCTTCAGAGGTTGTGGTAGGAGATTCCATTACCTTTGATGCCGAGATAGAGAAAGCTGGTCTTAAGGTGAGGTGGCAGAAAAATAATGTAGACATCGCCGCTAGTGACAAGTACATCATCAAGGCCGATGGCAAAAGTCACTCACTGACCATCTGCAGTGCTAGTGCTGAGGATGAAGTCGTCTACGCCATTATCGCCGGGACTTCGAAGGTGAAGTTCGAACTCAAAGTCAAGGAACCAGGTAGGAACGACACAATCCTCTTCCATTCCGATGGTTCTCATTGTACACGATTTCGATATATTAGAATGTTATGTAATAAGCAGAGCGAGATCTACCATGTAGGCAACTTAGGATTAGTTTGATTTTTTTTTATCTTCCTTGTTTTTTAATTCTTAAAGTTTGATGTTACAAATTTTTCTTCTAATCACAGAGTTTTTCACCTTATGAACTGCAGAATAGGGTCACTTTGGGGGCACAATTGCTAATTTGGAATTCATTCAAGACTCACGCACTATTGTAAAGGTATCGTCTTCACCAATCGCCTCCAATATAGCAAGAGGAAGCGTCACCCTACACACATGTACCATCTTATCTACTAACTATGGTGGAGGAGGTCAATGCAGAAGAGTGGAATTGATGGAAACATGTATTCTGATTCCAAATGATGGCACTATGGGGACTAGAAGGTGGTTGTTGTTTTTTCAGAGTTACTTTGAGGTTGGCTCTCTGGGAACTGCTGGGAACAGTATTGATGAGGAGCATTTTATATAGTGTACCCATAGTATTATACAGTCAGAGGGACCTAAAATAACAAGTTCCTCCTGGCTTCTTTTTTTGCCCATCAGTATACAACCTCTTAATTGAGGCATTAGTAATATTATTTTATTAATGATCCTGACATAACTTCTGGACCAAAAGTCAAGAAAGTAAGCTGATAGCTGAGAATTCCAGGAACCTGACCCAATTAAGACGTGTGATATTATGGCACTTCATGATCAGGACAGAAGCAGTTGTCCTATCCTCTCATTTCAGCTTGTCCTCGGGGTCTTCAGATTTTCTTAATAATGTCAGCACTCTTGTGATAAACCATATGGTGGCTTTCCAATAGATGCATCTTCTGTAGTTCTAGAACCTGACTTTCACTTGATGAACCTTAACTTTCCCTAGGTTGTGAATACATTAGACATCTCACACTGATGTAACCCAGTGATGATAGAAGAAACCACAAATTGTATATCTTGCATTTGACGCGCCCCCAGGGCTGTGGGGTACTCGGCAGCCGGGCCTCTGATAGCCGGGGGATATCACGGTGGCTGGCCCGGCCCATGGCCCAGGGCGGTCACTCAAAAAGGGGGATATTATATATATGGGGATTTGGGAAAATTCGTGACGCCACCTGTGGTACCTGGTGATGATTACCAGCGCTGCTACAGTCCTCTGAGGCCGATGTTTGGGCAGCTTGAGATGGGACGGCTCCCCACAGGTGGAGCAGGCCTCAGGGCAGTGTTGTTGTAGAGAGTGGGTCGCACTGGGCGTTGTAGTGCAGGGGGAACGATAGTGCCGATGAAGAATGGACGGAGGCAGTGCAGTGCAGTCATCCAAGATTTTACTCACAGTTCTTTAGACACTTCACTGGTGCAGTTTACAGGTAAAGGCCTCCCTCATCGCGCTGCGTTCACCAGGCAGGGGTTCAGTCCTTCCTCAGACAGCTTGGGAATACCTGGCAGAACCCCAATTTCTCGTGTTCCTATTTTGACAGTCTTTACTCTGGTCCTTCTCCCTCCTGCTCTGCGCTGCCCACTCTCAATCTCGCTCGGGTACTCTGAAGTCCTTCCAGTACGTCGGATCCAGGACCTACTTGACCCTCCTGGGGGATTAGAATGCCGCAGCAATCCCCCGTCTTCTGACAGATGAGGGGAGTACGGGTGCCATCCTGCATACGCCGTTCCCCCTGGGATCCTTTCTGTAGAACGGAGCCTACTCCCTGCTCCCCTCCGGGGCCTCCAGACCAGGCCCTAACTGTGGAGCAGATCTCCTAATGAGACTCTGCTCCCAAACCGTTCCTCCGAACAGTCCCTAGCTGTTCTTCTGAACAGCTCCCTAGAACTCACACTACTACAGATCTGAACTGCCACCCTAAGACGGCTTCCCTATTTATACTCGTACTAACGTGTTCCCTCTAACTACTTCCTCCACCCACAACCACTACTGGTTCCCCCTACCTTTGGGTTCCCCCCCACTCCAGCCAGGGTTAGGGCTCAGCAGAAACATAAATTGCATCTTGCCCCTCCAGCTGGTCTGGAGCGGTGTAGTGTTGGATGCAGGTGTTTGGGGTTCCAGGCAGCACTCCCATCTTACCTGAGAGAAGGGAGACACCACACCTTTGGGTGAGGTGCAGTACCTCTGTGGCGACTGAACCCTCAGGGGCGCCACACATTCACTAAAGTACTGGGAAGATGGGACCTCTCTTCTTAGTATTAGTGGAAATCCCACCATTCAAATTCCTTACTTTCGACAGCTTCCAGTCTTGCTATAGTGTGCATCCGTACCAGGAATATGAATGCGATGGTCCTTGTACCAGAGCTGTGAAACCTATGATGGCCCAAAACATCAATCTGTCTAATGGGCGGAGGCCAGGATTGTACATTACAGATCCTACAGTAGTTGTGTGCTCGGCTACATATTGTAAATTGGGGCCCAGGAGCTTTGACTTATGCCTCCGTCTAACACTTTCAAGAGGTCCTCCTATCTTGTACGTTTATGGCAGATCCACAGGTTGCTTTCTTGCAATTTTTGAAATACCCATAAAAATGAATAAAGAGAGACACAAATGTTTGCTCTTCATCCCCAAATGACCCTATTCATGAGACAGAAGAAGGTCCCAGATATCAAACCCACATTTGTCAGACACTTAAGGCATATCATGTGGATATGCCATTTGAAGAAGCCCAGTGATAACTATTTGATTGTGTGCGCATCCATCTTCTGCCCACATTTAGGAGTATCTATGCAGGGGCGGATATATCATTGGTGCAACCAATGCACAGGGGCCCAAGAGGTAAGGGGCCCATTTATACCTACAAAGCAGGTGCAGTTTTGCATTTTAGGAGCTCTTGGGCTGCAGAGGGCCCATATATTGTTATTGCACAGGGGCCCTTTTCTGTCTGTGTCCGCCAGTGTATCTATGCGACTACAAAGCACCGCAATTTGACTAAGAGTTTAATAATTCATCAGGATTTTGTATTTCGAAATGACCAAAAATCTCAAGATACTTGCAGATATTGTCCATCTTCGTGTGTCGCAAGTACCTACTGTGTCATCAAGTTGAAACCTCTGCTGGGCAAATTTCTTGTAAAAACTTTGCATAAATATATTAGATAAAAAAAAGAAAGCAATATAAACAACTCCTTTAAAGGTGAAAAAAAAAAGCTAAAGAAAAAAAGTTCTTTTGAAGTGTTAGAAAAGATGGATTCAGTAAAGGGGATGACAAACGGGAAAAAAAAGAAGAGGTCAATATTTTTTTTTTTTTTCGACAGGAATTGAACATATCAAGTTGCTTGCTCCATCAGAATCTTGAAGTTCCTCTTTTGAACAATATTCCTTTTACTTTCTGTGCTATTAATACATTTACAAGCTAAGAAACCCTTCCAGAAACCTGCAGACCATTCCTCTGCTCCAACTTCCTCTTCTTTATTTCACATGGCATCTCACATTGAGGTATAACCGAGAAATCGAGCGTGTCTAGCTGCATCTTCTACAGCCCAGTCCGTGAACTCTAAACCTGCAAGTCATGACTTACGGGGGATATACATCCCCGGTTTTCCTTTTTTAACTGCAATCCTATCCTGAGAGAGATCGTAAGAAAATTGACATTTCAGTGCGTTTTTATGACCCTAACCCATCTTTAGCTCCTGTGCAGCTGTCAAGGAGGCATAGGATGACTTAACTCATATGTCTTCATCCAGGGTAACGTGTATGGCAACTTTTACTACTAAGACAAATGGTACAAGAGGTGGGAAGAGTTAAGAAAACCATCCTGCTAATTATAACTTAGGGAGAACTAAGTTACGTGGTATTTCCACAATTCATGCTTACTCACTAGAGGAAATGTTCATTTTTCCGAAAAGATCTAATTTTGGCCTTCAAGAGCAATTCCAGTTGTGTCTGAAACTTCCCATGCAGGTCTTATCTATAGTGAATTAATAGTGGACTCAATTTAGTTTTTGGCATCTCCAAACTGGAAGATTTGTATCCAGTTCGATCCAAATGGACCATATTCTATTAAATTTGATTAAATTTGGAACCCTATATATGACCAAATTGACCATAAAGGGATTGTCTAGCATAGAAAGCCAATTTCCAAATACCAAAGGGCATTGCGAGTAAAGAGAGGAGAGAGAACCTCATTTGGGCATTAAATCAGCCGATCTCAGGGAGTTCTGAGACACCATGGGATCAGCCAATTTTTAGGTGACCCTTCCAACAACAAAAAATTGTCAAAAATCACCTTAGTTGATCCCCTTTGCTATTGGTCCAGCTTTAAAAGAACTGAACTTTTGAGAAACATGGTGACACACTCGGGTCCTGGTGCCGGAAGGGGCCTCGGCCACATATGTCACTGGTATAATAAATGGAATATAGTAGGCTTGGGCCGCTGAGACAGATTTTGCATTGGAGACCAGGACCTTCAGGATAAACCTCTGTTCACATCGGTGTTGGAGGCATGACGGAAACTTGAAGGTGGTCCGTCAGGTGCTGTTTTTGTCCATCATGATGGATCTGAGTCTTGTGGATAGAGGCACGAAGCTTGGAGTCTTAGTCTTTACCGATTGGGTGATATGAGATTCCAACTCCTCCATATTCACCTCTCATAATGAGGCAACCTACTGGAGCCATATAAGCACCAAGTCATTGATGACCCGCCTGTTGCTTGTAGCCTCTTCGAAACCTAACAGCATGTCCATGACTGACCGCTAAGCAACGTGTCCGCACTAACAGAGTGAGTGTAACCTTTCATTTACTATGCATTTCAGTGGTGATTTATACTATTTATTAGCGATGCATTACGTTCTATGGCATGCCGATTTATTAAGTTTAGGCATCACTGTAAGAGGCGCCAAAATGTTATATTTTATAGAAGAATAAACTAACTGAAATTTCTATAAAAACCTGTAGAAAAAGCCAAAGAAGCTCCGGCTCCGGCCCCCGCTCCAGAAGCCCCAGCCCCTGCCCCTGCCGTAGAAGAAAAGAAAGAGGAGCCCCCTGCAGATGGTAAATATCCCACCGATCAGTCATAACAATAAACGAATCGTCCTGATGCTGTAAGTAATCCAAAGGATAGGGGCTAACATGCTAATTGCTGGGGTCCAACTGATGGGACCCCACTAATCCTGGGATGGCAGTGCAGCATATGGCAGATCTCCTAGGGTGTCCCTGCTATATGCCGGGTCTTGGTGGGTGTTACTGGTCTACGGCAAGTCTTGAGGGGGGAAGTTCCTGGTATAATGTAGGTCTTGTTGGATGTTCCCTTACTGCATACGGCAGGTTTTGTAGGGTGCTCTCGGTGTACAATGGATTTTGTGTGGGTGTTCCTATTATATGACGAGTCTTGTAAGTTTTTCTTAATATACGCCGGGTCTTTTGGGGGGATGTTTCTGGTATACAGCAAGGCTTTCTGGAGGTAACTGCTATATGTCAGGCCTTGTGGGGTCTTCTTGGTATACTGCGGCCTTGTGGGGTGTTCCCGGTATGAGGTGGGACTTGTTGGTTGCTCCCTCCCAGTATATGTTAGGTCTCGTGGGGTGTTCCCGGTATGCGGCAGGCCTTGTGGGGTGTTCCCGATATGCGGCAGGCCTTGTGCGGTGTTCCCGGTATGCGGCAGGCCTTGTGCGGTGTTCCCAGTATATGGCAGGTCTTGTGGGGTGTTCCCAGTATGCGGTAGGCCTTGTGCGGTGTTCCCGGTATATGGCAGGCCTTGTGCGGTGTTCCCGGTATGCGGCAGGCCTTGTGCGGTGTTCCCGGTATATGGCAGGTCTTGTGGGGTGTTCCCGGTATGCGGCAGGTCTTGTGGGGTGTTCCCAGTATGCGGAAAGCCTTGTGGGGTGTTCCCGGTATACTGGAAGACCTTGTGGGGTGTTCCCGGTCTACGGAAGGCCTTGTGGAGTGTTCGCAGTATACGGAAGGCCTTGTGGGGTTTTCGCGGTATACGGAAGGCCTTGTGGGGTGTACGTGGTATATGCTAATTGCTGGGGTCCAACTGATGGGACCCCACTAATCCTGGGATGGCAGTGCAGCATATGGCAGATCTCCTAGGGTGTCCCTGCTATATGCCGGGTCTTGGTGGGTGTTACTGGTCTACGGCAAGTCTTGAGGGGGGAAGTTCCTGGTATAATGTAGGTCTTGTTGGATGTTCCCTTACTGCATACGGCAGGTTTTGTAGGGTGCTCTCGGTGTACAATGGATTTTGTGTGGGTGTTCCTATTATATGGCGAGTCTTGTAAGGTGTTCTTAATATACGCCGGGTCTTTTGGGGGGATGTTTCTGGTATACAGCAAGGCTTTCTGGAGGTAACTGCTATATGTCAGGCCTTGTGGGGTCTTCTTGGTATACTGCGGCCTTGTGGGGTGTTCCCGGTATGAGGTGGGACTTGTTGGTTGCTCCCTCCCAGTATATGTTAGGTCTCGTGGGGTGTTCCCGGTATGCGGCAGGCCTTGTGGGGTGTTCCCGATATGCGGCAGGCCTTGTGCGGTGTTCCCGGTATGCGGCAGGCCTTGTGCGGTGTTCCCAGTATATGGCAGGTCTTGTGGGGTGTTCCCAGTATGCGGTAGGCCTTGTGCGGTGTTCCCGGTATATGGCAGGCCTTGTGCGGTGTTCCCGGTATGCGGCAGGCCTTGTGCGGTGTTCCCGGTATATGGCAATTCTTGTGGGGTGTTCCCGGTATGCGGCAGGTCTTGTGGGGTGTTCCCAGTATGCGGAAAGCCTTGTGGGGTGTTCCCGGTATACTGGAAGACCTTGTGGGGTGTTCCCGGTCTACGGAAGGCCTTGTGGAGTGTTCGCAGTATACGGAAGGCCTTGTGGGGTTTTCGCGGTATACGGAAGGCCTTGTGGGGTGTACGTGGTATACGGAAGGCCTTGTGGGGTGTTCGCGGTATACGAAAGGCCTTGTGGGGTGTTCGTGGTATACTGGAAGGCCTTGTGGGGTGTTTTGGAACTGTATCCCAAACTTCTGGCTATAGTAGAAAGTTGTCAGACCATGCAGAGCATCGCAGATAGCTGTGTATGGTGCTGTGTGCCAAGGTTGAGCCATGCCACTGCTGGAAGCACCTACAGTGGTACATGATCATCAGAAATAGACCGTGGAGCAGTGGAAGAAGGAGACCTGAGTAATCACTTGTGCGTCATTTTCAAGGGGAAGATAGGGAACCAGGATAATCTGTCGGAAGGAAGCAAACAATGCGGTTACCTGTCTTAAATCAATGCCAAATCAAACCTAGATCAACTTTCACATGACTCTATAAGATAAAGTTCTTCACCAAACATGTCTGAGTTTAGGTGGATGTGGGCCCCCAGGTCTCATAGTCTCAGTGGGCCCCATATCTAAACCATCAGCTTGAGAAGCATGATTACTAAGTCACCACGGTTCCCTGACATCTGCCCAGGTTTGCCGCGTGTGGACGTTGGTCCTGCCAGCAATAAATGTAGGTGTCTTTTCCAGCCACAGATCCATGGTCCGCCTTTTGCTTTAGGACCTTTTCTATGCACCATGTTCATGTTCTTTTGCAATGTCGTAGCTCCGGCTCCGCCAGCACCAGAGGCTCCCAAGGATGAGATCGGGCTGTTCCTGGAGAGACCGGTGGACGGAGAGGTCGCTGTGGGTCAGTGTCCTATTATCGCCGACTATTATGTTATATTTATATAGAAGAAATGGATTTTCATATTATTTTTATTTCCCATTTCAGGTGCTAACCTCAAATTCACAGCAAGGGTTAATGGTGCTAACCTGATGAAGAAACCAGTAGCCAAATGGTTCAAGGGCAAATGGATGGATCTGTCCAGCAAAGTGGGCAAACACCTGCAGATCACTGAGACATACGACCGCAACACTAAGGTAAAGGGGGCTACGGGCTTATAGACCAGGGACAGTCCAAAATAAAGGGGTTCTCATTCTGTATCCCTCATAAAATGGACCTTCTTTTTTTAGAACACTGCTTTGTGCCATTCCTCTACTGCTCTTCCTGGGAATGTCTGAATAAATTGACAACTGGGTGTTACCATTCCCCATTTTTATGGGACGTGTCCCTGTACCATCTGACGCTGTTGAATCAGTGCTGAGAGTGAAGGGACACGACCTATGGACTAAGCAATGGTAACACCCAATTATGTGTTTATTCCTAAATGTTAATGAGGAATAACAGAGAAACGGCACAATTTAGAGTCCTAAGACAAATTGCATTTTAATGACAGGTCAGGAGAGCGGGAAGGTCTATCTTAACTTATTTTTGAACCCCAAAATACATGTATGTCCTCATCGGGGTGCACGAATGTGGAGCAGGCCCAGGAGCTGAGTCCGCTCTGTACAGCCTCTGATCACTGCTGTTTAACCATTTAGATGCTGGTGTTAACCTGTGACATTGGCATTTAAGTGGTTTCATCTGCAAGTGCCTGCTTTAACTGGACCGACCCATCAGGTCACCCAAAAGGCAACTGCTGGGTGCCGATTGGTTGCAATGGCAGCCAGGAGCCAACTAAAGGCCCCAAGTCGCTGGCCCCCCACATTGGTCCTCCATGGGCTGAGCTTCATAAAAGATCATCAACTTCACTACCCACTACTGTATAGCAAGCAATCAAATGATCGGAGGTTCATGTCTCATATGGGGAAGGTAAAAATAAAGTAAGAATTCAAAAATGTTTATAAAAAAATATGTAAATGTTTCAAAAATCCCCCTTTATCCCAATTCAAGAAAAGAGAAAATAAAATAAAAAAACAAACAAATATATTCAGTGCTCTCTTAATATGGGCCCAAAATGGCACAGAAAAAAATTAGAATTTTTTTTTTCCACACCTTAATAATAATAAAAAAAAAAGTTTTGGATCGCCGTGATCGCACTGATGTAAAGAGTCAAACCCCAAAAATCTATGTAAAAACTTTATTTTTTTCACCATTTTACCCTATTTTTTTCTCGTCTCCCAGTTCATTGTATGGTTAAATGAATGGTGTCATCAACACTACAACTTGTCCTGCAAAAAACAAGCCCTCAAAAGTAAAAAAGTTATTGCTCTGTGAGGAAGAAATAAAGGCACAAAAGTTAAAAAAAAAACGGGTCCTGATAGTGTCACAGGGGTTCTCCAGTGATTGGGGTTACTTATCACCCGGACACGCTCGCACCATCACGTGTATTACAGTTTGGCCCCGGCTCAGGTTCGGGGCCTCGGTTACAGGCACAGGACATGATTTAGGATCTTCTGTGACAACTCGAACTGATTGTGGCTGGAAATAGAAGCTGAGAGCCGGACTAATAACCAGTTTTGCATTTTCTGACTGGCACTCGCCGGTCTTATTTATAGCCGGCCATTAGGCTGCAGTCGGCTCATTCACTTCACTATTTTGGTTATATATTCCGGGAACCAAACCATAAGAGTGAACCAAGCAAACCCCCCAGAAATGGTGATGGGGCGCAGCCACCCAGCTCCGGGGCTCGTGGTCAGGACTCCATGCAGGATAAGGGAAAGGCTACTGTACCAAATACTAAGAGATGGAGAGGACCCGGTACTGAATGTGAGGAGACGGAGAGGCCACCGGACCGAACGCGAGGAGACGGAGAGGCCGCCGGACCGAACGCGAGGAGACGGAGAGGCTGCCGGACCGAACGCGAGGAGACGGAGAGGCTGCCGTAACGAACGCGAGGAGACGGAGAGGCTGCCGTAATGAACGCAAGGAGACAGAGAGGCCGCCTTACCGAATGCAAGGAGACAGAGAGGCCACCGTACTGAACGCGAGGAGACGGAGAGGGCGCAGTACTGAACGCGAGATGGAGAGGCCGCCGTACTGAACGCGAGGAGACGGAGAGGCCACCGTACTGAATGCGAGGAGATGGAGAGGCCGCCGTACTGAACGCGAGGAGACGGAGAGGCCACCGTACTGAATGCGAGGAGACGGAGAGGCTGCCGTACTGAACGCGAGGAGATGAAGAGGCCGCCGTACTGAACGCGAGGAGACGGAGAGGCCACCGTACTGAACGCGAGGAGATGGAGAGGCCGCCGTACTGAAAGCGAGGAGACAGAGAGGCCGCCGTACTGAACGCGAGGAGACGGAGAGGCCGCCTTACCGAATGCAAGGAGACAGAGAGGCCACCGTACTGAACGCGAGGAGACGGAGAGGGCACAGTACTGAACGCGAGGAGATGGAGAGGCCGCCGTACTGAACGCGAGGAGACGGAGAGGCCACCGTACTGAACGCGAGGAGACGGAGAGGCCGCCTTACCGAATGCAAGGAGACAGAGAGGCCACCGTACTGAACGCGAGGAGACGGAGAGGGCGCAGTACTGAACGCGAGGAGACGGAGAGGGTGCAGTACTGAACGCGAGGAGATGGAGAGGCCGCCGTACTGAACGCGAGGAGACGGAGAGGGCGCAGTACTGAACGCGAGGAGACGGAGAGGCCGCCGTACTGAACGCGAGGAGACGGAGAGGGCGCAGTACTGAACGCGAGGAGATGGAGAGGCCGCCGTACTGAACGCGAGGAGACGGAGAGGCCACCGTACTGAATGCGAGGAGATGGAGAGGCCGCCGTACTGAACGCGAGGAGACGGAGAGGCCGCCGTACTGAACGCGAGGAGACGAAGAGGCCGCCGTACTGAACGTGAGGAGACGGAGAGGCCGCCGTACTGAACGCGAGGAGACGGAGAGGCCGCCGTACTGAACGCGAGGAGACGGAGAGGCCACCGTACTGAACGCGAGGAGACGGAGAGGCCGCCGTACTGAACGCGAGGAGACGGAGAGGCCGCCGTACTGAACGCGAGGAGACGGAGAGGGCGCAGTACTGAACGCGAGGAGATGGAGAGGCCGCCGTACTGAACGCGAGGAGACGGAGAGGGCGCAGTACTGAACGCGAGGAGATGGAGAGGCCGCCGTACTGAACGCGAGGAGACGGAGAGGCCACCGTACTGAATGCGAGGAGATGGAGAGGCCGCCGTACTGAACGCGAGGAGACGGAGAGGCCGCCGTACTGAACGCGAGGAGACGAAGAGGCCGCCGTACTGAACGCGAGGAGACGGAGAGGCCACCGTACTGAACGCGAGGAGACGGAGAGGCCGCCGTACTGAACGCGAGGAGACGGAGAGGCCGCCGTACTGAACGCGAGGAGACGGAGAGGCCGCCGTACTGAACGCGAGGAGACGAAGAGGCCGCCGTACTGAACGCGAGGAGACGGAGAGGCCGCCGTACTGAACGCGAGGAGATGGAGAGGCCGCCGTACTGAACGCGAGGAGACGGAGAGGCCGCCGTACTGAACGCGAGGAGACGGAGAGGCCACCGTACTGAACGCGAGGAGACGAAGAGGCCGCCGTACTGAACGCGAGGAGACGGAGAGGCCACCGTACTGAACGCGAGGAGATGGAGAGGCCGCCGTACTGAACGCGAGGAGATGGAGAGGCCGCCGTACTGAACGCGAGGAGATGGAGAGGCCGCCGTACTGAACGCGAGGAGATGGAGAGGCCACCGTACTGAACGCGAGGAGATGGAGAAGCCGCCGTACTGAACGCAAGGAGATGGAGAGGCCGCCGTACTGAACGCGAGGAGATGGAGAGGCCGCCGTACTGAACGCGAGGAGATGGAGAGGCCGCCGTACTGAACGCGAGGAGACGGAGAGGCCACCGTACTGAACGCGAGGAGACGAAGAGGCCGCCGTACTGAACGCGAGGAGACGGAGAGGCCGCCGTACTGAACGCGAGGAGACGGAGAGGCCGCCGTACTGAAAGCGAGGAGACGGAGAGGCCGCCGCACTGAAAGCGAGGAGACAGAGAGGCCGCCGTACTGAACGCGAGGAGACGGAGAGGCCACCGTACTGAACGCGAGGAGACGAAGAGGCCGCCGTACTGAACGCGAGGAGACGGAGAGGCCACCGTACTGAACGCGAGGAGACGGAGAGGCCGCCGTACTGAAAGCGAGGAGACGGAGAGGCCGCCGCACTGAAAGCGAGGAGACAGAGAGGCCGCCGTACTGAACGCGAGGAGACGGAGAGGCCGCCTTACCGAATGCAAGGAGACAGAGAGGCCACCGTACTGAACGCGAGGAGACAGAGAGGCCACCGTACTGAACGCGAGGAGACGGAGAGGCCACCGTACTGAACGCGAGGAGATGGAGAGGCCGCCGTACTGAACGCGAGGAGATGGAGAGGCCGCCGTACTGAACGCGAGGAGACGGAGAGGCCGCCGTACTGAATGCGAGGAGATGGAGAGGCCGCCGTACTGAACGCGAGGAGACGGAGAGGCCACCGTACTGAACGCGAGGAGACGAAGAGGCCGCCGTACTGAACGCGAGGAGACGGAGAGGCCACCGTACTGAACGCGAGGAGATGGAGAGGCCGCCGTACTGAACGCGAGGAGATGAAGAGGCCGCCGTACTGAACGCGAGGAGACGGAGAGGCCACCGTACTGAACGCGAGGAGATGGAGAGGCCGCCGTACTGAAAGCGAGGAGACAGAGAGGCCGCCGTACTGAACGCGAGGAGACGGAGAGGCCGCCTTACCGAATGCAAGGAGACAGAGAGGCCACCGTACTGAACGCGAGGAGACGGAGAGGGCACAGTACTGAACGCGAGGAGATGGAGAGGCCGCCGTACTGAACGCGAGGAGACGGAGAGGCCACCGTACTGAACGCGAGGAGACGGAGAGGCCGCCTTACCGAATGCAAGGAGACAGAGAGGCCACCGTACTGAACGCGAGGAGACGGAGAGGGCGCAGTACTGAACGCGAGGAGACGGAGAGGGTGCAGTACTGAACGCGAGGAGATGGAGAGGCCGCCGTACTGAACGCGAGGAGACGGAGAGGGCGCAGTACTGAACGCGAGGAGACGGAGAGGCCGCCGTACTGAACGCGAGGAGACGGAGAGGGCGCAGTACTGAACGCGAGGAGATGGAGAGGCCGCCGTACTGAACGCGAGGAGACGGAGAGGCCACCGTACTGAATGCGAGGAGATGGAGAGGCCGCCGTACTGAACGCGAGGAGACGGAGAGGCCGCCGTACTGAACGCGAGGAGACGAAGAGGCCGCCGTACTGAACGTGAGGAGACGGAGAGGCCGCCGTACTGAACGCGAGGAGACGGAGAGGCCGCCGTACTGAACGCGAGGAGACGGAGAGGCCACCGTACTGAACGCGAGGAGACGGAGAGGCCGCCGTACTGAACGCGAGGAGACGGAGAGGCCGCCGTACTGAACGCGAGGAGACGGAGAGGGCGCAGTACTGAACGCGAGGAGATGGAGAGGCCGCCGTACTGAACGCGAGGAGACGGAGAGGGCGCAGTACTGAACGCGAGGAGATGGAGAGGCCGCCGTACTGAACGCGAGGAGACGGAGAGGCCACCGTACTGAATGCGAGGAGATGGAGAGGCCGCCGTACTGAACGCGAGGAGACGGAGAGGCCGCCGTACTGAACGCGAGGAGACGAAGAGGCCGCCGTACTGAACGCGAGGAGACGGAGAGGCCACCGTACTGAACGCGAGGAGACGGAGAGGCCGCCGTACTGAACGCGAGGAGACGGAGAGGCCGCCGTACTGAACGCGAGGAGACGGAGAGGCCGCCGTACTGAACGCGAGGAGACGAAGAGGCCGCCGTACTGAACGCGAGGAGACGGAGAGGCCGCCGTACTGAACGCGAGGAGATGGAGAGGCCGCCGTACTGAACGCGAGGAGACGGAGAGGCCGCCGTACTGAACGCGAGGAGACGGAGAGGCCACCGTACTGAACGCGAGGAGACGAAGAGGCCGCCGTACTGAACGCGAGGAGACGGAGAGGCCACCGTACTGAACGCGAGGAGATGGAGAGGCCGCCGTACTGAACGCGAGGAGATGGAGAGGCCGCCGTACTGAACGCGAGGAGATGGAGAGGCCGCCGTACTGAACGCGAGGAGATGGAGAGGCCACCGTACTGAACGCGAGGAGATGGAGAAGCCGCCGTACTGAACGCAAGGAGATGGAGAGGCCGCCGTACTGAACGCGAGGAGATGGAGAGGCCGCCGTACTGAACGCGAGGAGATGGAGAGGCCGCCGTACTGAACGCGAGGAGACGGAGAGGCCACCGTACTGAACGCGAGGAGACGAAGAGGCCGCCGTACTGAACGCGAGGAGACGGAGAGGCCGCCGTACTGAACGCGAGGAGACGGAGAGGCCGCCGTACTGAAAGCGAGGAGACGGAGAGGCCGCCGCACTGAAAGCGAGGAGACAGAGAGGCCGCCGTACTGAACGCGAGGAGACGGAGAGGCCACCGTACTGAACGCGAGGAGACGAAGAGGCCGCCGTACTGAACGCGAGGAGACGGAGAGGCCACCGTACTGAACGCGAGGAGACGGAGAGGCCGCCGTACTGAAAGCGAGGAGACGGAGAGGCCGCCGCACTGAAAGCGAGGAGACAGAGAGGCCGCCGTACTGAACGCGAGGAGACGGAGAGGCCGCCTTACCGAATGCAAGGAGACAGAGAGGCCACCGTACTGAACGCGAGGAGACAGAGAGGCCACCGTACTGAACGCGAGGAGACGGAGAGGCCACCGTACTGAACGCGAGGAGATGGAGAGGCCGCCGTACTGAACGCGAGGAGATGGAGAGGCCGCCGTACTGAACGCGAGGAGACGGAGAGGCCGCCGTACTGAATGCGAGGAGATGGAGAGGCCGCCGTACTGAACGCGAGGAGACGGAGAGGCCACCGTACTGAACGCGAGGAGACGAAGAGGCCGCCGTACTGAACGCGAGGAGACGGAGAGGCCACCGTACTGAACGCGAGGAGATGGAGAGGCCGCCGTACTGAACGCGAGGAGACGGAGAGGCCACCGTACTGAACGCGAGGAGATGGAGAGGCCGCCGTACTGAACGCGAGGAGATGGAGAGGCCACCGTACTGAACGCGAGGAGATGGAGAGGCCGCCGTACTGAACGCGAGGAGATGGAGAGGCCACCGTACTGAACGCGAGGAGATGGAGAGGCCGCCGTACTGAACGCGAGGAGATGGAGAGGCCGCCGTACTGAACGCGAGGAGACGGAGAGGTGGCCGTACTGAACGCGAGGAGACGGAGAGGTGGCGATACCGATGGCGAGGAGACGGACTGCTCAGCTTTGTGTGTGCTTCTGCAGTTTTTGTCAGACATGCAGCCAGTTTTCCGGTGCAGAAGCCTCTTTTATAATGGCTGCTATAGGAGTCAGGCTTGTTGTTCCCACACAGGAGACACAATGCAGGGAGCTAACACTTTCCTGAAGCCTCTATCACACGGCTCCCACTAACACCACACAGGCCGGGCCCCGACAGCCAGACCCCGCTCCCTGGGAGTCAGAACTCTCTTATGCAAAGCAACCAATCAGAGCTCAGCTGTCACTTTACCTCAGCAGTGTGAGGGATGCCTGCGGCCACCATTTCCTTCCTGCGGTCGGTCGTTGTTTCTCCGCGGAGGACGGCAGTGATGTGTGAGCACAACATGGCGGCTTGTGATAGTGCAGGCGACGTACACATGGGGTCAGTCACAGACACGACGGCTCTGCGGGGCAATGGCCGCTCCTTCCCGCTCCAGTAATAAGCTGTCTGATGCCAGTGTCTGGGTTGAGACAGAAGGAGCTTCAGGTCAGGTGACATTCTCAGGTCAGGTGACATTCTCAGGTCAGGTGACATTCTCAGGCCAGGTGACATTCTCAGGCCAGGTGACATTCTCAGGTCAGGTGACATTCTCCGGTCATGTGACTGGCAGCAGAGGAACAGGACACAGGCGGGTGGGATGCTGGTACATCGGTATCAATGGGAAACATGTAATGCTTCAATTTACCCTATGGTGGCGCTGCAGGGAAATGAGAGACTTTGCAGTGGAAAAACATGGCTTCTTTTCTCCAAAAATCGCACATTACCTGTCCACAGTTGATATAGGCCGTATTCACATTTGCAGAGTTGAGATGCAATACCAGACACAACCCATGGGCAGGGGAGGCGCTGTTTTTTTTTTTTTTGGACAACAGCAGCCATGTTTTCTACTTCAGGACAACCCCTTTAAAGAAATCTCTTCACCCTTCATGGCGAGCGCCGCAGACATAATTGTAGACAGATCTCCCGTCACCGCGTCTCTCTGCTCCATTTGCTTTCAGATTTACACTTTTGAGATCCAAATCATCAAGGCCAAGACCACGTACGCCGGAGGATACCGCTGCGAGGTCTCCAGCAAAGACAAGTTTGACAGCTGCAACTTTAACCTAAATGTGATCGGTAAATGGTTTTCAATTGAAGTCAGTTTTCTGGTATTTTATTATTCTGTCTCCCCTCCATGAGTTCTGTGCAGCTGCAGAGGAAACCTCAAAGCAACAACTTACTGATCCCACGCCACTTGTCTTCCAGCAGTGCCCAGGTCCTAAAAAGTCTCTGTGCTTCCTCTTCTGGCAGGACTGGCATGTAACCACTGCAGCTAATCACTAGCCGCAGTGGTGACCAACATGTCACTGTTGTGACCCATGAGTGGCTGCAACAGTCACATAGATATATGACTGCAACAACTCTGTATATACTGTTTTGGCTGCATGGACATGCGACCACTGCAGCCAGTCACTGACTGCAGTGGTCACATGCCCCTCTATCTGGAAGAGGAAGCACAGATATCACAGGAGCCTAAGATGAGCAGTGGGATCAGTAATGTGGGTATGATATATTTTAATCGTACCATGTTATCCGGAGGGACGCCACCGGAAACTGAAAATATTTCCCTACTGCTCGGGAGCTTTTCACATTCATTGAGATTTTATTTTCTGTGTTTTTTCCATCCAGAGGTCAGCAATGCCGGAGACATTGATATTCGCTCTGCATTCAAACGCACGTAAGTATCTACGGTATATCAAGTAACATTCATTAAAGGGAACCTGTCAGGACATGATTACATGTGTTGGTAGTGGTAGGTTACTTGCCCTATCGTTTTGGAGAGATCTGATGTGTCATACAGGAGTGCTATATAGTAGAAATTATATGCAAATTAGGCTGTAAGTGCACTGGGGGCGTGTCAATGCACTCGGGAGAAGTCTTCTACGTGGAATGTAACGCCCCCAGTGCACTTCCAGCTTGATTGGCTACGGCTGAATTACACAAACTCTTGTCTGTTGTTGCAGCTCATGTCATTCACGCCCGTGGAGATGAGCCGCAGTACCAGACGTCACGTTAGCTCTGTGTATGGGTGGTTTTGCTTCAGTTACTGCAGACACCTTCATTCCTGATGGTTAAACCTCCACCGAGCATAAATTATTAGCCTATCTTAAAGAGTGACCATCATTTTAATTTTTTTTTACATAAATCAATAGTACATGTGAAAATAAGAAACATAATATATCAGAGAAATCTGCTTCGTTCTCCTCCAGGACTGAGCTTTCACTCTCAGTTCAACTGTAAATTAATTGTGTCTTCAGTGAATACAGACTTTTCACATTACTGCGATAGATGACAGTTGGTGTTTATAAAGTTCTATAGAGATCTGTAACTGTAGTTTCAGGAGAACATGCAGGAGAAAGTCTGTCACCTCTAGCTCCTCCCTTCTCTGTCTGTCACCTCTAGCTCCTCCCTCTATCTGTCACCTCTAGCTCCTCCCTTCTCTGTCTGTCACCTCTAGCTCCTCCCTTCTCTGTCTGTGTCACCTCTAGCTCCTCCCTTCTCTGTCTGTGTCACCTCTAGCTCCTCCCTCCTCTGTCTGTGTCACCTCTAGCTCCTCCCTCCTGTGTCTTACTCTAGCTCCTTCCTCCTCTGCTTGTGTCTGTCCCTAGCTCCTCCCTCCTCTGTCTGTGTCACATCTAGCTCCTCCTTCCTCTGTCTGACAGAAGCTCCTCTCTCCTTTTGTCTGATTCCAGCTCCTCCCTCCTCTGCCTGTGTCTGACTAGCTCCTCCCTCCTCTGTCTGTGTCTAACTCTAGCTCCTCCCTCCTCTGTCTATGTCTAACTCTAGCTCCTCCCTCCTCTGCCTGTGTCTGATTCTAGCTCCTCCCTCCTCTGTCTGTGTCTGACTCTAGCTCCTCCCTCCTCTGTCTACATCTGACTCTAGCTCCTCCCTCCTCTGTCTGGGTCTAACTCTAGATCCTCCCTCCTCTGCCTGTGTCTGATTCTATCTCCTCCCTCCTCTGTCTGTGTCTGACTCTAGCTCCTCCCTCCTCTGTCTGTGTCTGACTCTAGCTCCTCCCTCCTGTCTGTGTCTGACTCTAGCTCCTCCCACCTCTGTCTGTGTCTGACTCTAGCTCCTCCCTCCTCTGTCTGTGTCTGACACTAGCTCCTCCCTCCTCTGCCTGTGTCTGACTCTAGCTCCTTCCTCCTCTGTCTGTGTCTG
This sequence comes from Phyllobates terribilis, assembly GCF_046119375.1. NCBI lineage: Eukaryota > Metazoa > Chordata > Amphibia > Anura > Dendrobatidae > Phyllobates > Phyllobates terribilis. Next base: position 161,217,236 of record NW_027362773.1, on the reverse strand, counting down.
ACTCTAGATCCTCCCTCCTCTGTCTGTGTCTGACTCTAGCTCCTCCCTCCTCTGTCTGTGTCTGACTCTAGCTCCTCCCTCCTCTGTCTGTGTCTGACTCTAGCTCCTCCCTCCTCTGTCTGTGTCTGACTGTAGCTCCTCCGTCCTCTGTCTGTGTCTGACTCTAGCTCCTCCCTCCTCTGTCTGTGTCTGTGTCTAGCTCCTCCCTCTGCTGTCTCTAGCTCCTCCCTCCTCTGTCTGTGTCTGACTCTAGCTCCTCCGTCCTCTGTCTGTGTCTGTCTCTAGCTCCTCCCTCCTCTGTCTGTGTCTGACTCTAGCTCCTCCCTCCTCTCTCTGTCTGACTCTAGCTCCTCCCTCCTCTGTCTGTGTCTGACTCTAGCTCCTCCCTCCTCTGTCTGTGTCTGACTCTAGCTCCTCCCTCCTCTGTCTGTGTCTGACACTAGCTCCTCCCTCCTCTGTCTGTGTCTGACTCTAGCTCCTCCCTCCTCTGTCTGTGTCTGACTCTAGCTCCTCCCTCCTCTGTCTGTGTCTGACTCTAGCTCCTCCCTCCTCTGTCTGTGTCTGACTCTAGCTCCTCCCTCCTCTGTCTGTGTCTGTCTCTAGCTCCTCCCTCCTCTCTCTGTGTCTGACTCTAGCTCCTTCCTCCTCTGTCTGTGTCTGACTCTAGCTCCTCCCTCCTCTCTCTGTCTGACTCTAGCTCCTCCCTCCTCTGTCTGTGTCTGACTCTAGCTCCTCCCTCCTCTGTCTGTGTCTGACTCTAGCTCCTCCCTCCTCTCTCTGTGTCTGACTCTAGCTCCTCCCTCCTCTCTGTGTCTGACTCTAGCTCCTCCCTCCTCTCTGTGTCTGACTCTAGCTCCTCCCTCCTCTGTCTGTGTCTGACTCTAGCTCCTCCCTCCTCTGTCTGTGTCTGACTCTAGCTCCTCCCTCCTCTGTCTGTGTCTGACTCTAGCTCCTCCCTCCTCTGTCTGTGTCTGACTCTAGCTCCTCCCTCCTCTGTCTGTGTCTGACTCCAGCTCCTCCCTCCTCTGCCTGTGTCTGACTCTAGCTCCTCCCTCCTCTGTGTCTGACACTAGCTCCTCCCTCCTCTGTCTGTGTCTGTCTCTAGCTCCTCCCTCCTCAGTCTATGTCTGCCTCTAGCTCCTTCCTCCTCTGCCTGTTTCTGTTTCTAGCTCCTCCCTCCACTGTCTGACTCTAGCTCCTCCCTCCTCTGTCTGTGTCTGACTCTAGCTCCTCCCTCCTCTGACTGTGTCTGACTCTAGCTCCTCCCTCCTCTGTCTGTCGGTCTCTAGCTCCTCCCTCCTCTGTCTCTAGCTCCTCCCTCCTCTGTCTGTGTCTGTCTCTAGCTCCTCCCTCCTCTGTCTGTGTCTGACTCTAGCTCCTCTCTCCTCTGTCTGTGTCTGACTCTAGCTCCTCTCTCCTCTGTCTGTGTCTGACTCTAGCTCCTCCCTCCTCTGTCTGTGTCTGACTCTAGCTCCTCCCTCCTCTGTCTGTGTCTGACTCTAGCTCCTCCCTCCTCTGTCTATGTCTGTGTCTAGCTCCTCCCTCTGCTGTCTCTAGCTCCTCCCTCCTCTGTCTGTGTCTGTCTCTAGCTCCTCCCTCCTCTGTCTGTGTCTGACTCTAGCTCCTCCCTCCTCTGTCTGTGTCTGACTCTAGCTCCTCCCTCCTCTGTCTGTCGGTCTCTAGCTCCTCCCTCCTCTGTCTGTGTCTGTCTCTAGCTCCTCCCTCCTCTGTCTGTGTCTGTCTCTAGCTCCTCCCTCCTCTGTCTGTGTCTGACTCTAGCTCCTCTCTCCTCTGTCTGTGTCTGACTCTAGCTCCTCCCTCCTCTGTCTGTGTCTGACTCTAGCTCCTCCCTCCTCTGTCTGTGTCTGACTCTAGCTCCTCCCTCCTCTGTCTATGTCTGTGTCTAGCTCCTCCCTCTGCTGTCTCTAGCTCCTCCCTCCTCTGTCTGTGTCTGTCTCTAGCTCCTCCCTCCTCTGTCTGTGTCTGACTCTAGCTCCTCCCTTCTCTGTCTGTGTCTGACTCTAGCTCCTCCCTCCTCTCTCTGTGTCTGACTCTAGCTTCTCCCTCCTCTGTCTGTGTCTGACTCTAGCTCCTCCCTCCTCTGTCTGTGTCTGACTCTAGCTCCTCCCTCCTCTATCTGTGTCTGACTCTAGCTCCTCCCTCCTCTCTCTGTGTCTGACTCTAGCTCCTCCCTCCTCTGTCTGTGTCTGACTCTAGCTCCTCCCTCCTCTCTCTGTGTCTGACTCTAGCTCCTTCCTCCTCTGTCTGTGTCTGACTCTAGCTCCTCCCTCCTCTGTCTGTGTCTGACTCTAGCTCCTCCCTCCTCTCTCTGTGTCTGACTCTAGCTCCTCCCTCCTCTGTCTGTGTCTGACTCTAGCTCCTCCCTCCTCTCTGTGTCTGACTCTAGCTCCTTCCTCCTCTGTCTGTGTCTGACTCTAGCTCCTCCCTCCTCTGTCTGTGTCTGTCTCTAGCTCCTCCCTTCTCTGTCTGTGTCTGACTCTAGCTCCTCCCTCCTCTGTCTGTCGGTCTCTAGCTCCTCCCTCCTCTGTCTGTGTCTGTCTCTAGCTCCTCCCTCCTCTGTCTGTGTCTGTCTCTAGCTCCTCCCTTCTCTGTCTGTGTCTGTCTCTAGCTCCTCCCTCCTCTGTCTGTGTCTGACTCTAGCTCCTCTCTCCTCTGTCTGTGTCTGACTCTAGCTCCTCCCTCCTCTGTCTGTGTCTGACTCTAGCTCCTCCCTCCTCTGTCTATGTCTGTGTCTAGCTCCTCCCTCTGCTGTCTCTAGCTCCTCCCTCCTCTGTCTGTGTCTGTCTCTAGCTCCTCCCTCCTCTGTCTGTGTCTGACTCTAGCTCCTCCCTTCTCTGTCTGTGTCTGACTCTAGCTCCTCCCTCCTCTCTCTGTGTCTGACTCTAGATCCTCCCTCCTCTGTCTGTGTCTGTGACGCGCCCCCTGGGACATATTCCTTTTTGAGGGGAATACCCGGCACTGGATCAGATGGGGGGTTGTAGTCTCCGAGCGGCTGTGACCCGGTCCCGTGCCCAGGGCGTCAAGCTCAGGGTTATGTGGCAGTCTTTACTGATGTTATTAAAGTTCGTTGTGTCGACTACGCCACCCGTTGTGATGCGGTCACTGTGGCCGCCGCTGCAGCAGGGTCCGCTGAGGCTGATGGTGGATGCGCAGCTTGGTGGGATAACCCCCAACGGGAGGGGTATAGCCTCAGAGGGGACAGGCGCAGAGGATGGGGGTTGTGGTGGTGCGGTGCAGCCGGTAATGATGACAGACTCGGGTAGTGCAGTTAAGGGTCTTTACTTACTGCAGATGTTCCTGGTCACTCTGGCTCCAAGTGACCTCCCGAGCCGTGCTGCGTCCACCAGGTCCTGGATCCGGCCAACCCCCAAACAAGTCCGGAGCGTGGCCCTGAGCTCTCCCTCTGTCCTTACTTCAGCCGTCCCCACCAGTGATTCACCTAAGTCCAGCTCCCTCGGGCCTTCTGTTGGGCAACCTTTGGCCTTAGGTTCCCTGACCCTTCCTGTGGTGTGCCTTCAGGGTGAATGTAGTGGGTGACCGTGACAGACACTGCCCACGGTCTCCGGTCTCTGGCTGGGGAATGTCTTTGCCCCCACCAGCTTGGGTTCCGGTACCCTCTTGCTGACTCCTCACCCGGTGTTCTTATTTGGGTTCTTGGGTCCCTTCTTTGTCCCCCTCTGGGTCTTTCTTCACTCCACTCTCTCTCTCTCCAGGGCTGCTGTTTCCTGCTCTCTGCATCTGACTTGTCCTCTGCAGCTGACTGACCCTGATTCTAAGTTGGTGCCCTCCTTATATATCCCTCTATGTGTGAGCTCAGGTGACCAGCACCCAATGAGCTCCTACCACTACCCAGACTGCTCCCCCTATCTGCCCCTACACTACATGGGATGTTCCTCCCCCCTCCCACTCCAGCCAGGAACAGGCTCGGTCGCACCTGCACATTTCTAAGTGGGAGTGCCGTCGGCCTGCTCCTCTGGAATGGGATGTATGTAGTGCATGCAGTCTATCTGAGCTCAGTTCCACACTCCATCCTTACCCGGGAGTGGAATATCACACCTCTGGGTTGAGGTGCAATACTCCTGTAGCAGCCGAATCCTCAGGGTGCTACATCTGACTTTAGCTCCTCCCTCCTCTGTCTGTGTCTGACTCTAGCTCCTCCCTCCTCTGTCTGTGTCTGACTCTAGCTCCTCCCTCCTCTCTCTGTGTCTGACTCTAGCTCCTCCCTCTGCAGTCTCTAGCTCCTCCCTCCTCTGTCTGTGTCTGACTCTAGCTTCTCCCTCCTCTGTCTGTGTCTGACTCTAGCTCCTCCCTCCTCTCTCTGTGTCTGACTCTAGCTCCTCCCTCTGCAGTCTCTAGCTCCTCCCTCCTCTGTCTGTGTCTGACTCTAGCTTCTCCCTCCTCTGTCTGTGTCTGACTCTAGCTCCTCCCTCCTCTGTCTGTGTCTGACTCTAGCTCCTCCCTCCTCTGTCTGTGTCTGACTCTAGCTCCTCCCTCCTCTGTCTGTGTCTGACTCTAGCTCCTCTCTCCTTTCTCTGTGTCTGACTCTAGCTCCTCCCTCTGCAGTCTCTAGCTCCTCCCTCCTCTGTCTGTGTCTGACTCTAGCTCCTCCCTCCTCTGTCTGTGTCTGACTCTAGCTCCTCTCTCCTTTCTCTGTGTCTGACTCTAGCTCCTCCCTTTGCAGTCTCTAGCTCCTCCCTCCTCTGTCTGTGTCTGACTCTAGCTCCTCCCTCCTGTCTGTGTCTGACTCTAGCTCCTCCCTCCTCTGTCTGTGTCTGACTCTAGCTCCTCCCTCCTCTGTCTGTGTCTGACTCTAGCTCCTCCCTCCTCTGTCTGTGTCTGACTCTAGATCCTCCCTCCTCTGTCTGTGTCTGACTCTAGATCCTCCCTCCTCTGTCTGTGTCTGTCTCTAGCTCCTCCCTCCTCTGTCTGTGTCTGTCTCTAGCTCCTCCCTCCTCTGTCTGTGTCTGACTCTAGCTCCTCCCTCCTCTGTCTGTGTCTGACTCTAGCTCCTCCCTCCTCTGTCTGTGTCTGACTCTAGCTCCTCCCTCCTCTGTCTGTGTCTGACTCTAGCTCCTCCCTCCTCTGTCTGTGTCTGACTCTAGCTCCTCCCTCCTCTGTCTGTGTCTGACTCTAGCTCCTCCCTCCTCTGTCTGTGTCTGACTCTAGCTCCTCCCTCCTCTGTCTGTGTCTGACTCTAGCTCCTCCCTCCTCTCTCTGTGTCTGACTCTAGCTCCTCCCTCCTCTCTCTGTGTCTGACTCTAGCTCCTCCCTCTGTCTGTGTCTGACTCTAGCTCCTCCCTCTGTCTGTGTCTGACTCTAGCTCCTCCCTCTGTCTGTGTCTGACTCTAGCTCCTCCCTCTGTCTGTGTCTGACTCTAGCTCCTCCCTCTGTCTGTGTCTGACTCTAGCTCCTCCCTCCTCTGTCTGTGTCTGACTCTAGCTCCTCCCTCCTCTGTCTGTGTCTGACTCTAGCTCCTCCCTCTGTCTGTGTCTGACTCTAGCTCCTCCCTCCTCTCTCTGTGTCTGACTCTAGCTCCTCCCTCCTCTGTCTGTGTCTGACTCTAGCTCCTCCCTCTGTCTGTGTCTGACTCTAGCTCCTCCCTCCTCTGTCTGTGTCTGACTCTAGCTCCTCCCTCCTCTGTCTGTGTCTGACTCTAGCTCCTCTCTCCTTTCTGTGTCTGACTCTAGCTCCTCCCTCCTCTGTCTGTGTCTGACTCTAGCTCCTCCCTCCTCTGTCTGTGTCTGACTCTAGCTCCTCCCTCCTTTGTCTGTGTCTGTCTCTAGCTCCTCCCTCCTCAGTCTATGTCTGCCTCTAGCTCCTCCCTCCTCTGCCTGTTTCTGTTTCTAGCTCCTCCCTCCTCTGTCTGTCTGTCTCTAGCTCCTCTCTCCACTGTCTCTAGCTCCTCCCTCCTCAGTCTATGTCTGCCTCTAGCTCCTCCCTCCTCTGCCAGTTTCTGTTTCTAGCTCCTCCCTCCTCTGTCTGTCTGTCTCTAGCTCCTCCCTCCGCTGTCTTTAGCTCCTCCCTCCTCTGTCTGTGTCTGACTCTAGCTCCTCCCTCCTCTGTCTGGGTCTGACTCTAGCTCCTCCCTCCTCTGTCTGTGTCTGACTCTAGCTCCTCCCTCCGCTGTCTCTAGCTCCTCCCTCTTCTGTCTGTCCTCTCTCCTCTCTCTAGCTCCTCCCTCCTTCATAGAATTTTAGAAGCACCAACTGTCATCTCAGTAATGGGAAAATCTCTCTTCATTTATATCAGATTTTACCCATGAAATAAGAATGATCAGTCCCAGGGTAAAAAGCAGCAGATTTCTCTGATAAGAAAATAAGAAATTTTCTAAAAGATCTTGTGTATTATTGATTAATGTAACAACAATTAAATGAACTGTTACCCTTTAAGGATATTTTAAAAAAAAATGAATTAGTTAATTGGTAATGAATTATAAATCATGAATATTTTAATGTTTAGGTCAAGCAGAAAGTTTCTCAAAGTAGGAAAAGTTGATTGCGTAATTATTAATGAAAAGATAATTGTCTTGTAACATTGTTCGATCTGATTTGGGTTGAAGTGTTAAATTAGTGAATAGATTAACTAAACTTTATCTAAACTCCCAGGAGCATAGTAGGACCAGGAAGCCGGAGGATATCCATAGCCAGGTAGCTAAAGCTTTGCTCCAGCAATTTACATCCCAATGACCGTCTTCCTAATAGGACAGTTGCTAGCTCTTATGTCATCTGCTCTTACTTTAAAGGGTTATTCTCACAATTTAATCTCTTAGCCATCAGATAGGAGATAATTTATTAATTGCTGGGGGCCCGACCGCCAGAATCCCACAGATTTGTGCGGGTTTTGATGTAGATTTTTCTGCAGCTTTCACCTTTTTTCTCCCTGGTTTCAGATCGGACCATAGGTCAATTTCCAGTGCAGATTTTTTTTTTACGCAGTCTATCCATGAGATTTCTTTAAATCTCATCCACATTGCTGGTTACTGTAATAATCAGCAAATTCTCTGTACACCACTTTGTGAAGGAAAATCTGCAGTGTATCTGCCCTGTGTGACCCTCTAAGCCAGGGACGTCAAACTCAAATACACAGAGGGCCAAAATTAAAAACTTGGACAAAGTTGCGGGCCAACCTTGATATTTATTAAAATATATGCGCCCCATATAGTCCTCCATACAATATAATGGGCCCCACAATGCTTTTCATACAGAATAATGAGCCGCATATTGTCCTCCATACAGAATAGCTGGCCCCATATAGTCCTGCATACAGTATAATGGGCCCAACATAGTCCTCCATACAGAATAATGGGACCTCATAGTCCTCCATACAGAATAATGGGCCCCACATAGTCGTCCATACAGTATAATGACCCCACATAGTCCTCCATACAGAATAATGGGCCCCACATAGTCCTCCATACAGAATAATGGGCCCCACATAGTCCTCCATACAGAATAATGGGCCCCACATAGTCCTCCATGCAGAATAATGGGCCCCACATAGTCCTCCATACAGAATAATGGGCCCCACATAGTCCTCCATACAGAATAATGGGCCCCACATAGTCCTCCATGCAGAATAATGGGCCCCACATAGTCCTCCATACAATATAATGGTCCCCACATAGTCCTCCATACAGAATAATGGCCCCACATAGTCCTCCATACAGTATAATGACCCCACATAGTCCTCCATACAGAATAATGGGCCCCACATAGTCCTCCATACAGAATAATGGCCCCACATAGCCCTCCATACAGTATAATGGACCCCACATAGTCCTCCATACAGAATAATGGGCCCCACATAGTCCTCCATACAGAATAATGGGCCCCACATAGTCCTCCATACAGTATAATGGCCCCACATAGTTCTCCACACAGTATAATGACCCCACATAGTCCTCCATACAGAATAATGGGCCCCACATAGTCCTCCATACAGAATAATGGACCCCACATAGTCCTCCATACAGAATAATGCCCCCACATAGTCCTCCATACAGTATAATGGCCCCACATAGTCCTCCATACAGTATAATGGGCCCCACATAGTCCTCCATACAGAATAATGGCCCCACATAGTCCTCCATACAGAATAATGGGCCCCACATAGTCCTCCATACAGAATAATGGGCCCCACATAGTCCTCCATACAGTATAATGGCCCCACATAATCTTCCATACAGTATAATGGCCCCACATAGTCCTCCATACAGAATAATGGGCCCCACATAGCCCTCCATACAGTATAATGGCCCCACATAGTCCTCCATACAGAATAATGGACCCCACATAGTCCTCCATACAGAATAATGGGCCCCACATAGTCCTCTATACAGTATAATGACCCCACATCGTCCTCCATAAAGAATAATGGACCCCACATAGTCCTCCATACAGTATAATGACCCCACATAGTCCTCCATACAGAATAATGGCCCCGCATAGTCCTCCATACAGTATAATGGCCCCACCCACATAGTCCTCCATACAGAATAATGGGCCCCACATAGTCCTCCATACAGAATAATGGCCCCACATAGTCCTCCATACAGTATAATGGCCCCACATAGTCCTCCATACAGAATAATGGCCCCACCCACATAGTCCTCCATGCAGAATAATGGACCCCACATAGTCCTCCATACAGTATAATGGCCCCACCCACATAGTCCTCCATACAGTATAATGACCCCACATAGTCCTCCATACAGAATAATGACCCCACATAGTCCTCCACACAGTATAATGACCCCACATAGTCCTCCATACAGAATAATGGCCCCGCATAGTCCTCCATACAGTATAATGGCCCCGCATAGTCCTCCATACAGTATAATGGCCCCACATAGTCCTCCATACAGTATAATGGCCCCGCATAGTCCTCCATACAGTATAATGGCCCCACATAGTCCTCCATACAGAATAATGGCCCCACCCACATAGTCCTCCATACAGTATAATGACCCCACATCGTCCTCCATACAGAATAATGGACCCCACATAGTCCTCCATACAGTATAATGACCCCACATAGTCCTCCATACAGAATAATGGCCCCGCATAGTCCTCCATACAGAATAATGGGCCCCACATAGTCCTCCATACAGAATAATGGCCCCACCCACATAGTCCTCCATACAGAATAATGGCCCCACATAGTCCTCCATACAGTATAATGGCCCCACATAGTCCTCCATACAGTATAATGGCCCTACCCACATAGTCCTCCATACAGAATAATGGCCCCACATAGTCCTCCATACAGTATAATGGCCCCACATAGTCCTCCATACAGTATAATGGGCCCCACATAGTCCTCCATACAGTATAATGGCCCCACATAGTCCTCCATACAGAATAATGGGCCCCACATAGTCCTTCATACAGTATAATGGGCTCCACATAGTCCTCCATACAGTATAATGGGCTCCACATAGTCCTCCATACAGTATAATGGGCCCACATAGTCCTCCATACAGAATAATGGGCCCACATAGTCCTCCATACAGTATAATGGCCCCACATAGTCCTCCATACAGTATAATGGGCCCCACATAGTCCTCCATACAGTATAATGGCCCCACATAGTCCTCCATACAGAATAATGGGCCCCACATAGTCCTCCATACAGTATAATGGGCTCCACATAGTCCTCCATACAGTATAATGGGCTCCACATAGTCCTCCATACAGTATAATGGCCCCACATAGTCCTCCATACAGAATAATGGGCCCCACATAGTCCTCCGTACAGAATAATGGGCCCCACATAGTCCTCCATACAGTATAATGGCCCCACCCACATAGTCCTCCATACAGAATAATGGGCCCCACATAGTCCTCCATACAGAATAATGGCCCCACCCACATAGTCCTCCATACAGAATAATGGCCCCACATAGTCCTCCATACAGTATAATGGCCCCACATAGTCCTCCATACAGTATAATGGCCCCACATAGTCCTCCATACAGTATAATGACCCCACATAGTCCTCCATACAGAATAATGGCCCCACCCACATAGTCCTCCATACAGTATAATGGCCCCACATAGTCCTCCATACAGTATAATGGCCCCACATAGTCCTCCATACAGTATAATGACCCCACATAGTCCTCCATACAGAATAATGGCCCCACCCACATAGTCCTCCATACAGAATAATGGACCCCACATAGTCCTCCATACAGTATAATGGCCCCACCCACATAGTCCTCCATACAGTATAATGACCCCACATAGTCCTCCATACAGAATAATGACCCCACATAGTCCTCCACACAGTATAATGACCCCACATAGTCCTCCATACAGAATAATGGCCCCGCATAGTCCTCCATACAGTATAATGGCCCCGCATAGTCCTCCATACAGTATAATGGCCCCACATAGTCCTCCATACAGTATAATGGCCCCGCATAGTCCTCCATACAGAATAATGGCCCCACATAGTCCTCCATACAGAATAATGGCCCCACATAGTCCTCCATACAGTATAATGGCCCCACATAGTCCTCCATACAGAATAATGGCCCCACATAGTCCTCCATACAGTATAATGGGCCCCACATAGTCCTCCATACAGAATAATGGCCCCACATAGTCCTCCATACAGTATAATGGGCCCCACATAGCCCTCCATACAGAATAATGGCCCCACCCACATCGTCCTCCATACAGAATAATGGCCCCACATTGTCCTTCATATATAAAAATGGCCCGACTTTTAAAAAATAAATAAAATACTCAGCTCTCCTCTTTCACCCGCTGCTCCGGTCTCGGCACTCCAACTCGACACTGCTCGGCACAGTGGGCGCGAAATAGTGACGTCATCGCGGCCGCTGCACTGAGACGTGAGATGCCCAGGGAGAACGATGGGGGAGGGAGCAGGCGACTTCCCTTTTCCATCGTCGTCTTCAATTGCATCGGCATCCAGCATACAGATACAGTTGAAAGGCGTCACCAAATATAATCACCCTGCGGGCCAGAGAACGACAGGTGAGCGCTAAGCCCTATAGGAAGATGGCTGATATCTTATCATTGGGATAATTGCTGAGCAAAGAACAAGCTGTGTGTCGTCAAGGAAGATGCGATTCTGTCCTTCGACCATCAATACGACTGTATTGACAGAAAACGTGTTTCCTCCCAGCACCGCCACATTGTGACCCCGTTATGCGGCCCTATACCTCTGCCCGGCGCTCATCCTCACTTTCCTGCATGCTGTGCAGCGCACCGTACAGGATTTACTGCTGTCTCGCTCTTGGAGCTTGTGTTACACCCGTAACATCTATATATTGCCGCGGGCTATGTCTGTCCCCTGCCGTACAAGCACATTTTACAACTATTTGTGTCACTTTCTCAAACCCGTCACCGATGCCATATGAATATCGGATCATTTATGCAGCGTAGTTGCCTTTTTCTTCCCAGTTTTCTGGATCCACTTTGCTCAAGGTCCAGTTTGTGGATCCCGTGAACTGAAGGGGCCACGTAATAATGTACCATTATATTATGCATTACGTCACCAAGGGGATCCATGACCATAAAAAAAAGCATGAGGCCAAAGTACTACATGGACTAATGTGACTGAAGCCATCTGAGCTGCTGTAGAACCTCTTGTCGAAGAGCGAGGAGCAGATTCCTGCCCATTATTGACTGTAAAGAAGTTCTGCAGCAACTTGGTTATGACTGATGTAGTTTGCAGCAGATATAATTCTATAATGCGCTGCAGCTGCTGAAGAGCCTCTTTTTTTTAATGAGGGTCAATTAGTGGTTCATCCTGGAGAAGATACTTCCTACAAGAGACCTCATCTCTGCATAGCGAGACCAGCTGAGCATGGAGTCTTATCAGCAGGGCTTCATGGGAAAAACATGCAAATCAGTTCTCTACCTGAAGGATAGAAAATGATTTCACTATTTCCACTGGTAAGTGGCATTACGAAGGGTGTCAGACTTCTAGTACCGGGCATGTATGTAGGATACAAGTAGGTGGCACCATGGGGGTCCGGTTTCTCTAGAGCACTTTACAATCCCCCTGGATCTGAAGGAAAGGACGTATTGGTCACTGACTCCATTGTATGACTAAGGCCTCATCAGAAGGTCACAACGTGGCATCACTATTATGGGCACAATACCAGGATCTCCCAAAATGTCTCTGAAGTGGTTGAAGGTGGCGTCCTAGGTCTGGGTCAAGGGGTATTCCAGCGCCTCTCCCCATCGGAGGTGAGCAATGACGGTGACCTTACAACTCCACCACCCGCTGAGATGTGTGCAGGACCCCCGCCGATAGTGCACGTGTCTGGGCAGGTGTGCGCGGTCATCTCTCCGCTCTGCTTCATTGCAGTAGTGAGTGGCGCCAAAATACAGAAGTTTGGGAGGTCTATGAATGCGACTGTGCCATCTGAATGTGGCCTGAAAGTGGTTGTATCAAGTATATAAGTTATTCACCAATATTGATAGGATAGGTGATAACGTCTTGATAGCTGGGGGTCCGATATTTAGGACCACCACTGATCCCATGAACGGAGAGGAAGATGAGCGAGCGCTCCTCGGCTCCATGCATTCTCTATGGGACTGCCGAAGCTTTATCCTGCAATCTCCATAGACCGACTAAGGAGATGCTCAGCTTCTGATCTGTGGGGGTCCCAGAGGTCAGACCTCCAGCGTTCAGTACAATCAATATCAATAGGATAACATTACTTAGTACAAGCCCTTAGTAGATATTAAGGATAAGGGAAGGTGACACTTTACTCTCCCACAGGACCTTTCTGCTGCGGATTTGGTTGCGGGATCTCATTTGCATTATGAAGGGTTAAATCGGCGGTGACAATTCCATGGCAAAAAAATCAACTGATGAAAAATCCACCCATGAGGATCTCTGTGTGGGGGGCCGTTAGTAGATTACTCATCGCGGGTCCTTGTGTTTTTTTTCCAGTGGAGATGGGACAGAAGAAGCCGGAGAACTGGACTTCAGCGCCCTCCTCAAGAAAAGGTGAGAACTCGACCCTGATCTATCATCCAGGCGGATCCTGTGCCCAGCAATCTGCCATCTCCATACCCAGGGATCTCCAGTGCCCTACACACAGATCACTTATCTGTAATGCACGCCCCCTTATGTCCTCTGTTTCCAATGCATTACATCCCCCCTGACACGGCGCTGTGGGTGTACAACATTGAGACCTGCATTAAAGGGGGAACCTGACAGCCGGCTGGTTAGGAAACAGATCCCGGGTCGGATGGGCCCGGACTAGAAGGAAACTGCTGCTATTCCGTACAGATAAAGGACCAATATCCTGATGTGTACAGCCATATTGGCTCCTGTCGGATGAATAGATAAGTTTAAAGAAGCCCTCCTCCTCCTCCTCCTCCTGCTCCCATCAAAGAGTTCATCCTCTTAATATATTGCAGTCATCATATCATACAGCGCTGTGCACTTACAATTGCTCATTTTGCCTTTCTACCCAGATAATTCTTCTCTTTTCCATTAGGTCTATGACATCACGATCACATGATCCTTCTAAGCTCTATGTAGAAAACAGGAAGTCTCTTTTCCCTGCATGAGTCATGAGTCACTGCAAAAGTCCCTGGCAGGGGGAGGGAGGGAGCAGCTAGGTCAGGAGGTGAAGAGGGGAATGATAAATGCAGGGACAAGAGACTTCCTGTTTCTACATAGAACAGAGAAAAGAGAAGAAGTAGCTGGGTAGAAAGGGAAAATGAGCAATTGTAAGTGCACAGTGCTGTATAATATGATGACTGCAATATATTAAGAGGATGAACACTTTCATGGGAGGAGGAGGAGGAGGAGGGCTGTTTAATGTATGTGCATGGAGCTTTTCACAATGCAAAATGTCTTACACTGCTGACCTCTTCATTCCAGTTCATAAAATCCTTTCTTAATTTGTATTTGAATAATAGTTGACAAAATTAGTCTCGTGGTGATTTGCATTAAAAGGGGTCGTTCAGATCTTCTGTATTGATGCTTCATCAATATCAGATCGGTGGGGGCCCCGACACTCGGCATCTCCAACAATCCGGTGTTAGCGGGTCCCCCGATATACACAGTGTACGGAGCAGGAATATCACAGATCCTTACACCATGTAGTGGCCGTTCTCGGTACTGCAGCTCAGCTTTTATTGATGTGAATGTGGTCTGTGCTACAGTACTGGGAACGGCCATTACACTGTGTATGGCGCTGTGGTGCTCATCTGGACACCGCAGGAGCTGATGACAGCAGATCAGAGGGGACGCCGGGTGTCGGATCCTCACCATTTCTTATATTGGTGACCTATCCTAAGGGTAACTCATCAGTATCTAAGTCCTGGACAACCGCTAATTATAGAGATGGGCCCTTTATTTGCTGGGCCCCAGAATAGCGTCTTTGCCGGCGATGCCATCATTTCCAAAGCTGTTCTTACAATTTCTTGCATTTTCATTCCCAATATCGATATCCTACATTTCCATTTCAAGCCACTGACACTTTCCCCATAGAAGTCATCAGGATAGATGTCTACATGTCCATCCCCAACCATCTTTACTACACACAAAACCACATTGCGGCTCCGTGCCACCTCGTCGATTTACCGCCATGTCACACCCCGGCTCGTCCGTAAGGGCCGTCCTGCTCGCCTGTACCCCTGGGATTTGGTTCTCGCCACACATCAGTCCACTAATAAGACACATCCAGTTCTGGACCCAGAGAAGCGGAGTATATAGCGCGGATTGTCCCGATCCTTGTATATCGTGCTCAGTATATTGCATTGTCTCTATTATTTATACTGTCATGTTACATCATACATTTGTGTTCTGTGTATCTCATGTCTTATTCTGGCTCACCAGATATATATATATATATATATATATATATATATATATATATATATTCCATGCACCGCCTTATCCAGCTTTCATGCTCTGCTTTGCTGCATCTCTGCTATTATTTGCAGTAATTCTAGCTTTTTTGCTTTCTGTCCTTCATTTTGCTATCTGGGCAGGGCTGACAAGAAGTACAGGGGCTAGTTATCAAGCCCCTCTTATTGTACCATTGTAGGAGACGTATAATAACTGGGACACGATGTCCTTTACACCTAGATAGCCAATATGTGGGCAGAGCCATGGGCCGCTCCAGTTGCCGCAGTCGGCTGTCGCCTTGCTTGCAGCGTTCCCGTTCACTGCTCTGCTCTGTAGCGCTTGTGGTATAGGAGCGCCATGTCTGCTTCTCTCCTCTGCAGTCTTCAATCTCTTGCAGTATTTCTATCCTCCTTTTTCTGGTACAGACGGATGCAACCACCTTGTGCTGTAGCTTTTCCTGCCTTCTACGTTATTGCATCACTACAACATCCCTTTTGTCAGGCACCTTTCTAGTGTTTGCTTCTGGACAGACATCCTGTGCTTTATCATCGCTTGCTATATTCTGTCTGTGTTACTTACTGTATATACTGTCCAGTGCTCTAGCATAGCTTGCAGCATCCTTTTTCTGTGCTCTAGCATAGCTTGCAGCATCCTTTTAGTCATTTGCTTTATCATTGCTTGCAGCATCCCTTTTATGTGCTCTAGAGTAGCTTACAGCATCCTTTTTATGTGCTCTAGCATAGTTTGCAGCATCCCTTTTTATGTGGTCTAGCATTGCTTGCAGAATCCCTTTAGTCATTTGCTTTATCATTGCTTGCAGCCTCCCTTTTATGTGCTCTATCACTCCTTGCAGAGTCCCTTTAGTTGTACAGTTTAGCGTAGCTTGCAGCATCCATTTTTATGTGCTGTAGTATAACTTGCAGCATCCCTTATATGTGCTCTAGTATAACTTGCAGCATCCCTTTTATGTGGTCTAGCATAGCTTGCAGCATCCCTTATATGTGCTCCAGCATTGCTTGCAGAGTCCCTTTAGTTCTATGGTCTAGTGGTCTAGCATAGCTAGCAGCATCCCTTTTTATGTGGTCTAGTATAGCTTACAGCATCCTTTTTATGTGCTCCAGCATTGCTTGCAGCATCCCTTTTTATGTGGTCCAGCATTGCTTGCAGCCTCCCTTTTTATGTGCTCCAGCATTGCTTGCAGCCTCCCTTTTTATGTGCTCCAGCATTGCTTGCATCCTTCCTTTTTATGTGCTCTAGCATTGCTTGCAGCCTCCCTTTTTATGTGCTCCAGCATTGCTTGCAGCCTCCCTTTTTATGTGCTCCAGCATTGCTTGCATCCTCCCTTTTATGTGCTCCAGCATTGCTTGCAGCATCCCTTTTTATGTGGTCCAGCATTGCTTACAGCATCCCTTTTTATGTGCTCCAGCATTGCTTGCAGCGTCCCTTTTTATGTGGTCCAACATTGCTTGCAGCATCCCTTTTTATGTGCTCCAGCATTGCTTGCAGCATCCCTTTTTATGTGCTCCAGCATTGCTTGCAGCATCCCTTTTTATGTGCTCCAGCATTGCTTGCAGCATCCCTTTTTATGTGCTCTTGCATTGCTTGCAGCATCCCTTTTTATGTGCTCTAACATTGCTTGCATCCTCCCTTTTATGTGCTCCAGCATTGCTTGCAGCATCCCTTTTTATGTGGTCCAGCATTGCTTACAGCATCCCTTTTTATGTGCTCCAGCATTGCTTGCAGCGTCCCTTTTTATGTGGTTCAACATTGCTTGCAGCATCCCTTTTTATGTGCTCCAGCATTGCTTGCAGCATCCCTTTTTATGTGGTCCAGCATTGCTTGCAGCATCCCTTTTTATGTGCTCTTGCATTGCTTGCAGCATCCCTTTTTATGTGCTCTAACATTGCTTGCAGCCTCCCTTTTTATGTGCTCCAGCATTGCTTGCAGCATCCCTTTTTATGTGGTCCAGCATTGCTTGCCGCATCCCTTTTTATGTGCTCCAGCGTTGCTTGCAGCATCCCTTTTTATGTGGTCCAGCATTGCTTGCAGCGTCCCTTTTTATGTGCTCTTGCATTGCTTGCAGCATCCCTTTTTATGTGCTCTAGCGTTGCTTGCAGCCTCCCTTTTTATGTGCTCCAGCATTGCTTGCAGCATCCCTTTTTATGTGGTCCAGCATTGCTTGCCGCATCCCTTTTTATGTGGTCCAGCATTGCTTGCAGCATCCCTTTTTATGTGCTTCAGCGTTGCTTGCAGCATCCCTTTTTATGTGCTCCAGCATTGCTTGCAGCATCCCTTTTTATGTGGTCCAGCATTGCTTGCAGCATCCCTTTTTATGTGCTTCAGCGTTGCTTGCAGCATCCCTTTTTATGTGCTCCAGCATTGCTTGCAGCATCCCTTTTTATGTGGTCCAGCATTGCTTGCAGCATCCCTTTTTATGTGCTCCAGCGTTGCTTGCAGCATCCCTTTTTATGTGCTCCAGCGTTGTTTGCAGCATCCCTTTTTATGTGCTCCAGCATTGCTTGCAGCATCCCTTTTTATGTGGTCCAGCATTGCTTGCAGCATCCCTTTTTATGTGGTCCAGCATTGCTTGCAGCATCCCTTTTTATGTGCTCCAGCGTTGCTTGCAGCATCCCTTTTTATGTGGTTCAGCATTGCTCGCAGCGTCCCTTTTTATGTGCTCCAGCATTGCTCGCAGCGTCCCTTTTTATGTGCTCCAGCATTGCTCGCAGCCTCCCTTTTTATGTGGTCCAGCATTGCTCGCAGCCTCCCTTTTTATGTGCTCCAGCATTGCTTGCAGCATCCCTTTTTATGTGCTCCAGCATTGCTCGCAGCCTCCCTTTTTATGTGCTCCAGCATTGCTTGCAGCATCCCTTTTTATGTGCTCCAGCATTGCTTGCAGCATCCCTTTTTATGTGCTCCAGCATTGCTTGCCGCATCCCTTTTTATGTGCTCCAGCATTGCTTGCAGCATCCCTTTTTATGTGCTCCAGCATTGCTTGCAGCATCCCTTTTTATGTGCTCCAGCATTGCTTGCAGCATCCCTTTTTATGTGCTCCAGCGTTGCTTGCAGCATCCCTTTTTATGTGCTCCAGCATTGCTTGCAGCATCCCTTTTATGTGCTCTAGCATAGCTTGCAGCATCCCTTTTTATGTGCTCTAGCATAGCTTGCAGCATCCCTTTTATGTGCTCTAGCATAGCTTGCAGCATCCCTTTTATGTGCTCCAGCATTGCTTGCAGCATCCCTTTTTATGTGCTCCAGCATTGCTTGCAGCATCCCTTTTTATGTGCTCTAGCATTGCTTGCAGCATCCCTTTTTATGTGGTCCAGCATTGCTTGCAGCATCCCTTTTTATGTGCTCCAGCATTGCTTGCAGCATCCCTTTTTATGTGCTCCAGCATTGCTTGCAGCATCCCTTTTTATGTGCTCCAGCATTGCTTGCCGCATCCCTTTTTATGTGCTCCAGCATTGCTTGCAGCATCCCTTTTTATGTGCTCCAGCATTGCTTGCAGCATCCCTTTTTATGTGCTCCAGCATTGCTTGCCGCATCCCTTTTTATGTGCTCCAGCATTGCTTGCCGCATCCCTTTTTATGTGCTCTAGCATTGCTTGCAGCATCCCTTTTTATGTGCTCCAGCATTGCTTGCAGCATCCCTTTAGTTCTATGGTCTAGTGTAGCTCGCAGCCTCCCTTTTGCCTTGTGCATGGCTTGCAGCGCCTCACCTGCCCCGTGCTCTTGCTTTGTCTCTCTATCCTATATTACAATGCTTCTGTGGTCCTCTTCCATCCTCTGTTTGCTTCTCTCTTATCACCATTATCAAATGCTTTTGCATTATATATTCTGCTGCGCTGCCTGCTGCGTCCATTGTTTTCCTACGCTCTCTGCTTGCAGAAACCCTTTTGCTCTCTTGCTATGTCCCTTGAATTGCTTGCTTAGCTCTTCTAACACTGTCCTCCCATGTACCTTATACACTGTGTATCTCGACACTATACGTACACTACTATTTGCATCTTTTTTTATCTATAACCTTCTTTTTCTTATTTTCCTCTGACCTTGTTCCTGCATACAGAGAGTAAGTTCTCCATCATCTGCCTGCCACATGCATGAGAGCGTGAGCTTTACTGATGCTTCTGGCCAAGCCTAATACACATGGACTTGGACTGACGTCCGTAGGCCAGCAATACGCATTTAGTAACGCTTAGCGAATGTCGCTCACACAGCTTCTCTGATGCCGCTGATCAGATCCAGGTCGCCATCGCTGGTTCTGCTAATCATCCACCTATATAGACAGTGAGTGCAGGGCTCCAGAACATGGAGAGTCTGGGCGAGAGTGCACAATGCAGCTGTCTCTTCTCAGAGGGAATCGCACCTTCCTGTGGAAGTGACAGCTGGTCTGCAGAGAGTAATCGGATAGTCTGCATGGTGGTCTGAAGAAAGGGCTGCGCTGCTATATTAAGCCCCCACTATTGGCCCGTAATATGGATCTATCATCACGTCAAGGCGTGCATGAACAAAGGAACATAAAAGAGCCTAGAAAGCCGGTTATTCTGGGTAGACGTGATGCCCTTAGCCTTTAAAGAGGAATTCCTATCCTAGATACTGTGAATATGCCATAAATGCCAACTTTAAGACCCCCACTTGAATCCATAATGGGGGTCCTGTATAGTGAGGTGGTCAATGAGAAGGTGGTACACGTGTGTCTGTACCTTTGTCCATAACCTTCTATAACTAAGCAAGCGGGCTCGGCTGCGTCCGTGACTCCCTTAGTGAATAGAGAAAGTCGCGGCCATGCATAGCCGCCTCTTCATGCATTCTCTGTCTGCAGCTATGGATAGAGGTCAGCAAACCCCAGTCCTGGAGGTAGGTGCTAGTCCCAACTATCAAAATACCCTCTGGATATGCCATAAATGTCTAAAATCACATTTCCCATTAAGACTTTCCGGGAGCCACCACTAGAGGGAGCTGATGAGATCGTTGCATACTGGTTATACATTGAACTCAATGATGGCACAGTGTGTG
The DNA here is from genome assembly GCF_046119375.1 of Phyllobates terribilis. Classification (NCBI taxonomy): domain Eukaryota; kingdom Metazoa; phylum Chordata; class Amphibia; order Anura; family Dendrobatidae; genus Phyllobates; species Phyllobates terribilis. Next base: position 161,197,350 of record NW_027362773.1, on the reverse strand, counting down.
CGCCAAGCTCCTGAGCTCCCTCTAGAGGAGGCTGTAGGAAGTCAGAATTTTGTTATTTCCATGCAGGGGATTTGGTGCTTTCTAACAGTAAAAAAAAAAAATCTGATTACTGTAAACATAAATTAGGAAATGCAATAAGCAAAGAGTGATGGTCCTAAATATATTACGGTGTTAAAAGAAAGCAAATCCCTTGACATAAAGATTTTGGCCACCACCAGATAATAGATTAGAATAGATTCAGTGACTTTTCCCTGAATAAGGAAAAGTTTTATAATATTCCCGTCTGGGTGCAATGAAAAGGATAATTCACTGCATGGTAGTAATACTAAATCTCCCAAGTAATAGTATCATCTTCTATGGTGCGGGCAGCCATTAGCAGGCACCAGGACATCAGCGAGGCTTACAAATATCTGATATTCTGGTGCTTTACATATTTGGGGGTCTACCTTTCATTCCAGGAGATTGCAACCTTTAAAAAAAACTTAAGGAAACAACCTGAGCCGTGGGATCCATGATGGGCACTCCGGCTCCGCAAAGTGCCAGACCTGGTATATTGCCAGATATATGTGGTGCCACCTCTCGGACATTGGATGGCGCCACAAACAGGGACTGATTGAGCTTTTCTAGGGCACTTTGTGGAATAATGGGGGGATTTAAGTGGGTGCCACTGCCCTAATTTGAGTGAAATTGTCCAAAAGATAGTAAACCTTATAATTAACCATATAGGACTTGAGAAATGGCTGCCTGCACTGTTTGTTGGTAACCTGGGACTTTTAACAACCCTTGATAACACCTGTAAATTCATGACGTTGCCCAAATACAGTGCGGTGACAGCAATTCATGGAGGATTTGTGTTATATCAGTGACCTCCGACAGAGCAGCCGAGACAGGAGCTCACCGCGAGGGCAGAAAAAGCCTCAAAAATTACCATCCGAGTGATCGAGAAAAGAGAAAAAACGATTTAGGAGGAGCGGGACCATGACTGATGTCTGAACACAACACATGGATCTCACCCAAGATCGGAGACACCTAAATTATCACAATATGGCAGTGGGCCAAGTGCAAAACCAAAATATTCCATTCTTAAAAGAGGTTTTTTCGACCTTTTATTTTCACCCTCTTTTACCCTGGTCGCACTTATTCTACGCTCCCTCCACGCCATTATCACCCCCCTAATTGTGCACATGGATGATAAGGTCCTTTCTGATGATATCTCAACATCACACACGAGAAACCTTTTGTAAGAACTTGTTTTCCGAACCTCTTAAACCCTTCCGGAGCTTGAGGTCTCCTAGTCGTGCGGCCTCCGGGGCTTACAGGAGAGTTGTCAGACCGGGCAAGCAGCCGGTAGCCTGGCCTCGTCATGTAGATGACCCACCGGGAACCCAATCGCTCATATACTAATGACCCCCCAAAATGTTCCCAGAAAACGCCAACATTTCCGACTCATTTATGTGCAGAACCGTAGACGGACTTCAATAGACAGTATCAGGGTATGTTCTTGGACAGGATCATTAGTGGACTAGTTGACCCTAATCCTTCAGATCTTCCTAAAATAACTTTGGTCACAAAAGCTGGAGCCGCGTTTTTTCCTGAGACCTTCTTCGGTGGAACTGCTCATGTGGAAATACAATAATTTTGCACCAATTGTGTCGATGATGAAACACTTGTGCTCCATGATTGCTGTCACTGCCGCGTCGCCGGAGAATGTCCAAACCTTCACCTGCTTCTTCTGACCTGCTTTGCTCCAGGATTTGCACGCCTTGGATTTTGCACTTTATCCCATTCTCTCCGCATGTATTGGACTCTTTCTTTGTACGGCATGATAAGAAATTCCATCTGCCTTTCTGTCTACCTCTTTGCCCGGTCTTGGCGAGTGATCGTGGTTTATGGTGGTTGCCTTGCACTGACGTGTCTTGCTCTCTCTCGCCCCGGTGATGCGGGTGCTGTCTCCGATGCATGCTTTTCTGAATGCCTCTTTGCAAGTCCAGCAGTTTCCTGCGTTCCGTAAATCGGTAAGACCCAAAACATACCAAGGTCTTCCCATAAGGTGTGATCTGTGGTTCATCAACCATGATGTTTATTGTCTACCAAGGTTGCTTACGTTGGACCTTCCCATTTTGCTAAAATGGTCCTCAAAAAAGTTGTCTGGGTGTTGTGGCAATCAGCCGTAACCTTCAGCAGGTGCTCAATTCTCCTGCAGCGCCATCGCTAGGTAATTGAAGTATTACATGGTGCCCATTGACAGCAGTTCACATAATGCATGCATGGATGGGACGCTGGAGGAAGATGTGCTCTTTCTGGTCACTCCCCGTAGAAGATCCAAAGGAGAATGCAATAGGGTCAGCGAATATTAATGGACGTTTATACCCCAACTCTTTCAGAGCTGTAATTTTGGCAAACACGAGGGGGGTGCAAATAGTCTGAGGGTCTCGCCTGCTCCTTGTCCTGGGAAAAAAAAAGCAAATAAGAACAAACTCCAGGAAGGGTCCTGAACATTCCCCCTAAATCTGCCCCCATATCTAGTGCCACATTCTTACATCCTGGAGGATCCTCTTGACCGGTGTTCAGTCCTCTCTTTAGAAAAGGATTTACTGTCCTTAACGACGTGACGTGCCGATGGGTTATGATCCCCTGTAAACATGTCCGGATGGCGATTTACAGGGTCATATACACCGGAGCACTGGATCATAACTTTTCTGAACACCGGCCAAAGCACGGCAGCCTACGCCAACATGTTTCTATTTGTGGTCTCTTTATTACTAGCAAAGTACAGCTGTTTCATTGTAAAAAAGGATCGTTGGAGTAGCTGGAGGTCCGTAGTGAGACCCTCAACTTTCCGTCATCCGAGGCAGCAGGCTTCTGCTCGAGTCTCATATCTAAATACCCTGCTGAGGCGAAACCCATCGCTGATGGTCCCCGCTGAGGCCAAGCAGCTCGCTGATGGTCCCCGCTGAGGCCAAGCAGCTCGCTGATGGTCCCCGCTGAGGCCAAGCAGCTCGCTGATGGTCCCCGCTGAGGCCAAGCAGCTCGCTGATGGTCCCCGCTGAGGCCAAGCAGCTCGCTGATGGTCCCCGCTGTGGCCAAGCAGCCCGCTGATGGTCCCCACTGAGGCCAAACAGCGAGCTAATGGTCCCCCCGAGGCCAAGCAGCTCGCTGATGGTCCCCAATGAGGCCAAGCAGCTTGCTGATGGTCCCTGCTGAGGCGAAACCCATCGCTGATGGTCCCCGCTGAGGCCAAGCAGCTCGCTTATGGTCCCCGCTGAGGCCAAGCAGCTCACTCATGGTCCCTACTGAGGCTAGCAGCTCGCTGATGGTCCCCCCTAGGCCAAGCAGCTCGCTGATGATCCCCACTGAGGCCAAGCAGCTCGCTGATGGTCCCCACCGAGGCCAAGCAGCTTGCTGATGGTCCCCACCGAGGCCAAGCAGCTTGCTGATGGTCCCCACCGAGGCCAAGCAGCTTGCTGATGGTCCCCACTGAGGCCAAGCAGCTCACTGATGGTCCCCACTGAGGCCAAGCAGCTTGCTGATGATCCCCACTGAGGCCAAGCAGCTCACTAATGGTACCCCGAGGCCAAGCAGCTCGCTGATGGTCCCCACTGAGGCCAAGCAGCTCGCTGATGGTCCCCACTGAGGCCAAGCAGCTTGCTGATGGTCCCCACTGAGGCCAAGCAGCTTGCTGATGGTCCCCACTGAGGCCAAGCAGCTCACTGATGGTCCCCACTGAGGCCAAGCAGCTTGCTGATGGTCCCCACTGAGGCCAAGCAGCTTGCTGATGGTCCCCACTGAGGCCAAGCAGCTTGCTGATGGTCCCCACTGAGGCCAAGCAGCTCACTGATGGTCCCCACTGAGGCCAAGCAGCTTGCTGATGATCCCCACTGAGGCCAAGCAGCTTGCTGATGATCCCCACTGAGGCCAAGCAGCTCGCTGATGATCCCCACTGAGGCCAAGCAGCTCGCTGATGGTCCCCACTGAGGCCAAGCAGCTCACTGATGGTCCCCACTGAGGCCAAGCAGCTTGCTGATGGTCCCTACTGAGGCCAAGCAGCTCGCTCATGGTCCCTACTGAGGCTAGCAGCTCGCTCATGGTCCCTGCTGAGTCCAAGCAGCTCGCTGATGATCCCCACTGAGGCCAAGCAGCTCGTTGATGGTCCCCAGTGAGGCCAAGCAGCTTGCTGATGGTCCCTGCTGAGGCGAAACCCATCGCTGATGGTCCCCGCTGAGGCCAAGCAGCTCGCTGATGGTCCCCACTGAGGCCAAGCAGCTCACTGATGGTCCCCACTGAGGCCAAGCAGCTTGCTGATGGTCCCTACTGAGGCCAAGCAGCTCGCTCATGGTCCCTACTGAGGCTAGCAGTTCGCTGATGGTCCCTGCTGAGTCCAAGCAGCTCGCTGATGATCCCCACTGAGGCCAAGCAGCTAGTTGATGGTCCCCAGTGAGGCCAAGCAGCTTGCTGAGGGTCCCTGCTGAGGCCAAGCAGCTCGCTGATGATCCCCACTGAGGCCAAGCAGCTCACTGATGGTCCCCACTGAGGTCAAGCAGCTCACTGATGGTCCCCACTGAGGTCAAGCAGCTCACTGATGGTCCCCACTGAGGCCAAGCAGCTCACTGATGATCCCCACTGAGGCCAAGCAGCTCACTGATGGTCCCCACTGAGGCCAAGCAGCTCGCTGATGATCCCCACTGAGGCCAAGCAGCTCACTGATGGTCCCCACTGAGGCCAAGCAGCTCGCTCATGGTCCCTGCTGAGGCCAAGCAGCTCGCTGATAGTCACCTCTGCACCCAGCGTCAGGGCACGTGCCCTAACAGTTCCTCCCCTCCTAGATGATGAGGAAGCTCTTCTGTCTCATAATACGAGAAAAGGAGAGAACGTCTAAAGGACGAGGTTTGTTAGATTAAATCTCACAATAAAAGTAATCTTTCCAAAACTCCTTGTTTCCTGCTATTGGTGCAGTTAATCCCATAAGATTACACCACAGAGGAAAAAATAACAGAATCACCTTAAAGGGAAAGTGTCGTCAGAAAGCGACTTATTGTTTTAATCAGGCTGTTATGGTAAATGCATTTTTTTAAATGCCGAGATGGAGAGCAGGATTCAGCGCTGTCTTTGCCGTCATGTTGAATCAAGAAATGTGTCCTAAAACAAATAATTTACACAAGACGTTTTGACCTTTTTCAGGTTTTTACACAAAAGGAGAGGAGGTGAGCTGTGACCATTGTGAATGGTGGATCCTGTTTTATCTACTGTATATAGAGGTGTTATCAGTCATTGTACAGGAGGAGGTGAGCTGTGATATCACTTATTGGGAATGGTGGATCCCGTGTTATCTACTGTATATAGAGGTGTTATCAGTCATTGTACAGGAGGAGGAGGTGAGCTGTGATATCACCTATTGGGAATGGTGGATCCCGTGTTATCTACTGTATATAGAGGTGTTATCAGTCATTGTACAGGAGGAGGAGAGCTGTGACATCACCTATTGGGAATGGTGGATCCCGTGTTATCTACTGTATATAGAGGTGTTATCAGTCATTGTACAGGAGGAGGAGGTGAGATGTGACATCACCTATTGTGAATGGTGGATCCTGTGTTATCTACTGTATATAGAGGTGTTATCAGTCATTGTACGGGAGGAGGAGGAGGTGAGCTGTGACATCACCTATTGTGAATGGTGGATCCTGTGTTATCTACTGTATATAGAGGTGTTATCAGTCATTATACAGGAGGAGGAGGAGGTGAGCTGTGACATCACCTATTGGGAATGGTGGATCCCGTGTTATCTACTGCAGGGTTCCCCAACTCCAGTCCTCAAGGCCCACCAACAGGTCATGTTTTCAGGATTTCCTTAGTATTACACAGGTGATAATTGCATCACCTGCACAGGCAATAATTCCATCACCTGTGCAATACTAAGGAAATCCTGAAAACATGACCTGTTGGTGGGCCTTGAGGACTGGAGTTGGGGAACCCTGATCTACTGTATATAGAGGTGTTATCAGTCATTGTACAGGAGGAGGAGGTGAGCGGTGATATCACCTATTGTGAATGGTGGATCCCGTGTTATCTACTGTATATAGAGGTGTTATCAGTCATTGTACAGGAGGAGGAGAGCTGTGACATCACTTATTGGGAATGGTGGATCCCGTGTTATCTACTGTATATAGAGGTGTTATCAGTCATTGTACAGGAGGAGGAGGTGAGCTGTGACATCACCTATTGTGAATGGTGGATCCTGTGTTTTCTACTGTATATAGAGGTGTTATCAGTCATTGTACAGGAGGAGGAGGTGAGCGGTGATATCACCTATTGTGAATGGTGGATCCCGTGTTATCTACTGTATATAGAGGTGTTATCAGTCATTGTACAGGAGGAGGAGAGCTGTGACATCACCTATTGGGAATGGTGGATCCCGTGTTATCTACTGTATATAGAGGTGTTATCAGTCATTGTACAGGAGGAGGAGGTGAGCGGTGATATCACCTATTGTGAATGGTGGATCCTGTGTTATCTACTGTATATAGAGGTGTTATCAGTCATTGTACAGGAGGAGGAGAGCTGTGACATCACCTATTGGGAATGGTGGATCCCGTGTTATCTACTGTATATAGAGGTGTTATCAGTCATTGTACAGGAGGAAGAGAAGGTGAGCTGTATTTAGAGGTGTTATCAGTCATTGTACAGGAGGAAGAGAAGGTGAGCTGTATTTAGAGGTGTTATCAGTCATTATACAGGAGGAGGAGGTCAGCTGTATATAGAGGGGTTATCAGGTGTTCTCCTGTCTGTTTTGATAGTGAGACTGCTGAAAAGTCAGATGTACAGTATAGGAAGTGAGATTCTAATATGTCTAGTGACATCTCTGAAAATTGCGAGTTTTTTTTTATTTCATATATAGATGGTGATATGGAAAATTGAAAAAAAAATGAACGTAAAAATTAAATTGAAACAACGGGTCGCTTTCTTTCACCTTATTCCCCTTAAATCACCTGAATATGTCATGTAATTGCGAAAATTAATTATTTTCATTGCTAGTGCTCAGTCTTAATCCAACTCTCTTAATTGTACTATCCACAATGACCTATAATAACATGAAGGTGTAGAAATATGCTCAATACACTCCTGGCAAGAGAGTGTTAAAGGGGTTGTCTGGGATTAGAAAAACATGGCTGCCTTTATTCTAAAAACAGCGTCACCTCTGTCTACAGGTTGTGTCTGGTATTGCAGCTCCGCAACATTTACTTTAATAGACCTGAGCTGCAATACCAGACACAACCTGTAGACAGGGTGGCGCTAGTTTTAAAAGAAGGCAGCCATGTTTTTTCTAGTCTTGGACAACCCATTAAAGTCGTTTTATAACTTTGCCTGGTATAAAAGTTATAAAAGTTTACGTTTAAAGGACCCATCATAACTTGTGTAACAGACCTGGATCACGGTGAATTGCAGTCTCTGACGGCATCCTGGATGGATATAGTCACTCATAGTGCTGCAATGGCTGCTGCCGCCTACGGACGTGCAAAAGTTGACATTTTGGCTACATAATGCAATGAGGGTTACACTATTATAATAATATGGTAGAAGCAGGAGCCGCTCGTATCTGCGGTACTGTTATAGGAAGAAAAACACTCAAAAAATGTTCAGCCGGTCATGAGCCAATGTGAGGTTTCATCCACCATCCTGAGGTCCAGGCTGGAGGTCTCCACAGCTCCATACTGACCCCCATCTCTCCTGACAGTAATGAGGCCAAGCAGGAGACCGAACCTGACATCGATGTTTGGGAGATCCTTCGTAAAGCGCCCCCCTCCGAGTATGAGAAGATCGCTTTCCAGTACGGGATCACCGATCTCCGAGGGCTCCTGAAACGTCTGAAGAAGATGAAGAAAGAGGAGAAGAAGAGTGAAGGTGAGGAGGAGGTCTTAGCACACATTCATCCTAAAATATACGATAAGTGAGAAACGGACGATAATGTGCCGATCTGCTGATGGACAATATTCAGGAGATTAAGAGTCCAATGGCCAAAGATTAAAGCGAACCCCGAAAATGTTCATTCTGTGGGCTGGATGTTATAGAGGAGGAGATGCGGAGCAAATTATATATTACTTTGTAGGAAAAGGTTCAGTAGAACATTTATATTACTAATGGAAACTTTAATTCTGGATTTAGGAGTCCAGTGGGCGGGACCTAGACTGTCAGTCTCTTAGTAAGACCACCCACTGGACTCCTAAGCTCAGAAAGAGCAGTGTTTTCAATCAGTAAAAAAACAAGTTATTCTGAATCCTTTCCCACAAAACTTTATATCAGTCTGCTCGGCTCTAACTGGATGACAAGTATATAGTAAAATGCGCCCAAGTTATTATCACTGATCGCTTCTCATCTTTTATGCTGTGGATCGGAAAATAAAACCCACACAGATTTCTGATCTTTATTGCTGGTCTTCTGGGATAAACCGTAGTAAAGGTGTCAGGTCCTGGAGACCCCATGTCTCCCTCTAAGACCCACAAACCTTTTTCTTGAAAAATGGGGAGTCCAGAACCCCAAAAAAATACAAATTTAGCACAGATGTGGCCTGTACTAAAATTCTAAACAGAAGTCCCCCAACCTGATGAGGTGACCACGGACCACCACATCCAGGCGGCCAATTAATGGAGAATTTGGTGTGCAGTAAATTGTGTCCGATTTATAGAATCATACAATCGTAGATTTATAGAGACTGAGCTTTGCTGGTGTCAAAAATAACCCAACATTTCACAACCGCTTGTTTGTTAAATGATTCTGTTGTTACTGAAGTTTGGGATTGTGCAAGTGTAACCGCCCGCCCGGCCTTTCACCAAATTGTATGAATGTAGGACGGTATTATTTATTTGCACTACAGAATATGTGTAACTGGTCCTATACGGGGAAACCTTCGGTTCTTGAGTCCTATTCGAACTCTGGAATACTGAGGAGAACAACAGTAATGATCCCAATAACTCTCCCACTTGTAGGAAACTTCTCGCATACAATCAGGCCTTATGACTCGCTTGCTTTGCACAGTCCTTTTTGGATCAAAGAGTTGCTGAAAATTTGAGTGTAAAGTCAACAGCGCAAAAGGGCAACTTGGACAAACCTTGGCAGGTCCCAGAGAGTCTTCACCCTTATACCCCTATACAGAGATCTGCATATAGAGCTAGGCCCCCTCGGGTTGTGTCCACGGAGTAGCTCCCACGAAGTCTTCACCCTTATACCCCTATACAGAGATCTGGATATAGAGTAAGGCCCCCTCGGGTTGTGTCCATGGAGTAGCTCCCACGAAGTCTTCACCCTTATACCCCTATACAGAGATCTGGATATAGAGCAAGGCCCCCTCGGGTTGTGTCCACGGAGTAGCTCCCACGAAGTCTTCACCCTTATACCCCTATACAGAGATCTGGATATAGAGCAAGGCCCCCTCGGGTTGTGTCCACGGAGTAGCTCCCACGAAGTCTTCACCCTTATACCCCTATACAGAGATCTGGATATAGAGCAAGGCCCCCTCGGGTTGTGTCCACAGAGTAGCTCCCACGAAGTCTTCACCCTTATACCCCTATACAGAGATCTGGATATAGAGCAAGGCCCCCTCGGGTTGTGTCCACGGAGTAGCTGCTGGCCGGAGAATTGAGATTGAGGCAAGGATAGTCAAATATCTGGGAAGGGAAAACCCAGGACCAAAACACATGACAAAACCACAGTCAGTGGAACAGCCGGGGTCTGATACCAGTTGGACAGACCAAAACTAAGTTAGAAAGGCTAAAGCCAGGGGAGATAGCTGACAAAATTAGGATCAAAACGCGTCAGAATCAGGATATCAAGTCACAACAGCACCAGAGATGTCAGAAGTTAACTCCCCAGAATTTCTGGCAATGTTCATCAGTATGCTGGGAGTTTAAGTAAGGTGTGGTTCTGCACAATTGTCCACTTCTGCTGAGCTGCTGGACAGCACACACCCATTCTGCCTGACTGGGCAGTACCACAAGTACCAGCCATACTCGTATCTCAGGCTGTATAGTGTCTGCGCTGCCCTGACACCTCATCCACCAACCAGCGCCACCCGCAGGGTGAATACAGAGGTGCCTGGTGACAGAAGCTGACATGACCAGGGGATGTCCAGGTACCATGACATCACTCTTCCTCCATGATCAATGTGACATCACTCCAAAACAAAAAATCCATTTCCAGTGACCATATATTCTGCTCCCAAATAGTAAATGATCCCTTTAAGATTTACTGAAAGTCTAATGTCTACGGCTTCACACGTGATGGCAGTAGGTCGAAGACTCGTTTCGCTGACCGCTATTTTTCCCGTCTCCTCCGTACACATGCATGCTCGGCTCGGGCGGCATCTTTATTCCAATAAAAGAGGGTAAGTTGCCTCCGGACAGAGGATCCCGCCACGTTAAAAGTCAACGTGACAACCCTTCTATAACACGAAACCGGCCATCGATAAGAGAATCAAGAAGGATCCGTAAACAGGAGATCGTCAGCCGATCCTCCTGCCACAACAGGAACGGTCAGACATGACTTTGACAGATGCTGCTCAGGGTGATCGAAAGTTTTTTGCCATTTTGGGTTGTGAAGTTCTTTGGTCGTCACCGACAATTGTTTTTCACGCCATCTCTTTAGCTTTCCTGAAGAAGCTGGATGCCGCGTACCAAGTGGATAAGGGCCAGAAGATGAAGCTGGTTGTAGAAGTGGCGAATCCTGATGCCGAGGTGAAATGGCTGAAGAACGGCCAGGAGCTGCGCGTTACTGGAAGGTAGGACCTGATTATGGGGAGACCGGCCAAGTAGCCCACCCAAAATTCCAAATCGGGGGGCTAAAAGTATTGACAGACTTGAAGTAACGTGTTGATTTGGGCGATATATGGGGGGAGATTATTTCAGTGCTGATAATTGGGCGTTATATGGAGGTAAGTGTTTAGCGCGTGGATAGTAGTATTATTAGTATGTTGTACTTTACGGTACTGTGACTATCCTGCATCCATACCAGGTCACCAGGCCCCTCCATGAAGTGTGTTGTATCGGGGTCTCCACAGACTTTGACCTTCCACCAAGCATGGAAAATTGTCAGTATGTTCGGCCCTGTCTGTGCCATGTGGCTGTCATGTCTGATGCCGACATAACGAAGAATTATGGAGGCGTCAGGGGAGGGCACCCCCATTATAGTATTATAAACCTCCAAGTGGCATTTATATAGTTATAATCACACCTGTATGTAATAAATGACTGAGCGCATGGAGATGACCGTTCCTAGAATACTTAACCCATACGTCGTCTTCTCTCCTCTATTATTTGCCGTCTTCCTTTGCGCCTCGATGGATCGATCTGAAACGGTTACTGATCCTTCAGCAAGTAAGTTCTCCGATATATTCTTGAGATGTCCGTGTGTCTGACGTCAGTATGGTGAGATCCTATCAGGTCACCGAGGGCTAAATCTGCGCGATCCTAGCACAGCACCTGCCGGACACCTGCAAACTCTACCTATCCTTCCTGATTCACTTACTTCTATCTCGATGGGATGTTTGCGCGAACGAGTCTGCACAATTATTTTCTGCAAGTGCATGCACTCATTCGCCCCCATATGTGTGTACGGTTTGCAGTCCGTGAAATGGCACAGCGCCACACTGTGTTGAGGCCACTCTCGGTACTGCAGCTCTGATTACATTCACTTCAATAGGAGCTGCAGTACCAAAAACGGGCACCTTTGTAGGGGGGGGGGGTATGCCATTACAATGACAAGCTTTAGGTTCAGGGACCTGCACTGATCCTGATCCTTGCAGTTTCGGCCGGTCATCCACCGTGCAGGGGAACTGCAGCGTGGCACTATTAAAGCCAAACATATACTCCTTTTTCTTTATGACATCCTCCCTTATTTTGGACTATTTTAAGGACTCTCGGTCCTTTCTTAAGGTTAAAGGGACCGGTGTGAAGAAGCAGCACGTGTGATTGTCCTCAGTAGGAGTCTGGAGACGTCAGTCATTTCTTTCTCCCTACTTGTCACCACTTTAATTTTACCCAGCGCGAGATACTTGTGCCGTCCTTAATTATCTGCCTAAGTGCTTCACGTAAACCCGTCTGTCAATGACTGGATGAGGCAGAGGAAAGAGAAGCTGAAGATCCCTGCGGCCGACTCGTCCATAGTCACGGTCATACCCGTATGTACAAGGCAAAGTGGCCTGCTGGCGCCTCCCATTGGCAGCCGGCGCACAGGCACTTGCCCCGCCATAGTATTAATAAGCCACAGCCTCCATGCTAATCTATACCCTGACCGCCCATCTGTAATACTGCACCGGCCACAACTGCTCCATTTTCCCCTGAGGGTGTAGAAGAAGCGGCCCGGAGTATTGGGTATTTTACCGTACAATTAAAGGGACTGTCTTCTTTGACAATCTTTTTACAAAAAAGAAGTGATACTTACCTTATTCATTCTCTTTTTGACAGGTCCCCTGCCGGTCTCTGCTTCCTATTCCCTCTCTGTACATGGGAAATGACTCTTCAGCCAATCACTGGCTACAGTGGTCACCCTCCTCAGCCTGTGATTGGCCTCACTGGTCACATGACCCTGCATTGGGCCATTATTGCTGTAGTAGGAAGTAAAGACTGGCGGGGTACCAGTGTCTGAGCGTATGCGAGCGCGCGTGTAGGTGGGGGCTTCTTTTATTTAGATTTTTTAACCAGTCATCCCCACCCCGTTAACCTGGACAATGTGTAGTACTGCAGTTCATGGGATGAGCTGCAATACCAAGCATAGCCCATGGAGACGCTGTTTCTAGAAAAAAATACTTTTTTCTAACTTTGTGCATCTCACTTAATGTGTCGGCTGCGATAATTGAAGGTATAAGTGGTACGGCCTGTGCTATACTATGGCACAGGAGGACGAGCGGCAGCACCAGCCAGGACATGCATAGACCGAACCTGTCAGCGCTCCGTGATATTCACATTCTCATTTTTGTTTCTCAGATACATCTTTGAGAGCATCGGGAATAAAAGGATTTTGACCATTAACAACTGCTCGCTGGCGGACGACGCGGCGTACACGTGTGTGATAGGAGAGGAGAAGTGCTTCACCGAGCTCTTCGTCAGAGGTTTGTATCACACGTAAAGTCCATCATCATCATCCTCCATTGTAATGATCTTGTGTTTCCAAAGACAATGAGAACAGCACAATATTGTGCAAACCAAAGTCTGGTATCCATCAATATCACCATGCTGATGGTTTCCATGCAGCAACAAGAGCTATTTTGCTTCGACCCAAAGTAACTGGTTCCTGAAAAAGCAAAAAGATGAATAGAGATATTTTGCAAAGATGCCAGACTTTGCTTTTGGTCACTTGCGATCATATTTTGCAGGTGATGGAAGGTGTCAGACGTGTCAACGTTGCAAAAATGTTTTCATCAAGACTTATTTTTCGTTTGCACTTTGTCGTGTTACATGCTGCCCCTTCAGACAATTATATTCCTATAGCCTATAAGGTGTCGCTCCACTTCTGATATTCATTGCCCGGTCGAAACCTGCCACATAATCAGTTCTTCTTCCTCGGGATTTGAGCAAATTCGATGGTTTTCACAGTGATCAGTGCAGCATACAGCAATGTAATCACATGAGGGCACAGGTCACTTCCCACACAAAAATCAACACATTCACCTCCTGCTGTTGCCGAGATCCTAACACCATAAGAGGAGGAATATGATTGAGTAATGTGCTGTGTTCTGGTGCAGAGCCGCCGGTGCTGATCCTGCGTCCTCTGGAAGATCAAGCCGTGATGGTCGGAGAAAGAGTGGAGTTTGAATGTGAAGTGTCAGAGGAAGGAGCGCAGGTGAAGTGGTAAGTGACCATGGACCGTGGCGTGATAAGTATATAATACACACGTGGTCAGAATTGTTGTTACCCCTCGTTTAATGAAAGAAAAACCCACAATGGTCACAGAAATAACCAGAATCTGACAAAAAGTAATAATAAATTACAAATCTATGAAAATGAACAGATGACGGTCAGACATTGCTTCTCTGCTTCCACAGAATTTTAAAAACAATGAACCTCCTGAAATCGGCCTGGAGAGAAATGATGTTTCTTCTTCTTCTTCTTCTTCTTCTTCTTCTTCTTAACTTAATATTTGTTGAACCTTTTGCGGCGATCACTGCGATCAGACGATTCCTGTAACTGTCAATGAGACTTCTGCACCTCTCGACAGGTATTTTGGAGACTCCTCATGAGCAAACTGCTCCAGTTGTCTCGTGGTTGAAGGTCGCCTTTTCCAGACTGTTTCAGCTCTTTCCAAAGATGCTCAATAGGATTTCGGTCAGGACTCATAGAAGCCACTTCAGAATAGTCCGATGTTTTCCTCTTCGTCATTCTTGGGTGTTGTTAGCTGTGTGTTTTGGGTCATTATTCTGTTGCAAGACCCATGTCCTGCGACTGAGACCAAGCTTTCTGACACTGGGCAGCACATTTCTCTCTAGAATCCCTTTATAGTCTTGAGATTTCATTGTACCCTGCACAGATTCAAGACACCCTGTGCCAGATGCAGCAAAGCAACCCCAGAACATAACAGAGCCTCCACCATGTTTCACAGTAGGGACAGTGTTCTTTTCTTGATATGCTTCATTTTTCCGTCTGTGAACATAGAGCTGATGTGCCTTGCCAAAAACTTCCCTTTGTGTCTCATCTGTCCATAGGACATTCTCCCAGAAGCTTTGTGGCTTGTCAACATGTAGTTTCGCAAATTCCAGTCTACTATTCTTATGATTTTTTTTCAACAATGGTGTTCTCCCATGAAGTCCACTTTGGTTGAAACAACGACGGATGGTGCGATCTGACACTGATGTTCCTTGAGCTTGTAGTTCACCTTTAATCTCTTTAGAAGTTATCCTGGGCTCTTTTGTTACCATTCGTATTATCTGTCTCTTTGATTTGTCATCCATTTTCCACGTCCAGGGAGGTTGTCTACAGTCCCATGGATATTAAATTTCTGAATAATATGTGTAACTGTAGTCACAGGAACATCAAGCTGCTTGGAGACGGTCTTATAACCTTTAACATGCTTGTCTATAATTTTCTTTCTAATCTCCTGAGATAACTCTTTCCTTTGCTTCCTCTGGTCCATGTTGAGTGTCGTACACACCATGTTACCAAACAGCACAGTGAGTATCTGTAGCCCTATATACAGCACAGTGAGTATCTGTAGTCCTATATACAGCACAGTGAGTATCTGTAGCTCTATATACAGCACAGTGAGTATCTGTAGCCCTATATACAGCACAGTGAGTATCTGTAGCTCTATATACAGCACAGTGAGTATCTGTAGCCCTATATACAGCACAGTGAGTATCTGTAGCCCTATATACAGGCACAGTGAGTATCTGTAGCCCTATACACAGGCACAGTGAGTATCTGTAGCCCTATATACAGGCACAGTGAGTATCTGTAGCCCTATATACAGCACAGTGAGTATCTGTAGCCCTATATCCAGCACAGTGAGTATCTGTAGCCCTATATACAGGCACAGTGAGTATCTGTAGCCCTATATACAGGCACAGTGAGTATCTGTAGCCCTATATACAGCACAGTGAGTATCTGTAGCCCTATATACAGCACAGTGAGTATCTGTAGCCCTATATACAGGCACAGTGAGTATCTGTAGCTCTATATACAGGCACAGTGAGTATCTGTAGCCCTACATACAGCACAGTGAGTATCTGTAGCTCTATATACAGGCACAGTGAGTATCTGTAGCTCTATATACAGGCACAGTGAGTATCTGTAGCCCTATATACAGGCACAGTGAGTATCTGTAGCTCTATATACAGGCACAGTGAGTATCTGTAGCCCTATATACAGGCACAGTGAGTATCTGTAGCCCTATATACAGCACAGTGAGTATCTGTAGCCCTACATACAGCACAGTGAGTATCTGTAGCCCTATATACAGGCACAGTGAGTATCTGTAGCCCTATATACAGCACAGTGAGTATCTCTAGCTCTATATACAGCACAGTGAGTATCTGTAGCCCTATATACAGGCACAGTGAGTATCTGTAGCCCTATATACAGACACAGTGAGTATCTGTAGCCCTATATACAGCACAGTGAGTATCTGTAGCCCTATATACAGGCACAGTGAGTATCTGTAGCCCTATATACAGCACAGTGAGTATCTGTAGCCCTATATACAGCACAGTGAGTATCTGTAGCCCTATATACAGCACAGTGAGTATCTGTAGCCCTATATACAGCACAGTGAGTATCTGTAGCCCTATATACAGGCACAGTGAGTATCTGTAGCCCTATATACAGCACAGTGAGTATCTGTAGCCCTATATACAGCACAGTGAGTATCTGTAGCTCTATATACAGGCACAGTGAGTATCTGTAGCTCTATATACAGGCACAGTGAGTATCTGTAGCCCTATATACAGGCACAGTGAGTATCTGTAGCCCTATATACAGCACAGTGAGTATCTGTAGCCCTATATACAGCACAGTGAGTATCTGTAGCCCTATATACAGGCACAGTGAGTATCTGTAGCTCTATATACAGGCACAGTGAGTATCTGTAGCTCTATATACAGGCACAGTGAGTATCTGTAGCTCTATATACAGCAAAGTGAGTATCTGTAGTCCTATATACAGCACAGTGAGTATCTGTAGCCCTATATACAGGCACAGTGAGTATCTGTAGCCCTATATACAGCACGGTGAGTATCTGTAGCCCTATATACAGCACAGTGAGTATCTCTAGCCCTATATACAGGCACAGTGAGTATCTGTAGCTCTATATACAGCACAGTGAGTATCTGTAGCTCTATATACAGCACAGTGAGTATCTGTAGCCCTATATACAGGCACAGTGAGTATCTGTAGCCCTATATACAGCACAGTGAGTATCTGTAGCTCTATATACAGCACAGTGAGTATCTGTAGCCCTATATACAGGCACAGTGAGTATCTGTAGCCCTATATACAGCACAGTGAGTATCTGTAGCCCTATATACAGCACAGTGAGTATCTGTAGTCCTATATACAGGCACAGTGAGTATCTGTAGCTCTATATACAGCACAGTGAGTATCTGTAGCTCTATATACAGGCACAGTGAGTATCTGTAGCTCTATATACAGCACAGTGAGTATCTGTAGTCCTATATACAGGCACAGTGAGTATCTGTAGCTCTATATACAGGCACAGTGAGTATCTGTAGCCCTATATACAGGCACAGTGAGTATCTGTAGCTCTATATACAGGCACAGTGAGTATCTGTAGCCCTATATACAGGCACAGTGAGTATCTGTAGCCCTATATACAGCACAGTGAGTATCTGTAGCCCTACATACAGCACAGTGAGTATCTGTAGCCCTATATACAGGCACAGTGAGTATCTGTAGCCCTATATACAGCACAGTGAGTATCTCTAGCTCTATATACAGCACAGTGAGTATCTGTAGCCCTATATACAGGCACAGTGAGTATCTGTAGCCCTATATACAGACACAGTGAGTATCTGTAGCCCTATATACAGCACAGTGAGTATCTGTAGCCCTATATACAGGCACAGTGAGTATCTGTAGCCCTATGTACAGCACAGTGAGTATCTGTAGCCCTATATACAGCACAGTGAGTATCTGTAGCCCTATATACAGCACAGTGAGTATCTGTAGCCCTATATACAGCACAGTGAGTATCTGTAGCCCTATATACAGGCACAGTGAGTATCTGTAGCCCTATATACAGCACAGTGAGTATCTGTAGCCCTATATACAGCACAGTGAGTATCTGTAGCTCTATATACAGGCACAGTGAGTATCTGTAGCTCTATATACAGGCACAGTGAGTATCTGTAGCCCTATATACAGGCACAGTGAGTATCTGTAGCCCTATATACAGCACAGTGAGTATCTGTAGCCCTATATACAGCACAGTGAGTATCTGTAGCCCTATATACAGGCACAGTGAGTATCTGTAGCTCTATATACAGGCACAGTGAGTATCTGTAGCTCTATATACAGGCACAGTGAGTATCTGTAGCTCTATATACAGCAAAGTGAGTATCTGTAGTCCTATATACAGCACAGTGAGTATCTGTAGCCCTATATACAGGCACAGTGAGTATCTGTAGCCCTATATACAGCACGGTGAGTATCTGTAGCCCTATATACAGCACAGTGAGTATCTCTAGCCCTATATACAGGCACAGTGAGTATCTGTAGCTCTATATACAGCACAGTGAGTATCTGTAGCTCTATATACAGCACAGTGAGTATCTGTAGCCCTATATACAGGCACAGTGAGTATCTGTAGCCCTATATACAGCACAGTGAGTATCTGTAGCTCTATATACAGCACAGTGAGTATCTGTAGCCCTATATACAGGCACAGTGAGTATCTGTAGCCCTATATACAGCACAGTGAGTATCTGTAGCCCTATATACAGCACAGTGAGTATCTGTAGTCCTATATACAGGCACAGTGAGTATCTGTAGCTCTATATACAGCACAGTGAGTATCTGTAGCTCTATATACAGGCACAGTGAGTATCTGTAGCTCTATATACAGCACAGTGAGTATCTGTAGTCCTATATACAGGCACAGTGAGTATCTGTAGCTCTATATACAGCACAGTGAGTATCTGTAGCTCTATATACAGGCACAGTGAGTATCTGTAGCTCTATATACAGGCACAGTGAGTATCTGTAGCCCTATATACAGCACAGTGAGTATCTGTAGCTCTATATACAGCACAGTGAGTATCTGTAACCCTATATACAGCACAGTGAGTATCTGTAGCTCTATATACAGGCACAGTGAGTATCTGTAGCTCTATATACAGGCACAGTGAGTATCTGTAGCCCTATATACAGGCACAGTGAGTATCTGTAGCTCTATATACAGGCACAGTGAGTATCTGTAGCTCTATATACAGCACAGTGAGTATCTGTAGCCCTATATACAGGCACAGTGAGTATCTGTAGCCCTATATACAGCACAGTGAGTATCTGTAGCCCTATATACAGCACAGTGAGTATCTGTAGTCCTATATACAGGCACAGTGAGTATCTGTAGCTCTATATACAGCACAGTGAGTATCTGTAGCTCTATATACAGCACAGTGAGTATCTGTAGGTCTATATACAGCACAGTGAGTATCTCTAGTCCTATATACAGGCACAGTGAGTATCTGTAGCTCTATATACAGCACAGTGAGTATCTGTAGCTCTATATACAGGCACAGTGAGTATCTGTAGCTCTATATACAGGCACAGTGAGTATCTGTAGCCCTATATACAGGCACAGTGAGTATCTGTAGCTCTATATACAGGCACAGTGAGTATCTGTAGCCCTATATACAGCACAGTGAGTATCTTTAGCCCTATATACAGCACAGTGAGTATCTGTAGCCCTATATACAGGCACAGTGAGTATCTGTAGCCCTATATACAGGCACAGTGAGTATCTGTAGCCCTATATACAGGCACAGTGAGTATCTGTAGCCCTATATACAGGCACAGTGAGTATCTGTAGCCCTATATACAGGCACAGTGAGTATCTGTAGCTCTATATACAGGCACAGTGAGTATCTGTAGCCCTATATACAGCACAGTGAGTATCTGTAGCCCTATATACAGCACAGTGAGTATCTGTAGCCCTACATACAGCACAGTGAGTATCTGTAACCCTATACACAGGCACAGTGAGTATCTGTAGCTCTATATACAGGCACAGTGAGTATCTGTAGCCCTATACACAGGCACAGTGAGTATCTGTAGCCCTATATACAGGCACAGTGAGTATCTGTAGCCCTACATACAGCACAGTGAGTATCTGTAGCCCTATATACAGCACAGTGAGTATCTGTAGCCCTATATACAGGCACAGTGAGTATCTGTAGCCCTATATACAGGCACAGTGAGTATCTGTAGCCCTATATACAGGCACAGTGAGTATCTGTAGCCCTATATACAGCACAGTGAGTATCTGTAGCCCTACATACAGCACAGTGAGTATCTGTAGCCCTATATACAGGCACAGTGAGTATCTGTAGCCCTATATACAGCACAGTGAGTATCTGTAGCTCTATATACAGCACAGTGAGTATCTGTAGCCCTATATACAGCACAGTGAGTATCTGTAGCTCTATATACAGCACAGTGAGTATCTGTAGCCCTATATACAGGCACAGTGAGTATCTGTAGCCCTATATACAGGCACAGTGAGTATCTGTAGCCCTATATACAGCACAGTGAGTATCTGTAGCCCTATATACAGGCACAGTGAGTATCTGTAGCCCTATATACAGCACAGTGAGTATCTGTAGCCCTATATACAGCACAGTGAGTATCTGTAGCCCTATATACAGGCACAGTGAGTATCTGTAGCCCTATATACAGCACAGTGAGTATCTGTAGCCCTATATACAGGCACAGTGAGTATCTGTAGCTCTATATACAGGCACAGTGAGTATCTGTAGCTCTATATACAGGCACAGTGAGTATCTGTAGCCCTATATACAGGCACAGTGAGTATCTGTAGCTCTATATACAGCACAGTGAGTATCTGTAGCCCTATATGCAGGCACAGTGAGTATCTGTAGCTCTATATACAGCACAGTGAGTATCTGTAGCCCTATAATACAGCACAGTGAGTATCTGTAGCTCTATATACAGGCACAGTGAGTATCTGTAGCTCTATATACAGGCACAGTGAGTATCTGTAGCCCTATATACAGCACAGTGAGTATCTGTAGCCCTATATACAGGCACAGTGAGTATCTGTAGCTCTATATACAGCACAGTGAGTATCTGTAGTCCTATATACAGCACAGTGAGTATCTGTAGCCCTATATACAGGCACAGTGAGTATCTGTAGCCCTATATACAGCACGGTGAGTATCTGTAGCCCTATATACAGCACAGTGAGTATCTGTAGCCCTATATACAGGCACAGTGAGTATCTGTAGCTCTATATACAGCACAGTGAGTATCTGTAGCTCTATATACAGCACAGTGAGTATCTGTAGCCCTATATACAGGCACAGTGAGTATCTGTAGCCCTATATACAGCACAGTGAGTATCTGTAGCTCTATATACAGCACAGTGAGTATCTGTAGCCCTATATACAGGCACAGTGAGTATCTGTAGCCCTATATACAGGCACAGTGAGTATCTGTAGCCCTATATACAGCACAGTGAGTATCTGTAGCCCTATATACAGGCACAGTGAGTATCTGTAGCCCTATATACAGCACAGTGAGTATCTGTAGCCCTATATACAGCACAGTGAGTATCTGTAGTCCTATATACAGGCACAGTGAGTATCTGTAGCTCTATATACAGCACAGTGAGTATCTGTAGCTCTATATACAGGCACAGTGAGTATCTGTAGCTCTATATACAGCACAGTGAGTATCTGTAGCTCTATATACAGGCACAGTGAGTATCTGTAGCCCTATATACAGCACAGTGAGTATCTGTAGCCCTATATACAGGCACAGTGAGTATCTGTAGCCCTATATACAGGCACAGTGAGTATCTGTAGCCCTATATACAGGCACAGTGAGTATCTGTAGCCCTATATACAGCACAGTGAGTATCTATATCTCTATATACAGGCACAGTGAGTATCTGTAGCCCTATATACAGGCACAGTGAGTATCTGTAGCCCTATATACAGGCACAGTGAGTATCTGTAGCCCTATATACAGCACAGTGAGTATCTGTAGCCCTACATACAGCACAGTGAGTATCTGTAGCCCTATATACAGGCACAGTGAGTATCTGTAGCCCTATATACAGCACAGTGAGTATCTGTAGCTCTATATACAGCACAGTGAGTATCTGTAGCCCTATATACAGCACAGTGAGTATCTGTAGCTCTATATACAGCACAGTGAGTATCTGTAGCCCTATATACAGGCACAGTGAGTATCTGTAGCCCTATATACAGGCACAGTGAGTATCTGTAGCCCTATATACAGCACAGTGAGTATCTGTAGCCCTATATACAGTCACAGTGAGTATCTGTAGCCCTATATACAGCACAGTGAGTATCTGTAGCCCTATATACAGCACAGTGAGTATCTGTAGCCCTATATACAGCACAGTGAGTATCTGTAGCCCTATATACAGGCACAGTGAGTATCTGTAGCCCTATATACAGCACAGTGAGTATCTGTAGCCCTATATACAGCACAGTGAGTATCTGTAGCTCTATATACAGGCACAGTGAGTATCTGTAGCTCTATATATAGGCACAGTGAGTATCTGTAGCTCTATATACAGCAAAGTGAGTATCTGTAGTCCTATATACAGGCACAGTGAGTATCTGTAGCCCTATATACAGCACGGTGAGTATCTGTAGCCCTATATACAGCACAGTGAGTATCTGTAGCCCTATATACAGGCACAGTGAGTATCTGTAGCTCTATATACAGGCACAGTGAGTATCTGTAGCTCTATATACAGGCACAGTGAGTATCTGTAGCTCTATATACAGGCACAGTGAGTATCTGTAGTCCTATATACAGCACAGTGAGTATCTGTAGCCCTATATACAGGCACAGTGAGTATCTGTAGCTCTATATACAGCAAAGTGAGTATCTGTAGTCCTATATACAGCACAGTGAGTATCTGTAGCCCTATATACAGGCACAGTGAGTATCTGTAGCCCTATATACAGCACGGTGAGTATCTGTAGCCCTATATACAGCACAGTGAGTATCTGTAGCCCTATATACAGGCACAGTGAGTATCTGTAGCTCTATATACAGCACAGTGAGTATCTGTAGCTCTATATACAGCACAGTGAGTATCTGTAGCCCTATATACAGGCACAGTGAGTATCTGTAGCCCTATATACAGCACAGTGAGTATCTGTAGCTCTATATACAGCACAGTGAGTATCTGTAGCCCTATATACAGGCACAGTGAGTATCTGTAGCCCTATATACAGGCACAGTGAGTATCTGTAGCCCTATATACAGCACAGTGAGTATCTGTAGCCCTATATACAGGCACAGTGAGTATCTGTAGCCCTATATACAGCACAGTGAGTATCTGTAGCCCTATATACAGCACAGTGAGTATCTGTAGTCCCATATACAGGCACAGTGAGTATCTGTAGCTCTATATACAGCACAGTGAGTATCTGTAGCTCTATATACAGGCACAGTGAGTATCTGTAGCTCTATATACAGCACAGTGAGTATCTGTAGCTCTATATACAGGCACAGTGAGTATCTGTAGCCCTATATACAGCACAGTGAGTATCTGTAGCCCTATATACAGGCACAGTGAGTATCTGTAGCCCTATATACAGGCACAGTGAGTATCTGTAGCCCTATATACAGGCACAGTGAGTATCTGTAGCCCTATATACAGCACAGTGAGTATCTGTAGCCCTATATACAGGCACAGTGAGTATCTGTAGCCCTATATACAGCACAGTGAGTATCTGTAGCTCTATATACAGCACAGTGAGTATCTGTAGCCCTATATACAGCACAGTGAGTATCTGTAGCTCTATATACAGCACAGTGAGTATCTGTAGCCCTATATACAGGCACAGTGAGTATCTGTAGCCCTATATACAGGCACAGTGAGTATCTGTAGCCCTATATACAGCACAGTGAGTATCTGTAGCCCTATATACAGTCACAGTGAGTATCTGTAGCCCTATATACAGCACAGTGAGTATCTGTAGCCCTATATACAGCACAGTGAGTATCTGTAGCCCTATATACAGCACAGTGAGTATCTGTAGCCCTATATACAGGCACAGTGAGTATCTGTAGCCCTATATACAGCACAGTGAGTATCTGTAGCCCTATATACAGCACAGTGAGTATCTGTAGCTCTATATACAGGCACAGTGAGTATCTGTAGCTCTATATACAGGCACAGTGAGTATCTGTAGCCCTATATACAGCACGGTGAGTATCTGTAGCCCTATATACAGGCACAGTGAGTATCTGTAGCTCTATATACAGGCACAGTGAGTATCTGTAGCTCTATATACAGGCACAGTGAGTATCTGTAGCTCTATATACAGCAAAGTGAGTATCTGTAGCCCTATATACAGGCACAGTGAGTATCTGTAGCCCTATATACAGGCACAGTGAGTATCTGTAGCCCTATATACAGGCACAGTGAGTATCTGTAGCCCTATATACAGCACGGTGAGTATCTGTAGCCCTATATACAGCACAGTGAGTATCTGTAGCCCTATATACAGGCACAGTGAGTATCTGTAGCTCTATATACAGCACAGTGAGTATCTGTAGCTCTATATACAGCACAGTGAGTATCTGTAGCCCTATATACAGGCACAGTGAGTATCTGTAGCCCTATATACAGCACGGTGAGTATCTGTAGCCCTATATACAGCACAGTGAGTATCTGTAGCCCTATATACAGGCACAGTGAGTATCTGTAGCTCTATATACAGGCACAGTGAGTATCTGTAGCTCTATATACAGGCACAGTGAGTATCTGTAGCTCTATATACAGCAAAGTGAGTATCTGTAGTCCTATATACAGGCACAGTGAGTATCTGTAGCCCTATATACAGGCACAGTGAGTATCTGTAGCTCTATATACAGGCACAGTGAGTATCTGTAGCTCTATATACAGCACAGTGAGTATCTGTAGCCCTATATACAGGCACAGTGAGTATCTGTAGCTCTATATACAGGCACAGTGAGTATCTGTAGCTCTATATACAGCACAGTGAGTATCTGTAGCCCTATATACAGGCACAGTGAGTATCTGTAGCCCTATATACAGCACGGTGAGTATCTGTAGCCCTATATACAGCACAGTGAGTATCTGTAGCCCTATATACAGGCACAGTGAGTATCTGTAGCTCTATATACAGGCACAGTGAGTATCTGTAGCTCTATATACAGGCACAGTGAGTATCTGTAGCTCTATATACAGCACAGTGAGTATCTGTAGCCCTATATACAGCACAGTGAGTATCTGTAGCCCTATATACAGGCACAGTGAGTATCTGTAGCTCTATATACAGCACAGTGAGTATCTGTAGCTCTATATACAGCACAGTGAGTATCTGTAGCCCTATATACAGCACGGTGAGTATCTGTAGCCCTATATACAGCACAGTGAGTATCTGTAGCCCTATATACAGGCACAGTGAGTATCTGTAGCTCTATATACAGGCACAGTGAGTATCTGTAGCTCTATATACAGCACAGTGAGTATCTGTAGCTCTATATACAGCACAGTGAGTATCTGTAGCCCTATATACAGGCACAGTGAGTATCTGTAGCTCTATATACAGCACAGTGAGTATCTGTAGCCCTATATACAGCACAGTGAGTATCTGTAGCCCTATATACAGGCACAGTGAGTATCTGTAGCTCTATATACAGCACAGTGAGTATCTGTAGCTCTATATACAGCACAGTGAGTATCTGTAGCCCTATATACAGGCACAGTGAGTATCTGTAGCCCTATATACAGCACAGTGAGTATCTGTAGCTCTATATACAGCACAGTGAGTATCTGTAGCCCTATATACAGCACAGTGAGTATCTGTAGCTCTATATACAGCACAGTGAGTATCTGTAGCCCTATATACAGGCACAGTGAGTATCTGTAGCCCTATATACAGCACAGTGAGTATCTGTAGCCCTATATACAGCACAGTGAGTATCTGTAGTCCTATATACAGGCACAGTGAGTATCTGTAGCTCTATATACAGCACAGTGAGTATCTGTAGCCCTATATACAGCACAGTGAGTATCTGTAGTCCTATATACAGGCACAGTGAGTATCTGTAGCTCTATATACAGCACAGTGAGTATCTGTAGCTCTATATACAGGCACAGTGAGTATCTGTAGCTCTATATACAGCACAGTGAGTATCTGTAGCTCTATATACAGGCACAGTGAGTATCTGTAGCTCTATATACAGGCACAGTGAGTATCTGTAGCTCTATATACAGCACAGTGAGTATCTGTAGCTCTATATACAGGCACAGTGAGTATCTGTAGCTCTATATACAGCACAGTGAGTATCTGTAGCTCTATATACAGGCACAGTGAGTATCTGTAGCTCTATATACAGGCACAGTGAGTATCTGTAGCTCTGTATACAGCACAGTGAGTATCTGTAGCTCTATATACAGGCACAGTGAGTATCTGTAGCTCTATATACAGCACAGTGAGTATCTGTAGCTCTATATACAGGCACAGTGAGTATCTGTAGCTCTATATACAGGCACAGTGAGTATCTGTAGTCCTATATACAGGCACAGTGAGTATCTGTAGCCCTATATACAGCACAGTGAGTATCTGTAGCTCTATATACAGGCACAGTGAGTATCTGTAGCTCTATATACAGCACAGTGAGTATCTGTAGCTCTATATACAGGCACAGTGAGTATCTGTAGCTCTATATACAGGCACAGTGAGTATCTGTAGCTCTATATACAGCACAGTGAGTATCTGTAGCTCTATATACAGGCACAGTGAGTATCTGTAGCTCTATATACAGCACAGTGAGTATCTGTAGCTCTATATACAGGCACAGTGAGTATCTGTAGCTCTATATACAGGCACAGTGAGTATCTGTAGCTCTGTATACAGCACAGTGAGTATCTGTAGCTCTATATACAGGCACAGTGAGTATCTGTAGCTCTATATACAGCACAGTGAGTATCTGTAGCCCTATATACAGGCACAGTGAGTATCTGTAGCCCTATATACAACACAGTGAGTATCTGTAGCCCTATATACAGCACAGTGAGTATCTGTAGTCCTATATACAGGCACAGTGAGTATCTGTAGCTCTATATACAGCACAGTGAGTATCTGTAGCTCTATATACAGCACAGTGAGTATCTGTAGCTCTATATACAGGCACAGTGAGTATCTATATCCCTATATACAGCACAGTGAGTATCTGTAGCTCTATATACAGCACAGTGAGTACCTGTAGCTCTATATACAGCACAGTGAGTATCTGTAGGTCTATATACAGCACAGTGAGTATCTGTAGCTCTATATACAGGCACAGTGAGTATCTATATCCCTATATACAGCACAGTGAGTATCTGTAGCTCTATATACAGCACAGTGAGTACCTGTAGCCCTATATACAGGCACAGTGATTATCTGTAGCCCTATATACAGCACAGTGAGTATCTGTAGCTCTATATACAGCACAGTGAGTATCTGTAGGTCTATATACAGCACAGTGAGTATCTGTAGCTCTATATACAGGCACAGTGAGTATCTATATCCCTATATACAGCACAGTGAGTATCTGTAGCTCTATATACAGCACAGTGAGTACCTGTAGCCCTATATACAGGCACAGTGAGTATCTGTAGCCCTATATACAGGCACAGTGAGTATCTGTAGCCCTATATACAGCACAGTGAGTATCTGTAGCCCTATATACGGCACAGTGAGTATCTGTAGCCCTATATACAGGCACAGTGAGTATCTGTAGCCCTATATACAGGCACAGTGAGTATCTGTAGCCCTATATACAGGCACAGTGAGTATCTATATCCCTATATACAGCACAGTGAGTATCTGTAGCTCTATATACAGCACAGTGAGTACCTGTAGCCCTATATACAGGCACAGTGAGTATCTGTAGCCCTATATACAGGCACAGTGAGTATCTGTAGCCCTATATACAGCACAGTGAGTATCTGTAGCCCTATATACGGCACAGTGAGTATCTGTAGCCCTATATACAGGCACAGTGAGTATCTGTAGCCCTATATACAGGCACAGTGAGTATCTGTAGCCCTATATACAGCACAGTGAGTATCTGTAGTCCTATATACAGGCACAGTGAGTATCTGTAGCCCTATATACAGGCACAGTGAGTATCTGTAGCCCTATATACAGCACAGTGAGTATCTGTAGTCCTATATACAGGCACAGTGAGTATCTGTAGCTCTATATACAGCACAGTGAGTATCTGTAGCCCTATATACAGGCACAGTGAGTATCTGTACTCCTATATACAGGCACAGTGAGTATCTGTAGCCCTATATACAGCACAGTGAGTATCTGTAGCCCTATATACAGCACAGTGAGTATCTGTAGCCCTATATACAGGCACAGTGAGTATCTGTAGCCCTATATACAGGCACAATGAGTATCTGTAGCTCTATATACAGCACAGTGAGTATCTGTACTCCTATATACAGGCACAGTGAGTATCTGTACTCCTATATACAGGCACAGTGAGTAGCTGTACTCCTATATACAGGCACAGTGAGTATCTGTAGCCCTATATACAGGCACAGTGAGTATCTGTAGCCCTATATACAGCACAGTGAGTATCTGTACTCCTATATACAGGCACAGTGAGTATCTGTACTCCTATATACAGGCACAGTGAGTATCTGTAGCCCTATATGCAGGCACAGTGAGTATCTGTAGCTCTATATACAGGCACAGTGAGTATCTGTAGCCCTATATACAGCACAGTGAGTATCTGTAGCCCTATATACAGGCACAGTGAGTATCTGTAGCCCTATATACAGCACAGTGAGTATCTGTAGCCCTATATACAGGCACAGTGACTATCTGTAGCATTATATACAGGCACAGTGAGTATCTGTAGCCCTATATACAGGCACAGTGAGTATCTGTAGCTCTATATACAGGCACAGTGAGTATCTGTAGCCCTATATACAGGCACAGTGAGTATCTGTAGCTCTATATACAGCACAGTGAGTATCTGTATCCCTATATACAGCACAGTGAGTATCTGTAGTCCTATATACAGGCACAGTGAGTATCTGTAGTCCTATATACAGGCACAGTGAGTTTCTGAAGCTCTATATACAGCACAGTGAGTATCTGTATCCCTATATACAGCACAGTGAGTATCTGTAGTCCTATATACAGGCACAGTGAGTATCTGTAGCCCTATATACAGCACAGTGAGTATCTGTATCCCTATATACAGCACAGTGAGTATCTGTATCCCTATATACAGCACAGTGAGTATCTGTAGTCCTATATACAGGCACAGTGAGTATCTGTAGCCCTATATACAGGCACAGTGAGTATCTGTAGCCCTATATACAGCACAGTGAGTATCTGTAGCTCTATATACAGCACAGTGAGTATCTGTAGCCCTATATACAGCACAGTGAGTATCTGTAGCCCTATATACAGGCACAGTGAGTATCTGTAGCCCTATATACAGCACAGTGAGTATCTGTAGCTCTATATACAGCACAGTGAGTATCTGTAGCCCTATATACAGCACAGTGAGTATCTGTAGCTCTATATACAGCACAGTGAGTATCTGTAGCCCTATATACAGGCACAGTGAGTATCTGTAGCCCTATATACAGCACAGTGAGTATCTGTAGCCCTATATACAGCACAGTGAGTATCTGTAGTCCTATATACAGGCACAGTGAGTATCTGTAGCTCTATATACAGCACAGTGAGTATCTGTAGCCCTATATACAGCACAGTGAGTATCTGTAGTCCTATATACAGGCACAGTGAGTATCTGTAGCTCTATATACAGCACAGTGAGTATCTGTAGCTCTATATACAGGCACAGTGAGTATCTGTAGCTCTATATACAGGCACAGTGAGTATCTGTAGCTCTATATACAGCACAGTGAGTATCTGTAGCTCTATATACAGGCACAGTGAGTATCTGTAGCTCTATATACAGGCACAGTGAGTATCTGTAGCTCTATATACAGCACAGTGAGTATCTGTAGCTCTATATACAGGCACAGTGAGTATCTGTAGCTCTATATACAGCACAGTGAGTATCTGTAGCTCTATATACAGGCACAGTGAGTATCTGTAGCTCTATATACAGGCACAGTGAGT
Organism: Phyllobates terribilis; assembly: GCF_046119375.1. NCBI lineage: Eukaryota > Metazoa > Chordata > Amphibia > Anura > Dendrobatidae > Phyllobates > Phyllobates terribilis. The sequence continues at coordinate 161,167,499 of NW_027362773.1, read as the reverse complement.
ATCTGTAGCTCTGTATACAGCACAGTGAGTATCTGTAGCTCTATATACAGCACAGTGAGTATCTGTAGCTCTATATACAGCACAGTGAGTATCTGTAGCCCTATATACAGGCACAGTGAGTATCTGTAGCCCTATATACAGCACAGTGAGTATCTGTAGTCCTATATACAGGCACAGTGAGTATCTGTAGCTCTATATACAGCACAGTGAGTATCTGTAGCTCTATATACAGCACAGTGAGTATCTGTAGGTCTATATACAGCACAGTGAGTATCTGTAGCTCTATATACAGGCACAGTGAGTATCTATATCCCTATATACAGCACAGTGAGTATCTGTAGCTCTATATACAGCACAGTGAGTACCTGTAGCCCTATATACAGGCACAGTGAGTATCTGTAGCCCTATATACAGGCACAGTGAGTATCTGTAGCCCTATATACAGCACAGTGAGTATCTGTAGCCCTATATACGGCACAGTGAGTATCTGTAGCCCTATATACAGGCACAGTGAGTATCTGTAGCCCTATATACAGGCACAGTGAGTATCTGTAGCCCTATATACAGGCACAGTGAGTATCTATATCCCTATATACAGCACAGTGAGTATCTGTAGCTCTATATACAGCACAGTGAGTACCTGTAGCCCTATATACAGGCACAGTGAGTATCTGTAGCCCTATATACAGGCACAGTGAGTATCTGTAGCCCTATATACAGCACAGTGAGTATCTGTAGCCCTATATACGGCACAGTGAGTATCTGTAGCCCTATATACAGGCACAGTGAGTATCTGTAGCCCTATATACAGGCACAGTGAGTATCTGTAGCCCTATATACAGCACAGTGAGTATCTGTAGTCCTATATACAGGCACAGTGAGTATCTGTAGCCCTATATACAGGCACAGTGAGTATCTGTAGCCCTATATACAGCACAGTGAGTATCTGTAGTCCTATATACAGGCACAGTGAGTATCTGTAGCTCTATATACAGCACAGTGAGTATCTGTAGCCCTATATACAGGCACAGTGAGTATCTGTACTCCTATATACAGGCACAGTGAGTATCTGTAGCCCTATATACAGCACAGTGAGTATCTGTAGCCCTATATACAGGCACAGTGAGTATCTGTACTCCTATATACAGGCACAGTGAGTATCTGTACTCCTATATACAGGCACAGTGAGTATCTGTAGCCCTATATACAGGCACAGTGAGTATCTGTAGCTCTATATACAGGCACAGTGAGTATCTGTAGCCCTATATACAGCACAGTGAGTATCTGTAGCCCTATATACAGGCACAGTGAGTATCTGTAGCTCTATATACAGGCACAGTGAGTATCTGTAGCCCTATATACAGCACAGTGAGTATCTGTAGCCCTATATACAGGCACAGTGAGTATCTGTAGCCCTATATACAGGCACAGTGAGTATCTGTAGCTCTATATACAGGCACAGTGAGTATCTGTAGCCCTATATACAGGCACAGTGAGTATCTGTAGCTCTATATACAGCACAGTGAGTATCTGTATCCCTATATACAGCACAGTGAGTATCTGTAGTCCTATATACAGGCACAGTGAGTATCTGTAGTCCTATATACAGGCACAGTGAGTTTCTGTAGCTCTATATACAGCACAGTGAGTATCTGTATCCCTATATACAGCACAGTGAGTATCTGTAGTCCTATATACAGGCACAGTGAGTATCTGTAGCCCTATATACAGCACAGTGAGTATCTGTATCCCTATATACAGCACAGTGAGTATCTGTATCCCTATATACAGCACAGTGAGTATCTGTAGTCCTATATACAGGCACAGTGAGTATCTGTAGCCCTATATACAGGCACAGTGAGTATCTGTAGCCCTATATACAGCACAGTGAGTATCTGTAGCTCTATATACAGCACAGTGAGTATCTGTAGCCCTATATACAGCACAGTGAGTATCTGTAGCCCTATATACAGCACAGTGAGTATCTGTAGTCCTATATACAGGCACAGTGAGTATCTGTAGCCCTATATACAGGCACAGTGAGTATCTGTAGCCCTATATACAGGCACAGTGAGTATCTGTAGCCCTATATACAGGCACAGTGAGTATCTGTAGCTCTATATACAGCACAGTGAGTATCTGTAGCTCTATATACAGCACAGTGAGTATCTGTAGCTCTATATACAGGCACAGTGAGTATCTGTAGCTCTATATACAGGCACAGTGAGTATCTGTAGCTCTATATACAGGCACAGTGAGTATCTGTAGCCCTATATACAGGCACAGTGAGTATCTGTAGCTCTATATACAGGCACAGTGAGTATCTGTAGCTCTATATACAGCACAGTGAGTATCTGTAGCTCTATATACAGGCACAGTGAGTATCTGTAGCCCTATATACAGGCACAGTGAGTATCTGTAGCTCTATATACAGCACAGTGAGTATCTGTAGCTCTATATACAGGCACAGTGAGTATCTGTAGCTCTATATACAGGCACAGTGAGTATCTGTAGCTCTATATACAGCACAGTGAGTATCTGTAGCCCTATATACAGGCACAGTGAGTATCTGTAGCCCTATATACAGGCACAGTGAGTATCTGTAGCCCTATATACAGGCACAGTGAGTATCTGTAGCCCTATATACAGGCACAGTGAGTATCTGTAGCCCTATATACAGGCACAGTGAGTATCTGTAGCCCTATATACAGCACAGTGAGTATCTGTAGTCCTATATACAGGCACAGTGAGTATCTGTAGCCCTATATACAGGCACAGTGAGTATCTGTAGCCCTATATACAGGCACAGTGAGTATCTGTAGCCCTATATACAGGCACAGTGAGTATCTGTAGCTCTATATACAGCACAGTGAGTATCTGTAGCTCTATATACAGGCACAGTGAGTATCTGTAGCTCTATATACAGCACAGTGAGTATCTGTAGTCCTATATACAGGCACAGTGAGTATCTGTAGCCCTTTATACAGGCACAGTGAGTATCTGTAGCCCTATATACAGCACAGTGAGTATCTGTAGCCCTATATACAGGCACAGTGAGTATCTGTAGCCCTTTATACAGGCACAGTGAGTATCTGTAGCTCTATATACAGCAGAGTGAGTATCTGTAGCTCTATATACAGCACAGTGAGTATCTGTAGCTCTATATACAGCACAGTGAGTATCTGTAGCTCTATATACAGCACAGTGAGTATCTGTAGCTCTATATACAGGCACAGTGAGTATCTGTAGCCCTATATACAGCACAGCGAGTATCTGTAGCTCTATATACAGCACAGTGAGTATCTGTAGCTCTATATACAGGCACAGTGAGTATCTGTAGCTCTATATACAGCACAGTGAGTATCTGTAGCTCTATATACAGGCACAGTGAGTATCTGTAGCTCTACAGTCATATGAAAAAGTTTGGGCACCCCTATTAATCTTAAGCTTAATGTTTTATAAAAATTGGTGTTTTTGCAGCAGCTATTTCAGTTTGATATATGTAATAACTGTTGGACACAGTAATGTTTCTGCCTTGAAATGAGGTTTATTGTACTAACAGAAAATGTGCAATCTGCATTCAAACAAAATTTGACAGGTGCATAAGTATGGGCACCTCACCAGAAAAGTGACATTAATATTTAGTAGATCCTCCTTTTGCCTCTAGTCGCTTCCTGTAGCTTTTAATGATTTCCTGGATCCTGGATGAAGGTATTTTTGACCATTCCTCTTTACAAAACAATTCCAGTTCAGTTAAGTTTGATGGTCGCCGAGCATGGACAGCCCTCTTCAAATGATCCCACAGATGTTCAATGATATTCAGGTCTGGGGACTGGGATGGCCATTCCAGAACATTGTAATTGTTCCTCTGCATGAATGCCTGAGTAGATTTGGAGCGGTGTTTTGGATCATTGTCTTGCTGAAAGATCCATCCCCTGCGTAACTTCAACTTTATCACTGATTCTTGAACACTATTGTCAAGAATCTGCTGATACTGAGTGGAATCCATGCGTCCCTCAACTTTAACAAGATTCCCAGTGCCGGCATTGACCACACAACCCCAAAGCATGATGGAACCTCCACCAAATTTTACTGTGGGTAGCAAGTGTTTTTCTTGAGTGCTGTGTTTTTTTTGCCACCATGCATAACGCCTTTTTGTATGACCAAAAAACTCAATCTTGGTTTCATCTGTCCACAGGACCTTCTTCCAAAAAGAAATTGGCTTCTCCAAATGTGCTTTTGCATACCTCAGCCGACTCTGTTTGTGGCGTGCTTGCAGAAACGGCTTCTTTCGCATCACTCTCCCATACAGCTTCTCCTTGTGCAAAGTGCGTTGTATAGTTGACCGATGCACAGTGACACCATCTGCAGCAAGTTGATGCTGCAGCTCTCTGGAGGTGGTCTGAGGATTGTCCTTGACTGATCTCACCATTCTTCTTCTCTGCCTTTCTGATGTTTTTCTTGGCCTGCCACTTCTGGCCTTAACAAGAACTGTCACTGTGTTCTTCCATTTCCTTACTATGTTTCTCATAGTGGAAACTGACAGGTTAAATCTCTGAGCCAGCTTTTTGTATCCTTCCCCTGAACAACTATGTTGAATAATCTTTGTTTTCAGATCATTTGACAGTTTTTTGAGGAGCCCATGATGCCACTCTACAGAGGAAATTCAAACAGGAGAACAACTTGCAAAGTGGCACTTTAAGTAGCTTTTCTCATGATTGCATACACCTGGCTATGAAGTTCAAAGCTTAATGAGGTTACAAAACCAAAAAAAGTGCTTTAGCAAGTCAGTAAAAAGTAGGTAGGAGTATTTAAAACAAGAAAATGATAAGGGTGCCCATACTTATGCACCTCTCAAATTTTGTTTGAATGCAGATTGCACATTTTCTGTTAGTACAATAAACCTCATTTCAAGGCAGAAACATTACTGTGTCCAACAGTTATTACATAGATCAAACTGAAATAGCTGCTGCAAAAACACCAATTTTTATAAAACATTAAGCTTAAGATTAATAGGGGTGCCCAAACTTTGTCATATGACTGTATATACAGGCACAGTGAGTATCTGTAGCCCTATATACAGCACAGTGAGTATCTGTAGCCCTATATACAGGCACAGTGAGTATCTGTAGCTCTATATACAGGCACAGTGAGTATCTGTAGCTCTATATACAGCACAGTGAGTATCTGTAGCCCTATATACAGGCACAGTGAGTATCTGTAGCCCTATATACAGGCACAGTGAGTATCTGTAGCCCTATATACAGGCACAGTGAGTATCTGTAGCCCTATATACAGGCACAGTGAGTATCTGTAGCCCTATATACAGGCACAGTGAGTATCTGTAGCCCTATATACAGCACAGTGAGTATCTGTAGCCCTATATACAGGCAGAGTGAGTATCTGTAGCCCTATATACAGGCACACTGAGTATCTGTAGCTCTATATACAGGCACAGTGAGTATCTGTAGCTCTATATACAGGCACAGTGAGTATCTGTAGCTCTATATACAGCACAGTGAGTATCTGTAGCTCTATATACAGGCACAGTGAGTATCTGTAGCCCTATATACAGGCACAGTGAGTATCTGTAGCTCTATATACAGGCACAGTGAGTATCTGTAGCCCTATATACAGGCACAGTGAGTATCTGTAGCTCTATATACAGGCACAGTGAGTATCTGTAGCTCTATATACAGGCACAGTGAGTATCTGTAGCCCTATATACAGGCACAGTGAGTATCTGTAGCTCTATATACAGGCACAGTGAGTATCTGTAGCTCTATATACAGCACAGTGAGTATCTGTAGCTCTATATACAGGCACAGTGAGTATCTGTAGCCCTATATACAGACACAGTGAGTATCTGTAGCTCTATATACAGCACAGTGAGTATCTGTAGCTCTATATACAGCACAGTGAGTATCTGTAGCTCTATATACAGCACAGTGAGTATCTGTAGCTCTATATACAGCACAGTGAGTATCTGTAGCCCTATATACAGGCACAGTGAGTATCTGTAGCTCTATATACAGGCACAGTGAGTATCTGTAGCCCTATATACAGCACAGTGAGTATCTGTAGCCCTATATACAGCACAGTGAGTATCTGTAGCCCTATATACAGGCACAGTGAGTATCTGTAGCCCTATATACAGGCACAGTGAGTATCTGTAGCTCTATATACAGCACAGTGAGTATCTGTAGCCCTATATACAGGCACAGTGAGTATCTGTAGCCCTATATACAGCACAGTGAGTATCTGTAGTCCTATATACAGCACAGTGAGTATCTGTAGCCCTATATACAGGCACAGTGAGTATCTGTAGCCCTATATACAGCACAGTGAGTATCTGTAGCCCTATATACAGGCACAGTGAGTATCTGTAGCCCTATATACAGCACAGTGAGTATCTGTAGTCCTATATACAGGCACAGTGAGTATCTGTAGCCCTATATACAGCACAGTGAGTATCTGTAGCCCTATATACAGGCACAGTGAGTATCTGTAGCCCTATATACAGCACAGTGAGTATCTGTAGTCCTATATACAGCACAGTGAGTATCTGTAGCCCTATATACAGGCACAGTGAGTATCTGTAGCTCTATATACAGCACAGTGAGTATCTGTAGCTCTATATACAGGCACAGTGAGTATCTGTAGCCCTATATACAGCACAGTGAGTATCTGTAGCCCTATATACAGGCACAGTGAGTATCTGTAGCCCTATATACAGGCACAGTGAGTATCTGTAGCCCTATATACAGGCACAGTGAGTATCTATATCCCTATATACAGCACAGTGAGTATCTGTAGCTCTATATACAGGCACAGTGAGTATCTATATCCCTATATACAGCACAGTGAGTATCTGTAGCCCTATATACAGGCACAGTGAGTATCTGTAGCCCTATATACAGGCACAGTGAGTATCTATATCCCTATATACAGCACAGTGAGTATCTGTAGCCCTATATACAGGCACAGTGAGTATCTGTAGCCCTATATACAGCACAGTGAGTATCTTTAGCCCTATATACAGCACAGTGAGTATCTGTAGCCCTATATACAGGCACAGTGAGTATCTATATCCCTATATACAGCACAGTGAGTATCTGTAGCCCTATATACAGGCACAGTGAGTATCTGTAGCTCTATATACAGGCACAGTGAGTATCTGTAGCTCTATATACAGGCACAGTGAGTATCTGTAGCCCTATATACAGGCACAGTGAGTATCTGTAGCTCTATATACAGCACAGTGAGTATCTGTAGCCCTATATACAGGCACAGTGAGTATCTGTAGCCCTATATACAGGCACAGTGAGTATCTGTAGCCCTATATACAGCACAGTGAGTATCTGTAGCCCTATATACAGGCACAGTGAGTATCTGTAGCCCTATATACAGGCACAGTGTATATATAGGCACAGTGAGTATCTATATCCCTATATACAGGCACAGTGAGTATCTGTAGCTCTATATACAGGCACAGTGAGTATCTGTAGCCCTATATACAGCACAGTGAGTTTCTGTAGCTCTATTTACAGGCACAGTGAGTATCTGTAGCTCTACATACAGGCACAGTGAGAATCTATATCCCTATATACAGCACAGTGAGTATCTGTAGCCCTATATACAGGCACAGTGAGTATCTGTAGCTCTACATACAGGCACAGTGAGTATCTGTAGCCCTATATACAGGCACAGTGAGTATATGTAGCCCTATATACAGCACAGTGAGTATCTGTAGCCCGATATACAGCACAGTGAGTATCTGTAGCTCTATATACAGGCACAGTGAGTATCTATATCCCTATATACAGCACAGTGAGTATCTGTAGCTCTACATACAGGCACAGTGAGTATCTATATCCCTATATACAGCACAGTGAGTATCTGTAGCCCTATATACAGGCACAGTGAGTATCTGTAGCTCTATATACAGCACAGTGAGTATCTGTAGCCCTATATACAGGCACAGTGAGTATCTGTAGCCCAATATACAGCACAGTGAGTATCTGTAGCCCTATATACAGCACAGTGAGTATCTGTAGCCCTATATACATGCACAGTGAGTATCTGTAGCCCTATATACAGCACAGTGAGTATCTGTAGCCCTATATACAGGCACAGTGAGTATCTGTAGCCCTATATACAGCACAGTGAGTATCCTGTAGCCCTATATACAGGCACAGTGAGTATCTATATCCCTATATACAGCACAGTGAGTATC